>NC_092147.1:49393847-50088847 GCF_045791955.1 Oncorhynchus clarkii lewisi
ATGTACATGTAGATATGGTTAAAATGACTATGCATATATGATGACCAGAGAGTAGCAGTAGCGTAAAAGAGGGGTTGGCAGGTGGTGGGTGTTCAGGAGTCTTATGGCTTGGGGGTAAAAACTGTTGAGAAGCCTTTTTTGTCCTAGACTTGGCACTATGGCACTGCTTGCCATGCGGAGTAGAGAGAACAGTCTATGACTGGGGTGGCTGGGGTCTGACATACCTTAAGGGAACATTTCGGCATTTCGTGTATGATTAGTGAAAAAGTCCATATTGCAAATGTACGGTCCCTTACTAGACGTCCGAAATCGTTTGTAAAATTCGCGGTCGGGCCGTGCGGTAGGGCCGGACCTACCGGGAAGTCATCAAATGAACTTTGTCGGACATTCGGTTTCCGTTTTATAAAATAAACAAGTTTTTGACCGTTTTTCCGCTATCCCGGAAATTCCCACAAGAGGGCATACGGAATCATATGGCAATTTGGCAAAACATCACGAATCACGACGGGGCCTTATCTCGAAAACTGAAAATATTTCGAAGCCGAAACTTGGTGAGCGTAGGTTTGGCATAATGGGCAGTTGGCCCCGAACAAGATGGCGTCTAGGCCTCGACGGTTTTTGAGTTATGGCCATTTTTCTGGGATTAAAGGTCCAAAATGGAAATAGAGAAATTATTTTTCCACTTCAGGTCAAAGTCAAGGAGCCTCCGGTGTCAATAAAAAAAGAACCAGCCATTTATCTATCGTCATTTAAGAGAAACGGAACAATGACAACTTGGTGATGGTCACAAATAGGCGTTTTTTTTTTCAACGGTTACAGATCCAGTTGCAGGGTGTTCATACTAATCTTTTTAAAGTGTGCTGCGGAGCTCTGTGAGATTTCTGTGATTTTCTATGATTTTCTGAAATAACACACACATACTAAACCCTCCGTAAATAACTCAGTTCTTAACGTAAAGACTTAAAACTCAGGATTATGTAAAAGCATACCCCAATGAGGATATGTGGTGACTTATAGCTTCCTGTGCCAACCGGAAGTGCCATAATTGGTGTCTCAGGGGCTGTTTCGAAGGGTTAAAAAAGTCTGATCTCTCCAAAATGTCATATGTGTGATTAGGCAACCCCCATGAACTGTAAATCAGTCATTTTTCCCAAAAAAAATCAAAGGAAAAAAAAATCACACTAAAACACAACTTGGATGGAGGGACGTATTGGGGTGCGTAGAGACAGACAGTGGCTGCAATAGTTAGCTTTGTTGGAGCTAAAAAAGAACCGTCAGACCTAGAGTTCCGAAACTTTAGAAACCTGTTCTAGACCTCCGGTCGATGGTGCGTGGTGAGTTACGTGGCTCTAGACGGTTTTCGGACCGAGAAACAGCCTCGTACATTTGCAATACCTTCAATTCATTTTGACCATTACGAAAATGACGACGTTTAGAAAAGTCTCAGAGACGCAAGGCTAGGTGCATTGAAACCGGCTCGGCCCATAGAGACGGACCCCAACGTTTCTGTCCGATAGCTCGTTCAAGGACCCCGTAGCAAGACATGGAAAAAAAGTGGATTTTCAGCACCAATTAGGGTTTTTCTCGGACACCAAATGACCTATCGAGCCGAAACTCGGGATTCGGGGTCGCCTCACATAGGACTTCACATAATGTCCGAACTGGACCCGCAGCTAGAACGTAACTATGTGTTTTACCTTTTTATTATGTTTTAAACCGAAGGCGCTGTGAATTATGGGCCTGCTCTGACATATGTGATAGTTGGCTTCTAAATGAGTAGGAAAAAGTGGGTTTGGTGTCAATTGATATCCGTTTGGTGTCATAATGACATCTAATTGACTGATGGACACTGACTTGCTAGTTGACTTTTGTGCATTTGCAATATGTTTAAACGGAGAGGGACCATCACCAAAATGTCATTCTGAAATCAACACAAAAAATGGCATCACCATAGTCTCCAGACTGTGCCGAGTTCAACGAGACGCCCCGCTTGACCGTAGCTCGTTCTGAGTGCAGCGAACTTGAAAAAAAGAAGGCCCAAAATGAAGCCTGCCCCACGTCATTTGATTTTGGGTGGCAGTGAGAGAACCGTTAGGGTGAGAAGCACAATTCGACCTCAGGTACGTTCCTGAGGTCCTCCCGATCCGTGCAAGCCTAACCTTGACCGTGTGGCATTAACCCTTCACAGTAAAAAGAAGGTGTTTACTTGAAACAGCTTGCTTTGACTTCTCTCCCCATAGGAATACATTGCCTGCACCTCTAAATTCAACCTGAAGCCTATGTGGGTTATGAATGCCTTATGAACCTGTCTTCTATGACAGTCCATCAGGCCACTCTGAGGTCTACCTGTGTCGAATCTAAGCTTCCTGGAGCAACCGGAAGTGGTTAAAATCACCCTAAAAGTGTATACCCATACACTGCCTGCAGTTTGATAGACATAGTGCATTCAACCCTGTGTAAATCAGTCAATTCTTAACGTAAGGACTTAAAACTCAGGATTCTGTAACAGCATACCCCAATGAGGATATGTGTTGATTTATAGCTTCCTGTGCCAACCGGAAGTGCCATAATTGGTGTCTCAGGGGCTGTTTCGAAGGGTTAAAAAAGTCAGATCTGTCCAAAACTTCATATATGTGATTAGGCAACCCCCATGAACTGTAAATCGGTCATTTTTCCCCAAAAAATTCAAAGGAAAAAAAAATCACACTAAAACACAACTTGGAAGGAGGGGCGTATTGGGATGCGTAGAGACAGACAGTGGCTGCAATAGTTAGCTTTGTTCGAGCTAAAAAAGAACCGTCAGACCTAGAGTTCCGAAACTTTAGAAACCTGTTCTAGACCTCCGGTCGATGGTGCGTGGTGAGTTACGTGGCTCTAGACGGTTCTCGGACCGAGAAACAGCCTCGTACATTTGCAATACCTTCAATTCATTTTGACCATCACGAAAATGACGACGTTTAGAAAAGTCTCAGAGACGCAAGGCTAGGTGCATTGAAACCGGCTCGGCCCATAGAGACGGACCCCAACGTTTCTGTCCGATAGCTCGTTCAAGGACCCCGTAGCAAGTCATGGAAAATAGTGGATTTTCAGCACCAATTAGGGTTTTTCTCGGACACCAAATGACCTATCGAGCCGAAACTTGGGATTCGGGGCTTCCTCAGCTAGGCCAACACATAACATAAGAAATGGACCCGCAGCTAGAACGTAACTACGTGTTTTATGGTTTTTTTATGGTTTGAACCGAAGGCGTTGTGAATTTTGGGCCAGCTCTGAAGTATGTAATAGTTGGCTACTAAACGAGTTGGAAAAAGTGGGTTTGGTGTCAGTTTGTATCAGTTTGGTGTCAGAATGATATCTAATTGACTGATTGACTCTTGTCCACTTGACTCTTGTACATTTGCAATATGTTTAAACAGTGAGGTACCATCACCAAAAGCGACATTCTGAAATCAACCCAAACGAGCGATTGAGATGACCCAGAATCACTGCAAAGCCATCCTGAGTTCATCGGGCCAGTCAATTTCACATTCCTGCAGGATTTTTATAGCATGACCAATTCGTGATGGTACCTGCCCATTAAAACATATTGCAAATGCACAGTGACTTTGAAAAAGTAAGGAAACATAAACAAATGGACATAATGAAATCAACATTTTTTTTATTTTTGGGTGACCAGTTGCACGTGCATTTGCAATATGATTCTATAGTGAAAAAACATCACCAAAAGCGACATTCTGAAATCAACCCAAACGAGCGATTGAGATGACCCAGAATCACTGCAAAGCCATCCCGAGTTCATCGGGCCAGTCAATTTCACATTCCTGCAGGATTTTTATAGCATGACCAATTCGTGATGGTACCTGCCCATTGAAACATATTGCAAATGCACAGTGACTTTGAAAAAGTAAGGAAACATAAACAAATGGACATAATGAAATCAACATTTTTTTTATTTTTGGGTGACCAGTTGCACGTGCATTTGCAATATGATTCTATAGTGAAAAAACATCACCAAAAGCGACATTCTGAAATCAACCCAAACGAGCGATTGAGATGACCCAGAATCACTGCAAAGCCATCCCGAGTTCATCGGGCCAGTCAATTTCACATTCCTGCAGGATTTTTTATAGCATGACAAATTCGTGATGGTACCTGCCCATTAAAACATATTGCAAATGCACAGTGACTTTGAAAAAGTAAGGAAACATAAACAAAAAAAATCATTTTTTTTTTTTTTGGGTTACCAGCTGCACATTTCAGATCACCAGTTGCACATTTCAGATCACCAGTTGCACATTTCAGATCACCAGTTGCACGGAGGAAAATCGTTACATTTGACTTTGACTTTTGACTTCCTATGACATCATATTGCAAATGGACAAAACATATGCCTTATGCACAAGTAAAACAAAAAAAAATTAGGATAATACAAGTTGACAAAGGTATAGTTTGAGCAAAGTATAGTTTGAATTTTGAGCATGACAAATTCGTGATGGTACCTGCCCATTAAAACATATTGCAAATGCACAGTGACTTTGAAAAAGTAAGGAAACATAAACAAATGGACATAATGAAATCATCATTTTTTTTTTTTGGTTACCAGTTGCACGCGCATTTGCAATATGATGCTATAGTGAAAAAACATCACCAAATGGACATGATGAAATCAACACAACGAGTGATGGAAATGAACAACTATCACTGCCCGGCCGTCCCGAGTTCATCAGTTCAGTCAATTTTGGCCCCAAAAAAATTGACTTTTGACTTTGACTTTTGACTTCCTATGAAATCATATTGCAAATGGACAAATCATATTCCTTATGCACAAGTAAAAAAAAAAAAATTATGATAATAACATTTTACAAAATTATATTCATACACTTCTTACACATGATTAATTGTCTTAAAATCGAAACAATTTCGAAAAACGGTCCAGAAAGCACTTTTTTTTTAGTTTTTAAAGTTTACATTTTTTTTTTCCGACTTTTGACATCCTATTAAATCATATTGAAAATGGACAAAACATATGCCTTATGCACAAGTAAAAAAATAAAAAATTATGATAATAAAATACGAATAAAGTATGTTGATACAGTTCTTATACGTGTGTAATTGACACAAAATTCGAAAGAATTTTGAAAAACGGTCCAGAGAGCACTTTTTTAAGGGTGTGTGAAGTTTTTTATAAAATTTTGACATTTTTGACTTTTGACTTTTGACTTCCTATGAAATCATATTCCAAATGGAGAAAACATATGCCTTATGCACAAGTAAAAAAAAAAAAAAAATGATAATAAAGTATGACTAAAGTATGTTGATAAAGTTCTTATACATGTGTAATTGACACAAAAATTGAAAGAATTTTGAAAAACGGTCCAGAAAGCACTTTTTTAAGGATGTGTGAAGTTTTTTACCAAATTTTGACATTTTTGACTTTTGACTTTTGACTTCCTATGAAATTATATTGCAAATGGACAAAACATATGCCTTATGCGCATGTAATTAAAAAAAAAAAATATGATAAAAAAATTGGACAAAAGTATATTCATAAAGGTCTTACACATGTGTAATTGACAAAAAAAATCGAAAGAATTTGCGAAAAAAGGCCCAGAAAGCACTTTTTTAAGGGGTGAAAAGTTTTTGAAAAAAAAATCATTTTTTCAAAATTTTGCTTTTGGATGTTGACTTGGGTTGCATTTCCAATATGAAAAACCCAGGTGGAGCGCACTCGCCCCCTGTTGGATTTTTGAAGTGTTACAATTGGCAATTGCCATATGGCATTTGCCATATACTTTGCACGAATCAACGCCGCTTTGGGTGGTATTGGACATCGTGTATATGGTTTGTCCAATGCCAATATCTTGCCATTCATTTTTGTCCAATTCAGGGGGGTATTCCCTTACAATTTTTAGGGCCTTCCTCTGACGCCGCCTGGTGCTGAGTTCCTGGATGGCAGGCAGCGTAGCCCCAGTGATGTACTGGGCCGTGCGCACTACACTCTGTAGTGCCTTGCGGTCAGAGGCCGAGCGCCTGCCGTACCAGGCAGTGATGCAGCCAGGATGCTCTCGATGGTGCAGCTGTATAACCTTTTGAGGATCTCAGGACCCATGCCAAATCTTTTTAGTTTCCTGAGGGGAATAGGCTTTATCGTGCCCTCTTCACAACTGTCTTGGTGTGCTTGGATCATTCTAGTTTGTTGTTGATGTGGAGACCAAGAAACTTGAAGCTCTCAACCTGCTCCACTACAGCCCCGTCAATGAGAATGGGGGCATGCTCTGTCCTCCTTTTCCTGTAGTCCACGATCGTCTCCTTAGTCTTGGTTACGTTGAGGGATAGGTTGTTATTCTGGCACCACCCGGCTAGGTCTCTGACCTCCTCCCTATAGGTTGTCTCGTCGTTGTCGGTGATCAGGCCTACCACTGTTGTGTCGTCTGGAAACTTAATGATGGTGTTGGAGTCGTGCCTGGCCATGCAGTTGTGGGTGAACAGGGAGTACAGGAAGGGACTGAGCACGCACCCCTGTGGAGCTCCATTGTTGAGGATCAGCGTGGCAGATGTGTTGCTACCTACCCTCACCACCTGGGGGCAGCCCGTCAGGAAGTCCAGGATCCAGTTGCAGAGGGAGGTGTTTATTCCCAGGGTCCTTAGCTTAGTGATGAGCTTTGAGGGTACTATGGTGTTAAACGCTGAGCTGTAGTCAATGAATAGCATTCTCACATAGGTGTTCCTTTTGTCCAGGTGGGAAAGGGCATTGTGGAGTGCAATAGAAATCTCTCATCTCTATCATCTGTGGATCTGTTGTGGCAGTATGCGAAATTGGAGTGGGTCTAGGGTTTCTGTGATAATGGTGTTGATGTGAGCGGTATGCATGTGTGTGTCATGTCTGTATGTCCGCGTATGAAGTGTATGTGAACGTTTGTGGCTTTTATATTGTGTAGTGTGTGAGTATGTATATAGTGTGTATATAAGTCATGAGTGTGCATAGAGTGCAAGATAGGCGCTGTCGTGCCCTCATCATGACTGTGCGGGTGTGTGTGGACCAAGTCCTTAGTGATGCGGACGACAAGAAACTTGAAACTGTTTAAAGGTTTTACTCACATCGGCCACAGAGAGCAATAAATGAGGCTGGTTACCTTGGAGTTATTAGGAAAAAGGGACAATAGTGGTCAGCTTAAAACATGTTGGGATTACAGACTGGGACAAGGAAAGAATGAAAATGTCTGTTAAGATACTTGCCAGCTGGTCTGCACATGGTTTGAGTACACACCCTAGCCCGGCAGCCTTGCAAGTGTTAACCTTTTAAAAAGTTTTTCTCACATCTGCCATGGAGAGCGAGATCACACAGTCATCCGGAACAACAGTGGCTTTCACGCACGACTCGGTGTTGTATTCCTCGAAGTGAGCATTAATGGCTTTTATCTTGTTTGGGAGTTCTGCATCACTGGGCATCTTATGGTTGGTTTTCCCTTTGTAATTCGTTATCGTCTGCAAGGCCTGCCACATATGACGCGCGTCAGAGCCGGTGTAATAGGATTCCACCTTCCTCCTATATTGTCCTTTTGCATTTTTGATGTCTCGTTGGAGGTCATAGTGTGCTTTCTTGTATGTGTCCATGTCTATGTGTTATTTATTGTAAGCGGTAGCTCTAGCCTTTTGCCCAGCACAGATATTTCCTATAATCCATGGTTTTGGTTTGGATATGTTCGTGTAGTCATTGTTGGGACGACGTCGTCTATGCACTTATTGATGAAGCCAGTGACTGATGTGGTAAACTCCTCAATGTTATCAGATGAATCCTGGAACATATACCAGTCCTCGCAAAAAGTATTATAGCCTGGCGTCTGCTTCATCGGACATTGAGCGCGTCACTGGTACTTCCTGTTTGAGCTTTTGTTTGTAAACAGGAAGCAGGAGAATAGACTCATGGTCAGATTTGCAGAACGTATGATGATTAAGGGCCTTATGCGTTTCTGTGGGTAGAATAAAAGTAGTCTAGAGATTTAACGCCCCTAGTGGTGCAGGAGACATGTGTTATAAGATGGGTGGCCCATCCACCACCTCACCACCCCCCATCTTTGTAGGACAAAATAAGCATTGTTTTTACAGCTTTTTCTTTTGTTGTTACATGTACATTCTACACACAATTTACGTACATGGCATTTAGAAAAAAAAATATTGACAGTAGTTACGTAGTAACAATAAAGTAATTTGATATTTGATGTACATTATAGATGCAGATGCAGACAGTGTCGAAGTAACACAAGTTTATTACTAGAACAGGTCAATAATACTATGTGGTGGGGCAAGGTACAGGACAGCAGGTAGGCGCAGGGCAGACAGAATGGTCCAAACTGGGAAAACTAGAAAACAGGAACTATAGAAAAGACAGGAGCAAGAGGAAAACCGCTGGTAGGCTTGACGAACAAAACTAACTGGCAACAGACAGAGCACACAGGTATAAATACACAGGGGATAATGAGGGGATATGGGACACACCTGGTGGGGCTGGAGACAAGCATAAAGACAGGTGAAACAGATCAGGGTATGACAGTATATCTTGATAGATAGATACATTAAACATTGTGTTTTCAGTCATAACTATCATGGAAAGTGAGCTCAAAATCCCACCCCTCAGCTACTCTCAGTCCATCCCCCCTTTCTCCGTAAACTGCCCTCTATATTTTTCAACAGTGCTGTGATGTTTTGCATAAATTCTGAACCAGTAAAATCACATGGTAAGTTAAAGATAAATATTTTTACTAAAAGTATGATTATATTGTTGATTGATAGACTATGGTTTTCCAAATATCTCAACAGTGCTATTTGTAATGTTAATTTTATATAAATGATGTGATTTTTCAGCCATTCCTGAACCAGTGACCAAAAACAAGCTACAGTGCATTCAGAAAGTATTCAGACCCCTTCCCTTTTTCCATTATTCAGATCCCATCAAGAGAGAGCATGATGGAGAAATGTACAGTTACAGTATTTTGATTTCAGGTGTGAGTTGATTTAACCACCAGGTGGCGAGTGTATCCAATTTATGGGGACAGCTTATTGATATGATCTGAGTAAATGTGACTGTGGTTGGGCAGAGCTTCACACAGAAATAACTAATATATGTGGCAGCATTGAGGTGGATGTGCTGCTCTAACTTCACATCCAACATGAGCCTGCATGCCAGCTGCTGTCAGTGTCATCTACTGCAAGAGAAATATATGGCTTTTGTGATTGTGACAGTATACAGTCCCTTCAGAAAGTATTTACACCCCTTGACCTTTTTCCACATTTTGCTGTGTTACAAGGTGGGATTTAGTCAACGGTCTACACAACATACTCTGTAAAGTTAATGGGGTGAAGAAAAATGTGAACAATTGTAAAAAATGTATGAAAAATAAAACAGTAATATATCTTGATTAGATAAGTATTCAACCCCCTGAGTCAATACATCTTTGGCAGCGATGACAGCTGTGAGTCCTTTGGGGGTAAATCTCTAAGAGCTTTGCACACCTAGTGAATAATATTTGGTCATTATTCCTTTAAAAATCCTTCAAGCTCTGTCAAGTTGGTTGTTGTTCATTACTAGACAGCCATTTTCAATTCTTGCCATAGATTCTCAAGCCGATTTAAGTCAAAACTGTAACTAGGCCACTCAGGAATATTCAATGTCGTCTTCGTAAGCAACTCCAGTGTATATTTGTCCTTTTGTTTTAGGTTATTGTCCTGCTGAAAGGTGAATTTGTCTCCCAGTGTCTGCTAGAAAGCAGACTGAAACCAATTTTGGTTGTGCTTAGCTCCCTAGTCCTTGCAGATGACAAGCATACCCATAACATGATTCAACCACCACCATGCTTAAAAATATGAAGAGTGGTACTCAGTGATGTACCCAAAAAGAAAAAGTGAATTTCTTTGCCACATTTTTTTCTGTTTTACTTTAGAGCCTTATTACAAACAGGATGCATATTTTTTTACAGGCTTCCTTCTGTTCACTCTGTCATTTATGTTAGTATTGTGCAGTAATTACAATGTTGTTGATCCATCCTCAGTTTTCTCCTATCACAGTCATTAAACTCTGTAACTGTTTTAAAGTCACCATTGGCCTCATAGTGAAATTCCTAAACGGTTTCCTTCCTCTCCGGCAACTGAGTTAGGTGTATTGATACACCATCCAAAGTGTAATTAATACATTTGTCATACTTAAAGGGATATTATTATTATTATTATATTGTCTGCTTTTTAAATGTTTACATAAACCAATAGGTGCCCTTCTTTGCGAGGCATTGGAAAACTTCCCTGGTCTTTGTGGTTGAATATGTGTTTGAAATTCACTCCTTGACTGAGAGACGGTACAGAGATGAGATAGTCATTCAAAAATCATTTTAAACACTATTATTGCACAAAGAGGGAGTCCATGCGACGTGTTAAGCACATTCATTTGACTCTTGAACTTATTTAAGCTTGCCATATCAAAGGTCGTGGAATATTGGTCCTGCCGTACATACCTACACGTACGCTACGGTCACAAGACGCCGGCCTCCTTACTGTCCCTAGAATTTCTAAGCAAACCGTGGGAGGCAGGGCTTTCTACTATAGAGCTCCACTTTTATGGAATGGTTTGCCTATCCATGTGAGAGACGCAGACTTGGTCTCAACCTTTAAGTCTTTATTGAAGACTCTTCTCTTCAGTAGGTCCTATGATTGAGTGTAGTCTGGCCCAGGGGTGTGAAGGTGAACGGAAAGGCACTGGAGCAACGAACCACCCTTGCTGTCTCTGCCTAGCCGGTTCCCCTCTCTCCACTGGGATTCTCTGCCTCTAACCCTATTATGGGCGCTGAGCCACTGGCTTACTGGTGCTCTTCCATGCCATCCCTACGAGGGGTGTGTCACTTGAGTGGGTTGAGTCACTGACGTGATCTTGCTGTCCGGGTTGGTGCCCCCCTCGGGTTCATGCCGTGAGGGAGATATTCGTGGGCTATACTCGGCCTTGACACAGAGTAGTAGGTTGGTGGTTGGAGATATCCCTCTAGTGGTGTGGGGGCTGTGCTTTGTCAAAGTGGGTGGGGTTATATCCTGCCTGTTTGGCCCTGTCCTGGGGTATTGTCAGACAGGGACACAGTGTCACCCGACCTCTCCTGTCTCAGCCTCCAGTATTTATGCTGCAGTAGTTTGTGTCGGGGGGCTAGGGTCAGTCTGTTATATCTGGAGTAGTTCTCCCATCTTATCCGGTGTCCTGTGTGAATTTAAGTATGCTCTCTAATTCTCTCTTTCTCTCTTTTTCGTTCTCTCTCTCGGAGGACCTGCACCCTAGGACCATGTCTTAGGAATACCTGGCCGGATGACTCCTTGCTGTCCCCAGTCCACCTGGTCATGCTGCTGCTCCAGTTTCAAATGTTCTGCCTTCAGCAATGGAACCCTGACCTGTTCACTGGATGTGCAACCTTGTCCCGGACCTGCTGTTAAGGACTCTCTCTCTGACGCACCTGCTGTCTCTAATTCTGAATGATCGGCTATAAAAAGCCAACTTACTTTACTCCTGAGGTGCTGACCTGTTGCATCCTCTACAACCACTGTGATTATTATTATCTGACCCTGCTGGTCATCTATGAACGTTTGAACATCTTGGCCATGTTCTGTTATAATCTCCACCCGGCACAGCCAGAAGAGGACTGGCAACCCCACAGAGCCTGGTTCCTCTCTAGGCTTCTTCCTAGGGTCTGGCCTTTCTAGGGAGTTTTTCCTAGCCACCATGCTTCTACATCTGCATTACTTGCTGTTTGGGGTTTTAGACTGGGTTTCTGTACAGCACTTTGTGACATTGGCATTGACATTGATACTTATTGACTCAAGACATTTCAGCTTCGTTGTAGTTTTACCTCCCGTTTCTCACCAATTTCATGATATCCAATTGCGATACAATTATGATCTTGTCTCATCGCTGCTACTCCCCTATGGGCTCAGGAGAGGCAAAGATCAAGTCATGCATCCTACGGAACATGACCCGCACCAAGGAAACACCACTCAACAGCTTGCAGGTGCCCAGACCGCCACAAGGAGTCACTAGAGCTTGATGAGCCAAGGAAAGCCCCCTGGCCAAATCCTCCCCTAACCTGGAGCAAGGCCAATTGTACGCCGTCCTATGTGCCTCCCAGTCACGGCCGGCTGTGACACAGCCTGGGATCAAACCCCAGGCTTTAGTCATGCCTCAACACTGCAATGTAATGCCTTAGACTGCTGCGCCAGTCGTGAGGTCTCAGCTTTTCATTTTTAATAATTGTGTAAATAAATTCAAAATAACAATTTCACTTTAACGTGTTTCCACTGCTCCAATGGCGGCAAGCTTTACACCACTCCAGCCAACACATGGCATTGCACATCATTATCTTAGGTTTGTATGCGGCTGCTCGGCCATGGAAAGCCATTTGATGAAGCTCCTGACGAACATTTCTTGTCTGAAATTTTCTTCCAGAGGCAGTTTGGAACTTAATGAGTGTTGCAATGGAGGACAGACGATTTTTACGCGCTACGTGCTTCAGCATTCAGCGGTCCCGTTCGGTGAGCTTTTTTGGCCTACCACTTTGTGGCTGAGCCATTGTTGCTCCTAGGTGTTTCCACTTCATAATAACAGCACTTACAGTACAGTTGACCGGGCAGGTCTCGCAGTGCAGAAATTTGACTAACTGACTTGTTAGAAAAGGTGGCATCCTTTGACGGTGCCACTTTGAAAGTCACTGAGCTCTTCAGTAAGGCCATTCTACTGCCAATGTTTGTCTATGGATATTTGGCTGTGGCAGTGTGCTCAATGCATGGCTGTGTGCTCAATTTTATACAATTGTCAGCAATGGGTGTGGCTGAAAATGTCCTCATACTTTTCTGTATATAGTGTACATTGTGCCCCCTCAGATTTTGGGGGTGCATGACACCCCTGCTATGAATATAGTTTGCTTAAAAACCAATGTAATCACAAATACAAATCTACTGTATAATCACTGGCTGTATAACTATATGACTTGATGGCCCACTTAGGCCCCCTTATATGACAGTGTTCCTCTGTTGAGATTCATTATTAACATTGAAAACAGAGCATGCTGATTGTCACTGTTTACTACTAAACAAGGATGCCTCAAACTGTCAATCAAATGTTGTCTAATGCATTCAGTTGAGTTTAAGCATATATATTTTTTGTGTATTTGTGTATTTTATGATGTATCTCAGGTCCATGTGTATTTTATATGCATTTTTATATGACTTTGTCTTCGTCATTGAAACTTTACTTTTTTTGTGTGTATTTGAACTATCAGGGATGATGATATCGCTTCAATTTTGTTAATCCTTCAATTTCGGTAATCCCTTTTTAATGCATTGGGCTATATCAAGAGTGAACAGAAAGTACAGTATCTTTCAATGCATGCTAATACTGTGATTCCCATAATCTCTCTGAGATTGGCAAAATGGAGAATGAAAAGTACACAGTCACAACCTCTCTGCTTCTTTGCAAATATATTTTTAATACCAAAAAATGAATTCCCAGAATTCCTATCTTGAACCATAAGATGTTATTGATTTTCAGACTGTGCCCTTTTCCTACACTTCAAAGAGGGAAACATTTGAGGGATATTGATCCCATTTAGTAACTATATTCCTCCCACCTATTCCCTCTATCCTGAACTAATAATATATTCCACGGTGGATTATGATGAATAGCTTGTCATATAAAGTTAGGAGATAAGGCGGTCTCCTTATTTCTGTAACACAGTTATTTTTTTCAGAGCAGCTAAACACTGTGAATTAAACTTGATTTCACAGATCCTGGAGCTGATGACATTTGGACTTTTATCTGAGATGTGATCACATTATATAATAGTAAATGCAACTTCTCTGAATGTAGTAGATGAAAGGCAGAGTTTAAGGTACCTTGGGCTGCCCTGTACGACAAGATAAGCATAACTTGTTAGATAACATTTTGTGCAGAGCTGTCTAAGAATTCGGTAATACTCAACAATTGGTGCATTTGGCTAGTCTTCTTTATGTATTTTTTTCATGTAAAAGCAATCAGTATGCAGGGAATATTGCAAGCCTATGCATGCACTATGCAGGTTTCTATTGTTCCTTTTGCGAGACAATCTGCTGTAGATCAAAGAGTATATGCAAAGCAAAAATATTCCCTTATCTCAGCAAGAAAAATCACTGATGACAATCACATATTATATGAAATTATGCATAATTAAATTGTATTACAGGAAACAGTGTGTGATTTTCAAAGAACAATGTGATTGAACACAAAATGACCTTGAATTCCATACCTTAAAGTTAAGATTCCTCCAACTTCTCTCCTCTTTCTTCCTTCTACCTCCTCTAACACCTCCTCCTTGTGGGAGAACAGGTGCTAGTGTTTCCATGCTACATTAGCTGTATTTCATGTCTTGCCAGGGTTGGGTTGTCTTTGCCAGGGAACACATAGGTGATTTATTACATGTCTCTATGACAGAGGTTGTCTATCACTAAAAACGTATGCCGTTTCCAGTGGTTAAATTGAGACGGACCATACGGCGGAGCACAATTGGCCCAGCGTCGTCCAGGTTAGGGGAGGGTTTGGCCGGGGTAGGCCTCATTGTAAAATAAGAATTTGTTCTTAAACTGACTTGCCTAGTTAAATTAAGGTTCAATAAAAAAATACAAAAATAAAAGGAGAGCCAGGCAGAGGCGAGCTCCAGGTCTAAAGAGAAAAGTAGGTTGAACCGCGATCTGGATATTAAGCTAGGATTAGTGTAAGGGTTGTGGTTGAGGCTAGGGTTAGGGCTGTGGTTGAGGCTAGGGTTAGGGTTGAACCAGGATGTGGATGTGAAGCCTCTGATAGTAAAGATCAGGTGACAGTCTTATTACCATGTTTTTGTTGTAAAGAGGGACAGTTCAAGGTAAGTCCAGTTTACATTAAACCAGATATTAGTGGGCTAGAGTGTGGTGAGTAACCATGACTACAGAGAAAGTCAGTATGTTAGCCTCAGGGGGGAACGACTGCCCCCTCTCATTGAAGCCATGGAGGTACTAGGCTGACCATGATACTGCAGACATTGTTAGTAGGAAACAGGATCCCCTGAGAGTTTCTATTGGACAAATTCAGGTATTTTTATCCCCGTTTCTTTTGCTTCTGTTTAAGAAACATTTTTCGACAGAATTGGCAGAATGACTATCCCTGATCACGCATATATTCTACCGTGGCCAATAATCTGCTCCTTTTACTCTCTGTTCCGAACGTTCTAGAAAACCAATTCTTATAGCCTTTAGCTGTACCCTTATCCTACCCCTCCACTGTTCCTCTGGTGATGTAGAGGTTAATCCAGGCCCTGCAGTGCCTAGCTCCACTCCCATTCTCCAAGCACTCTCATTTGTTGACTTCTGTAACCGTAAAAGCCTTGGTTTCATGCATGTTAACATTAGAAGCCTTCTCCCTAAGTTTGTTTTATTCACTACTTTAGCACACTCTGCCAACCCGAATGTCCAAGCCGTGTGTGAATCCTGGCTTAGGAAGACCACTAAAAACCCTGAAATCTCCATCCCTAACTATACAATTTTCCGACAAGATAGAACTGCCAAAGGGGGCGGAGTTGCAATCTACTGTAGGGATAGCCTGCAGAGTTCTGTCTTACTATCCAGGTCTGTGCCCAAACAATTTGAGCTTCTACTTTTAAAAATCCACCATTTCAGAAACAAGTCTCTCACCATTGCCACTTGCTATAGACCACCTTCTGCCCCCAGCTGTGCCCTGGATACCATATGTGAATTGATTGCCTCCAATCTATCTTCAGAGCTCGTGATTTTAGGTGACCTAAACTGGGACATGCTTATTAACACCCCGGCCATCCAACAATCTAAGCTTGATGCCCTTAATCTCACACAAATTATCAATGAACCTACCAGGTACAACCCCAAATCCGTAAACATGTGCAACCTCATTGATATCATCCTAACCAACCTGCCCTCCAAATACACCTCTACTGTCTTCAACCAGGATCTCAGCGATCACTGCCTCATTGCCTGCGTTCGTAATGTGTCTGGGGTCAAACGACAACCTCTCTTCCCTGTCAAACGCTCCCTAAAACACTTCAGCGAGCAGGCCTTTCTAATCAACCTGGAAGGATATTGACCTCATTCCGTCAGTAGAGGATGCCTGGTTATTCTTCAAAAAACATTTGAAGCAGGAACAGATATAGCCCTTGGTTCACTCCAGACCTGACTGTCCTTAACCAGCACAAAAATATCCTGTGGCGTACTGCATTAGCATCGAAAAGCCCCCGCGATATGCAACTTTTCAAGGAAGTTAGGAACCAATATACACAGGCAGTTAGGAAAGCAAGGCTAGCTTTTTCAAATATAAATTGGCAGTTCTGGGACACTGTAAAATCCATGGAGAATAAGAGCACCTCCTCCCAGCTGCCCACTGCCCTGAGGCTAGGAAACACTGTCACCACCGATAAACCCACGATAATTGAGAATTTCAATAAGTATTTTTCTACGGCTGGCCATGCTTTCCACCTGGCTACCCCTACCCCGGTCAACAGCCCTGCACCCCCCACAGCAACTTGCACAAGCCTCCCCCATTTCTCCTTCACCCAAATCCAGATAGCTGATGTTCTGAAAGAGCCGCAAAATCTGGAACCCTACAAATCAGCCGGGCTAGACAATCTGGACCCTCTCTTTCTAAAATGACCCGCCGAAATTGTTGCAACCCCTATAACTAGAATGTTCAACCTCTCTTCTGTATCATCTGAGATCCCCAAAGATTGGAATGCTGCCGCGGTCATCCCCCCCTTCAAATGGGGCGACACTCTAGACCCAAACTGCTACAGACCACAGAGTTCAGTGTGTCAAATCGAAGGGCCTGTTGTCCAGACCTCTGACAGTCTCTATGGGGGTGACACAGGGATCAATACTCGGGCCGACTCTTTTCTCTGTATACATCAATGCTGCTGGTGATTCTCTGATCCACCTCTACGCAGACGACACCATTCTGTGTACTTCTGCCCTTCTTTGGACACTGTGTTAACTAACCTCCAGACGAGCTTCAATGCCATACAGCACTCCTTCCGTGGACTCCAACTGCTCTTAAATGCAAGTAAAACTAAATGCATGCTCTTCAACCGATCGCTGCCCACACCTGCCCGCCCGTCCAGCATCACTACTCTAGACGGTTCTGACTTAGAATATGTGAACAACTACAAATACCTAGGTGTCTGGTTAGACTGTAAACTCTCCTTCCAGACTCACATTAAACATATCCAATCCAGCTTTCTATTTCGCAACAATGCATGCTCATGCTGCCAAACATACCCTCGTAAATCTGACTATCCTACCAATTCTTGACTTCGGCCCACCACTGCGACCTGTATGCTTTCATTGGCTGGCCCTTGCTTCATATTCGTCGCCAAACCCACTGGCTCAAGGTCATCTGTAAGTCTTTGCTAGGTAAAGCCCCATCTTATCTTCTTTGGGATAGGGGGCAGAATTTTCACTTTTGGATGAATAGTGTGCCCAGAGTAAACTGCCTCCTACTCAGTCCCAGATGCTAATATATGCATATTATTATTAGTAGTATTGGAAGGAAAATACTCTGAAGTTTCTAAAACTGTTTGAATGACGTCTGTAAGTATAACAGAACTCATATGGCAGGCAAAAACACGAGAAAAAATCCAAACAGGAAGTGGGAAATCTGAGGTTTGTAGTTTTTGAACACAGCCCCTATCGAATTCACAGTGGAATATGGGTTATGGGTCAGGCTGCTCCTGTGAAGGTGGGCCAGATGAGAGCTGTTTGACTAAGGGATCTGGCAGCAGCCTCGTTCTCAGTCAGGTGCATTTCACATGAGAGGTATCTCTCGTTCCATTGCTTTTCTACAGACAATGGAATTCTCCGGTTGGAACATTATTGAACATTTATGATAACTTCCTAAAGATTGATTCTATTCTATGCAAATTAATTACTTAAAAATCATACAAATGTGATTTTCTGGATTTTTGTTCTCTCACCGTTGAAGTGTACCTATGATAAAAAATAACAGACCTCTACATGCTTTGTAAGTAGGAAAACCTGCAAAATCGGCAGTGTATCAAATACTTGTTCTCCCCACTGTATATATATTTCCCCTTTATTTAACCATGGAAGGATTCCAGACCTTGGTGGAACGTCACGACTGTGCATTCCATACATTGCTGGAGCAAGTCCACAGATTGTCTGTTAGACAGCCAGACACTACCGTAACCTCCCAGCCTCTCAGTACCCCTGCTGTCAGCAGCGCATCCCCCCAGCCCACCCCGACTTCCCGAGAACTCCGCTCACCTCATCCGGAATGCTTCGCTGGAGATTCAGGGACCTGTCGGTTGTTTCTCTCTCAGTGCTCCCTAGTCTTTGAGCTACAGCTCTTTTCTTTTCCCTAGGACTGCTCGAAGGTAGCGTACCTTATAACACTGTTGTCCGGGAGAGGTCTCGCCTGGGCGACTGCGGTGTGGGAGCAACATGCCGCTGTGTGTTTCAGGCCAGAATAGTTTATTGTAGGGGTGAAGAAAGTGTTTGATTCTCCATTATCAGAGAGGCTGCTCGGAAGCTACTCCGGCTACGCCAAGACTCCCATAGTGTGGCAGACTATGTGGTCGATATCTGCAATTTGGCCGCTGAGAGTGCTTGGAACCTGGAAGCCATTCGATAACCATTCAATTCTTCACAGGTTATCGGAGGAGGTGAAAGATGAGCTCGCAGCCCGGGAACTGCCCATCAATCTCGACTCTCTCATCGCCTTGACCATCCTGATCGATGGGAGGGAGAGGAGGTCTGTTCCCACTCCCCCTCGCTCATCCATGGATCCCATCTCATATCGAGGAATCCCGGAAGTCCTTGGCGTCTACATTGTGAATCCGAATTCATTGACTCTGGGGCCGATAATTGTTTTATGGACGCTACCCTAGTGCCTGAGCTGGGAATCCCCACTCAGCCCCTCTCCATTCCCATGGACATCAGAGCGCTATATGGGCGTTAGTTTGGCAGAGTGTTAAAGGAATTATATTCCTATTTGTTCATCAACCAATTCAATTAAAACACTCTGCCCATTTCTAAGAATTTGTAAGATACTTATTTGTATAAAATGGACAGAGACCAGTCTCAAAATCAATCAATAGCGTTTATTCTCGAGAGTACTGATCATAATATAATGTACATTGGTTTATATCACATTTCGTCATAGCGTTTTGAATGCTGCTCCTCCTTCTCTCCGATATAATGGCAATATAGTTCACAAGCCTTCCCACATTGTCTGCCGCCTGTTAAACAATATACTACAAGCCCAAGGTCTCTCCCCTCCCTGGGTAGAGACAGGATGTCCTGTAAGGAACACAGCATTCCAGCCAGTCTGACAATAGCTCCATTCGTTTCTAACAAGGAACAGACAGTCCTTCTAATTCTGGATGAAAACTACACACATTACATTCAGTATTATGATTATAATAAGATTAATACATCCATACAGTAACATAGTAGTATTCTGTTTAGTCATAGTTCTGATTTAAAATGTTTACATAATTTAGTCATTATTCATAAAAATCGTCTTAACACAGAGTCACCCAAAACACGGTTCCTATCAACCTGCGAGTGTCAGGCAACCACAGCGAGTCGATACAGTTTCTACTTATCGAATCCCCTCAGGTACCAGTGGTGTTGGGGTTTTCATGGCTCAAGAGACACAATCCCTTTGTTGACTGGACTGGGGGTTCGATCAAGGGTTGGAGCCCATTCTGCCATGCTCATTACTTGAAGTCAGCGCAGCCTGCCCTGGGACGTCTACTTATTTTCCACCATAATTTGCAAATAAATTCATTAAAAATCCTACAATGTGATTTTCTGGATTTTGTTTCTCATTTTGTCTGTCATAGGTGAAGTGTACCTATGATGAAAATTACAGGCCTCTCTCATCTTTTTAAGTGGGAGAACTTGCACAATTGGTGGCTGACTAAATACTTTTTTTGCCCCACTGTATCTAGCAGTGGCAAGTGGCAACATATTGATCACAGAACACTGTCTAAGAAATTACATCATCATTGCTCTTTTTAACACTGGATAAATGTACAAAGAAAGTCTTTGTATTGGCAATATAATAGCACATTGGAAATAGTCGAAGGGTTTGATGTAACAACAAACACAATGTTCTTTGAGCAAACAGCCTTATTAGTCTGCTGTTTTACAAATACCAGACAGACCTAACCACTGCCATTCAATGTATTTTTCTACAAATTGTTTCAATGCAGAAACAATATGAGTGTGGTGATAGCTAGTCATTATTTCGAAAGTGTTGCCCTTCTTCTATGCATTACTTTTTACAGCAGCATGTATTGAAAGGAATAACTTAAGTAGAGAGACGTATCAATGCTTACATGTGGGACAACAACACTGTGCAACAAATTATTCGGTAACACTTTACTAGACACCCAGTGTTATAACATGTTATGTCAAAATATGTAATAACAGCTGACATAATTTGTCATAAACTGTCATAATATGGTCATAAGTGTCATGACCAATATATTTACTGTTGGGACATATATTATTTTATGGCTGGTTATGACACCAACCAAAGAGAGTCAAAACCCACATTTTTTTTAAACAATATGTTTATTGATTTTTCTTCTTTATCAAGACAAATATAAGCAGAAATATTATGTGAAAAAAATAACAGCAAAAAAACCATAAAAAGTTAACAGCAAAAATAAAAATAAATACAACTTATGAAACATCTAAGACAAAATAAAAGAGTTACAGAAGCATAAAACCACCTAAATTACATTTCACAGTGGTCTGATCCAATAGGGTAGAACATATGTGGTACAAATTTCAGATGAAACACCACGCCACGAGCCAATCGGATATCTCTCACCACCCCACATGCACACAAATCACAGTACACAACCCAGAGTTCCCTTCATTAGCCAATATTTCACCCACATCACTCTGCTCAACAAAATCCCCAAAATGGTCCCCAAACCTTTTCAAAAGTGTCTCGTTTAGCCTTAACCGTAAATGTTATCCTTTCCATTGTTAGGCAAGACGACATTTCCCTAAGCCATTGGGCAATACTAGCCCTGCTCACACTTTTCCAGGCATGAGCTATCAAGAGTTTCGCTTGCAACAAGCACATATCTGTACGTGTTCGTACTTGGTTCTTTAGATGAGGATTGATTGGGTACAACCCCAGGACAAACACTTTTGGATGGAGAGGCAATTTTACTGATACTATTTGGGATATCATATGTGATACCTACTTCCAAAAATCTTGAATTTTCTCACAGTCCCACAGACAATGAAACGGAGTCCCTTTAGGGTGATTGCACTTGTAGCATATCTCTGGAATTGTACTATTAAACTTATTTAACTTAGCATATGTTTGCATCAACCAATTGTATTGCAGTAGTTTTAGCCAAGTATTCACAGACTGTGTCTGAGCCTTAGTACATATACTTCTCCATTCATCCAAGACTATGTCCTCCCGAATATCTTCCTTCCAAGAGTTCAGTTTGTGTGCAGAGGATTTGGTTGAGCCAGACTCTAGCATAATGTATAGAGCTGAAAATCTACCCTTACCATTACAATGGGTTGAGATCGTCATTTTCTAAAGTGGACAGATGGGGTTCTGTTACGTTTTGGTTTTGGGCAGCCGTGGGGAAGCTCCATAACTGTAAATATTTGTAAAAAAAATATTCTAGGATGTTCCTATTTAGGTTCTTCAAATGACATAAAAATACCTTCTTTATACAAGTCTTGAACTTTCCTTAAACCTTTGCTGGCCCGTAGTTGGAAACCGGATCAGCTCTCCCAGGAGTGGTTGTGGTTACCCCAGATAGGACAAAAACATGACAAAGAATCAATTTCACCAAGGAGCTTCCGCACCTCATACCATATGTTGATTGTATTAAAAACAAATGGATTATTTTTTTTATTTTTTTGTGTGTCTTGAAATCAACTGAGTAAATGTAGAGGTTAAGGGGTAATTTGGGTACAACTGAAGAAATTTAAATCTCCATCCACGAAGGGAGAGACTCGGTGGTAAAATAGTACACAGCCGTGCGAAGCTGAGCTGCCCAGTAGTACCACTGGATATTAGGCAAATGGAGCCCCCCTCTGTCATACGGTAGGTACAATAAGGACAAGTGAACTCTGGGACGTCTGTTATTCCAGATAAATATAGTGAGCATATTTTTAAGCCTTGTAAAGAGGGATGGTGGTGGCGGCAAGCAAGGGAATGTTCTGAAATAGATACAACAGTTTTGGGAGGACGTTCATTTTCAGAATGCCAATCCGGACAATTAAAAATATAGGTAAAGATGACCATCTATCTATTGATTGAGTTATTGAATCTACAACAGGGTCCTAATTAGTTGAGACTATGCGGTCAATCTCTGGCACAATACAAATGGCGAGATATGTAAAGCATTCCGTTGCATTAAAAAAGAAGTCAGAGGTGTAGGTCTACGTCTTTCCTCCTTTAGCATCATAATGGAGGATTTTGCAGTATTTATTTTGTTTATTTTGTTTGTTTATTTGATTTTGTATCACGAAAACACCCCAAAACATTTAGATTAGGTCCATAAGTGCGGGTATGGAATTTCACAAGTCTGTAAGAAACAAATGACATCATCTGCATAAAGGGCAATTCGATGTTCCATCTGATCTATTCTGATACCTAAAATATTGGGGTGGGACCTAACAGCTATGGCTAGAGGCTCAACGGCTAGGATAAACAGGAGAGGGGAAAGTGTGCAGCCCTGCCTAGAACCCTTGCAAATGTCAAAAGGTTTAGATACCGTATTAGTAGTAAGGATCTCTGCAGTGGGATTTGAATATAGTATCTTTATCCATTTACAAAAGCTTTCACCACAACGAAAACGAGTTAACACTTCAAAAAGGTAGGGTCACTCAACCCTGTCGAAGGCCTTCTCTGGTCCAACGACAGGATTGCAGTGTCTGACGACCCAATTCTAGCAAGTAGAACATTTATCACTCTCCTAACATCCTTGACGACCTTTAAAAAAGCCATTTTGGTCTCTACCCACCACATCCAGGGGAAAACCCTCCAACCTCTTCGCAAGTGCTCCACAAAGAACCTTAGTGTCAGAATGAAAAAGTGAAATGGCACGATAGGAATCAGATTTGGTATGCATCTTTCCAGATTTTAGGAGCAGAGTGATCAGAGCTCCTTTCAAAGAAGGGAGCAGCAGACCATTTTCGTAAGATTCCAAAAAAAATACAGTTTGTTCTTAAATCTATTGTAGATGTCAATGGGCAGCCCATCTGGGCCAGATACCCTCCCCACCCTCATACTATCAATTGCATTGGAAATTTCCTTCACAGTCAGCTCACCTGAAATATTGGGAAACTCCAATGTATCTATAAAGCTAGCCTGTGTATCAGTTTCAGGAGGATACTCTTATGCGTATAATTATTCATAAAAGGATTTAAAGGTATTGTTTATCTCCCGAGGGTCTACTGTCACAGCTCCCCCTGCATCCTGAATTGAATGGATTGCTCTCTCTGCTTGCTGCTGTTTGATTCGCTAGGGTAACAGCTTCCCAGGTTTTTCACCCTGGTCATAATATGATTGGTTTAGTCTCAATAAGCTTGCTGCAGCTCTACCCGCAGAAATTATGTCATATTTGAGCCCTGAGCAAGAGCAACTCCTTGTATGCACCTGTGGAATTAGTGAGGAAAATTTCTCTCTCCAGTTTTAATTTTGGTTTCAGGTAATTTCATTTTTTGATGAGTATTTTTGGACTTGGAGCTAGTGAAATGTATAATTTGACCACTTATGAAAGCTTTAAAGGCTTTCCATTTAGTACAAGCTGAAGTCTGTGTTGTATTAATTGACAATTATAGGTCAATTTGCTGTCCAATGTATTCTGTAAAACTTGCATGTTACAGCCATTTTGGTTGGAAGCGCCATTTTGGTGGGTCACCTGCTAAATTAGAATCTGAATATATAAGAGATGCTGGCGCATGGTCAGAGATGACAATGCTATCATGAAAACAATCCCAATGCTGGTGAGATTGTTGAAAATAAATTGTTGATTCGGGAATAGGTCTGGTGGGTGCTAGAGTAACAGGAGTATTCCACATAATCTGGTTTCATTTATCTCCAAATCTCTGTTAAGACTAAATCCTTCATAAAAGGCTGTCTGGTTTTCCTAGACCCCGAGGTCCGATCTTTAACAGGATCCAAAGTGCAATTAAAGTCTCCTGCAACAATATAATTACCTGGAAGTGTGGAAAGGTTTAAAAACAAATCATTAAAGAATTTAGAGTCATCTTATTTGGGACCATACATTAAATTCAACTGCTCGGACAGCAAGGTACCCCATAAAATAATATATCTGCTGGCGGGATCACAAATTGTTTGCAATATCTGATATGGAATGGACTTATGGATAAGAATAATAACTCCCCTTACATGGGAACTAAATGAGGCTGCAATGATCTGCCCAATGCCACATCTTGTAAGGAAGCGACGAAGGAGATGAGAAGCAGGTACAGGGAGTGAAGGTGTACAGGAACAGGAACAGCGTCTGGACAGGAACACATAACAAACACAATACCGAATAAGGCGGACACAGGGAACACAACCAAGGAACAGACAGATATACAGGGGGTAATCAACAAAGTGAAGGAGTCCAGGTGAGTCCAATGAGCACAGCTGCGTGTAATGTTGGTATGTAACGATGACGGGTAGCCTGGCGCCCTCGAGCGCCAGGGAGGGGGAGAGGGAGCACCTTATGCGTACCTTATGAATGTCGCCAGATAATAGATGATAATAGATGTGATTCTTACAAAAATATGATCTTCACCTGAAGTTGTTTTTAAATCTACTGATTTCCTGTTTTATTTAGGAGATTTTGTTTAATCCCCTACAGTTCCAGTATGTATATTTAACCTTAACACTATGAGTCATCGAATTGACCAGGGACACTTGAACTAAAACATTGCCCCATAAGAGCACATTGGATCAGCCTAATATACCAATAGACCTCTGTCACCACCATAAACAAACACACAAAAGACGCTTTAAAGCACCTCATTGTACAAAAACACATGTCCAACAATCAACCATGAATGTGTGATTAACCCTCTTACCCCAAAGTCTGTATCAGACTTCCCCCTCCCCAATCAGTGACACTCCTTATAAGGTGCTCAACAGATCCACACACGTGAGGAGCCGCCTCTGCCTCTGCGTTTTTTCCCCCTCTGTACACCTTCTACTTGTCATTACACTATATTGTGTTCACCATTTAACAAAGAACCCCCCAAAAAATACCAGGAGTGAGCCAGAATATAAGACCACCGTGATCTAGCGCCATATAGGCCTAAATTAAACAAACCCGCACCCAGAAGTTACGATGCATAAAAGCTAAGTTTCATGGTACATAAAATTATGATAAGGCTTACTTGTAAACTGGGCATGTTATTATAGTTCAATAGACAGTGCTACTACAGTGGCAATAAAAAGTATGTGAACCCTTTGGAATTACCTGGATTTCTGCATAAATTGGTCATCAAATTTAATCTGAACTTCTTCTAAGTAACAACAATAGACACATGCAGTGTGCTTACACGAATAACACAAAAATTACTGTATTTTTCTTGTCTAAATTGAATACATCATTTAAACACAGTGTAGGTTGGAAAAAGTATGTGAACCCATAGGCTAATGACTTCTCCAAAAGCTAATTGAAGTCAGGAGTCAGCTAACCTGGAGTCTAATCGGTGAGATGAGATTGGAGATCTTGGTTAGAGCTGCCTTATAAAAATCACTCACAAACTTTGAATTTGCTATTCACAAGAAGCATTGCCTGATGTGAACCATACCTTGAAGAAAAGAGATCTCAACAGACCTAAAACTAAGAATTGTTGACTTGCATAAAACATGGAAAGGGTTACACAAGTATCTCTAAAAGCCTTGATGTTCATTAGTCTACTGTAAGACAAATTGTCTATAAATGGAGAAAGTTCAGCACTGTTGCTACTCTCCCTAGGAGTGGCCGTCCTGCAAAGATGACTGCAAAGCACAGCACAGAATGCTCAATGAGGTTAAGAAGAATTCTAGCTTGTCAGTTTAAGATTGACATAAATCTCTGGAACATGCTAGCATCTCTGTTGACTTAACAAGAATATGTTGTTCATGGGAGGACACCACGGAAGAAGCCTCTGCTGTCCAAAAAAATCATTGCTGCACGTCTGAAGTTTGCAAAAGTGCACCTGGATGTTCCACAGCAAAATGGCAAAATATTCTGTGGACAGATGAAACTACAGTTGAGTTGTTTGGAAGGAACACACAACACTATGTGTGGAGAAAAAAAGGCACAGCACACCAACATCAAAACCTCATCCCAACTGTAAAGTATGGTGGAGGGAGCATCATGGTTTAGGGCTGCTTTGCTGCCTCAGGGCCTGGACAGCTTGCTATCATCGTCGGAAAAATTAATTCCCAAGTTTATCAATACATTTTGAAAGTTAAGCTATCTGTCCGCCAATTGAAGTTCAACGGAAGTTGAGTGATGCAACAGGACAACGACCCAAAACACAGAAGTAAATCAACAACAGAATGGCTTCAACAGAAGAAAATACCCCTTCTGGAGTGGCCCAGTCAGAGTCCTGAACTCAACCCGATTGAGATGCTGTGGCATGACCTCAAGAGAGAAGTTCACACCAGACATCCCAAGAATATTGCTGAACTGAAACAGTTTTGTAAAGAGGAATGATCCAAAATTCCTCGTTACCATTGTGCAGGTCTGATCCGCAGCTACAGAAAAACGTTTGGTTGAGATTATTGCTGCCAAAGGAGGGTCAACCAGTATTTAAATCCAAGGGTTCATATTCTTTTCCTACACTGCACTGTGAATGTTTACACATTGTGCTCAATAAAGACATGATAACGTCTAATTGTTAGTGTGTTATTAGTTTTAAGCAGACTGTGTTTGTCAATTGTTGTGACCTAAATGAAGATCAGATCAAATTTTATGACCAATTTATGCAGAAGTCCAGGCATTTCCATAGGGTTCACATACTTGTTCTTACCACTGTATGTTACTCTGTAAATTATAACTTTAAATACCTGCTTAGACAAAACTGAAAGCAACAGTTCGAAAAATGTTTTTAAAAATAGGTCAAAGTTTAACTTTACGTTGCCATTGCCTCTTCTTCAAGGTTGCTCTGCTTCCACACCTCTGCCTAGCTTCTCAAGAAACTGCTCCGCAGCGGCTGCTGTTTCAGAAATGTAGGAACGCTGGAAAGATGATTCCATACCGTATAGCCTTAGCCCGTAGCCGCTGCTTGACACTATCAAAGCGTTTCTGCTGCTTGTGGACTTCCAATGAGAGATCTGGGAAGAACATCACTTGCCAATTATTGTAGAGTACTCTCCATTTCACCCTGGCTGCGTTCACCACGTGGAGCTTATCTTTATAGTTTAAGAACATCATTATCAGAGCGCTGTGTTGGGGTCGGATCGCGGGCCAGAAATCCGATGTGCTCTCTCAATGATCAAAGGAGAGTGGAGTGGCTCCATCTCCAGAGTCTCGGGAAGCCACTGCTCTAGGAATGAGCAAGCATCGCTCCCATCAGCGCCTTCGTGGAGATGTACTAGTCTCAAGTTCGATCTCCTGCTGCGGCCCTCCAAATCAACTAGTTTAGAGGTAAACGATTCAACCTTTTTCTTAAGAGCGGGGGTCGTTGCTATAATGTTGTCTTCGGATCCAGAGATGTGTACCTCAGCCTGAGAGATTTGCCCAGCACATTCTTTGACTTCCTTTTTAATGTTGTAGACAGTACATTTTCGAATTTAATAGAGAATTCTGCATTTCATATCTTTGATGGCCTTGAGGATATATTCGGAGCTAACGTCACTGCACGTGTTTATCGCCTCAGTCCTGCTTCCACCACTAGCACATGAAGCTAGCACAGCACCTTCATCCTCACTCTAAACTTTCGCTCGTTAAGTCTGGCTTTTTGGTGTGATTTTTCTTTGTCGGCATTGTGGTTTTCGGAAGCTAATAAACTATTACTGCCTTTCCTGGTACATTAAGGTTAAGGTTGAACATTTTTCAGGATTTATTTCAAATTTGTAACGGAGCTAAAAATAAGATCAGACTGATCAGCTCTGCGTCATACTGGAAGCCCAAAAGTTTTTTCCCCGCCAAGAAGTTTCCTTAAATCCTTTGTTGTTGTTGTAATTAATTATTTTCATATTTGAATTATTTTCATATTTTATATGATTTCATATTTTAAATAACTTGTAGGAAATACACTTTATGACACTGTCAAGAAGCATTATGACCATCATAACCATATAAGCCAGATACGCCTATCACATTCCCTCATGTCAGTCATCAGTCAAAAAGAGGGTGTCTTGTCCTACTCCTGAAATCTGCTCCGGCATTCATCCAAGTCATCAGCAACAGAGCTGGTATGTGCCGCATGTCTGACATCAATTTGTGGACCATTACAATGATCATTTAATATGATAAATTTATGTGGGTGCCATAAACAGCAATAGAATAACTACCGTGGTGGGTTTTGTGGGTTTTGTCGATCTTATGTAGGTGTCATAACCAGCCATAAATAACTACCATGTAAGTTTTGTGTGTTTTTACACTCTTATGTAGGTGTCATAACCAGCCATAAATAACTACCATGTAAGTTTTGTGCGTTTTTACACTCTTATGTAGGTGTCATAACCAGCCATAAAATAAAACAATATATGTCACAACAGGTGATGATATATGTGTCATGACAGTGGTATGGTCGTATTATAACAGATGACAAGTTATGACATGGTTATGACATGATGCTGGGCGTCAAGTAAAGTGTTACAAATTATTCTAAAGCCTTGTGAGACACAAATAACTGAGATTGTATAATGGACCATTGTTTGCCTTTCAATGATGATGATTTTATCAATGTCTTAAGAGTGTTTTGTGTCACATCCAGGGCTATGGCTGATACAGTACGTACAGCTAGATCGATACCATCTGTGTTCAATAATTCTTCTTGTTCCCAGATCCTCCAGGAGGGAGAGGGATGGCGGGTTGGAGGGATGGGGGGATGGAGAGAGAGAGAGAGAGAGAGAGAGAGAGAGAGAGAGAGAGAGAGAGAGAGAGAGAGAGAGAGAGAGAGCAGTTATTAGGTGTGGAGCAGATGGTACAAAGCCAGACTCTGGAGATGTCTGTCTGGCTGCTGTGTGTGTGCGTGCCTGCGAGCATGGCTGCTGTGTGTGTGTGCGTGCCTGCGAGCATGGCTGCTGTGTGTGTGTGCGTGCCTGCGAGCATGCCTGCAGGCGTGCATGCGCATGCGTGTGGGGTGGACCTGCGAAATAGAACAGAGCCATCTCTACAATGACTCACAATAATGGTCTGGTGATGAATGGAGTTTTACCCTGGTCCCTGGGACTGCTAAACGGCCACACCATCTGGATAGGGCCATAGGTATTGGTCTCCTTCCTCTGGCTTTCTCTGTACCATCTTCATCTCTGTCAATTTTTTTTCTGAAAAGTCAATGGCCTCCAAGGCCTTTACCCCTTTCCTGGTTGGTTCCTACACTGGCTGCAGGGTGCTACCTAAGCAAGACTGGCAAGCAAGACTATCGTCCATGTCAAATCTCGATGTAGGACAAGGATGCTGTTGTATAGGCTTCTCTTACATTGCAGGGGTTGCGGTTGGGGGTTTGAAGAGGACTGTCCTTTTATGTTGTGTCCAGAACATTGAGCCCAAAGCCTAACACTCTGAGGCACAGCACAGTCAGATATCCCTCCCCAACATCGGACTAGGCACTGATACTATCCTACTGGGTCAACCAAACTCATTGGAAACTTTTAAAAACAGCACAATAGCAATCAACTTTGGAAGTGTTTCAATACTTTCCACTGATATGGCTTGAGGGAGGTGTGGCTTGTGAGCAATGTTCCCTCTAAGCTGCACCCCTGTGCTGTATCAGACCACGGAGAGAAGCACGAGATTGAACCAAGCTTTCCCTCTTAGTTAACACTATCAGCGTTTCCCTCCAATGTGGCAATTGTGATCTAATCAACACAATATTATCCACTTTCAATGCAACATACCGAAAACAAAAAAAACTATGCAAGGGATTTTGTTCTAGGCAGGAGACATAGGAGTGAGATTCTATTGCGCACGACTCAGCTTGTACTACACAGACCGGTGTGGCGTAGCCAATCAGAGCTCCAGTAGGCCTATATGCAAATAGACCATTGCCATATATGGATCTGTGCCATTTACTTTGAACTGGACTGTGTTTGCAGCTGTGGTCGTAAGTGGATGCACTTGTTTCGAAATCAAAGCAAGAGCTGCATGTAGCCACGTGTGAACATTTTGCTCATATCCTTTGCTAAATTAGTTAGTTAGTTATTAGCCCAGTTATAGATAATTTGTAGTCAGCTATAGGGGAGTGATTGCTTCCAACAAGAGCACAAAACGTGTACATTTCTAGACATCTTTGAAAAGCGAGTCAGGTAAAGAGCTTTTTTTTGTCTTAAAGGGGCAGTGTTGTATTTTGAGACACGCTTGAATAAGCTAAGTAGCCAACAGGCAGAGGGTAGGATCCTTTCTCTGACTCTCTGTGATAAGGGTATGGAAATTATAATGCATTTTAATTTGTAAAGTGGTTCCTTGCATCAAACAACAAAACAACATTTTCAGTCATAAACAGGTTAATGTTAGTTAAGACCTGCATGTTTTTTTTTCAAAAGTCTAATGTAATGTAAGGCTACATTGAACACCACACATTGTCTGCTACTGTAGGGTGAATGATAGAACAGCTATTTTCCTGTTAAAAATTATGGGATGCATTTTCTCCATTGTTTTTGATGGTAGGTCACTCTGGTAGGCCCACATGATCAAATAGACACAGTAGCCTACTTGGCCACTGTTGAAACTGTAAGTTAAAGCGGGTACAGCCTCAGTGTTCACAGTAAACGCCCGCTGGAAGTTGCACAGATTTTCCACAACGTTCAAGTTTGCCCTCGACAGACCTGAAATATGCTGAGAAACGTGGCGAGGGAACATTGCTCGTGAGTGTTCAGGGAGGCCCAGCTAGTTAGACATTTCTCTCCAGCTCTTTAATGAATCTGGTCATGCTGAGGTATTAAAGCCACTGCACAGCAGACCAACGATTAAGGCGTCAGTACAAAGGCCTGGCCGGGATTCTAGAATGCAGTATTGGAATTGGAATTCCCTATTTGCAGAATTAGAATGAGCAAACCTGGCTCGCCTTGGGCAGGCTATTGGTCTACTTGTGGCTTGTGATAATGAGGAAGCACGCATGTTGAATGTGAACTCTTGAAGATGATGTAAAAAATAAAACATTGTCAATCAACCAAGCTCTGCTTCTCCCCCCCCCGTGTAATTTCATTATGTGTTTCTTAAAATGATGCTTGTGACCCTTTTGGAGGTTGCTTGCAGCGTGCCGACTTCTCATAGTTGCTCATTCAATACCTAGAACACATAACTGTTTGACTTCAATAGAGGAAACCTTGAATAGCTAATGTGTCTGTCCAGAGACAATGGGGTTCATTGGTTGCCTTTAAACATGGTTGCCTTTAAACACTTTAACACAACCTTTAGTTGCCTTCAAAATATTGTCACAATAATTACTTGAGAACTAGCCATGATGACACAACCTTTTCCACAAACAAAATATTCTCTCTCGTTGCTCATTGAGTCATGTTTTTTCAGCGCATGGTAAGTAAAGCATGTATCAAGTTCAGGTAATAAAGTTCATTCGGATTGAGAAAAAAAAAAAAAGAGGTTCTCTGAGTCCTTTGGTCCCCTCTCAATCTCTGGTAACAGACACGGCGCCCAAAAAGAAGGGCTATTTATTCCACGCAGTAAATACTCATCCTCTACTATAACACAGACTCTTCTGTCTCAATCACTCGATTCCATGACAACCTGTAATACAGTGGACTTGAAAGGGGATGGGATTTCCCGGCAGCACAGGCTGTTTTTTGTTGTGGAGTTTAGTCATTGGCCTCCTCTGTGGAGAAACTCACGGGAGTCTATGACTGCATCCCAAATGGCACCCCATGAACAGAGAAGCATGATGTTGTCCTTTCCTGCAGAGACCTCACTTGGCCATTTGGTGCTCTCTCTGCAATCAGATGCTGTATGCACTCATAAAAAAAAGTACTACTGAATAACAACTCAACCCTACTACACAGCATCTACACAAAACCAATGGGTTTTACTGCTTGATTGTTATTGATATGTGTAGTTAACCAGTGGTGATTTATGTAGTAATTTAAGTAGTAATGCGTGATAAAATGGGACATTTCACTACTGGTGAACACTTTTTCCTATTCAAATCACGACATTATTCTCCCTGAATGACTGCTATGTAACTACTGAGCTTTTGGGTATCTACTACTTACAGTTGAAGTCGGAAGTTTGCATACACTTAGGTTGGCGTCATTAAAACTCGTTTTTCAACCACTCGACAAATTTCTTGTTAAGAAACTATAGTTTTAAGCAAGTCGGTTAGGACATCTACTTTGTGCATGACACAAGTAATTTTTCCAACAATTGTTTACAGACAGATTATTTCACTTATAATTCACTGTATCACAATTCCAATGGGTCAGAAGTTTACATACACTAAGTTGACTGTGCCTTTGAACAGCTTGGAAAATTCCAGAAAATGATGTCGTGGCTTTAGAAGCTTCTGATAGGCTAATTGACATCATTTGAGTAAATTGGACGTGTACCTGTGGATGTATTTCAAGTCCTATCTTCAAACTTAGTGCCTCTTCGCTTGCCATCATGGGAAAATCAAAATGAATCAGCCAGGACCTCAGGAAACATTGTAGACCTCCACAAGTCTGGTTCATCCATGGGAGCAATTTCCAAATGCCTGATGGTAACACGTTCATCTGTACAAACAATAGTACGCAAGTATAAACACCATGGGACCACACAGCCGTCATACCGCTCAGGAAGGAGACGTGTTCTGTCTTCTAGAAATGAAAGGACTTTGGTGCAAAAAGTGCAAATCACAACAGCAAAGGACCTTGTGTCCTATATCGACATAACCTGAAAGGCCGCGGAGCAAGGAAGAAGCCACTGCTCCAAAACTGCCATTAAAAAGCCAAACTACGGTTTGCAACTGCACATGGAGACAGAGATCACACTTTTTGGAGAACTGTCCTCTGGTCTGATGAAACAAAAATAGAACTGTTTGGCCATAATGACCATCGTTATGTTTGGAGGAGAAAGGGGGAGGCTTGCAAGCCAAAGAACACCATCCCAACCATGAAGCACGGGGGTGGCAGCTTCATGTTGTGGGGGTGCTTTGCTGCGGGAGGGACTGGGGCACTTCACAAAATAAATGGCATCATGAGGCACAAAAATTATGTGGATATATTGAAGCAACATCTCAAGACATCAGTCAGGAAGTTAAAACTTGGTCACAAATGGGTCTTTCAAATGGACAATAACCCCAAGCATACTTCCAAAGTTGTGGCAAAATGGCTTAAGGACAACACAGTCAAGGTATTGGAGTGGCCATCACAAAGCCCTGACCTCAACCCTATAGAACATTTGTTGGCAGAACTGAAAAGGCATGTGCAAGCAAGGAGGCCTACAAACCTGACTCAGTTACACCAGTTACACCAGCTCTGTCAAGAGGAATGGGCCAAAATTCACCCAACTTATTGTGGGAAGCTTGTGGAAGACTACCCGAAACGTTTGACCCAAGTTAAACCATTTAAAGGCAATGCTACCAAACACTAATTGAGTGTATGTAAATTTCTTACCCACTGGGAATGTGATGAAATAAATTACTCTACTATTGTTCTGACATTTCACATTCTTAAAATAAAGTGGTGATCCTAACTGACCTAAGACAGGGATTTTTTACGAGGATGAAATGTCAGGAATTGTGAAATACTAAGTTTCAATTTGCTTGGCTAAGGTGTATGTAAACTTCAGACTTCAACTATACAGCTAGCTATCAATAACCAACTACTTCCTGCATTGTCTTTTTCTGCAGTCGCAAAAAGCCGGTGTGACTACTTATTTACTACCAACGTCAAGCAGTAAAAACTATACCTGCTTACAACTGGAAACACTACTGTTTTCCTACTGAACACTACAAAACTCTACTTGTGTGTCTTGAGTAGTGCATACACTACACACTCACTACACAATCATTACACGTCTCTACATAGTCACTACTGCGCGAATAGGTTTTGTGTAGTAATTCAGTAGTACTTTTTACTAAGGGTGGTGGCTATATTACATGTTTTAATGAGCAGAGTGTAGGACCTCTGTGAAAAGCTCCTCTGTTTGAAGTTAGGGAGACAAAGAGACCTCACTGCTCTGCCCAAACCTCCTATAGCTCTCTCTTTCATGGTAGTACACTACTGTACTCATGCTGTGTGGAAGTATATCATGCCTCTATAGTACTCAAGGGACAGAGAGAACCAAATCCTTGAAATCTGAGTAGGTCCTGCAGTGATTTGTTGGTTTGAACATCTATAGTATTGTAGCGACCTTAACCCAACACCAAGCAACCTCGTCAAGGGAGTTTGATCCCTTGGCGCAACGGTTAAGGTTGACAGTAACTAGACCTGGGTTTGAGTCCCAGTTGGGGCTACCCCTGAATTTGCTGCAGTATAATGTATTATAAAACAAGTATAATATCCCATGGAACTACTCACTCATTAGTCTAACTGTCTGATTGTACGGTGGTCTATCTATCGGCCTATACATTACCCAACTACCTGGCAGTCTGCTCAGCTGTCAGTTAATCCATCAGGTTGCCTTATAGCAGTTGCAGTTGGACGGGTCTAGCAGTAACAGATGCTGTTGTCTATGGACAGACGAGGTGGCAGATGTTGGGTGCCAATAAAGATACTTGATGTGGATCTGTTCTGCTTAAAGGAGAGTAATATGCATGGGATTTTATCACCACCATTATTACAATGAACTGCTTTATAAAGGGAAATGGGAATTGCCCCAATGGTGAGAGAGATATAACAGGCCTCCTTCAAGGGCGTATTATTTTTTCATAAGCCTTTTTAACACCAGGGAAAAAGGGCATCAAGAGAGTTGATTATGCCTGGCCTATTTAAGTTTAATCTTAATAAGACCAAGCCTGCTTTCATGGTGATTCAATGGGAAAGGGGAAAGAAGGAGAACAGAACATATAAAAGCTCTGCTTACAACAACCTGTTTCTATTGGCTTATTGTAATGCCAACCATTGATTGTGTCAAAGAATGCTGTTTTCTGATCCGTCCTCAACTTAACTCATGTAAAAACAGAGATTCACTTATGTCAGTACAGAGAGAGTTGGGTTGAACCAATTTGCAAGGACACGGGCTTGCTAGAGGGAAATACGGTGGTGTGTTGTACTTAGACACACAGAGGTGAGAAGGAACATGATTTTCAGCCTGAGTGTCTCAGCTTACCACCTATCTGCAGTATTTCTTGTTAATCTAACTGCACTGTCCAAGTTACAGTAGCTATTACAGTGAACGCATACCATGCTGTTTGAGGAGAGTGCACAATTTTGAACATGAAAAGTTATTAATAAACAAATTAGGCACACTTGATGCAAAATTTTGAACAGAAATGCAATGGTTCATTGGATCAGCCTAAAACTTTGCACATACACTGCTCCCATCTAGTGGCCAAAATAGAAATTGCACCTGGGCTGGAATAATACATCATGGCTTTTCTCTTGATGATGGTACAAAAAAATACAAAGAATGGTTGTTTTTTTCTTTGTATTATATTTTACCAGATCTATTGTGTAATATTCTCCTACATTCCCGTTACATTTCCACACCTTCAAATTATACCAAGAATATGCATATCCTTGCTTTAGGGCATGAGCTACAGGCAGTTAGATTTGGGTATGTCATTTTAGGCAAAAATCTAAAAAAAGGGGCTGATCCTTAAGAGGTTTTAAGCACACTCTCCCCCACACAATCAGAAATTGCAGTGGTGGAAAAAGTACCCAATTTTCATATTTGAGTAAAAGTAAAGATACCTTGCTAGAAAATGACTCAAGTAAAAGTTACACAGTAAAATACTACTTGAGTTAAAAAGTAAATGTAATTGATAAAATATACTTAAGCATCAAAAGTAAAAGTAAAAGCATAAATAATTCCAAATCATTTTATATTAAGCAAACCAGACGGCCAAATGTTCTTGTTTTTTTTAATCTATTTACGGATAGCCATGGGCACGCTCCAACACTCAGACATAATTTACAAACGAAGCATGTGTTTAGTGAGTCCACCAGATAAGAGACTATAGGGATGGCCTTTTGAAAAGTGTGTGAATTAGACTATTTTTTTTGTCCTGCTAAGCAGGTTAAAATGTATGGAGTAAAAAGTACATCATTTTCTTTTGGAATGTAGTGAAGTAAAAGTTGTAGAAAATATAAATAGCAAAGTAAAGTACAGATACCCCCAAAAACTACTTAAGTAGTACTTTCAAGTATTTTTACTTAAGTACTTTACACCACTGGCAAATTGTCTTTATTCCTCTAATACAGCAGTGTGCTGGACCAGATGCTATCGCTGGAGCTCCAATAAAAGACACTACATTTCATTTCTATAAGCGCTGTACATCGTACTGTACTATCTCACACATAGATTTAGCAAAATAACGTTGTTCTACATTTAATGCCTGTTTTCAGACAGACTGGCCAACAGACAGACAGACAGACATACATACAGACAGGTGGATACATACTACCCTGAACAAAAATATAAACGCAACATGCAACAATTTAAAATATTTTTCTGAGTTAAAGTTCATATAAGGAAATCAGTCAATTAAAATAAATAAATTAGGTCCTAATATATGGATTTTACATGGCTTGGAATACAGATATGCATCTGTTGGTCACAGATACCTTAAAACAAAAGATAGGGGCGTGGATCAGAAAACCAGACAGTGTTGTAATGAGCACGAGGGGAGACAGATAGCTGGTTTCAAGCGCAGGGCGCAGCAGGTGTTTATTGAAAAGGACCACAGGAGGAGGCAGGTAGTTTTGTCACACAACACAATGCCACGGATGTCTCAATTTTTGAGGGAGGGTGCAATTGGCATGCAGACTGCAGGAATGTCCACCAGAGCTGTTGCCAGATAATTGAATGTTCATTTCACTACCATAAGCCACCTCCAACGTCCTTTTAGAGAATTAGGCAATACGTCCAACCGGCCTCCAGCAAAAGGTGCACCTGTGTAATAATTATGCTCTTCATCAGCTTCTTGATATGCCACACCTGTCAGGTGGATGGATTATCTTGGCAAAGGACAAACGCTTACTAACAGGGATGTAAACAAATTTGTGCCCAAAATTTGAGAGAAATAAGCTTTTTGTACACATGGAAAATGTCTGCGATCTTTCACTTAAACTCGTGAAACATGGGACCAACACTTTACATGTTGCGTTTATATTTTTGTTTGGTGTAGATACTGTAGACAGATATAGATAACTTTTTTCCATCCTCATGTAGATATTCATTCATTCAAGCAAGTCGGTCATCACTGTACCCCTGTTGTGATTGTGTTGGTACGGCTGAGCACTACTCCACAGTACTTCAGTTATCATATCTATAATGCACACACTCCCCAGCATTATACTGTGGCTCGGGCTATTGCCTGTTACAAAGACCAACCAATGTCATCAAGACAAACCGCCGACTGATGCTCATTTCAAACTATCCTCATGTCATGCCCCATTTGGCTCTGAACATATGCAAACACCTGAAATTAGCCATTCACACTCCCACTGCATACATAAGTTGATCTCTTGGTTGTGGTTGATGGACCTTAAACTGCAGGAAATGGAGGGAAGAATAACCACAAACAGACCCGGGGTAATTCAAAGTCAAGAGCCCTTTGGAGAGGAGATGAGCTGCCATGCCACATTATTGCACTGACTACCAAGATGGTAGAGGTTTCATTATAAAGGACCTGTCACCCAAACCCGGATGAAATGACACACGTTGATCAAAAATGATCTGACATATTGTTATTCTCCTTTATCAAAAGGCATAAGACATTGTTAGTAAACGTATTGAGAACCTGGATTAGAACATGCTACTGACTGTGCCAAGGTTGCTACGGTATGTAACATGCATGTAGAATGTTGCCATGGTCCCTATAGTAACAATCCCCTGGTTTACATTAGAAACGCTAATCGATTAGTCTATTGGACACTATTTCAGGAGGTCATGATGCTCAGCTGTTGAGTTGTTGTGCAGTCCAGATCCAAAGTTTTTTTCCCCAGAGTAATGGGTTTGTTGTGCTTTTGCCTACGGTGCATTCAGCTATGCAGATTGTCAATACACCCACACCCACACCCACACCCACACCCACACTAAAATCATGCATCTCTCCAGTTTGTGAGTTTGAGAGTTAAGCATAGTATCGTCTTGGCTCAGTGAATTAGACTACTTAGTTCTGTCTCTGCAGTCTGCTGTTGAAGAAAACCTTCAGTGTTACACCCTGTGTATGTCCCAAATGCCATGGGCCCTGGTTAAAAGTAATGCACTACAAAGGGAATAGGGTGCCGTTTGGGATGTAGACCTGATCGCGCTCTAAAATAAGTAATACTGTACGAAGGCGTGTGTGAAAATAGTCTGTGCTCATTCCTGTCATATTGAGGTTGCAGGAGTCAGTGCTATGAGGCAGTGATATGAATAATGTATCTCTTTATAAGTGTCATAACCTCTATAGATTTCACACTGTTCCTTAACCACGGTGATCAATAAGGTTTCCTGGGAAATAAGTAGCTATTGATCATAGCTGGGATGAGAAGTGTTCCCTGGAGTGGACTGGAGGGGGTGAGAGTGTTGAGACCTTCCAAGACTCTGCACAGCAGGAGCAGCCCCCCTCTGTACCCCACTCCACACAACACCTCTTCATCCCTCCATCCCTCTATCTACCTCCAGACCTCCCTTTATCCCTCCCCCATCTCCATCCAACCCCATCCAGCCACCTTTATCCTCTCAATCCACCCCCTTCCCTCAGCCACACATCCACACAGGCACTGATGGATCACATAGCCAGACCAACTTATTTCCCCAAGATGCCCAATCCTATTTGAGGGAATAAAGCTCTGGAAGATTTATGTGGCTGGGAGAGTGAAGGCTACACAGCAGTTTCGTCTAGGCAGGTTAGGTCACAGAGAGGAACACACTCATCTCGTATTCATTTATTATGAATGTATTAGGGGAGTCTAAAGTGTGCCTAGGGATATTACATGTACAACCACATTACAACCTAGTCTGAAAATGTCGTTTGAACGATGGAACGCTCTCAATTAAAAAGGAATGTTCCATAGCTATAACAGTAAATATCCACTCTGCTTCGTTCAGAAGCACTAAGAGCAGCAGACAAGGCAATCCAATTTAGCTATTCTTATTATCCATGGAACCCCTGGCCTAGGCAATTCGTCAATCGAAGGAAACAACACATCGTTTTCTCAAATCTACTGACCACTTCATCTCATTATATGCAGACACTATTTTCCTTTATCTAGACAATGTATCTCAATCGCTCCCAAACTAAGTGAAGATCATAGATAAATTCAGCTTCATCTTAAGTTATAAAATTAATCTAAGTAAGCCACCCTATGCCTTGATGACAGCTTTGCACACTCTTGGCATTCTCTAAACCAGCTTCACCTGGAATGCTTTTCCAACAGTGTTGAAGGAGTTCTCACATATGCTGAGCACTTCTTGGCTGCTTTTCCTTAACTCTGCGGTCCAACTCATCCCAAACCATCTCAATTGGGTTGATTGTGGAGGCCAGGTCATCTGATGCAGCACTCCATCACTCTCCTTCTTGGTCAAAAAGCCCTTACACAGCCTGGATGTGTGTTGGGTCATTGTCCTCTTGAAAAACAAATGATAGTCCCACTAGGTGCAAACCAGATGGGATGGTTTATCGTTGCAGAATGCTGTGGTAGCCATGGTGGTTAATCACAGACAGTGACACCAGCAAAGCACCCCCACACCATCACACCTCCTCCTCCATGCTTCATGATGGGAACCACACATGCGGAGATCATCCATTCACCTACTCTGCGTCTCACAAAGACACTGCGGTTGGAACCAAAAATCTCAAAATTGGACTCATCAGGATACATTTCCACCAGTCTAATGTCCATTGCTTGTGTCTCTTGGCCCAAGCAAGTCTCTTCTTATTATTGGTGTCCTTTAGTAGTGGTTTCTTTGCAGAAATTTGACCATGAAGGCCTGATTCACACGGTCCTCATGAGAGCCAGATTCATCATAGCGCTTGATGGCTTTTGCGACTGCACTTGAAGAAACTTTCAAAGTTCCTGAAATTTTCCGGACTGACTGACCTTCATGTCTTACGGTAAAGATGGACTGTCTTTCTCTTTGCTTATTTGAGCAGTTCTTGCCATTTGAAAAATTGAATTGACCAAATAGGGCTATCTTCTCTATCAAATAAAATAAAATCAAGTTGTATTTGTCACATGCCTCCGAATACAACAGGTGTAGACCTTACCGTGAAATGCTTACTTACAAGCCCTTAACCAACAAGGCAGTTCGAGAAAGAGATTTAATAAAATATTTAATAAATAAGTAACACAATAAATGTGCATAATAATAACGAGGCTATATACAGGGGGTACCGGTACCGAGTCAATGTACGGGGGTACAGATTAATCAAGGTAATTTGTAAAGTGATTATGCATTGGTAATAAACAGAGAGTTAAACAGCAAGTAGCAGCAGTGTAAAAAGAAGGGGGGTGGGGTGGGGGGGCAATGTAAATAGTCCGGGTGGTCATTTGATTAGTTTAGTTGTTTAGCAGTCACATGGCTTGGGGATAGAAGCTGTTAAGGAACCTTTTGGTCCTAGACTTGGTGCTTTGGTACCGCTTGCCATGCGGTAGCTAAGAGAATGTGGGTGGCTGGAGTCTTTTACAATTTTGGTAGGGCCTTCCTCTGATCCTGCCTGGTATGGAGGTCCTGGATGGCAGGAAGGTTGGCCCCAGTGATGAACTGGGCTGTACGCACTACCCTCTGTAGGTTGGATGCTGAGCAGTTGCCATACCAAGCGGTGATGCAACCAGTCAGGATGCTCTTGATGTAGAACTTTTTGAAAATGCCAAATCTTTTCAGCCTTCTGTGGGGGAATAGTCATTGTCATGCTTTCTTCACGACTGTCTTTGTGTGTTTGGATAATTGGGCCTTAGTGATGTGGACACCAATGAACTTGAAGCTCTCGACCTGCTCCACTGCAGCCCCATTGATGTGAATGGGGGCATGCTCGGCCATCCTTTTCCTGTATTCCACAATCAGCTCCTTTGTCTTGCTCACATTGAGGGAGAGGCTGTCGTGTCGTCAGCGACTTAATGATGGTGTTGGATTTGTGCATGGCCATGCAGTCGTGGGTGAACAGGGAGTATAGGAGGGGAATAATAAGCACTGTGGGGTGGTATGCAAATTGGAGTGGGTCTAGTGTTTCTGAGATGATGGTATGGATGTGAGCCATGACTTGCCTTTTCAAAGCATTTCATAGCTACAGATATGAGTACTACGGGGCGATAGTCATTTAGTCAGGTTACCTTGGCGTTCTTGGGCAAAGGGTCTATGGTAGTCTCCATGAAACATTTACTTATTACAGACTAGGTCAGGGACAGGTTGAAAATGTCAGGGAAAACACTTGCCAGCTGGCCAGCACATGCTTTGAGTACGTGTCCTGGTAATCTGCACTGAATGTAAAACATGTTAAAGGTCTTACTCACATCGGCTATGGAGAGCATGATCACACAGTTGTCCGGAACAGCTGGTTCTCTCATGCATGGTTCAGTGTTGGTTGCCTCGAAGCGAGCATAGAAGGCATTTAGCTTTTCTGGTAGGTTTGCCTCACTGGACAGCTCACGGCTGTGAGCAATTCCACATCCGACAAGCAATTCCACATCCGACAAGCATCAGAAGCGGTGTAGTAGGATTTGGTCTTGGTATTTTTCTCTAGTTGCATATGTGAAATGATGGTAGAAATGAGGTAAAACCAATTGCAGATTTCCTGCATTAAAGTCCCCTGGCCACGAGCAGGGCCACTTTTGGATGAGCATTTTCTTTTTTGCTTATGACCTTAAACAGCTTGTTGAGTGCGGTCTTAGTGCCAGCATCGGTTTGTGGTGGTAAATAGACAGCTACGAAAAATATAGATGAAAACTCTTGGTAAATAGTGTGGTCTACAGCTTATCAACTCTGGTGAGCAAAACCTCAAGACTTCCTTAATATTAGAGATTGCGCACCAGCTGTTGTTGAAAAAAAGACACACCCCATGCTTGTCATTTTCACGGACTATTAGGATAAGAATAGAGCTAAGTACAGGCAATATCCTAGATGACAACCAGGTTCAGTCTGTTTGGTAGACAAAATTCACCTTTCAACAGGACAATAACCTAAAACACAAGGCCAAATATACACTGGAGGTGTTTACCAAGATGACATTGAATGTTCCTTAGTGGCCTTAGTTACAGTTTTGCTTAAATCTTCTTGGAAGTCTATGGCAAGACTGGAAAATCTAGCGATGATCAACAATCAATTTGACAGAGCTTGAAGAATGATTTAACTAATAATGTGCAAATATTGTACAATCCAGGTGTGCACAACTTCCCCAGAAGGACTCACCGCTTTAATCACTACCAAAGGTGATCCTAAAATGTATTGGCTCAGGGGTGTGATACTTATGCAAATGAGATATCTATGTGCTGTATAGCCTGACTAAAGAGCCATATGCCACTAGCCTGGTCCCATATCTATGTGCTGTATAGCCTGACTATAAGAGCTATATGACACTTGCCTGGTCCCATATCTATGTGCTGTATAGCCTGACAATGACCATACATTGACCAAAATAATTTGGACTTGATGTAGTGTCCCTGAATTCCTCCATACTCCTCTAATATCTGATAAATCACATCCATTATGTTTTAAATTCCTTCCATGAGTCAACAATAATAGGAATTTAAACTTTATAGCTCACTAATAGGACTTATCACCGGCCCAGTCAGTGTAATCCTGTAACACACTGTGAAATGAGTTTCTCTTTGCTATTTAAATGCAAATGCAGAAGCAATGCTGCGTGGAGAGAATCGAGAGAGAGAGAGAGAGGTTCATAACTTGGACCAGGGAGAGCAGCGAAGCATCCAAACAAACCACCAGATTTGTAGACTCAATCCACCTTTAATGTGATTTCCTATGAGAGTTAATTAGAAAAACCTGATATCAGATCTGTAATTAACCACGTAGTTAATGTTGTCTCTAATAAGAGTTGTTATTTAAGAGCTGGTCTCAGACCTGTAAACACCAGCACGATTAATGTTGTAGTTTATAACAGTAAATCATTAGTAGATGGTCTTAGATCAGTGACTTAACTCTAGAGGAGGACAGGCCTTTTTGTTTGAGATCCTATCCTACATTGGGTATACAGAAAACATGCCTTTGTAAAATTGAATTAAATGTACAAAGAATTATTTTGCATATTTTCCATCTATTAATGTGACAATTCCTTTTATCATTCTTACACTACTCGATTACTCCAAAGAATCTAGGTAGAACAGAGTGTTTCCAGTTTGTTCAGTACTATGATCTCTAGTTACAAGCAAATGCGTTTTCTGATTGCAACATCCTCCTTGGATATTGTAAAATGAGATTGTCTGAAGCGCCTGTCCCTGGGAGAAGATGGGAAGAGAGAGAAGAGAGTCACTTTATTCTGAAGTATACCTGGGGGATAACATGATTTACAGTATATGACAACAACAAAACCAGCACAGGCAGGCAACAAACTTTCCAAAGCATCAATGTGTATTTCTGCTGCATCCAGAGAGGATAAACAGCTTTTATTTTACTGAAGTGAATTTGTAACTTGTCATGAGTTTAGAGTACATGGAAGTTGAAAAATGACTGTATTCTTTTAGTTGATATGAGCATATCTACGTTTCTATTTTAGAAACCAAATACATAAACTGCTCAAACGTTAAACAACTAAAATGTGTATCTGCTGTCTGAAAGGACATACAGTTTAAGACTTGAATTCAAGTTTTAAATGACATTTTCTTCACAGTACTTTCCATCTCTGTATCATTGTATAGCTGCCTAACTCATTTTCATACATTTCTTATGAAATGGCCTTTTCCAAATAACTCCTTTTTAGTGTCCCTGCTTGCAGACAGTAATTCTGAGATGATGAAGACAGACCGCCAGCTGTCAGCTGTTGGATAATAAAGGTATTTAATGAATTCATTGGCTGATTGGCTGCCGCTATCGAGGAGACACATGCAGCCACAGTTTATGACCATTGAGCTGATTCCTGCCAACTAAATTGGCTTTTCAATGTTCAGTTCGGAACGGAGGGAGAATCAGGAAGAGAATACATCCCACTGATTGGTCGTGTATGATTGGTTGAGGTGGCCAAGTGCTGGATTAATTGCTATTGTCATAATGCGATGGCAACGCAAGGCTATTATCCTGATGGTGAGCATTCATCATGCACCAGCCCACAGCTTGAGGCATGAAGCATCAGGCCTTACCGGCAGAGTAGTGTAGCATGCGCTACAGTACTTGCAACACTAATCATTCCTCTTGTGTGTATGCTGTTTTACATAGCAATTCTCCAATCGTGCTCCTTCATCAAGCCCAGCCCAGCCACTCAGGACGACAGACAATGCTGGATTTAGTCTTCACTGATGTCCTTATTTAAAAAAAATATATATTATTATTATTTTTTATTTTTTACAAACAGACAAATAATGACCGCCAAAAAACACCCCCACCCCTCATCCCTGACAGAAGACACAATAACAAAACAAGGGGGGAAAAAAAAAAAAAAAACAGTACAGAAAGAAATCAGCACCACGCTTCAGTGATATTTGACTTGTAAGGAACATGCTCCATTAAAAATAATTACTGTGGATCAGGGTGGGTTGCTAGTTGTATGTTGTGTTGCCCATTATCAGGTGACAGACAAGCTAAAAAGGGCAACCACATCTTAAACGAATGTATTAGATTTGCCAGAGATATCATGGCTAATCCTTTTCATATGTAGCGAACTAGGGACTTCGGATTTACACACAGGTACAGTCTCCTTATTCCAAAGGCTTAAAAAAAATAATATTTTTTTGCATTTACCATGCCATATTGTACAGTATTTTGTTTCCAGTGGGTTCAAGTCATCAGGTGCTGTGACCTACCTTAAACAGCAGTGTCCAGGGCTTGTGCGAGGTTTCAGCTGTATACTTTTGAGTAACCCTTAAAAATATCCAGCCAGAGTGCATTCAATTATGAGCATCACCAGAAGAGATGAGCTAGGGTACCTTCGGCAGATTTGCACTTTCGGCACATTGGAGAAACCAAGGGATAAAACAAATGCGATTTGTTACAGGAATATTTTAGTCTGTGAATCACTTTATATTGAATAAATTGGTGCCGGGTGTTTATTGAGCAAAAGTGAATATCCCTAAGGAAATCAGCCCAGCTATCATCAGTAATCTCCACACCAAGGTCTTCCTCCCAGAATTCCTTCAAATATTGTGTGGATACAGAGTAATATGCTGTAAATCAATCTACAAATCTGGAGACCAGACTCTTGGATTCAGGGACGAGATTCATTCAAATATACAGTTTGCGGGCAAGTGTAATTGCTTAAAAATTTTGAATATGTAAGCAAACCTCATTTATTTTCTGAAGATATATCATAAGAAATGAGATGCGGGGAGGTCGTACTCTTCCCTCAACTGCCCAAATGTTGCAAAAATGATAAATTATATAAAGGTCTGCAATAGTAGTAAGAAAATAAACGTATATTCAGTTAGTGAGGGAGTGAAAGCATGGTTATGGAAAATAGGATTACAGACTGAGGTCTCCAGGAGACTGAATGTTTCCCTTATTCGATGCCAAATTTGTTATGATTTTTTTTGCATAAAGTTATTGCCAGTAATTGCTGTGGGGGATTTAGTTGATGAGAAAATGAGTGCAAGAAGAGAGGTGTTGTGGATATCTTGTTCAATAGCGAACCATGAAGGGGTGGAGGAATCTACCACACCAGGATATGCATTCTGCCAATAGACTGGTGCTCTAGCATTTGCTGCCCAATAATAATGCAGACAATTTGGCAGGCTCAGGCCCCCTAACTCTTTGTGTTTTTAGATACAGTATTCTTTGCATCCCCACACAAAAGGCAGGATGATAGAATTTAAGGATTTTAAAAAAAATAGGCAGATTCTGAAATAGATGAATAAATCTGGGGAGTGTATCCATTTTAATAGCGTTAACAGGGCCTATCATAGATAGAGGCAACACTCTCCAGATCTCAATGTCGCAATTCAACATCTTTATCATGTCGAGATTGTTCAATTTATAAATCAATTAAGGGTCCTTGGTGAAAACAACACCCAAATATTTGATTTTAAAGGTATATTCATTCCTAAGAAAGTCTGGGTTTAGATCACCTTTAAGAGGTATCAATTCACTTTTATCCCAGTTTATGGTGTACCCAGAGCTCTCCAAATGATTTACTGAGCTCCAACATATGTGGGAATGAATCTTTGAGACATGAAAGAAGCAAAATGACGTCATCCACATAGAGTGAGATGCGGTGATCAACCCTGCGCATGTTTAGCAGAGCAATGTGAGGATGTTACTGATACCAGAGATACTGGATAAAATGACAATAGGCCTATGTCTACGCCCTAACAATGGAATTAGTTGTCGACAGAGCGGAACGGCGGGCTGTCAATCCCTTTCGATTGGTGGATACACATCGTTATTTGAATACTCTTTTGAGGGGTGATCATGTCAACCACCTGTATTCAATGGAGAGTGAAATGCTATGCTAGCCACCTGAATATGACTCACATTTCAACAGGGACAACTTTGATATAAAGTGTTTTTTCTCAAAGTTACCGGGATGTCACATACATCACTCTTATATCACCAAACTTGTAACAACCTAAGCATTATGAAACTTCTATTAGATCAAATAAACCTCAGGTATCAAAATAGCAATTCATTTTTATCTTCACTAAATTCAACAGTCTCTCGTTGCCGCCCATACAAAAACTCTTCAATTGCGTAATAATGAATGATCTGCTTAATGTGGACAGATTTTGGGTGATTTTTCAACCCAAAAGGCCACACTCTTGCCCAAACCAAAATCCTTTATTACTGTCAGAATGTAGGTCCATCCCCCTTGGTCAAAAGCTTTCTGAGCATCAAGTGCTTGAATGGCAATTTCAGAATCTTTGTCATGTTTGGAATGATATTCATCAGTCACCTAACGTTGGAGGTTCCGGACTGTAGCCCGTCGTTGGAGGTTCTGGACTATGGACCATCGTTGGAGGTTTCGGACTGTGAAACGTCGCCGGAAGCTCTGGACTGGGAACTGTCGCCAGAAGCTCTGGACTGGGAACTGTCGCCGGAAGCTCTGGACTGTGGACGCGCACTGGAGGCCTGATGCGTGGTGCCGGCACTGGTGGTACCAGGCTGGTGACACGCACCTCAGGGCGAGTGAGGGGAGGAGGCACAGGACTTACTGGACTGTGGAGGCGCACTGGAGGCCTGGTGCGTGGGACCGGCACAGGTGGCACCGGGCTGAAGACACGCAACTCAGGGCGAGTGTGGGGAGGAGGCACAGGACGTCCTGGACTGTGGGGGAGCACTGGCGGTCTGGTGCGTGGTGCCGGCACTGGTGGTACCGAGCTGGTGACACGCACCTCAGAGCGAGTGAGGGGAGGAGGCACAGGACTTACTGGACTGTGGAGGCGCACTGGAGGCCTGGTGCGTGGGACCGGCACAGGTGGCACCGGGCTGAAGACATGCAACTCAGGGCGAGTGCGGGGAGGAGGCACAGGACGTCCTGGACTGTGGGGGAGCACTGGCGGTCTGGTGGGTGGTGCCGGCACTGGTGGTACCGAGCTGGTGACACGCACCTCAGAGCGAGTGCGGGAAGCAGGCACAGGACGCACTGGACTGTGGAGGCACACTGGAGATCTGGAGCGTAGAGCTGGCACAATGCGTCCTGGCTGGATGCTCACTTGAGCCGGACAAGTGCGGGGGGCTAGCACAGGATGCACTGGGCTGTGAAGACGCACCGGAGACACAGTACGCAGACCTGGCGCAGGATATCCTGGTCCAAGGAAGTGTACTGGAGACCAGGAGCGCTGAGCTGACACCATCCGTCCTGGATGGATGCCCATTCTAGCCCGGCAAATGCGAGAAGCTGGAATAGAGCGCACCGGACTATGAATGCGAACTGGAGACACCGTGCGCATCTCTGCATAACACGCACCGTGTGACCAGTCACACGCTCCCCACGGTTAGCACGAGGAGTTGGCTCAGGTCTCCAACCTGACTCAGCCAATCAGCCAATCAGAAGAATCTGGTGGATTCTTCTGTCATGTTTTTCATATGAAGGAGACCAAGGTGCAGCGTGGTATACGTACATTCTGTATTTATTAAATGAACGGCGAACAAAAACAATAAAGAACAAATGAAACGTGAAGCTATCCAAACTAGTGCTGACTGGCAACTAAACATAGACAAGAAGCCACGAACACAAAAGGGAAAAGGGCTACCGAAATATGATCCCCAATCAGAAACAACAATAAACAGCTGCCTCTAATAGGGAACCATATCAGGCCACCCTAGACATAGGAAAACCCTAGACATACAAAAACCCTAGACAATACAAAAACTAGCATACCCACCCTCGTCACACCCTGACCTAACCAAAATATAAAGAAAAAAAGAGATATCTAAGGTCAGAGCGTGACAGGCGGGGTGTTTCATGATTAACTACTCATGGTGTGATTGTGATAACATACAGGAACTCAAGTCCTTTTGTTCACCCGACCTATAATACCTTACAATCAAATGCCGACCGCATTTCCTCCCAAGATAATTATCTTTGGTTATAGTCACAAGCCAATACCACGACGGCCCTCAAATAACTTCATTGGACTTCATGCAAAGAAACCACATGTCCCGAGGCTGCATTTATTGTAGCTGGGGATTATAACAAAGCAAATTAGAGAAAAACGTTACCAAAATTCTATCAACACATGGACTGTGGTACTCTCGCTGCTAAAACACTTGACCACTGCTACTCCAACTTCCGGGAGGCCTACAGGGTCCTTCCCAGCCCTCCCTTGGGCAAATAGATTCACGATTCCATTTTACTCCTCCCTTCCTATAGGCAGAAACTCAAACAGGAAGAACCCGTGGCGAGGACTATTCAACACTGGACTGACCAATTGGAATCCACGCTGCAATATTGTTTTGATCATGCGGACTGGGATATGTTCCGAGAAAAACATAGACGAATACACTGATACGGTGACTGAGTTTATCAGGAAGTGTACAGGATATATTGTACCCACTGTGACTAATTAAACCAATCCTAACCAGAAACCATGGATAGATGGCAGCATTTGCACAAAATTAAGTGCGAACCATCACATTTAACCATGGCAAGGTGACTGGGAATATGGCCGAATACAAACAGTGTAGTTATTCCTTCCGTAAGCCAATCAAACAGGCAACACATCAGTTTTGAAAGTCTTAATTCAATCACTCAGACACAAGACTTATGTGGCAGTGTCTACAGACAACAAAGGGGAAACCAACCACGTCGCGGACACCGACTTTTTGCTTCCTGACAAGCAAAACACCTTCTTTGCCCGCTTTGAGGATAACACAGTGCCACCGACCCGGACCGTACCAAGGGCTGTGGGCTCTCCTTCTCCGTGGCCAACGTGAGTAAGACATTTAAGCGTGTTAACCCTCGCAAGGCTGCCGGCCCAGACGGCATCCCTAGCCACGTCCTCAGAGTATGTGCAGAACAGCTGGCTGGAGTGTTTACGGACATACTCAATTTCTCCCTATCCCAGTCTGCGTCCCCACATGCTTCAAGACATCCACCATTGTTCCTGTACCCAAGAAAGCAAAGGTAACTGAACTAAATGACTATTACCCCGTAGCACTCACTTTTGTCATCATGAAGTGCTGAGAGACTAGTGCTGAAGTGCTGAGAGACATTGAGAGACTAGTCAAGGATCATATCCCCTCTACCTTGCCTGACACCCTAGACACACTCCAATTTGCTTACTGCCCCAATAGATCCGCAGACGATGCAATTGCCATCGCACTGCACACTGCCCTATCCCATCTGGACAAGAGGAATACCTATGTAAGAATGTTGTTCTCCAAGCTCATCATTACGCTTGAGGCCCTGCGTCTGAACACTGGGTCCTAGATTTCCTGACGGGCCGCCCCCAGATGTGAAGGTAGGAAACAACACCTCCACTTCACTTTTTATGGATATCTTTAAGAAATGGCTTTCTTCTTGCCACTCTTCCATAAAGGCCAGATTTGTGCAATACACGACTGATTGTTGTCCTATGGACATAGTCTCCCACCTCAGCTGTAGATCTCTGCAGTTCATCCAGAGTGATCATGGGCCTCTTGGCTGCATCTCTGATCAGTCTTCTCCTTGTATGAGCTGAAAGTTTAGGGGGACGGCCAGGTCTTGGTAGATTTGCAGTGGTCTGATACTCCTTCCATTTCAATATTATCGCTTGCACAGTGCTCCTTGGGATGTTTAAAGCTTGGGAAATCTTTTTGTATCCAAATCCGGCTTTAAACTTCACAACAGTATCTCGGACCTGCCTGGTGTGTTCCTTGTTCTTCATGATGCTCTCTGCGCTTTTAACGGACCTCTGAGACTATCACAGTGCAGGTGCATTTATACGGAGACTTGATTACACACAGGTGGATTGTATTTATCATCATTAGTCATTTAGGTCAACATTGGATCATTCAGAGATCCTCACTGAACTTCTGGAGAGAGTTTGCTGCACTGAAAGTAAAGGGGCTGAATAATTTTGCACGCCCAATTTTTCAGTTTTTGATTTGTTAAACAAGTTTGAAATATCCAATAAATGTCGTTCCACTTCATGATTGTGTCCCACTTGTTGTTGATTCTTCACAAAAAAATACAGTTTTATATCTTTATGTTTGAAGCCTGAAATGTGGCAAAAGGTCGCAAAGTTCAAGGGGGCCGAATACTTTCGCAAGGCACTGTATTTGTCTGTGTGGGTGGACCATTTCAGTTTGTCAGTGATGTGTACGCCGAGGAACTTGAAGATTTCCACCTTCTCCACTGCGGTCCTGTCGATGTGCTTTCCTGAAGTCCACGATCAGCTCCTTGGTTTTGTTGATATTGGGTGAGAGGTTATTTTCCTGGCACCACACTCCCAGGGCCCTCACCTCCTCCCTGTAGGCTGTCTCGTCATTGTTGGTAATCAGACCTACTACTGTTGTGTCGTCTTCAAACTTGATGATTGAGTTGGAGGCGTGCATGGCCCCGCAGTCATGGGTTAACAGGGAGTACAGGAGGGGGCTAAGCATGCATCCTTGTGGGGCCCCAGTGTTGAGGATCAGCGAAGTGGAGGTGTTGTTTCCTACCTTCACATCTGGGGGTGGCCCGTCAGGAAATCTAGGATTCTTCACACAAAAATACAGTTTTATATCTTTATGTTTGAAGCCTGAAATGTGGCAAAAGGTCGCAAAGTTCAAGGGGGCCGAATACTTTCACAAGGCACTGTATTTATATATTCTTAATTCCATTCCTTTACTTTAGATCTTTGTGTATTGTTGTGAATTTGTTTTGATATTACTTGTTAGATGTTACTGCACTGTTGAAGCTAGAAACACAAGCGTTTCGCTACACCCGTAATAACATCTGCTAAACATGTGTATGTGACAAATTCGATTTGATTTGATTTGGGGGTAAGTGGAGGAGGGTGTGTCTTTTATGTGTTTGAAACGCAGCCATAGTCCGTAATTAAGGTGAGGCACCACACCCTAATCCCTTTAATCACATCACAATTAACTTTTACCAGTTGAATATAGACACCAATTTAACACTTTTTGGCACTGCAACTTTTCTAAGATATTGTATTAAAATATGCAAATGAGGCAATATAAATTAAATATATGCAAATTTGCATATACTGCAAATCCGTTTTTATGGACACCGGATGAAGTCGGCCTAAATATTTTTATTTCATTTTGTTAAGACACTCCAGGACCGGACTTGCATATAGAGCAGATTGTGGATATTAACATTTTTCAACTTTCTATCTGTAAAACACAAAAGACGTACTCTATATCAAAAGCATTTTTGGCAAATATTTACAAAGACATTGTTATGCAGAATCAAATTGTTATAACATACCAACAATTCCCTCTATACAAGTCTGGAGAATATAGAGTGCCTTCGGAAAGTATTCAGACACCTTAACCTTTTCCACATATTGTTACGTTACAGCCTTATTCTAAAATGGATTCAATAAAAAAAATCCCCAGAAATCTACACACAATAGCCCATAATTACAAAGCAAAAACAGGTTTTTAGTAATGTTTGCAAATGCATTCAAAATAAAAAACCTGAAAAGCATTTTTTACATAATTATTCAGACCCTTTGCTATGAGACTCGAAATTGAGCTCAGGTGCTTCGTGTTTACATTTTTCAGCATTTAGATGTTTCTACAACTTGACTGGAGTCCACCTGTGGTAAATTTAATAGATTTTTACATGATTTGGAAAGGTACTCACCTGTCTATATATGGTCTCACAGTTGACAGTGCATGTCAGAGCAAAAAACAAGCCGTGTGGTTGAAGGACTTGACAATAGAGCTCCAAGACAGGATCGTGTCGAGGCACAGATTTGGGGAAGGGTACCAAAACATTTCTGCAGCATTGAAGGTCCCCAAGAACACAGTAGCCTCCATCATTCTTATTAAAAAATATATATTTTTACCACCTTTCTTCCCAATTTGGGGAATCCAATTGGTAGTTACAGTCTTGTCTCATCACTGCAACACCCGTACGGACTTGGGAGAGGAGAAGGTTGAAAGCCGTGCATCCTCCGAAACACAACCCAGCCAAGCCGCACTGCTTCTTAACAAAATGCCCGCTTCACGCGGAAGCCAGCCACACGAATGTGTCGGGAGGAAATACTGTACACCTGGCAAAAATGTCAGTGTGCATTGCCTACCACAGGAGTCCCTAAAGTGCGATGGGACAAGAACATCCCTGCCGGCCAAACCCTCCCCTAATCCGGACAACGCTGGGCCAATTGTGCGCCGCCCCATGGGTCTCCCAGTCGTGGCCGGCTGCGACAGAGCCTGGACTCAAACCAGGATCTCCAGTTGCACAGCTAGCACAGCGTTACAATGCCTTAGAAAACTGTGCCACTCGGGAGGCCCTGGCCTCCATCATTCTTAAATGGTAGAAGTTTGGAACAAGCAAGAATCTCCCGAGAGCTGGCCGTCTGGCCAAACTGAGCAATCGGGGGGAGAAGGGTCTTGGTCAGGGAGGTGACCAAGAAACAGATGGTCACTCTGACAGGACTCTAGAATTCCTCTGTGGAAATGGGATAACTTTCCAGAAGGACCACCATCTCTGCAGCACTCCACCAATCAGGGCTTTACGGTAGAGTGACCAGATTGAAGCCACTCCTCAGTAAAAGGCATATGACAGTCCACTCAGAGTTTGCCAAAAGGCACATTAAGACTCTCAGACCATGAGAGACACGATTATCTGGTCTGATGAAACCAAGATTGAACTCCTTGGGCTGAATACAAAGCGTCACGTCTGGAGGAATCCATCCCTATGGTGAAACATGGTGGTGGCAGCATCATCCTGTGGAGATGTTTTTCAGCAGCATGCTGGAAGACTAGTCAGGATAGAGGCAAAGATGAACGGCGAAAAGTACAGAGAAATCCTTGATGAAAACCTGCTCCAGAGCTCTCATGACCTCAGACTGGGACGAAGGTTCACCTTCCAAGAGGACAATGACCCCAAGCACACAACCAAGACAATGCAGGAGTATGTGTCAGATTGTGTCTGAATATTTTCCCGAAGGCACTGTATCTAATGATAACCACAAGAAATGTGGTGAATGCAGATGCTTCTGAAGCGGAGAAAAAGGATTTGGCATGTAGCAAGAGTCTGACTTTTGGGAAATGTAAGTTAAAGAGATCCTACCAATCGCCGAATGCCTATTTAGATTCAATTACTATCTCTTCAAAGTAAGTTGCCACATACACTGAGTGTATAGCACATTAAGGACACCTGATCTGTCCATGATATAGACTGAATAGTTGAATCCAGATGAAATTAAGGATATGATCTCTTACATACAGTTGAAGTCGGAAGTTTACATACACTTACGTTGGAGTCATTAAAACAAGTTTTTCAATGGGTCAGAAGTTTACATACACTAAGTTGATTGTACCTTTAAACAGCTTGGAAAATTCCCCAAAATTATGTCATGGCTTTAGAAGCTTCTGATAGGCTAATTGACATAATTTGAGTCAATTGGAGGTGCGCCTGTGGATGTATTTCAATGCCTACCTTCTAACTCCGTGCTTCTTTGCTTGACATCATGGGAAAATCAAAAGAAATCAGCCAAGACACGTTCTGTCTCCTAGAGATGAAAGTACTTTTGTGTGAAAAGTGCAAATCAATCCCAGAACAACAGCAAAGGACCTGGTGAAGATGCTGGAGGAAACAGGTTCAAACGTATCTATATCCACAGAAAAACAAGTCCTGTATTGACATAACCTGAAAGGCAGCTCAGCAAGGAAGAAGCCACTGCTCCAAAACCGCCATAAAAAAAGCCAGACTACGATTTGCAACGGCACATGGGGACAACGATCGTACTTTTGGAGAAATGTCCTCTGGTCTGATGAAACAAAAATAGAACTGTTTGACCATAATGACCATCGTTGTGTTTGGAGGAAAAAGGGGGAGGCTTACAAGCCGAAGAAAACCATCCCAACCATGAAGCACGGGGGTGGCAGCATCATGTTGTGGGTGTGCTTTTCTGCAGGGGGGTCTGCTGCACTTCACAAAATAGATGGGATCATGAGGAGGGAATTTATGTGGATATATTATAACAACATCTCAAGACATTTGTCAGGAAGTTAAAGCTTGGTCACAAATGGGTCTTCCAAAGGGACAATGATTCCAAGCATACTTCCAATGTTGTGGCAAAATGGCCATCACAAAGCCCTGACCTCAATCACATAGAACATTTGTGGGCAGAGCTGAAAAAGCGTGTGCGAGCAAGGAGGCCTACAAACCTGACTCAGTTACACCAGCTCTGTCAGGAGGAATGGGCCAAAATTCACCCAACATATTGTGGGAAGCTTGTGGAAGGCTACCCGAAACGTTTGACCCAAATTACACTCAATTAGTTTTAAATTGTTTATGTAAACTTGGGGAATTCCCAGTGGGAATGTGATGAAAGAATTAAAAGCTGAAATTAATCAATCACTCTACTATTATTCTGACATTTCACATTCTTAAAATAAAGTGGTGATCCTAACTGATCTAAAACAGGGATTTTTTCTAAGATTAAATGTCAGGAATTGTGAAAAACTGAGTTCAAATGTATTTGACTAAGGTGTATTTAAAATTCCAACTCCAACTGTAAGTGTATGCATACTTCCGACATCAACTGTATAGTGTATCTATACTGGTTAACAGCTACTCGGAATGGCATTATTGATCCTCGGCGTCGGTGGCTTTAGCACGAACCCCGTTAATGAAAGTCTCGGTGTCTTGTGGCTTCTCAAACACCTTCTCTACCCTACCGTACTGTACTATGGGTAAGAATCAGTCGAGCAGAGAAGAGGAGGCCATGTGATTCCCAGGTCTCTGAGTTTCTTCCTTGCTCCAGTGAAGGTGCTGCTTGGTTACCTCGGCGGTGTAGTCTGGGTATATATTCATCTGCACCCTGTTGAAGGACTGGGGGAAATTGCTGGCGGGACAGAATATTGTCCTTCTCGGAGTCGTGGTGGATTTTGGCAATCATGACATGGGGCCGCGTTGAGGAGAGCATGCTGATACGGTGTCCTCGATCCACTTTTAGGCCTTGGGGGATATTGTCATTCCCCAACAGTTTTTGTGGAGGTCTTCCACAAACTGAGTCAGACTGCTCTTCTCAATTTTTTTTCCAATCCTGTGATTGTTACCTGTATATTTGAACACCTTGAATGTCCCTCAAGGTCAATTAGCTTGAGTTTCATGGCTTTGTTTGCTGTGAGTAACTCTTCATACTAACCCTCGAGGGAGGTGATGCGCATATTGTGGTCATCTGCTCTTTCTTCCCGGTCAACAATACGGATTGTGTTGTCAGGCAGTGAGGTTTGGACTAATAGTAAGGATACGTCCAGGTTGTTAAATTGAGTAGTCATGCCCTTCATTTTTATTTATAGCAGCCAGAATGTTAGCTGGTAAAGGCTCCAGGTCAGGGTTAGCCATGCTAGTCATTTCAGCTGGGCTAATGTTAGCATTGCCATCTTCGTGTTGTGCAGTGGTCAGTTCAGACTGGACGGTAGTAACTTTGACGTATTTCATGCCGGTTGGTTTTGGGTTATTTTGTTCTGCCTTGGCCATGTTTCTCGTAGATTTGTTCATTGTAGCAGTTTGGCCTCGTATAATTTTGCATATATAAAGTAGAATTTAAATCTAATTTTAGCATGGGGTCGTCAGAAAAGCATCTACTCTGTGAGGTGCTCACTAGCACCCCCTTAGTCATTCATGTCTAAATGAAATAGAGTTCCATGCAGACTAACAGCAGGGATCAACAATGGCCAGAATACAGTATGTATATACTGCTCACAAATGGCTCAAATACTATTTGAAATCTTTCAAATACTTTGAGCGTTTGCTGAAGCCTAGTTCCAGATGGGTGGGGCTTTCCATTTTGGGACCCTTCTATTGGCCCATCAAACTAAGCAAGCTCAATCAAGCACAGATAAGTCTTTGAAATCATGTCATTTGTCAAATAGTATTTGAACCCAGGTCTGGCTGCCCAGTTTGAAGGACATAATATTTACACTGAGCAGGTAATTGGGCTCAGAGCTACTAAACCTAACATGGCAACAACTCAGGAATAATAAGCAGGAACTCTGCGGCCTGTGATCACCAAGCTTTAAGAGGCCAATCATACTGCTTCAGAACTATTGTATAAGTGCTGTCTCTCTCTTTAAAACATAAAACACAAAGCTAAAGCTATATGCTTCACAGTACAGAGCTATTGTATAAGTGCTCTCTCTTCAGAACAGAAAATAAAGCTTTATGCTTTGTTCCACACATACAGTGTGATTAATATGCAGCCTTTTGTGATCATCTGAACAATAGACCTCACTTTGTGTGAAAGCACATGTTTGGGGAGCGTGTTATAGAATAAACGATGTCAACAACAGAACAGAATTGAATAGTGGGTCCTCTATTTCTGGTGACCGATTGCTCCTCTTTGAGAAGAAACTGTCCCCTTTATATATCCCCTAGTTCTGATTAGATTACAGGGCAACTTTTTTGGGAGCGGGCCATTAAGTACAGTCATGAATCTTATTCTTTTCCCCAAATGGGGCTCCGTCAGGGCGCCTTGGATTAATGATCGTCGCTGCTGTGTTACCCTTTCTCTTCCAAGGCCCGCGTTCCCATTCACCCTGGGCTAATGCAAATTAATTTCCACTCTCCCAGCAAATGAGTCCTTGGGACTTGGCCTCTCACTAGGGCTGGAATAAGAGAGAGTTGTAAGGCACCAATACTTAATTTGCTATTCCTCACAGCTGTAATGGATATATAGGAATGGTTGCTTTCCCAAATGGCACCCTACAGTATATGCCCTAATCCCGATGGACCCTGGTCAAAAGTAGTGCACTATGTAGGGGATACAATGCAATTTGGGATGTTGCCAGGATTTCAGCACAAATTGGATGGTGCATTGTTCTCTAATAGGTTTTAAACCAAATGATTTATTTGCACAGGTGTTTTTTTCCAACCATGGGTGGTTGACTGAACTCAATGCTCAACATACTCCTCATTGGATTTCAACTTCAAAGTTAATATTAGGACACTCTTCTCCCATATGTGAAAAAAATAAATAATAATTTAGGATACATATAATATTTATAATTGGCCAAATAATGTATTTAACATTTTTATTTAATACATTTAACATACATTCCAACATCTATTACGGTAATGTATATACAAATGTATGTGAAATGTACAGTACCAGTCAAAAGTTTGGACACACCTACTCATTCAAGGGTTTTTCTTTATTTGGACAAGTTTCTACATTGTAGAATAATAGTGAGACAACAAAACTATGAAATAACACATATGGAATCATTTAATAACCCCCCAAAAAGTGTTAAACATGTCACTCCCTGATCTGTTTCACCTGTTCCTGTGATTGTCTCCACCCCCTCCAGGTGTCGCTTATTTCCCCCCAGTGTATTTATCCCTGTGTTTCTCTGTGCCAGTTCGTCTTGTATGTTTAGTCAAGTCAACCAGCGTGTTTTTCCCGTACTCCTTTTCTATTCTCTTTTTATAGTCCTCCCGGTTCTGACCCCTGCCTGACTCTGGACTACCTTCCTGCATGTCTGATCATCCTGCCTGCCCTGACCTTGATTCTGCCTGCCCTTCGGTACCTATTGACCTTTTTGCCTGTCCACGACCTCTCTCTTGCCTAGCCCTTTTGATTAATAAACATTGTAAGACTCCAACCATCTGCCTCCTGTGTCTGCATCTGGGTCTCACCTTGAGCCTTGACAAAACAAATGTTTTAAATGTATGTTTTAGATTCTTCAAAGTAGCCACCCTTTGCCTTGATGACAGCTTTGCACACTCTTGGCATTATCTCAACCAGCTTCACCTGGAATGCTTTTCCAACAGTCTTGAAGGAGTTCTCACATATGCTGAGCACTTCTTGGCTGCTTTTCCTTAACTCTGCGGTCCAACTCATCCCAAACCATCTCAATTGGGTTGATTGTGGAGGCCAGGTCATCTGATGCAGCACTCCATCACTCTCCTTCTTGGTCATAAAGCGCTTACACAGCCTGAAGGTGTGTTGGGTCAATTTCCTGTTGAAAAACAAATGATAGTCCCACTAAGCACAAACCAGACGGGATAGCGTATAGCTGCAGAATGCTGTTGTTGCAATGCTGGTTAAGTGTGCCTTGAATTCTAAATAAATCACAGACAGTCTCACCAGCAAAGCACCCCCACACCATCACATCTTCTCCAATCTTCACAGTGGGAACCACACATGTGGAGATCATCCGTTCATCAACAATCTCAAACTTAGATTAATCAGACCAATGGACAGATTTTCACCGGTCTAATGTCCATTGCTCGTGTTTCTTGGACCAAGCAAGTCACTTCTTCTTACTTGTGTCATTTAGAAGTGACCATGAAGGCCTGATTCACGCAGTCTCCTCCGAACAGTTGATGTTGAGATGTGTCTGTTTCTTGAACTTGGTGACGCATTAATTTGTGCTGCAATCACAGCAGAGGTAACTCCGGGTCTTCCTTTCCTGTGGCGGTCCTCATGAGAGCCAGTTTCATCGTAACACTTGATGGTTTTTGCGACTACACTTGGAGAAACTTTCAAAGTTCTTGTAATTTCCGTATTGACTGACCTTCATGTCTTCAAGTAATGATGGACTGTCGTTTCTCTTTGCTTATTTGAGCTGTTCTTGAGCTGGTCTTTTACCAGGTAGGGCTCTCTTCTGTATACCACCCCTACCTTGTCACAACACAACTGTGTTGGAAAGACATTCCACAAATTGTCACACCTGTTAATTGAAATGCATTCCAGCTGCCTACCTCATGAAGCTGGGAGAAGTTGAGAAAATTTCAAGTGTGCAAAGTGTGGCTACTTTTAAGAATCTCAAATATAAAATCTATTTAGATTTGTTTAATAATTTTTTGTTTATTACATGCTTCCATATGTGCCATTTCATAGGTTTGATGTTTTCACTATTATACTACAATGTAGAGAATAGAACAACCCTTGAATGAGTAGGTGTGTCCAAACCTGGTACTGTATATAACAACATACAGTTGAAGTCGGAAGTTTACATACACCTTAGCCAACTACATTTAAACTCAGGTTTTCACAATTCCTGACATTTAATCCCAGTAAAAATTCCCTGTCTTAAGTCAGTTAGGATCACCACTTTATTTTAAAAATGTGAAATGTCAGAATAATAGCAGAGAGAATGATTTATTTCAGCTTTTATTTCTTTCATCACATTCCCAGTGGGTCAGAAGTTTACATACACTCAATTAGTATTTGGTAGCATTGCCTTTAAATTGTTTAACCTGGGTCAAACGTTTCGGGTAGCCTTCCACAAGCTTCCCACAATACGTTGGGTGAATTTTGGCCCATTCCTCCTGACAGAGCTGGTGTAACTGAGTCAGGTTTGTAGGCCTCCTTGCTCACACACACTTTCTCAGTTCTGCCCACAAATTCTCTATAGGGTTGAGGTCAGGGCTTTGTGATGGCCACTCCAATACCTTGACTTTGTTGTCCTTAAGCCATTTTGCCAAAACTTTGGAAGTATGCTTGGGGTCATTGCCCATTTGAAAGACCCATTTAAAATGACCAATAAATAGACCCATAAGATCTCTGTCCCCATGTGCAGTTGCAATCCATAGTCTGGCTTTTTTATGGCGGTTTTGGAGCAGTGGCTTCTTCCTTGCTGAGCGGCATTTCAGGTTATGTCGATATAGGACTCGTTTTACAGTGGATATAGATACTTTTGTACCTGTTTCCTCCAGCATCTTCACAAGGTCCTTTGCTGTTGTTCTGGGATTGAGTTGCACTTTTCGCACCAAAGTAGGTTCATCTCTAGGAGACCGAACGCGTCTCCTTCCTGAGTGGTATGACGGCTGTGTGGTCCATGGTGTTTTTACTTGCGTGCTATTGTTTGTACAGATGAACGTGGTACCTTCAGGCGTTTGAAAATTGCTCTCAAGGATGAACCAGACTTGTGGAGGTCTACAATTCTTTTTCTGAGGTCTTGGCTGATTTCTTTTGATTTTCCCATGATGTCAAGAAAAGAGGCACTGAGTTTGAAGGTAGGTCTTGAAATACATCCACAGGTACACCTCAAATGATTTCAACTAGCCTATCAGAAGCTTCTAAAGCCATGACATCATTTTCTGGAATTTTCCAAGCTGTTCAAAGGCACAGTCAACTTAGTGTATGTAAACTTCTGACCCACTGGAATTGTGATACAATGAATTATGAGTGAAATAATCTGTCTGTAAACAATTGTGTCATGCACAAAGTAGATGTCCTAACCGACTTGCCAAAACTATAGTTTGTTAACAAGAAATTTGTGGAGGGGTTGAAATACGAGTTTTAATGACGCCAACCTAAGTGTATGTAAACTTCTGACTTCAAATGTATGTTAAATGTACCGGAAATGTATTTAATGTATTTCAAAATGTACTTGTATTGTAACATTGTTGATATTGAACCAAAATGTTTTGCATGTCAGCGAATTAGTTTAAGATATGTAACTTTCAAAATACAAATATGATGATGCAAAATGTATCATAGGGGACAGCTTTCTGAATTTTGAAAGTTACATATCTTGAAAACTTGATTGCTGACATGCATAACATTTTAGAAAAATATTAACAATGTTACAATATTCTAATAATTAAATCATATTGTACAATCAGGGGAGCTGGTTCTACTCTGTTGCCATTTTTTTTTTTTTTGTGGTGAAACTGAGCTGGTCGAGCATATTACGTCAACCCTGTTACCCATAGACAGGCTAGAAATGTTTTAACATTGTACTCATTTTTGTGAATGGCGCATTCAATTGCCTCACCCTGTTGCACAAAACAAGCTTCCATTTCCCCTGTCACAAAGGAATTCTTTAACTACTTTAACTGGTTATTACCAGGTGATGGGTGGTTCAAGAGGATCTTTCCCAGATGTGGTAAATGCCCACTTCCCACTTGGTTGGGAACGCACCATAACTCTGCTAACTATCCACTGTAGAACCGTATAATACCACTGATTGGAAGCACAAGACATAGACATATACTTTGACATATTGTGGAGCGTTGTACAATATTTAGTTTTTGTTTAAAACCTCTTAAGTCTACCCCCTCCTTTTTCGAACATTCTGTTAAAAATCGCGCAACTTTTCAGCGTCCTGCTACTCATGCCAGGAATATAGTATATGCATATGATTAGTATGTGTGGATAGAAAACGCTCTGAAGTTTCTAAAACTGGTTAAATCACGTCTGTGACTATAACAGATCGTTTGTTTCATCAAAAAACGCAAGAAAAACTGCTCTCTGAAAGCTAAAAATAATTTCCATGCGTCACTTTCATGGGTTGTTAAAAGGGCACAAAATTAATTATGGATCTGCATGCAATTCCTACAGATTCCACACGATGTCGCCATTGTCGTCATTTTCAAGGGACTTTTTTCTTGGTAAATCCAACTAACTGGATTCCATTTCTTCCGGTCTCCACCAGGATGTTTTGAATGTGCACATTGGCAGCTATTGATTTGAAAACGAGGAGCTATTGAATATACATCGCCCTGTAATCATTTTGATAGATTATAAACGTTTACTAATACCTAAAGTTGGATTACAAAAGTATTTCGAAGTGTTTTGTGAAAGTTTATCGTCGACTTTTTTAATTTAAAAAAATGACGCAGCGTTTAAAAACAATGTTTTTTTCTGAATGACACAGCTTCCATAGAAAGCTATTTTGGGTATATATGGACCGATTTAAACGAAAAAAAGACCCAATAGTGATGTTTATGGGGCATATAGGAGTGCCAAGAAAGAAGCTCGTCAAAGGTAATGAATGTTTTATATTTTATTTCTGCGTTTTGTGTAGCGCCGGCTAAGCTATATCTTTGTGTACATCGCATTCAGGCATTTTGGGGTGTTGCATGCTATCAGATAATAGCTTCTCATGCTTTCGCCGAAAAGCATTTTAAAAATCTGACTTGTTGGCTAGGTTCACAACGAGTGTAGCTTTAATTCAATACCCTGCATGTGAATTTTGATGAACGTTTGAGTTTTAACGAGTACATTTAGCATTTAGCGTAGCGCATTTGCATTTCCAGGTGTCTACTTGAGACATCTGCGTCTCAAGTAGGAGCAAGAAGTTAAATTGATAAAGAAAATATAAAATAATAAAAACAGCCACTAGATTCATTATTTAATTAAGCTGAAGAGAGGCACTTACTACAGTGATTTGTTTTTACTTCTTGGGATGGGAAAACGTGTTTTTTATTAAGTAAAAAAACATGTGCTCTTTATTACAGAATGATACAATTACTTGAAATCAAAGCGTTTTCAATTGAAATTACTATATATCACTGCCAAAGTTTTTTGCTTGGTGGACAAAAATTTTACCTCCATTGATCAATACCTAAAGGTTAATTTAAGAAGCTGAATTAGGAACCACTTTGGCCACCCTTAATACTGTCAGGCATTACATACATATGCATCTTTGCTCAAATGCATGTCCATGTATTTTTTCCTCATATTGTAACCTAGACACAGGGAGTCTGGAAGCAAGTGCAGTGTGATGGACCGAAAACAAAACAGGAGACTCGTCGACAATATAACCAATACTACCTGAAGAGTGATGCTAGGGAATGCTAGCTAAAGGGGGAGTAATCAGGGTAGTGATGGAGTCCAGGTGCATCTGATTATGAGGCGTACTGTAGGTGTGCGTAATGAAGGTTGCCAGGTGTGCGTAATGATGGGTTGCCAGGACCGGTGATTAGTAAACCCGGCAACGTCGAGCGACGGTGAGTGGGAGTAGATGCGACACATGGGCTACCTTAAGAAACTTCGTTTTTTTTTGTGGAACCAGACTGGAGTGTATTGCTACTTAACCAGACTAAACAGAAATTAACTGACTGAAAAATAACAAGTCTGACCTACGTAGAGTGGGTTGGAATCCAGACAAGTCCATCCAGGCTATGCATAAACTCTGTAGATTTAAAGCCTGTTTCTTCATAAAAACCAACTACGATTCAGTGTGAGGCTTCATTCAGGTAGGTTTCCCTGGTGAAACAGAATCACATTTCCACACAAATATAATTTTACCTCAGGTACTCTATCATGAAGGAATGACAAAGAAGAAAATCCTAAATTATGTACAAATATCTATGGCAAGACCTAATTTCTTCCTTGTTTCCACTTAACGCAATCAAGTAAATGTCTTCTATTTCTCATACGGACTCCACGTCATAAAATAAGCATTACGCCTACTGCCGTCAAGGTATTTGCTCAAATGAGCAATTTTGCATTTCTCCTTTAGTCGTCTTCAGTTTAATAAAGCCTTATTTGACACTGTGGTTACAGAGCATTGCGTATCAAAGCATCACAACCTGCTTTGAGCATGTGAAATATTTCCCTGGTCCTTTTAATCAAATAAGAAAGGTATTCAAGGAACTCCAGTACAGATGCAATAAACTAAAGGAATGGCCCTTGATGAAATGCATTTTAAGTAGTTCATTTGAAACACCCAAGAGAAGAGGTAGCAACCCCATGCTCTGATAAGAATGTTATGTTTAAGGCCAGGTCCTTATGGAGTCTCAAGCCTGTTTGTCAAACAGTGATTCTTCTTTCTGTTCTCCCACATCCCCCCTTTCTGTCCTCCCTCATCCCTCCTTGCTGTCTACGCACATTCCCTCTGCGCTCTGTTATCAAGGAACTTCCACAGCTCTACTCTGTTTTACTATAAGTTTCTAATTCCAATCATAAAAGTTGTTGAATTTTCTATGTCTCCTGATAAAGTTGCACTGATAAATAGCACTTGGATTTGTCTACACACTCTTTAAAAAAAGTTTTCCAAAAGGGTTCTTGGAGGAAGGATAGGGTTCTAACAAGAACCCTTTTCATCTGAAGAACACTTTTTTTGGAAGACAAGGGTTCTTTGTAAGGTAAAGAGTTCTACCTAGAACCTTTTCCATCCTAAGAACCGTTTTTGTCAGAAAGGTTTCTTTGACGATTGTTTGGAAGGCAAGAAGGAATGCTTGAAAGGCACGAAGTGTTCTAACGCTTTGGAATCTGAACACGTTTTTCAAGGATTCTTTTCTTCATTCTTTCTATTCAAAAGTGCCTTCAGCATTACTGTTTACGTTAATGTTTAAAATTGACCATCAGGAGTTGATGAGTAATCTGATACGTTTTAAAGATATGTGTGAGAATGTTCTGAATTGGACCTACAGTATGTTTCACGTGCCTAGTAATCCCTTAATCATTTTACATACAGTACTGACATTGCTGATATCTTTGCCATTGTTATATGAGAGAAGGGAGTCAGAGTTAAACAGTAGAGGGTTGAATTTGAAACAATGCATATTCTGGTACATGACTTGTACTGGAATCATCAACACCGACCACTAGACCATACAGGCCACTCTTTTACATCATTTTCGGGGTGAGGGGAGGTTAATTGGTCAGCCACTCCCTCTCTTTGACTTAGATAATGTGTGCAAGATCATAGGATTAGTACTGTTGATTTCATAACATCAAAAATGTAGGTTAATTAACTGTACGTCTTTTAGTAAACCTTATTGGCCTAGTAACCAATGTACCGCATGGTGATTTCACCATGGAAAGCCTAAACGTACGTCTATGCAAACCTGCTGATTAGAAGGTCCTGTGTAGATTGTATTTTCAACCAGCAACTATCAGGAAATAACACTGTTCAAATGTTTTCACACTTTTAAAGAGTTAGTTTCGTCAGCCGTTGTACAGTGTGACATAAAGCACAGGAAAAACAGACTACTGACTGCATTGGACCTTTAAGGACAGCACACCTCCCTCCTCAACACACTAAGAAACATAGGAAGAGTGTCCTGTGTGGTCCAGTGGTTGCAGCCGCTGACCCCGGCACACAGGTATGTCAGAATGGCTTTGAATACTGCCCTTTGACTCACCTTCCCCATCTTTCTAACACTGTTATATCTAGTCAATAAAGCAAAACAAGATGATGGAGTGAGACTGCCACACTCAAAAAAAATACCTTCAAAAAAGAAACACAGGAAGAAACTTAAGAACATTTCCAATAACTTTATTAAGGAATAGCAGCTTTTCGTAAGTTTCTTCATAAACTTAAGGAAAAAAATGGCACTTGCGTAGAAATGTCTTACGGTTTTGTGAATTCAGGCCCAGGTGTCACAAATCAGCAGTTGTCTGTACAATCACACTGAACTCAGTGTAAGAATTTATCAGCTGGATTTTACAAGAAGAGTTAATTACTCAATTAAATGTCCTTGATAAACAGTAAGCTATCAGCATTGGTGACCTGTGAACTTCTTTTGATCTGCCTGCTTTGTGGGTATTTGTGAAATGTAATCAGATTACAGCAAATGAGGCTCATTGCATTTCCCCCCCGTCAAGTTCTGTTTTTCACATTTTGTGAAAGTACACATTCAAAGCTCTAAAATTATGTATCATGCATTTTTGAATGTTGAATGTTGATCAACTTTAAAAAGCAACTTTTGAAGACGTGGACTCTAAAGTTTCTAATGCTATTATTTGTGTCTTGACTTGTCTATGCAGCAACTTCCCGGGTTTCGGCAAGGAGTCACTTTAGGGGTGGCAGGTAGCCTAGTGGTTAGAGCGTTGGGCCAGTAACCAAAAGATTGCTGGATTGAATCCCCAAGCGGACAAGGAAAAGAATCTGTCCTTCTCCCCCTGCACAAGGCTGTGATTCCCGGTTGGTTATTGTAAATAAGAATTTGTTCTTTTCTGACTTGCCTAGTTAAATAAAGGTTAAATACAACAACTACAAAAAATACAGAAATGGATTTCATGAGCTGGACAAGTATAGAGCTGTGCCAGTGGTTTGAAAGTGAGGGGTTAGGGGATCATACACAGGCCTTTTCTGGTGAGATTTCTAATGCACTACCAATGTCTTTGCTGTGCTATTAAATGCAGGATGTTCAACAAATACCTAAATCACCTTCAGAAATATCATCAAAGTGAAGCCAATGTTGTAGTCCAATGTGGCTGTAATGGATGCCATAACCAACATAGTAACACATCATCTCTGAGAAAACGTGTGAATCAGAAGCCCAGGATCACGTTAATAGTATTAGTGAAGATGAAGAAGACCCCCCCCACACAGAAACACCTCTTTTTTTTGGAGAAACTAACAGAAGCTAAAACAAATACGAAAAGAGACCTAGGTCTTTCTTTGCTTAAGCTTCAGGAAGGTCACATAGTACCTAATGTGGTTCAAACAAGTGTTGTTCAAGATGTTAGGCATCTATTGAATAATTTCAGTGAGAATTATTGACTTCTCAAAAAAATATTGTGCATTATCCATGGCTTATTGGTGAATTTGGGCCCCTCAGAGCACAGTGGTGCATTCGGTTTGAAGCCAAACATATGTTTTTCACAGGCCTATCATCTGTTGTATGCAACTTCCAGTGTATTTCTCTTGCATTTGCAAAGAGATACCAGACGCGCCAGTGACGCGCCAGACTTCTTAGTTGACAGCACCACATACAAAGTTGGAGATTTTTTTTATCCTTAATATAGTCCATGGAGAAGAGATCCCACTTCTTGTCAAAGTCCAGGATCAATAGCTGGTCTGTGGAAGTGTGTATACAGCTACATATTTTGAGAATTGCCTACATGCCTACAGCATCCAAGACACAAGGAAGTGGGTTTCCTTCAAGCCAGGGAAGATACTGATTATCACCCACTACATGTCTATGCTGATGACAGCGATGACCAGTTCATCACTCTACACCACAGGCCAATAGGAAAATGTGAGATGTACAAATGTGCTAATGTACGGTATTCAGGAATTGATAAGCACATTCAAACAACTAGTTGGGATTTGCAAATATGAGTATTTGTGTATTCTTTTTATATAGAGAATGACATAGATGGGGCAATGGTAAAGATTTTGACAGATATGGCTGATTGTCTTATCCCCTCGATAAAGATCCAAGCACAATTCCTGAAGTGCTTGGAGGAATTAAATGCCATACAACTAATGACAAGAGGTAATATATGTGCTGTGATGATGGCACAGTTCTGGGAAAACAAAACTGAATCTCACTGATCAAGGCATTGTTTTTTCATCCAGCAATCTACAAGCACCAGGAAGCAGAGCAAGGAGTGGGGCCTGCCCCTTTGGGTGCGTTCCTCTTCCCCAACAGCCCTTGCAATGCACTTCAGGAAAAAGACCCTGACATTTTGGCTCCTCAAAGAACCACAAAGCAGCCAAACTATGTAATTCAACTGTATTATTCTTATAGACTGTATGTTTGTAATGCGTACGTACTGGCGGCAGAGAAGTCAGGCGCAGGAGAGCAAAGACTGGTCAACGGTGCAGTTTAATAATAAAATCACTGTGAACAAATTCAATAAATAAATACAATGGGATGAAACCCTTCGCACGCCAGACATAACATGCACAAACTCTTACAATCAACAACACCGGACAAGGACATGTGGGGAACAGAGGGTTAAATACACAATCCGGACGAAGACGGTGGAACTCCTGCAGCATTGAAGGGTCCAACACGTCCTCGACCGGAAACCAGCACCTCTTCCGGACCGTACCCCTCCCACTCCACAAGATACTGAAAGCCCATCGCCCGGTGGCTCGAATCCAGTATGGAGCAAACGGAGTACGCCGGGGCCCCCCCGATGTCCAGAGGGGGTGGAGGAACCTCCCGCACCTCAGACTGCTGGAGCGGACCAGCCACCACCGGCCTGAGGAGAGTCACATGGAACGAGGGGTTAATACGGTAATCGGGTGGAAGTTGTAACCTATAACAAACCTCGTTCACTCTCCTCAGGACTTTAAATGGATCCACACACCATGGACCCAGCTTCCGGGAGGGCAGGGGCAGGTTTCTGGTCGAGAGCCAGACCCAGTCCCCCGGTGCGAATACCGGGGCCTCACTCCAGTGGCAATCTGCGTTTTCCTTTTGGCGCGTCACGGCTTGCTGAAGGTGAACACGGACAGCCTCCCATGTCTCCTCCGCACGCCTGAACCAGTCGCCCACCGCAGGAACCTCGGTTTGACTCGGATGCCAAGGTGCCAGAACCGACTGGTACCCCAGTACGCACTGGAAGGGAGATAGGTTAGTGGAGGAGTGGTGAAGCGAGTTCTGTGCCATCTCAGCCCAGGGCACGAATGCCGCCCACTCCCCCGGCCGGTCCTGGCAATAGGACCGCAGAAACCTGCCTACATCCTGGTTTACTCTCTCCACCTGCCCATTACTCTCGGGGTGAAACCCTGAAGTAAGGCTGATTGAGACCCCCAGACGTTCCATGAATGCCTTCCAGACCCTAGACGTGAACTGGGGACCTCGATCAGACACTATATCCACAGGCACCCCGTGGTGCCGGAAGACGGGCGTACACAAGGCCTCCGCAGTCTGTACGACCGTAGGGTGACCGGGCAGAGGGAGGAGATGACAGGACTTAGAGAAATTATCCACAACGACCAGGATCGCGGTGTTACCCTGTGAGAGTGGAAGATCGGTAAGAAAATTGTTGTGGAACGGGTAAGGGGTGTAGAGGAAACAAACCCTCACGTCCTTAGCCAAGGTAGGCCCCCAGTACCTCCCGCTCAAACAGAGCACTGTCAACCGATCCCGGGATGACCAGAGGAGGGTGACGTGTGGGCCCAATAGATCAACCGGTCACAAACAGCAGACGGGACGTACAGACGCCCAGCGGGACACTGGACGGGAGCGGGCTCTGCACGTAACACCTGATCAATGTCCGTGTACAGCTCCCACATTACAGGCGCCACCAGGCAGGAGGCGGGGAGTATGGGAGTGGGATCCATGGGCCGCTCCTCTGTGTCATACAGCCAAGACAATGCATCTGCCTTCACGTTCTGCGAGCCTGGTCTGTAGGAAAGGGTAAACACAAAACGGGTGAAAACATGGCCCACCTTGCCTGGCGAGGGTTCAGTCTCCTCGTCGCCCGGATGTCCTCCTGATTACAGTGGTCAGTCCAGATGAGAAAAGGGTGTCTAGCCCCCTCAAGACAATGTCTCCACGACTTCAAGGCCTTGACGACAGTCAACAGCTCCCCGTCCGCCATGTCATAGTTTCGCTCCGCAGGGCTGAGCTTCTTCGAGAAGAATGCACAGAGGCGGAGCGTCGGTGGCGTACCAGAGCGCTGAGAGAGCACAGCTCCTATCCCAGTCTCAGAAGCGTCCACCTCCACTATGAACACCAAAGAGGGTGGGCCAACACGGGAGCCGAGGTAAACAGAGCCCTCAGGTGATTAAAAGCCCTGTCCGCCTCAGCTGACCACTGCAAGCGTACCGGGGCCCCCCTTCAGCAGTGAGGTAATGGGAGCCGCTACCTGACCAAAACTACAGATAAATCGCTGTGGCTATGAGCGGTAGCGGGTAACTATACCTCACAGTGATCTGGTTCAGACCCCGATAGTCAATGCATGGGCGCAGACCTCCCTCCTTCTTCACAAGAAAGAAACTCGAGGAGGCGGGTGAAGTGGAGGACCGAATGTACCCCTGACGCAGGGATTCAGAGACATATGTTTCCATTGCCTCAGTCTGTGAGAGGGGATACACGTGACTCCTGGGAAGTGCAGCGTCTACCAGGAGATTTATCGCACAATCGCCCCGTCGACTGGGTGGTAATTGAGCCAAATCTGCATATTCAGGGGGAATGCGCACGGTGGAGACCTGGTCTGGACTCTCCACCGTAGTAGCACGAACGGAAACCCCTAAACACCTACCAGAGCACTCTTGCAACCACCCCGTGAGAGCCCTCTGTGGCCAAGAAACAGTGGGGTTATGACAAGCTAACCAGGGTAGGCCCAGCACCACGGGAAACGCAGGGGAGTCAATAAGGAAGAGACTAATTCTCTCCGTATGACCCCCCTGCGTCACCATGTCCAGAAGAGCGGTGACCTCCCTAATCAACCCTGACCCTAATGGTCGACTATCTAATGCGTGAATGGGAAGGGCACAGCCACAGGAACAATGGGGATTCCTAAACTATCAATACAATTCCCAGCCATGCCTTAAAATCGACGAGCGCCTTATGCTGGGATTGCGGGGAAAACTCAGGGAAAGTGATATACAAACATATGTGCAACAGAGGGCTCTGGGTGAGAATGGTGCCGGCTCACCTGGGGTGATGCCAGAGCGCCCTGCCTGCTGCCTCGGTACCTAGAGGGACCAACCCGGCACTGACCGGCAGTGTGACCTCTGCGGCCACAGATGGTGCACGAGCTGGAACCCCCTCCGTTCTCCCTGTGCACTGCCCCTCCCAGCTCCATGGGTATCGGAGAGGGGGTGCGTGGGGATGGAACTAACAGGTTGTCCAGCCGGATGGACAGGTCCACCAGCCGGTCGAACGTGAGGGTGGTGTCTCTGCAGACCAAATCCCGACGGACGTCCTTGAACATACTGCAACGATAATGGCGATCAGGGCCCTGTCACTCCATCACAGTGATCAAAAACAACAAATAAATACAATGGGACGAAACCCTTCGCACGCCAGACATAGCGTGCACAAACTCTTACAATCAACAATACCGGACAAGGACATATGGGGAACAGAGGGTTAAATACACATGTAATTGATGGGATTGAAACCAGGTGTGTGGAAGACAAGACAAAACAAATGGAAAATGAAAGGTGGGTCGGCAATGACTAGAAGACTGGTGACATCGACCACCGAACGTCGCCCAAACAAGCAGAGGGACCGACTTCGGAGAAAGTTGTGACAATGTAGGTTTTATTGGAAAATAGACATACTATTATGTAGCCTACCATACATAATATTCAATTTTGTACAGGTTTCACTAATTGTATATTTTCCCCAAGGTATCCAAGCAGCAAGCAAAACACAGAGGTTATTTTCCTGTTTGTCACCAGATATCCCTTCATGAAGGAACAAATGAAATCTGGTTATGTAAGTACAGAGAAATATAGTCTGTATGTTTCATAATGTATAAAAAACGGAATTAATTTCAGATGCACTAAGTTAACTATTCCTTGGTTAATGGACGCTTTGCTTCAGTCTTTGAAGAATACATTCAAGAAGGAGAGTCGCCCACTGATCCATGACCAGAACGTGCAAGAAATGAGGGCCAAGTTTGCTGTGACAGGGTCTGGCAGGATACGCCGCATGTCACTTCCGCCGACTGAGCCGAGACAGCGTGTGCATATAACTAGGCCAGCTGTACGTAACATGAACAGGGATAACTAAGGTGCTCCCAGATGTGAAACTTTCACAGGAGGAAATTAACAGAATGAGATTTTACAGGAGAACGTTTATGGTGGATGCCCAGACTACTGAAATCCTGGAAAAGTTTCCATCACCTCAGCTTCCAAAAGTGGAAGCAAGTCTACCAGGTGGAGACTAACTGCAAAATCCTAACAGAGCTGGCACCAATGGCAGCTAATATCCTTCAGCTGGCACCAAAGGGGAGATGAAGGACCGCTGCCAAAGGGCAATTGATGACTGTCTGGAGGAATCAGAGAGACAAGGTAGCTGTTGTTGGTTTTAAAATAAACTGATCATTAAAATAAACTGATCATAATGTATGTTCTTACAATCTCTTTGTTATGGTTGACATAAGGACAATTGTTATCTTTCATCAGGACTCATTCTGGCTGCAGCCATCCTTAATTTTTTTAAGGAAGACCCCTCCTTTCTGTTCTGTTTGGTAATGGTATTAATGGAATTAGAATGATCATCTCACACATCTCACACACTGTGTGTATTGCCACGTGACGTTTTAGATTAGCTTTATTTGGTGATATGTAACACCACTGGTGACTATGTTGATTATGCTGTTTCTATGGAGCCAAACGTGCCTACCCTTGTCATGTCCCTGCAGCGGATCGAGGAAGGCAACCCACTTCTGCCTGAAATTGTGTCTGTCCACTTTGGCGGTAGCGAAATGTTTAAGGACAACACCACGGACATACTGTACATACATACATAATACCATTTTTCATTTTTCATCTTTATTTTGTTTTTGGAGTTAAATATACATAGGAGCTGTTGGAGAGATTTGTTTTTGGGGATCAAAGATCATAGCACCATCTAGATATCAGCGAAGAGGCTATATAGCTGTGGATTACAACTATATTTTTGCTTTGCGGCCTGGGAGGCCAGCAACCTCCTGGATGTGAAAGGTAAAAAAATATGTAATTTGTCACATGCGCCGAAAACAATAGGTGTTTTACAGTGAAATGCTTACTTACAAGCCCTTAACCAACAACGCAGTTTTAAGAAAATACCCCCCAAAAAGTAAGAGATAAGAATAACAAATAATTAAAGAGCAGCAGTAAATAACAATAGCTGGGTTATATACAGCAGGTACAGTTACAGAGTCAATGTGCGGGGGCACCGGTGTCCAGTTAATTGAGGTTGTATGTACATGTAGGTAGAGTTATTAAAGTAACTATGCATAGATAATAACAGAGAGTAGCAGCAGCATAGAAGAGTAGGGGGGGACAATGCAAATAGTCTGGGTAGCCATTTGAATAGATGTTTAGAAGTCTTATGGCTTGGGGGTAGAAGCTGTTTAGAAGCCTCTTTGACCTGGACTCGGCGCTCCGGTACAGCTTGCCGTGCAGTAGCAGAAAGAACAGTCTATGACTAGGGTGGCTGGAGTCTCTGAAAATGTTTAGGGCCTTCTTCTGACACCGCCTGGTATAGAGGTCCTGGATGGCGGGAAGCTTGGCCCCGGTGATGTACTGGATCGTACGCACTACCCTCTGTAGTGCCTTGCGGTCGGAGGCCGAGCAGTTGCCATACCAGGCAGTGATGCAACCAGTCTCGATGGTGCAGCTGTAAAACCTTTTGAGGATCTGAGGACCCATGCCAAATCTTTTCAGTCTCCTGAGGGGGAATAGGTTTTGTCATGCCCTCTTCACGACTGTCTAGATGTGTTTGGACCATGTTAGTTTGTTGGTGATGTGGACGCCAAGGAACTTGAAGCTCTCAACCTGCTCCACTGCAGCCCCGTCGATGAGAATAGGGCGTGCTCGGTCCTCCTTTTCCTGTAGTCCACAAAAATCTCCCTTTTCTTGATCACGTTGAGGGAGAGGTTGTTGTCCTGGCAGCATACGTCTAGGTCTCTGACCTCCTCCCTATAGGCTGTCTCGTCGTTGTCGGTGATCACTGTTGTGTCATCAGCAAACTTAATGATGGTGTTGGAGTTGTGCCTGGCTATGCAGTCACGAGTGAACAGGGAGTAAAGGAAGGCACTGAGCATGCACCCCTGAGGGGCCCCCGTGTTGAGGATCAGCGTGGCGGATGTGTTGTTACCTACCCTTACCACCTGGGGGCTGCTCGTCAGGAAATCTAGGATCCAATTGCAGAGGGAGGTGTTTAGTCCCAGGGTCCTTATCTTAGTGATGAGCTTTGAGGGCACTATGGTGTTGAACGCTGAGCTATAGTCAGTGAATAGCATTCTCACACATGTACAGTGCCTTGCGAAAGTATTCGGCCCCCTTGAACTTTGCGACCTTTTGCCACATTTCAGGCTTCAAACATAAAGATATAAAACTGTATTTTTTTGTGAAGAATCAACAACAAGTGGAACACAATCATGAAGTGGAACAACATTTATTGGATATTTCAAACTTTTTTAACAAATCAAAAACTGAAAAATTGGGCGTGCAAAATTATTCAGCCCCCTTAAGTTAATACTTTGTAGCGCCACCTTTTGCTGCGATTACAGCTGTAAGTCGCTTGGGGTATGTCTATCAGTTTCCAGAACCTGCCGGGCCATTCTCTCACAGTGGAGTTTTTGAGCTGCAGCCTTCGTTGTTCCTCTTGGACCACTCGAGGATAGTGTTGATCATTATGCTGGTGTCCAGGAGGGCACTCGCCTGGGCCACGGCGATGTGGGAGCAGGAATCCGCCGTCTGCCTCAGTCTGGAGGTATTCGTGGAGGAGGTGAGAAAGGTTTTCAAGGCTCGGGTATCCGGGAGAGAGGCTGCCTGGAGGTTACTCCAGCTTCAGCAGGACTCAGTGTGACTATGCCGTGGATTTCCGCACGCTAGCAGCGAAGGGTGCCTGGAAACCGGAAGCACTATTCGATACATTTCTGCACAGAGTATCGGAGGAAGTAAAGTACGAACTTGCAGCCCGGGAACTACCAATGGATCTCGACTCACTCATCGCTTTGACCATCCAGATCGATGGACGGCTACGGGAACGTAGGAGGGAGAAGAGGTCTGTGTGCGGTCCCAATCGCTCACTCAAGGATCCCTCCTTGCATCTGATTGACTCCATAAGTTCCAGGCGTCTAACGTCCCCGAGAGGATCCGAGCTTACCCGAGTTCCTCCAAGAGCCTCCAAAGACTGCCGATTTACCTCTTCCCAAGCCGATGTAGCACGGCAGGGCTAGGCTGTCTCCAGCCGTATGTGTATGCAGACTTAACACCCAGAGTTGTCTGTATTGTGGTACTGCCAGTCATTAAGTGTCCACCTGTCCCTTCAAGATACCTAAGTCATTGGTAGGAATGAGTACTCTTGTGGGTCCTAAGAACAATTTATCTTCTCCCTCTACTCGCCCCCCCTCTCCATGCCACCCTGCTGTGGGGCGACCAGTCCAAGTCTCACCAGATACGCATCGACTTGAGGGCCGATATGAGTCTTATGGATGTTACCCTGGCATCCGAGCTGAGCATCCCCACTCAACCCCTCTCCTTTCCCATGAACGTTAGAGCACTGTATGGGCGTTCTATAGGCCAGGTCACCCACCATACCACCCCCATCAACCTACAAGTGTCGGGGAACCACAGCGAGATGATCAAATTCCTGCTAATTGAGTCTCAGCAGGTTCCTGTGGTATTGGGATTCTCTTGGCTCCAGCGACACAATCCCTCGATTGATTGGTCTACTGGAGCCATCGTGGGCTGGAGCCCATTCTGCCACACTCATTGTCTGAAATCACCTCTGCCTGCCTCGGACGACCTTGAGCCTTCCTTAGATATCGTGCATCAGCTGTTGTTTACAAATATGCATAGGCCCCCGCTCCGTGTGTTACCAGAGGCTGCTGTTCTATCCTGCCGATTGGGGTGTAACCCACCAGCTGTATGTTATTAATGTCGTCGTTCAGCCACGACTCTGTGAAAAATAAGATATTACAGTTTAATGTCCCTTTGGTAGGATATATGCTTTCAGTTCGTCCCATTTATTTACCAGCGATTGAACATTAGCTAACAGTACGGATGGCAAAGGCAGATTAGCCACTCGTCGCCTGAGCCTCACAAGGCACCCCAATCTCATTACACAAAATCTCAGTTTCTTTCTCCAGCGAATGACGGGGATGAGGGCCTGTTCGGGTGTTTGGAGTATATGCCGTCCGACTCATTAAAGAAAAATTCTTCATCCAATTCGAGGTGTGTAATCGCTGTTCTGATGTCCAGAAGCTCTTTCGGTCATAAGAGACAGTAGCAGCAACATTGTGCACAAAATAAGTTACAAACAATGCGAAAAAGCTAACAAAATATCATGGTTGGTGAGGAGCCAATAAAATGGCAGCCATCCATCTTCCTTCTGCGTATGTGTTTTGGACAGTGCTTTTTTACGTTGATGAGATACAAAAAAATGACATGAGGTGTGGAGAGGTCATAGCCGGTTATGAGTTCTGATCTAGGACCAGTTTTTTGATTGAGTTTGTAATGAGTGGACAGGAAGGACCTGGCCCTAGATTAGAACTCATGCTCTGAAACGCTTTATGAATACAGGCCTAGATCTTTAGACTATTGAGAGAGAGAGCCCCTGCATTGTTGAAGCAGAGATGCAGCACCATGGACAGCTCCACTAATGTCACAGAGCAGAAACCCATCAAATAAGCCCATTGCTCTGATACCATCTCAAGTTTCATGGTTTGATTTTCAAATAGGTGGAGAGCACAGCATGAGAGACAAGTTATAGGGTGGGAGATGATAGGGTTGAATTCTAAAACACCTTTCAGTGTGTTTGGATGTGACAGATGTTGGGCTGAGTCCCAAATGGAACCATATTCCCCTTGTTTATTCCTTTTGGGCCCATAGGCCTCTGGTCAAAAGTTTTTTTACTTTCCCTTATCGAGACTAGGGTGCCGTTTGGGACACACACACATACTACACAATGTTAAATCCAAGTCTGGAAAGATTTAGTTCTACAGTATTTGGATAATGGTATTAGAGCAATTGACAAACAGTGTTTTGGATCATTGCCTCTGAATTTGCTGAGGTTTGCTAAAAGCTGCTTATACTGTACAGTAGTCTCTAAGCACAATCCAAACTCGAAACACACTGGACATGTTACCATAATCCAACAGTTCATTTGGAGGACTATTAGAAAGTTCTAGACGAAAAGCCCGTCAACAGTCGCGGCCTACTAGACAGAGACACAATGAATTATGCTACTATCAGGAATTCAGTATAAAATAATAATTCATGGGTTTTAAATAGCACTTTCCCTGGACCCCAAGTTGCTTTTCAATGGTTTCAGTAGGAACCCTGAACTGTGGAAAACATCATATTTATTTAAACTCTTGCCTTCTGCATTGAACTATACAGTTATGCATTTAAAAATTAAATATATTTTCAATGGTTTATTTCAGGGTTGTTATACTCAATCAAATGTATTCATAAAGCCCTTCTTACATCAGCTGATGTCACAAAGTGCTGTACAAAAACCCAGCCTAAAACCCCAGGTGTAGAAGCTAAGGCATGCTTGGTTATAGCCATTCATTCCTTGCTTAATAGCTACATATTCATATGCCTCATTTAATATTATGTCCAGTAACATTTGCATATGATTACCCACTCAGTCATGATAAAATCCTTTCACAGACAGAGCCTGCGGAGTGGAGGCCCTTATTGTTACTTATTGAACACCTGTACTGGTCTGTAAAGAGGCCCATTAGTCGCAAGTCTCTCTCCACACTGAGAATGTGTCCCAAATGGCACCCTATTCCCTATTTAGTGCACTACTTTTGACCAGAGCCCATAAGGTTTTAGGTTTTAAATAGGGAATAGGATACCATTTGGAACACAGTCTGAGTGGTGATAGCATACTGAATCAGAGTGTTGTATTTTGTACTGGGGCTTTAGTTACCCAGCAGCAGCCACATTATTACAATGATTTTCCCTTTGAAAAAGTCTGCATCCCAAATGGAACCCTATTCGCTACAAATTTCAATACTTTGGACCAGAGTCCTACATACAGTATGTGCCCTGGTCAAAAGTAGTGCACTAGATAGGGAATAAGGTGCCATTTTTAATGCACAAAACAAAAAGGCTATTCTGAGAAAAGCAAAAAGCGGAAAATTGGTTTATATTCAAATAAAAATTTGCCAGAGAAAAAAAAAGTAGGTTAGAATACAATACCTATTCAAATGCAAATTCCAGTACATTTGTCTGAAGAGCGCTGGCCCATATTATTTGACTTGGGTACAGTCATCACAAGTGGCTAACTCATGCAGGAGATTAGCAGCTTGAGGAAGAAGTGCAGTGTTTGGGAGGGAGGGAGGGAGGGAGGTAGGTAGGGAGGGAGAGAGAGAGACAGACAGACTGTGCCATTCCCTATATAATGTACGACTTTTGATCCAGACCCATAGGGCTCTGGCCAAAGGAGTGCTCTACTGTATGTAGCGAATAGGGTGCCATTTGGGATTCAAATGTTGGCTTTACAGAGACAGACAGAGGGGCTATCTTTAATGGTTAATGCCAGATATTTATGTTCCTTAGCCTTTCTAGCGCAGGCGTTCCGCTAGCGGAACCCCTCGACAACATTCCGCTGAAAAGGCAGCGCGCGAAATTCAAAAATATTTTGGGGAAATATGAAACTTTTACACATTAACAAGTCCAATACAGCAAATGAAAGATAAACATCTTGTTAATCTACCCATCGTGTCCATCAAAAATGCTTTACAGCGAAAGCACAACATGTTAGGTCATAGCCAAGTCAAAAAAAATGAAATTTTTCCAGCCAAAGATAGGAGGCAAAAAGCAGAAATACAGATAAAATGAATCAGCCGCATGAAAAAGCATTATCTGAGGACGGCGCTCACAGCCAGAGAAATATCTGCCATTTTGGAGTCAACAGAAATAACACCATAAATATTCAATTACCTTTGATGATCTTCATCAGAAGGCACTCCCAGGAATCCCAGTTCAACAATAAATGACTGATTTGTTCCATTAAGTCCATCATTTATGTCCAAATAGCCACTTGTTGTTAGCGTGTTCAGCCCACTAATTCATCTTCATGAGGCGCAAGCACTTCGTCCAGACAAAAACTTGAAAAGTTCCGTTACAGTCCAATGTATGAAATCAATCGTTAGGATGTTTTTAACATAAAACATCAATAATGTTCCAACTGGAGAATTCCTATGTCTGAAGAACAGCACTGGAATGAGAGGTAACTCTGTCGGGAGTGCGCGTCATGAGACCAAGCAACTCTGCCAGACCACTGACTCAAAGAGGTCTCATGAGCCCCTCCTTTATAGTTGAATCCTCATTCAAGTTTCTAAAGATGGTTGACATCTAGTGGAAGCCATAGGAAGTGCAACTTGACTCCATAGACACTGTGTATTCGGTAGGCCAAGCTTTGAAAAACTACCATCCTCAGATGTCCCACTTCCTGGTTGGATTTTCTCAGGTTTTCGCCTGCCATATGAGTTCTGTTATATTCACAGACATCATTCAAACAGCTTTAGAAACTTCAGATTGTTTTCTATCCAATACTAATAATAATATGCATATATTAGCACCTGGGAGGCAGTTCACTCTGGGCACGCTATTCATCCACAAGTGAAAATGCTGCCCCCTATCCGTACCCGTTATTCCATTCTCTTTGAGCATTGGACTGTAATGCTGTTTGAATGCATGTTATTATGCCAATTCCGATTTAGGAAGGAAAGCCATGCGATTTCCTATGCACGCCTTCCCTACGCATTTCTCAGTAGTTGGTTTTCAGACGTACCTTATGCTAGTGCATAACGAGCTTTGCAGGCGTGCTTCCCTTGTGCACACTGAATATATTTAATTCAACTACTGAAAACCCTCTGATTTTGTCACGCCCTGGTATTAGTATTTTGTGTTTTCTTTATTATTTTGGTCAGGCCAGGGTGTGACATGGGTGAATTGTGTATTTGTCTTGTCTAGGGGTTTTGTAGATTGATGGGGTTGTGTTTAGTATAGCAGTCTAGGTAAGTCTATAGTTGCCTAGAGTGGTTCTCAATCAGAGGCAGGTGGTTATCGTTGTCTCTGATTGGGAACCATATTTAGGCAGCCATATTCTTTAGGTATTTCGTGGGTGATTGTTCCTGTCTCTGTTTGTTGCACCAGATAGGGCCGTTTCGGTTTTTCACGTTTATTTATTTTTTTTGTTTTTTTTTGTAAACTGTTCGTATTTTCATCTTTCATTAAAGATGTTTATGAACAGCCAAACTGCATTTTGGTCCTCCTCTCCTTCGACGGAAGAAAATCGTAACAGATTTGGAGTTTTCATTCAATGAGGTTTCCAGGACTTTTACCTATGGTGTACCTTTAACTCATAATAAATTGTTTTCAGACTGCCTAGAACACATTGAGAGAACAGGTTAAGAATATAGGGATCAATTAAAGTCAGTCATCTAAATGCACGCATATTCATTTCCGTTTCAGCACCAACTGGTATACATAAAATACTCTGATCTTGTGGATTATTTTGGCACATTTTAGAGTAAGGAAAGTATGTATGAATGGTTAAAAAAAACATGTTTGGAGATCCTTTACACAGTAAATATATTGATGAATCAAGAACACAATGGATTGGTTCATCCTGAAAGCTGTCAAGGCTCAGATCAACATGGCAGCGTTGCCGTTGTTTATAAAAGGTTTTCGAATGTCGAAATAAACCATGTCTTCAACACCCATATCACATACTCACAAACCGAAAATCATGGATGTGTATATTTTGCAATCAATTAGTGAAAGCCTCAAAAATCACATTCATTTGTATATATATTTACTGTAAACATGAATTGCGGCAAATTCCTTCCTGTTCATTCATGTCTTTGGTCACATTTGCGTAGGTCAAACAAAAAACCCTTAATGATTGGCTGACAATAGAGCCTCCGACAATGCAGGTGGTGGTTGCAGGATGAAGGTGAAGAGCAACTGCAGTCAAAACTTCATGAACTTTGATCAAATTCTTTTCGTAAACTTTATGCAGTTGACACGTAGGCACAAGTTTGAATTTTTTGGGGCCTCAGAATGCAACACACTTTGAAAGAGGGTGAGCAACGATGGTCAATGACTTGACAAAAGTGATCAATACAAAAGTGATCAATGCAAAAATCATATTGGAATCCAATAGAAAATCCTATAAGATTTTGTAACTTATCCTAGAGGATATAATCCTATAGGACTTCAATAGGACTGGTACCACAATCTGATAAGATTTTTATATTGGTTTATTTTATTGGAATCCTATAAGATAAAATCATATACGACAGAATACCATAGGAGTCCAATAGGACTGGTTCTATTGAACATACTGCAAATGAACTTGCAGTCTTGAATCATTCCCATATTATGGTGGTATTTGGTAGAGGTTGAAAACCCCAGGAAATGATCACTGGTGTGAGTAGGCAAAGATATGGAGATTGTGCTCTGGTTAAGGCCCTCCCACACTGTACGTCGGATTCAGTCTTTTACGATTATTACATGTCACAATGTGCAATGGGACCAAATACAAATCTTGATATCAACCTAGCCAGATGGTACAATTTGCTTCAGTTCTGTCGTTACATTCCGTGATGGGCTTGCGAGGCTACGTCAGCCTCCACCAACAGCGACGTAAGCTATGTCAACTGGGCGTATCAAACTTGTGCTCGAAAGAACAAACTGTTGCTATGTCCTCGTAATGAAAGACACATCACAACATGGGAACGCTATAAAGCAGAATATAAGCCACAGCTTGAATGTGATATGCGCCTCCACATAATTATTGGCATTACTTAATACAAGCATGGCGAATTTGACATTCAAGGTGTGTTTATGTTATTTCATTTCTGTTTGATTCACTTTTAAGAAAGCCTGTCCCTTTAAGAGTGACTGACGCCGTCAAAGCTAGCAAAGGCTTGTAGTGTTAATTAACTCCTACATTCAGCTCGCCACTTGTGGCTGTGCAAAGAACCTCTGGTTTTCTAATATTCTTTTTCTGTTTTATCCTTTATTGTGCGTGAATGTAAGAACTGTGAGTACAGTATTTGTTTCCTGACAAAGTTGACAAAAAATATGACTAAAACATTGACATTGTACAGCATGTATGCACTCGTTTTTATGCTTGCTAAGAAACTGTTAGCCACCGTAACCACACAATCCAATAGAAAATCCAATTTTGGAATTGACTTGATATGATTTTATCCAGTCCAATAGGACTGGTTCCAAAAATCTGATAGCATTTTTCTTTTGGATTCTTGTATTGGAATCCTATAGGATCCTATTAGATATAATCCAAATGGATAGAATCCCTTAGGAGTCCAATCCGTTTCTTTTTCTGCTTTGGCGACCCCCAAATCAGAATGTATCACTCAAATGTAACTGGTTGTCTTCAGCAGGTTGTCCTCTAATGAATGATTTAACAATATTTCCAGCAGGGGTTTTGGTGCATATGCAGTCTATAAGGTGCTTGCTTGAAAAATGCAAATAATATGATTGCTATTGTGTCACATGTAAGTGTAGGTAGTAAATTTTATGTTTTCAATGTATCACACACTGTTTATTGATTTAGACACTTCAAAACAGATTTGGACAACGGGAAGCAGCGCCAGCATCATTTCCAAATGCTGTTTTAGGAATATACTGTAAATGGAATTAGGTTTAAAAAAAATGCTTGAATGAGACCAAAAACGTGATGTGATTGATTTATTTTGATCTACCAGGAATCATGAAAATGGGTTTACTTGCCCATAATAAGGCAAATATATTTAGCAATAACAAACAGGATAAACATTACTCATCTGCTATAACAATACAGTGACTCAAAAACGAGATAAACATAAAGGAAATAAATATTGTAACTTTACTCACAGTTCTTTCATTCACGCACAATAAAGGATAAAACAGTTACAATAATAATAAATGTTAGAACATTGTACATTCTTTGCACAGCCACAGGTGGTGAGCTGAACTGGGTAGTTAATTAACACTGCAAGCCTGTGCTAGCTTTGACGTTATCAGTCACTCTTAAAATGACAGGCTTTCTTCAAAGTGAATGAACCAGAAATGAATATAGATCTGTTGTTTCTGATCAACATAAATGTTGTAATTAATGTTGTTGCATTAATTACTCATGACAACAAACTGTAATGTAATGTATTGGATTCAATTAAACAAAAAACGTTTCTAATAGGATTCTGATTGAGGTGACAAACTCCTACAACACAAAATATATAGGATCCAATCAGATTACTTTTGATTTGCAATAGGAAACAAGTTGTCCAATAGGATTCTGATAGTGACACAAAATCCTATAGGATTGCGAGAATCCTATAGGGTCCAATACGATTACTTTTGATTCCCAATAGGAAAAATGTAGTCCAATAGGATTCTGATAGAAGTGACACAAAATCTTATAGGATTGTGAGAATCTTTTTTCACTATGCTTACAACGGTCCAGTTGTAGTGAACCGTGCGCCAGGCTCCAGGTTTTACCTGCTATGTGTGGTCTGAGATCCATAATGATTCAAACAGTCTACATGTCCAAAAATATTGCACAACAAATATAGCCTAATGTGATTCCCTTATGCTAGTAACCCTCAGGAACAACTACACAGATGTGACAGAGGAAAGAAAGGTACATGGAATAGAATGATGAAAAATGTATGCTACAAACTAAAGAACTAACACTAAAGTGACAGATATACATGTACACTAAATATTACAAAAGTATGTGGACACCACTTCAAATTAGTGGATTCGGCTTTTTCAGCCACACCCGTTTATGACAGGTGTATAAAACCGAGCACAGCCATGCAATTTCCATAGACAGACATTGGCAATAGAATGGCCTTACTGAAGAGTTTGGTGACTTTCAACGTGGCGCCGTCATAGGATGCCACATTTCCAATAAGTCAGTTTGTAAAATTTCTGTCCTGCTAAAGCTGTCCCGGTCAACTGTAAGTGCTGTTATTGTAAAGTGAAAACTTCTAGGAGCAAGAACGGCTCAGCCACGAAGTGGTAAGCCACACAAGCTCACAGAACCGGACGGCTGAGTGCTGAAGCGCATAGCATGTAAAAATGATCTGTCCTCGATTGCAACACTCACTACCGAGTTCCAAACTGCCTTTGGAAGCAACGTCAATACAAGAACTGTTCGTTGGGAGCTTCATGAAGTGGGTTTCCATGCCGAGCAGCCGCACACAAGTCTAACACCACCGTATGTAATGCCAAGCGTCAGCTGGAGTAGTGTAAAGCTCGCCGCCAATGTTATCTGGAGCACTGGAAACATGTTCTCTTGAGTGACGAATCACACTTCACCATCTGGCAGTCCAACAACGAATCTGGGTTTGGCGGATGCCAGGAAAACGCTACCTGCCCCAATGCATAATCCCAACTGTAAAGTTTGGTGGATGAGGAACAATGGTCTGGGGCTGTGTTTCATGGTTCAGGATAGGCCCCTTAGTTCCAGTGAAGGGAAATCTTAATGCTACAGCATATAATTATATTCTAGATGATTCTGTGCTTCCAACTTTGTGGCAACAGTTTGGGGAAGGCTCTTTCCTGTTTCAGCATGACAATGCCCCAGTGCACAAAGCGAGGTCCATACAGAAATGGTTTTGTCAAGATCTGTGTGGAAGAACTTGACTGGCCTGCACAGAGCCCTGACCTCAACCCCACCGAACACCTTTGGGATTAATTGTTTTTCCGACTGTGACCGAGGCCTAATCGCTCAACATCAAAGCCCGACCTCACTACTGCTCTTGTGGCTGAATGGAAGCAAGTCCCCACAGCAATGTTCCAACATCTAGAGGCTGTTATAGCAGCAAAGTGGGACCAACTCCATATTAATGCCCATGATTTTGTAATGAGATGTTCAACGAGCTGGTGTCCACATACTTTTGGTAGTGGGTATTACTCACTGTGGCTCCCAATAGTGGCCCATATTTACAAATTGTAAAATAAACGGACGAAAGGCATACAATTAAGACATTGTAAAGCCCATACATTAACTCGGAAGGATCAACCCTATAGAAGCCTATAACTTGGGTCTCCAAATTTCATCCACGCAAATTATGAAGGCACACAATTCAAATTCTGAATAACAGAACAGCTATTTATAGCCTACATCACTGTGGAAAAGGGGCTGCAATACAGTACATGTCATGTTGATAGGATTTCCAATTTACTGTACAAACAATCATAAAACAAAAACTTATAATGAACTCCTGGGGCTACTGAACCAAAGTCCAACAGTTTTTGATAAAGGAAAAGTAACTGTCATAAAAGGTAAATTAACATAGATTCTGCCCACCACCTCTCAGATTCTCCTGCTCTACTCCAAAACATGGAGCATTAAAGATGAAATACGGAGAGAGGTTTTAGGTTCAGCCTGAGGAATAATTGTTACCAGAACGATGTGCAATAACATATTGCTCCACATGTGAAAAGCTGTAAATTAAATGTAATTGTGCTCCTAGTTATACTTTAGCGTGATATTACTCTCCTGACTTCAGAAGAGAGGGACTGAGATTTCCATTTTTATTCCAAATGTATTTTTATTGCTACATTATTCCATTCAGCATCCATTTAAACTGTAGATTTTAAGCTGAGGGAATTATCCCAATAGCAAATTGAAGTTCCTTTTTTGCATTAGAACATTATGCTGAAGGACATAAAATGTTCATAGTTCACTGAATGGTCATAATTTGTGGACTGCAAATTGACCGCAAGGAGCTCAAACAGATATATATAACAAAAATATAAACGCAACGTGCAACAATTTCAAATATTTTACTGAGTTACAGTTCATATAAGGATATCAATAAATTGAAATAAATTTCTTAGGCCTAATTTATGGATTTCACATGACTGGGAATACAGATATGCATTTGTTGGTCACAGATACCTTGAAAAAAAAGTAGGGCGTGGATCAGACAACCAGTCAGTATCTGGTGTGACCACCATTTGCATAGAGTTGATCAGACTGTTGATTGTGGCCTATGGAATGTTGTCCCCCTCCTCTTCAATGGCTGTGCGATGTTTCTGGATATTGGAGGGAACTGGAACACACTGTCTTACACGTCGATCCAGAGCATCCCGAACATGCTCAACGGGTGACGTGATGGCAGCGGATTAATGGCACAACAATGGGTCACAGGATCTCGTCACGGTATCTCTGTGCCTTCAAATTGCCCTTGATAAAATTAAATTGTGTTCATTGTCTGTAGCTTATGCCTGCCCATACCATAACCCCACCGCCACCATGGGGCACTGTTCACAATGTTGACATCAGAAAACCGCTCGCCCACATGTGATTTTTAAGAAAAATATCCAGCTACTGAAACATAAGAGCAACAGTTAACATGTTGTGTTTTATATTTTTTATTCTGTGTAATATTTGACTAAAACATAACCATTTAAAACTTTGCTTAAATTTGTACAAGATCACTTAGGGGTGGATTCCGACCCAAGTTAAGTGCGTGTAAAACTAACAGAATTACTTTTTTTTGTGCACTTTCCTCTCTGTGCGTATTCTGACCTTGAACTTAAGCATGATAGCATGCTATTCACCCACTATTCGTCTGAGGTAGAGCTTGAATAAATTAAGGTGTGGTTTACGCGTGAGGAAACCATGAATAACCTCCAGCGAATGTACAGTGGAAAAAGCATCTACTTAAGTTTTCTATAGAAATAACACCATTAGCCATGCACTGTAATTTAATTAATTTGTAACTTGATGAGATCTATTGACAAGAGAGAAATTAGTCATCCGTTATGAGGGGTTTGTACACATAAATGGTCTATTTGCTTTAGGTCTATTTTATCTTATGATCGCTGGAGACAAATGTGAAACCAGTCAGAGACAAATACGCATATATTTAGAAGGCTTTTTTCATTGATATTTCCCTAATATTGTGAACCCGGTCTCTGGACAAAACTAGAACTAAATGGTGCACCGTATTTAAAGGTATGGCTAAAGATACATGTACTGTAAAGCCCATTGAATGAGAACTTGAGAACATCTGTTGGCCAGCAAGTGGGAGGTTTTTCAGCAGTTGAATTAAATGTATTCAGAGCATGCAAGGTAGCCACACCTGCAGAGGTAGCCACACTTACATGACTGAAAAAGGTAAGTCTAAATACCAAATACTGAGAAGTGCGTAGAAATGTATGCCTTTTCTGAGTCGGGATAAGGCCCACTCTCTCTTTCATATCGTCTGAGATTCCTAAAGATTAGGTCTAGAGTGTCTCCCCCTTTCCAAACTGTTACAGACCTATGTTCATCCTGCCCTGCCTTTCTAAAGTCTTTGAAAGCCAAGTTAACAAACAGATCACCGACCATTTTGGATCGCACCGTACCTACTCCGCTATGCAATCCGGTTTCCGAGCTGGTCAGGGGTGCACCTCAGTCATGCTCAAGGACCTAAACGATATCATAACCTCCATCGATAAGAGACAATACTGTGCAGCTGTATTCATAGACCTGGCCAAGGCTTTCGACTCTGTCAATCACCACATTCTAATCATCAGACTCAGTCTCTATGGGGGTGCCACAGGGTTGAATTCTCGGGCGACTCTTTTCTCTGTATACATCAATGATGTCACTCTTGATGCTAGTGATTCTCTGATCTACCTCCACACAGACGACACTATTCTGTATACTTCTGGCGCTTCTTTGGACACTGTGTTAACTAACCTCCAGACGAGCTTCAATGCCATACAACTCTCCTTCCGCGGCCTCCAACTGCTCTTAAATGCAAGTAAAACTAAATGCATGCTCATGCTTCAAACGATCGCTGCCCGCACCTGCCCACCCGTCCAGCATCACTACTCTTAATGGTTCCGACTTAGGTATTTGTATATGTCCACATATTCTAGGTGTCTGGTTAGACTGTAAACGCTCCTTCCAGACTCACATTAACTTATTTTGGCTGAAATCCCGTTAACGGGATCGATTTAACAACAGCCAGTGAAAGTGCAGGGCGCCAAATTCAAACAACAGAAATCTCAGAATAAAAATTCCTCAAACATACAAGTATTATACACCATTTAAAGATAAACTTGTTGTTAATCCCACCACAGTGTGCGACGAAAGCATACCATGCGATTGTTAGGTCAGCGCTAGTCACAAAAAACACAGCCATTTCCCAGCCAAAGAGAGGAGCCACAAAAAGCAGAAATAGAGATAAAATGAATCACAACCTTTGATCTTGGCACTCTTAGGACTTCATGTTACACATGGCGCGTTATGTTCAGTAATGTTTTGCCTCCAAAACATCCAGTGATTTTGCAGAGAGCCACATCAATTTACAGGAATACTCATCATAAACGTTGATGAAAGATACAAGTGTTATGCAAATAATTAAATATATACTTCTCCTTAATGCAACCGCTGTCAGATTTCAAAAGCACACCATGCAATAATCTGAGTACAGCGCTCAGCCACCATACAGATACCCGCCATGTTGTGGAGTCAACAAAAGTCAGAAATAGCATTATAAACATTCACTTACCTTTGATGATCGTCATCGGAATGCACTCCCAGGAATCCCAGTTCCACAATAAATGTTTGTTTTGTTCGATAAAGTCCATAATTTATGCCCAAATACCTCCTTTTTGTTTGTGCATTTAGTCCAGTAATCCAAATGCACAAGGCGCAAGCACTAAGTCCAGACGAAAAGTCAAAAAAGTGATATTACAGTTCGTAGAAACATGTCAAACGATGTATAGAATCAATCTTTAGGATGTTCTATCATGAATCTTCAATAATGTTTCAACCAGACAATTCCTTTGTCTTTAGAAAAGGAACTGAGCTCGTGCTCATGGCCGCGCTTGTGACTAAACTAAAGGCTTTCTGCCAGACCCCTGATTCAAACTGCTCTTATTCTTACCCCCTTCATAGTAGAAACCTGAAACAACGTTCTAAAGACTGTGGACTAGTGGAATCTAGTGGAAGCCGTAGGAAGTGCAATCGGACCAAATTTACACTGTATATTGGATAGGCAATCACTTGAAAAACTACAAACCTCAGATTTCCCACTTCCTGGTTGGATTTTTCTCAGGATTTTGTCTGCCGTATGAGTTCTGTTATACTGACAGACATCATTCAAACAGTTTCAGAAACTTCAGACTGTTTTCTATCCAAATCTACTATGTGCATAGCTATATGCATAGCTTAGCTTCTGGGCTTGAGTAGCAGGCAGTTTACTCTGGGCACGCTTTTCATCCGAATGTGGAAATAGCGCCTCCCAGCCATAATAATTAAGCATCTCCAATCCAAAATTAAATCTAGAATCTGCTTCCTATTTCGCAACAAAGCATCTTTCACTCATGCTGCCAAACTTACCCTCGTAAAACTGACTATCCTGCAGATCCTTGAGTTCGGTGATGTCATTTACAAAATAAACTCCAACACTCTACTCAGCAAATTGGATGCAGTCTATCACAGTGCCATCCATTTTCTCACCAAAGCCCCATATACTATCCACCAGTGCAACCTGTATGCTCTCGTTGGCTGGTCCTCGCTACATATTTGTCGCCAAACCCACTGGCTCCAGGTAATCTATCAGTCTTTGCTAGGTAAAGCTCTGCCTTATCTTAGTTCACTGGTCACCATAGCAACACCCACCATGTAGCATGTACTCCAGCAGGTATATATCACTGGTCATCCCCAAAGCCAACACCTCCTTTGGCTGCTTTTCCTTCCAGTTCTCTGCTGCCACTGACTGTAACGAATTGCAAAAATCTCTGAAGTTGGACTTGTATCCCCCTCACTAACTTTAAGTTTCAGTTGTCAGAGCAGCTTACCGATCGTGGCAGCTGTACGCAGCCCATCTGTATATAGCAAATCCAACTACCTACCTCATCCCCATATTTGTTTTGGTTTTTATGCAAACCAGTATTTCTACTTGCACATCCTCATTGCATATCTGCACATATATCACTCCAGTGTTAATTGCTAATTTGTAATTACTTCACCGCTATGGCCTATTTATTGCCTTACCTCCTTACTTAATTTGCACACTGTCATGTTCTGACCTTTATTTACTTTGTTTTGTATTTATTTAGTATGGTCAGGAGGTGAGTTAGGGTGGGCAGTCTGTTTTTCTATGATTTGGGGATTTGTATGTTTCGGCCTAGTGTCATTAGCTGTCTCTGATTGAGAATCATACTTAGGTAGCCTGGGTTGCACTGTTTGTTTGTGGGTGATTGTCTATGTTAGTTGCTTGTGTCAGCACAGTCCTTATGATAGCTTCACGGTCGTTATTTGTTTATGTGTGTTTCAGTGTTTTCTTTATTACATTTCATCATGATCCTTCTCGCCTCTCCTCTTCAGATGAAGAGGAGGACGCCCGTGACACACACTGTATACAGATTTTTCTATTGTGTTATTGACTGTACGTTTGTTTAGCCCATGTGTAACTGTGTTGTTTTTGTTGCACTGCTTTGCTTATCTTGGCCAGGTCGCAGTTGTAAATGAGAACTTGTTCTCAACTGGCCTACCTGGTTAAATTAAATAATTAAAAATACTGAATCTCTATTACGCAAGGGAACAGATTTCAGAAATTCTTGTCACGTTCTGAACATAGAGAGAGAGCCCTTGTTTCTCTATGGTGTAGTAGGTCAGGGAGTGACGGGGGGGTGTTAGAGGCAGCTGGTAATCGTTGCCTCTAATTGGGGATCATATTTAGGTAGCATTTTCCCCACCTGTGTTTGTGGGATATTGTTTGTGTTAAGTGTGTTTGAGCACTATGTCGTCACAGTCTTTGTAAGTTTTGATATTTTGTTTTGTTAGTTTCACTTAAATATGTGGAACTGTACTCACGCTGCCCCTTGGTCTGCTCATTTCCAAGACCGTGACAATTCTAACAACTTGGAGATGATCATATCCCACAATTAAACTTGAGGGGCCAAATAAAATCACCCACCATTTGGGGAACCCTTCTGTACAGAATGTCGAGAAATATCTGTTCTCACTGACGCTACGTACCATTTCCTTGGACTACGCTTGTATTTTATAGGCGATTTCATGCTTGTTGAAAATAGCACTGGATTGCCTGGCTTTTAGTTCGTAGTTGCTAGACATCGCTTTTCTATTCTAAATCATACTATTATCATTGTCATTGACTGACCTCTTCTTATTCCCTTGAGCCTATTGCTGTAGGCATACTTAATATTTTATTTCATGCAGTACGTTTGATAACTTTTTCACAGACCCACACTGACTCATAAGAGGGCTAAGATGACATCAGAGAACGTAAGGGACAATAACACAATGTCATTTCACACACTCCATTAGTTTTGGCACATAATATAAATCACATGACAGAGTAGTCACCCACCTCCCAAATGTCTTGGCTCAGCTTTTGGGTTAGCTATAACCTGCAATGATTGGTTCTCCCAATAGAGAGCCCTGGCACATACTCCGAACACCGTTTTTAAAAGTGCAAAACTAGCGCATGAATAGGCAACTTTGATGGGGGTGACGGCCACAAAAAAATCTGAACTCATCATGAGGGGCCGCAGTGGCTCACGGGACTGCGTACTCACATCTATACCCACACATACTTATTTGTGCAATCAATCCATTTGTGCAGTTAAATTCCATAACTAAGTTAATGTATTGTACAGTACCGGTAGCAAAAGGGCTCCCCACCTAGCTGGCAAAAAATGTCATGTCTGACCTTGTCTTGATGGCGTAGATACACTGTAACGGTTGTCGTCTGGAGAAAGAGAGGAGGACCAATGCGCAGCATGGTAAGTGTCCATTATTTTATTAAAACAACTGAACACCGTACAAAACAACAAAAAACGACAAATGAACAGTCTTGTAAGGTGATGAAGAAAACACTAAACAGAAAATAATCACCCACAACCAAAATGGGGAAAACAGGCTACCTAAGTATGATTCTCAATCAGAGACAACGATCGACAGCTGCCTCTGATTGAGAACCATACCAGGCCAAACACAGAAATACAACAAAGAAAAAAGAACATAGACTACCCACCCCAACTCACGCCCTGACCAAACTAACACAAAGACATAATAAAGGAACTAAGGTCAGAACGTGACATACACATTAAGTTTCAAAGTACATTTTCATCAATTCTACACATGTTTCCATAGGGCACAGAGAAAATGTTACAGTTGTACAACAATTTTCCTGCAATTCCACACATTTTGCCATGACCAATAATTACTTCAAGTTTAGATACTGTAGCTGGCTAGACTAATTTAGCAATCTCAACTTACTATTGAGAGTTATAATAGTAGAATAAACAAGGTGCAATTTCAAAATTTGGTTGTGCATCAGCAGTTTTTCTTCTTGTTATGTCAGTTACTAACAGCCTTTTAATTAGCCCATGTCAGCTAACATTTTGTAGATTGGTAAATTAGTCTAGCCCGCTATCTAACCATGTAGTAATCAGGGCTTAATTATCGTCCTGGCGCAAAGGAACCCTGACCACCATGATGAAATGTGTTGAATTGCAGAAAATTAGCTGTAAAACTACAAAATATTCTCTCCACCAATGGCAAAATGGGTGGAAATGCATAAAATGGCAAAATGTGTATGATTGCTGAAAACATGCTTTAAAACTGCTAAATTTTCTCTACACCCCAACTAACATATGGAATTGTTTTAAGACGGTCATACAATGGATCATTTAGATATTTGATGTCAAATTTTAGGTATAAAAAAAGATGAGGAAATGACTGAATTTCGCCTTCAGTACTATAGCCCATAGAAACGCATTATTAAACAACATTCATAAATGGCCAAAAAAGACAGTCAAAAAATAAATAATAAGGAATAAGGTTTTGAAGTGTCTGTCGTATATCTAGGAGATATAAGAAAGCTCATGAATATATATATATATATTTGGACACAACTGCCTCCATACTTCCACACAGGCGAACCCTGTGACACCTGTGGTGTCCTCACAGACACCATCGTGTCTGTGAGAGTCGCATCTTTCCATAGATTGGTCACACTACAGACATTTCGTGAGAAGACCTACAGTTGAAGTCGGAAGTTTACATACACCTAGGTTGCAGTCATTAAAACTTGTTTTTCAACCACTCCACAAATTGATTGTAAACAAACTATAGTTCTAGCAAGTCGGGTTAGGACATCTACTTTGTGCATGACACAAGTCATTTTTCCAACAATTGTTTACAGACAGATTATTTCACTTATGATTCACTGTATCACAATTGCAGTGGGTCAGAAGTTTACATACACTAAGTTGACTGTGCCTTTAAACAGCTTGGAAAATTCCATAAAAAGATGTTGTGGCTTTAGAAACTTCTGGTAGGCTAATTGACATAATTTGAGTCAGTTGGAGGTGTACCTGTGGATGTATTTCAAGGCCTACCTTCAAACTCAGTGCCTCTTTGCTTGACATCATGGGAAAATCCAAAGACCCCAGAAAAAACTTTGTAGACCTCCACAAGTCTGGTTCATCCCGCTCAGGAAGGAGACGTGTTCTGTCTCCTAGAGAGGAACATAATTTGGTGCGAAAAGTGCAAATCAATCCCAGAACAACAGCAACAGACCAGGTGAAGATGCTGGAGGAAAAAGGTACAGAAGTATCTACAAGTATATCCTCAGTAAAACGAGTCCTATATCGACATAACCTGAAAGGCCGCTCATCAAGTAAGAAGCCACTACTCCAAAACCTCAATAAAAAAGCCAGACTATGGTTTGCAAGTGCATATGGGGACAAAGATCATGCTTTTTGGAGAAATGTCCTCTCGTCTGATGAAACAAAAATTTGGCCATAATGACCATTGTTATGTTTGTAGGAAAAAAGGGGGAGTCTTGCAAGCTGAAGAACACCATCCCAACAGTGAAGCAAGGGGGTGTTGATGCAGGAGGGACTGGTGCACTTCACAAAATAGATGGCATCACGAGGCAGGAAAATTGTGTGGATATATTGAAGCAACATCTCAAGACATCAGTCAGGAAATTAAAGCTTTGTTTTAAATGTGTCTTCCAAATGAACAATGACCCCAAGCATACTTCCAAAGTTGTGACAAAATGGCTTAAGGACAACAAAGTCAAGGTATTGGAGTGGTCATCACAAAGCCCTGACTTCAATCGCATAGAAAATGTGTGGGCAGAACTGAAAAAGTGTGTGAGAGCAAGGAGGCCTACAAACCTGACTCCGTTACACCAGCTCTGTCAGAAGGAATTTGCCAAAATTCACCCAACTTATTGTGGGAAGCTTGTGGAAGACTACCCAAAACGTTTGACCCAAGTTAAACAATTTAAAGGCAATGCTACCAAATACTAATTGAGTGTATGTAAACTTCTGACCCACTGGGAATGTGATGAAAGAAATAAAAACTGAAATTAATCATTCTCTCTACTATTATTCTGACATTTCACATTTTTAAAATAAAGTGGTGATCCTAACTGACCTAACACAAGGGATTTTTACTAGGATTAAATGTCAGGAATTGTGAAAAACTGAGTTTAAATGTATTTGACTAAGGTGTATGTAAACTTCCGACTTCAACTGTATTTCCGGAATGTCTCCTGGTCTGACAAACAGCGCTGTAGCTCTGCCGCTTTCCCCCGCAGATAGAGAAGGGCAATATAGGTGGATGTGGTGGATTGAGACGCAGTCCATGCAAAAAAAACGATCTCTATTTAAAACTGATGGATTTTGATGGGGATTTTTTATTATGTCAATTAGATTCATGCATGTTTAAGGATATTCAATTGTAAGATATTTCTGTCCACCATTAAGAGGGTGGTCACTAAAATCACGAGGTGGGGGCCCCCAACCAAATCTCACTTAAAATGCTATGGCCGGCTTTGTTTTCTTCCTCAGGGGGCGGTCTTGATATATATTTTTCTATGACCAGGCAAAATGAGTGGAGCCACATCAGATTTCAAGCCGTGCAGGCTGATCAGACAGTAATTTATCATGGACAGACTATATTATAGAGGTGTTTGCATTAGTTCTGATGCTTTGAACAAATCATGATTTCGCAGGTGTAAGCATCTTTAACATTTCAGAAGTGAAAGGGACATTCAGAATGCAACCTGCAAAGAGAAAGAAGGTGGAGCACTTCGTTCCCACTCCGATCATAGTTCTAAACTCAGCAATAAAAGAAACGTACTCTCACTGTCAACTGCGTTTATTTTCAGCAAACTTAACATGTGCATCTCCTCTTCATGGACTGCTCTTCATGGACTGCACCAGATGTGCCAGTTCTTGCTGTGAGACGTTACCCCACTCTTCCACCAAGGCACCTGCAAGTTCCTGGACATTTCTGGGGAGAATGGCCCTAGCCCTCATCCGCTCCAGAGCACAGACCTTGGTGTAACGCTCATTCCTTCAACGATAAACGCAAATCCGATCATCACCCCTGGTGAGACAAAACCGCGACTCGTCAGTGAAGGGCACTTTTTGCCAGTCCTGTCCGGTCCAGCGACGGTGGGTTTGTGCACATAGGCAACGTTGTTGCCGGTGATGTCTGGTGAGGACCTGCCTTTACAACAGGCCTACAAGCCCTTATTCCAGCCTCTCTCAGCCTATTGCAGACAGTCTGAGCACTGATGGAGGGATTGTGCGCTCCTGGTGTAACTCGGGCAGTTGTTGTAGCCATTCTGTCCCGCAGGTGTGATGTTCGGATGTACCGATCCTGTGCAGGTGTTGTTACACGTGGTCTGCCACTGCGAGGATGATCAGCTGTCCGTCCTGTCTTCCTGTAGTGCTGTCTTAGGCGTCTCAAAGTATGGACATTGCAGCAGGCCTAAGGCACGTTCACGCAGATGAGCAGGGACCCCGGGCGTCTTTGTTTTGGGGTTTTTCCAGAGTCAGTAGAAAGGCCTCTTTAGTGTCCTAGGTTTTCATAACTGTGACCTTAATTGCCTACCGTCTGTAAGCTGTGAGTGTCTTAACGACCGTTCTACAGGTTCAGTAACAGGGTCCTGAAAAAGGGGTCCTGAAAAAGGGACGTTTTCTTTTTTTTGCTGAGTTTATCTCGTCTCAACACATACGTAGACCCAGCATCTGACCAGTTACGCAAGACTTTGGTTCTGGGTTAACCGAGATTAATCAGACATGTACGGTGGTTCCAATGTGGTCTAACAGCGTCCATCACAACCAGGCTATCACACTCAGTGTTTCTGTTTCAGGCAACAATCTCCGTTGTGGGAGATGTATATATAGATTTCTGGATGACACTTTACATTAAGTTACCCCTATTAATATGTAACTGCACAGTATTAACTGTATCAACGTAGTAGTTACGTACTGTAGTTATTATTATGCAATTACATGGTAATAGGATTGTAGCTGTATCAGTTATTACTCAACTGGAACAAGGCGTGTAATTACACATCCACCTGCTGACGGTCATTCCACATGTGTAATTATTAATGTTACAATATATGTTTTCTTGTCCCACTATACTAATGTTTTGTAGTAATGTGTTTGAAAGTCATCTACAATTACCATGTTAATAACTCAAAGCAAAATCTGACCTTATTACGTTTAACCACTAGGTGCCACTACCATCGAATCCACATGTAATAGCAGGGTTGATAAATAGACTATAGGACCTAGTAACAATTGTAACAAGGCACACCTTGTCATTAACTACCGCCAGTCATTTTCAATTAGTTTATTTCTAAGTTGTGACCTGGCTCAAAGGCTATACCAAATCAAGTCTAGTGGTTACATTGGCTATACTTGTACATACCCAGGAGCAAGTAACTTAATGTAAAATGCAACCCAATATGGTGTCACCTTTTCAATCACTATGTAGTTACAATGTAACAAGCTTTGCAGACAATAGGCTAACCAGGAGATGTTAGGAGACATGAGAACATTAGGTATAACCCTTTAGTTACACTGTACGTACAATATAACTGTCTTAGTAACTAACTCTGTAATTACAAAGAGTTTAAAATGGATACATGTATTTATTTGTACTTACCCCGGAACAAGCAATTTAATGTAAAGTGAAGTGAAATGTTTAATTAGTATGTGGCTACAGTGTAACAACCTTCTCAGACAATGGCTAACCAGGAGAAATTAAGAGACAGGACGTTTTTCTTTTATGGATTTGACAACAATTCATATTCAAACCATTCAAATTCAATTACCTATTTCAGTCTCAAAGCAATAGCTAACTATTTTAGTAAGTAAAACTTACTATCAGAGAGTGGTAAAGCTAGCAAGCTATCTATAGCATTTCCCCATTTATTCACTGATACTGGCTAGCTAGCAGCTAACTCAGCTCTGGCACAATGTCAACACCTTTTCAAACTCGGTCGAAAAACATGACAAAACATGTCATTTAACTCATGAAACATTTAGTAAGCAATGTTATTTCACTATTTTGAGACTTGCCTTGCACTTTTGCACATTACAAAACTTTACAAATAGGACAAATTAAGAGACAAACTGCATGATGCTTCCATTTTGGCTCGGATTTGGCTGCACAGGAGGAAAGTGTGAGAGGTGGCCTCTCGCTTTGACAAAATCAACAAGAAGACTCATTAGTTAAACTTTTGTTCATTGATAAAAGACTGACTGGATTACATACAGTTCGGAATGTATTCAGACCCCTTAACCTTTTCCACATTTTGTTACTTTACAGCTTTATTCTAAAATGGATTAATAAAAAATCCTCATCAATCTACTCACAATCCACGATAATGACAAAACCGTTTTTTAGAGATGTTTGCAAATGTTTAAATAAAAATAACGTTTACATAAGTATTCAGACCCTTTACTCCATACTTTGTTGAAGGACCTTTGGCAGGGACTACAGCCTCCAGTCTTATTGGGTATGACGCTATAAGCTTGGCACACCTGTATTTGGTGAGTTTATCTCATTCTTCTCTGCAGATCCTCTCGAGCGCGGTCAGGTTGGATGGGGAGTGTCGCTTCGCAGCTATTTTCATGTCTTCTCCAGAGATGTTCGGTCGGGTTCAAGTCCGGGCTCTGGCCGGGCCACTCAAGGACATTCGGAGACTTGTCTCAACGCCACTCCTGCATTGCCTTGGCTGTGCACTTAGGGTTGTTGTCCTATTGGAAAGTGAACCTTCGCCCCAGTCTGAGGTCTAGAGCACTCTAGATCTATCTGTATTTTGCCATGCTTATCTTTCCCTCGAACCTGACGAGTCTACCAGTCCCTACGCTGAAAAAATCCCCATAGCATGACGCTGCCACCACCATGCTTCACCGTAGGTATGGTGACAGATTTCCTCCAGACGTGACACTTGGCGCTAGGTTAGAGTTCAATCTTGGGCGGCAGTTAGCCTAGTGGTTAGAGCATTGGGCCAGTAACTGAAAGGTTGCTAGATGGAATCCCTGAGCTGACAATGTAAATATCTGTCGTTCTGCCCCTGAACAAGGCAGTTAACCCACTGTTCCTCCGGTAGGCCATCATTGTAAATAAGAATTTGTTCTCAACTGACTTGCCTAGTTAAATAAAGGTTAAATAAAAAAATAATAAAATAATCTTGGTTTCATCAGACCAGAGAATATTGTTTCTCATGGTCTGAGAGTCTTTAGGTGCCTTTTGGCAAACTCCAAGCGGGCTGTCATGTGCCTTTTACTAAGGAGTGGCTTCCGTCTGGCCACTCTACCATAAAGGCCTGATTGGTGGAGTGCTGGTTGTCCTTCTGGAAGGTTCTCTCATCTCCACAGAGGAACTCTGGAGCTCTGTCAGAGAGACCATCGGGATCTTGGTCACCACCCTGACCAAGGCCATTCTACCCCGATTGCCTAGTTTGGCCGGGCGGCCAGCTCTAGGAAGTCTTGGTGGTTCCAAACTTCTTCCATTTAAGAATGATGGAGGCCACTATGTATACACCTGACACACATGGTTATGGGCTTAATAAAAAAGAAGACACATGTACGATGTCAAATATAGAGTTGAAGTGTGTTCAATGTTGAGTTTGCATCCCAATATTAAACTTGATATACATCACAGAAGACTGACATATAATACAACTGTTTGACATAGAAACAACCGATTTTCTGCGTTCTTTTTAAATAATGTTTATTAATGATGAAATAATGACAAATATGAATAACATTCCACCCCTGAGGCCACTAGGTCATTTGACTGCAGGAAAGGGCTACCTCTAAACAAGCCTACTGTATGATTTTATAACAACTTTTGTGCTCTGATCCATGATTAGACCACTTTGTGTGTTTGTTTTGTTTATTTCTTTGTTTAATTGTATGTTTTATTATTTATTTGTTTTCTAGTTGCTCGGTCTGTTTATTAAAACACGTTTTTTATGCATCGTGTGTGGATATTTCAACCACAACAAAAATGATTTAAATTACTGACATTGCACATTCAAAATAAGAAAAATAAAAAGCCAGAAGAACGCTGGGCCATCACCAGGAAGTGACGTCACACTGACCTCTTATCTCTCACACTCTCTGCAGCCAGAATTGAAGTTACATATCGTGTTTGTCTCTTAATTTGTCCTGTTTTTAAAGGTTGAGTTGGAAAACGTGACATTGTGCCAGTCTAAAATAGTTAGTGCTTTGAGTCTGAAATGGGGAACTGAATTTGAATGGTTCGAATATCAATCTTTGTCAAATTCATTATAGAAAAAACAAACAGAAAAATGTTCTCTGTCTCCCAATTTCTTCTGGTAAGCCTATTGTCTGCAAAGGTTATGTTGTAATCACAAAATAATTAAAATGTCACTTCACTTTACATTAAATTGCTTGTTTCTGGACAGGTACATTGTAAATACGTGTATATACCTTGTAAAAACATTGTAATTACAGAGTTGGTTGTTAAAGATTGTTACATTGTAAGTACAATGTAACTAAAAGGGTTGTACCTAATGTTCTCCTGTCTCCTAGATATTGAACAGAACAAGGCTATCCCACTGGGCACAGACGTCAATTCACCGTCTATTCCACATTGGTTCAATGTAATTTCATTGAAATGACGTGAAAATAACATTGATTGAAACAGTGGAATGTCAATGACAACATTTTTACTAAAAAACAGATAAAAATGTATAGTCCCAAGCTTTGAAACTGTTATAAACGGATTAGAATTATCTATCTACAGCGTAGTTTGGTACCCAGATAAAGAAAATGCATGTTTTTTTAGACGAGACGAGACAAATAATCTATTTTCACACAGATAGTGTAGCGTTCACAACTCTAAATTGTCTTCATCGGGCTTCCATAAGCTAAGGACATTGTGTAGAGATTGTTTTGGAGTCTCTGAAAGCTTGTACTACAGGGGGTAGATATCACTGGGAGGTGGCGCTACATACTCTCAAGACAGTCCTTCCTTTGGCCACTCGGGAAATAAGGTAATTCTATTTATGTAACACGAGGGTGGGGCACATGTTGGGAATCAATGTTGGGTAGGTGCATAAGCAGCTAATTGTGGAAAAGCAAATTACAAAATGCAAACATGAGCCAATTAAGCCGATGTCCTGACACAGAACAGACCCGACCGGAGTTTCAACAAGTCCTTTGGCATGCTATCCAGTCCAATAGCTGTCTCTTGTGACAGACTGTGAGTAGCTGGCCAGCATTTGAGTGATTTGTTTCTGGGTTTCCCGAGATTAGCCTAACAGGCGCAGCGCTGGACTTTTAAATGACAGTGTAAAGACGTTCATAAAAGACAAAGGACAGATGTCAGCAGCCCGACCACAGTCCTATAAGGGCCTGTATAACCTGTTTAATTAAACAGCTCTGTGAAGTTAGCAGTCAGGCAGCTGTCCAGTTCTCACTGCCAGTCTGCCCTCTGTCTCTCAGGAGGCTGTGGCCTCTCTATGCCCATAGGGCGAGGGGCAGTGGCGTGCACAAACACCAAGCCTGTTCACAGAAGCAGACCGCACATTACCATTTCAATCAGTCACTTCAGACAGACACAAGTTGCTTCCTGCCTGCCCCTCCTCTCCTCTCCTCACACAGGTGGTCCTGTTTAGTGGCCAACATGGACTGTCTGAATAAAACTCTGTGACTTGTGTCAATCATGTATTTGTTTTAGGAAATCTTTGTCACACAGATAAGTAACAGGCAATTACAATCCAAAATGCAGTCATTTGATCAGTCATTGACAGGTGCAGTAGGATGTAGGTGTGTGTTTATAAACTAACGCTAGAACGTTATTTTATACCTGCAAAAAGAGGATTCTGAGGTAATTGACTTTAAAGTTCCGAACTCTCATTGGTTTGAGTGTTTTTTGTTTTTTTTGTGTTCTTTTGAACTACAACATGAATTGGGTTATTTAGAGTACTATGTAGATATTGAACAGAACAAGGCTATCCCACTGGGCACAAACGTCAATTCACCGTCTATTCCACATTGGTTCAATGTAATTTCATTGAAATGACGTGAAAATAACATTGATTGAAACAGTGGAATGTCAATGACAACATTTTTACTAAAAAGCAGATAAAAATGTATAGTCCCAAGCTTTGAAACTGTTATAAACTGGATTAGAAAACCCACAACCACTGGGCACGTCGGCAGATGATCATCTAATAAGCCTAATTCAGTTGTTTGTTGAAGTAAAAGTATCTGATGATAAGATTACCCTGCAATTTGAAGTCATTTTAATATCTGCCACATCGAGAATCATTGAGGATAGGTAGATGGAAGAGAAGAGTATCCACCATGTGTTGAGTTTCAGATAAAACGTTCAGATATTTGCTTCTGTGAAGATTTCATCTCCCTCCTCATCTCTCTCCTCATCGAGTGTAACAAATCTCTTCGCCGGGAAGGATATAAACCTCTATTGCCGATATGAGACTTTGCAGTGCAGATGACCTAGATAGAGAGAGAGAGAGAGAGAGAATGTGAAAAGGAGATTGAGAGAGACTAAATAACTACTTTAATGATTGGGGGAATCTGTTTGGTAAAGAGTTAAAAGCTCTGACTTCATCATGTTATATTTTAGTTCTATAGTTGCCATGGCACTCTATTAGCAGCTGAAGCAGAGAGCTCCAATACATATGTAAATATTTTGTTATTGTTAAGTGTTTTTTTTTTTTCATCTGCTGTTTTTAAATGTTGTATTGAGTTTTAATGCATATTTGCAGATAGACTGGCAGGTCAACTATTTTTGGTTTGGCTAGCTAGCTGGCTGGCAGGCCAATTGTTTTTATTTGAATGATGCATCTGGATAGTGTACCAGATTTGTTTCTTTAACCTGGCTGCTGGTTCCTGATCTTTTGAAAACGTCAATTGAAGTGTTTACCTGAAGCTTGAGAGGAATGGGAGACGCAGTAGAGGAATGCAGTGCTGAAGCAGAGGACTCCTAGTGAGGACGACTGGCTTCTGGATACAACTCTGAACTGTGTGTGGTGAGCTTTCTAGAGCCCAGAGCTGCCGAGGCATCACTCAAGTGGGTGACATACATAATGAAGGAGGAGAAGTCCAGTCGCTACATGAATCAGGCTGGTTCCCAGAGCAACCCTCTATAAGATCGCCACTAGACCCTTCTTCATCAACCATCTCCCTGAACACATTCCTCTTCTCAAGCCATGATGAACTGCCTCTCTCTATCTTTGGAGGATGCATGAACTCAAAAGACCTGGCCTCTATTGGTCGACCTAACTATAGTTAAAGCTACTCATGGTGATGCATTGCTTGTTTGTTTTTTTTTTGCTTTTGAAGCTCTTTGAGATGATGAAAAGCGTTCTAGAAACGTAATACATTTATTATGACATTGATCTGGAGACACGTCACAGTTGACTTTTCATTATTTATGATTGATATCAATTTCCTCTGCTCAGATTCCTACAATGGCTATTCATAAATGCTTAGAGATTTTTGTTTTGACTCAGCTTTTGAGTGAAGTTCGTTGCACACCATTGCGTTGGTCCCAAGGACGGAATGTTCAATTGACTGATACAATCAAATTGATACAAATACATGTATATAAGGTATATATCAAAGTTCAGGGATTATGCCAGGCAGGGCAAAGTAAACGCATAACACATCAAAGCTTGGTCAAGCTGCCATGTACTGTAGCAGATACAGCACGAGTGGTTAGCTAAACTCGTATACAACACAGCAAAAATACTCTTCCAACCACCGATACATCAGTCAACAAGTGGAGTGTGAAATGAACGACATTTGACATGTTTCGTGAGTATTCCTGATCCCTCCACACTCTTTTCATCCCTATCCACACAACGCTAGGAGCCTTTCATTCCCAGCTGGGAGGCCATGCTTATTCCTAGAGCATTGATCCTGTTGCTTTGTAGTAAGTGAATGTGATTTTTGCCCCCCTGCTGTGGCAAGGCAGAGAATTGCTGTGGTGAGGGATGGAGACGGACTGGTCTCAACTCGTTATTCTGTGTTGTGGTGTCTCTCTTTCTCTGAGCTGTATGTGTGTGTGTGTGTGTGTGTGTGTGTGTGTGTGTGTGTGTGTGTGTGTGTGTGTGTGTGTGTGTGTGTGTGTGTGTGTGTGTGTGTGTGTGTGTGTGTGTGTGTGTGTGTGCGCACGTGTGTGTGCATGCGTGTGTGTTGGCAGTAGAGGCTGAATTAATGCAGCATCAGGTCACACCTGGGACCTCAGACTCATCCAGCCGTGACCAACGGTGACAGGAAATCTTTTTCCATCCCATTGCCACTCTCTCAGCTCTCTCTGCCCAGACCTGGGTTCTCCTGTTCTAATGTGGTTTTGGGGTCTGTCCTGCTCTCGTTACCTCAGTAAACAAAAGCAACAGAGTCCAGGGTCATCTCATCACACAGTGATGTATTAAAGAGAAGGCTCGTCATTTATTCCTAACACTGAGCGATGACCCTTTCCATTTATTAACAAGTACAAGAGATGACAGAGACCTGAGAAAAAGGGTAATATCCCTACTGAACATGGGCTTTAAATGAGAAATTCTCTTGCTATAGGGATATTTTCCAACCAAAGGCACCATCACTTATCCTTATGAGACAAGCAATACATTTCCAGATCAGGAGGTTATAGGAGCAGCTACGAGCTCCAGGTGGAACAAATTCATTCTACCTTCTGTATTTTCTCGACCATAACAAAACATAATACAACGTGTTGAGCGGCTGATCTACGGAGGGCAGTCTGATCTGGAGTCTGGAGACTCTCTGCTGTTGGTTTACCTGCCATCCTACAGACGGTTTGTCTGTCTGGTGGATGATGCCCACCTCTGGCCTTGCAGATGCCACAGAGACCTGCATCTTCTATTTGTATCCACTGCTCTAATGTGATGAGTACTGACAGGTCAGCAGTAGGCTCAGCTTTGCTCTAGTTTCTCCGCCACAGAGAGAGAGACACACACACACACACACACACACACACACACACACACACACACACACACACACACACACACAGCAGAAGGCAGACAGCTGTGGATGATACGCAGGCATGGGCACTTCCACAACTCTCCTGCGCAGGAGGAAGACTCTGTGCTCCCAGCCTGATCCCTCTTCTTAGCGGGATAAGGGGAAGAGGTCGGAGAGGTTTCCACCCTCAGTGGCACTGTCATTGTCTTCCGCACTGTCAGACCATTTAGAGTAGGGGACAGGAGTAAGGCCAGTGGGTGTCTAATCTGTATTCTAATAATCCGAAGCTGCAAATGCAGGGAGCCTAGCGGTTAAGTAACTGGGAGGTTGCTGGTTCAAATCCCCAGGTGAAAAGTCTTCTGATGTGCTCTTGAGCAAGGCACTTAACCCTAATTGCTCCTGTGAGTTGCTCTGGATAATGACACAAACATATCTACATGGATCTACATCACTCCGTAGAATTGGAAGACTATAATGAATGAACTAAGACAACCCCCTTACTCTATACCGCTTTTGGAAATAGATATACACTGCTTTATATTTCACTCACCACCTACATCATGTGCATTGTTTTACTACTGTAGGCTTGTTTTTATAGAGCCCCATTAAAACACAGCGTGTCAGTTAAGACTGAGGTCCACACTACAGCTCAGTTCTGGCTCTCCCAGAACATGATTACAAGGCATTTTCTCCCTGATCAGAGACACTCAGCGATCACTGAAAATCAATGGTGCTCCATTCTCCCACCCGCATCCAACTCTTTTACACGCAATTAATTCTCACAGGCTGAAGAAATCCACTGCAGAGGAGAGGTACTTAGCAGTCCATGCAAGCATTGACTTCTTCCCCATAAGAGTCTGCGTCCCAAACGGCACCATATTCCACAGTGCGCTACATTTAACTGGGGCCCATAGGGCTCCGGTCAAAATTAGTGCACTTTAAACGGAATAGGGTGCATTTTGGGATGCAGATCCTGTATTATGTATTCTTTGGCAAACCACAGGGGCTGAAAGTAGTCCAGTTGAACATCTGCTTGAATTAGAGAAAGCAAGTGTCAAAACTGAAATGCCATTGATCCAGAAAATATCCAGCACGTACCCTTTAGACAGGTAGTTGACTTAATAGCAGGGCTCATATAATTGTCTTCTAAATAAGTCAGAGAGAAATCTATGTGACTCCAGACATAATTGATGGATAGATTTCATAGATCTGCCAACAAGCCTGACCCACAGCTAGAGTGTGGCACTGCTCTTTTTTCCTGTGAGGACAATTAGACAAATACTGGTGTAAAACACCATAAAAAAGAAAATGTTGGTGTGTATTTGAATCCCATTCTATCCAGCCTGCCAGATTCCCACACTGTGGAAAACTGCAGTGGAAGCTGAAGGCCCTCTCTGACTGAGCCAGAGCACACACATACACCAGCTAGGTCGCAAGCCTCCTCAAAGGGACACGCAAACACACACAAACACAAACAAACTGCACACATACACATGCACACACACACACACACTATCCTATATGATTACAATGATCTCATTTAAGCCCCAGTGTTGGGCCACAGACTGCGATTGAATTAGCGCTCTCTGTGTCAGTTGATATCAGAATTTGGCGAAGAGAGTAATGTTGTAAAGAAAATGAAAGTGTGTGAGGTCAAGGTGTCAGATGAACAATGTTCTTTGGGAAAGCAAGACGTCTCCCAAATGAATGTTTGTCCTTGCACTGTTCACAGATCAACAGATGGGAAATGGAAATGTAGAGTCCAGTACATAGTTCTTGTATGGCTGAAAGGTCATAAAGAGTATAGGACACAGACAGAAGGACGGATGGATGGACGAGTTGGCAGGAGGGCAGGCGTGCGGATGTGCAGACAGACAGACTCACGACATCCTCTGCCAAAAGTCTCTCAGACTCAGACAAAGTAATTTGTCCAGGGATGGATTTTCAGACCAAAATGACAAATTAATGTAAAGCTTTTAAATAGCTAACTTAATTTAACTAGATTTAAACAAGCACAAATCACAGCACTTTCCCTCAGTAATGGGTTTTCTATAGTCTGGCACATCTAGCTACACCTAGATAGGACAGCAGTACTTTTTCTCTAGCTTTGCTGATTGAGTTGCTTTTTCTCACTCTCCTGTGTGTGTGTGTGTGTGTGTGTGTGTGTGTGTGTGTGTGTGTGTGTGTGTGTGTGTGTGTGTGTGTGTGTGTGTGTGTGTGTGTGTGTGTGTGTGTGTGCATGTGTGTGTGTGTCTGTGCGTCTGTGCGTGTCTGTGCGTGCGTGCATGCGGCGTGGGCTTGTGCGTGTGTGTGTGATAAGTTGCTTTTTCTCAGACTTCCACTTCCTCTGTATTTAATTATCCCTGGCAGATGCAAGTGTATCCTATTCCCGTTCTTTGGCACTTAAATGCTTAATGATTTACATTTGTAATCATTTATCCGGTCATTTGGGTAAGTAAATTCCAGCAGCAATTTGCTTTATGCTCCATTGTTCTTGTGTTTATTGCAGCTGTTGTCAGGCGGCCTGGACAATGTGGCGTTGGAAGGATACAACAAGAACTTGCAGTGTGTCTATGATTAATGTACCCTGTTAAAATGTTGAGTAAGGGGAAATTAGACTGTGCTGCTTATGGTCACACTACTTCCTCCAGCTGCAACCAAATCTGTCTTCCTCTTTTCATATATTAATTTCAGTATACACTTAACCCCCTAAGGACTAAGGGCCCGGGGCTGGGTTTCTACTAAGCTATATGGAATTGTTTTAAGACTGTCATACCAAGGATCATTTAGCTGTTTGATTTAGAATTTTAGGACCCCTGTAAGTATAACAATTGTATATAAAAGCATTATTTGATGAAACATTGAATTTGGCCTTACTGATTTTAGCCCATAGAAATGCATTGAACAACATATTTATAAATGGCCAAACAGATCATCTAAAAATAAATCAAAAGGAAGTAGGTTTTGAAGTGTCTGCCCTATATTTGAAAGATATAAGAAAGCACTTCCATGTATACCTCCATAAGCGTTTTAATTGGTACAGGGCTACCTTCAGACTTGTGAGGCCTGTACACTACCGGTCAGAGTTTTTAGAACACCTACTCATTCCAGGGTTTTTCTTTATTTTTTACAATGTTCTGCATTGTAGAATAATAGTGAAGACATCAAAACTAGGAAATAAGACATATGGAATCATGTAGTCACCAAAAAAGTGTTAAACAAATCTAAATATATTTCATATTTGAGATTCTTCAAATAGCCACCCTTTGCCTTGATGACAGCTTTGCACACTCTTGGCATTCTCTCAAACCCTCCATCACTCTCCTTGGTAAAAACAGCCCTTACACAGCCTGGAGGTGTGTTGGGTCATTGTGACCCAAATGACAGTCCCACCAGATGGGATGGCGTATCGCTGCAGAACGCTGTAGTAGCCATGGTGGTTAAGTGTGCCGTGAATTCTAAATAAATCACCAGCAAAGCACCCCCACACCATAACACCTCCTCCTTCATGGTGAGAAATAGCGGAGATTATCCGTTCACTCACAAAGACACGGTGGTTGGAACCAAAACTCTCAAATTTGGACTCCAGACGAAAGGACAAATTTCCACTCGTCTAATGTCCATTGCCTGTGTTTCTTGGCCCAAGCAAGTCTCTTCTTATTATTGGTGTCCTTTAGTAGTGGTTTCTTTGCAGAAATTCGACCTTGAAGGCCTGCTTCACACAGTCAACTCTGAACGGTTGATGTTGAGATGTGTCTGTAACTTTAACTCTGTGAAGCATTTATTTGGGCTGAAATTTCTGAGGCTGGTAACTCCAACGAACTTATCCTCTGCAGCAGAGGTGGCCAGTTTCATCACAGCGCTTGATGGTTTTTGCAACTGCACTTGAAGAAACTTTCAAAGATTTTGAAATGTTCCGTATTGACAGACCTTCATGTCTTAAAGTAATGATGGACTGTTGTTTCTCTTTGCTTATTTGACCTGTTCTTGCCATAATATGGACTTGGTCTTTTACCAAGTAAGGCTATCTTCTGTATACCCCCAACTGATTGGCTAAAACGCATTAAGACAGAAAGAAATTTCACAAATTAACTTTTACTTGAAATGCATTCCAGGTGACCTTATGAAGCTGATTGAGAGAATGCCAAGAGTGCAAAGCTGTCATCAAGGCAAAGGGTGGCTATTTGCAGAATCTGAAACATAAAACATATTTTCATTTGTTTAACACAGTTTTGGTTACTACATGATTCCATATGTCTTATTTCATAGTTTTGATGTCTTCACTATTATTCTACAATGTAGAAAATCATAAAATAAAGAAAAACCTTGAATGAGTAGGTGTTCTAAAACATTTGACCGGTAGTGTACGTGAGAGTCTCACCTTTCGATTTGGGGTCATATTAGTGTGTGTCCTGTGACACTTGTGGGGGTTGTATAGAGCAAACGGGAGAACACCATCGCAAGCTTCTCATATTAGGCCAAACCGTTACAGATGCTACAGACGTTTTTATCAGAAGACCGATTTTCAGGATGTCTCCTTGTCTGACAAACACCGCTGTAACTATGCCACCTTGCCACCTGGATTTTTTTTAAATAGGCCAGTTGAGGCCAGTAGGCCCGTTGAGAACAAGTTCTCATTTACAACTGCGACCTGGCCAAGATAAAGCAAAGCAGTGCGACACAAACAACAACACAGAGTTACACATGGAATAAACAAAACATACAGTCAATAACACAATAGAAACACACAGTTTGTGCAAATGAGGTAAGATAAGGGAGGTAAGGCAATAAATAAGCCATAGTGGCGAAATAATTACAATTTAGCAATTAAACACTGGAGTGATAGAGGCTGGAGTGATAGATGTGCAGAAGGTGCAAGTAGAGATACTGGGGTGCAAAGGAGCAAAATAAGTTTTAAAAAATTACAGTATGGGGATGAGGTAGTTGGATGGGCTATTTACCGATGGGCTATGTACAGGTACGGTGATCTGTGAGCTGCTCTGACAGCTGGTGCTTAAAGTTAGTGAGGGAGATTTGAGTCTCCAGCTTCAGGGATTTTTGCAATTAGTTCCAGTCATTGGCAGCAGAGAACTGGAAGGAAAGGTGGCCAAACGAGGAATTGGCTTTGGGGGTGACCAGCGAAAAATAACTGCTGGAGCGCTTGCTATGGGTGGGGGCTGCTATGGTGACCAGTGAGCTGAGATAAGGCTGGGCTTTACCTAGCAAAGACTTATAGATGACCTGGAGCCAGTGGGTTTGGCGAGGGCCAGCCAAGGAGAGCATACAGGTTGCAGTGGTGGGTAGTATATCAAATCAAATCTAATTTTATTTGTCACATACACATGGTTAGAAGATGTTAATGCGAGTGTAGTGAAATGCTCGTGCTTCCAGTTCCGACAATGCAGTAATAACCTATGAGTAATCTAACCTAACAATTCCACAACAACTACCTTATACACACAAGTGTAAAGGGATGAAGAATATGTACATAAAATATATATGAAGGAGTGATGGTACAGAACGGCATAGGCAAGATGAGGTAGATGGTATAGAGTACAGTATATACATATAAGATGAGTAATGTAGGGTATGTAAACATAAAAGTGACATTGTTTAAAGTGGCTAGTGATACATGTATTACATAAAGATGGCAAGATACAGTAGATGGTATAGGGTACAGTATATACATATGAGATGAGTAATGTAGGGTATGTAAACATTATATTAAGTGGCATTGTTAAAAGTGGATAGTGAAACATTTTTACAGCAGTTTTTCCAATATTAATGTTAGTGGTGGCTATTTACCAGTCTGATGGCCTTGAGATAGAAGCTGTTTTTAGTCTCTCGGTCCCTGTCTGATGCACCTGTACTAACCTCGCCTTCTGGATGATAGCGGGGTGAACAGGCAGTGGCTCGGGTGGTTGTTGTCCTTGATGATCTTTATGGCCTTCCTGTGACATCGGGTGGTGTAGGTGTCCTGGAGGGCAGGTAGTTTGCCCCCGGTGATACGTTGTGCAGACCTCACTACCCTCTGGAGAGCCTTACAGTTGTAGGCAGAGCAGAGTGCCGTACCAGAAGGTGATAAAGCCCAACAGGATGCTCTCGATTGTGCATCTGTAAAAGTTTGTGAGTGCTTTTGGTGACAAGCCAAATTTCTTCAGCCTACTGAGGTTGAAGAGGCGCTGCTGCACCTTCTTCACCACGCTGTCTGTGTGGACCAATTCAATTTGTCCGTGATGTGTATACCGAGGAACTTAAAACTTACTACCCTCTCCACTACTGTCCCGTCTATGTGGATAGGGGGTTGCTCCCTCTGCTGTTTCCTGAAGTCCACCATCATCTCGTTTGTTTTGTTGACGTTGAGTGTGAGGTTATTTTCCTGACACCACACTCCCAGGTCCCTCACCTCCTCCCTGTGGGCCGTCTCGTCGTTGTTGTTAATCAAGCCTACCACTGTAGCGTCGTCGGCAAACCCGATGATTGAGTTGGAGGCGTGCATGCACGCAGTTATGGGTGAACAGGGAGTATAGGAGAGGGCTCAGAACGCACCCTGTTGGGGACCCAGTGTTGAGGATCAGCGGGGTGGAGATGTTGTTGCCTACCCTCACCACCTGGGGGCGGCCCGTCAGGAAGTCCAGTACCCAGTTGCACAGGGCGGGGTCGAGACCCAGGGTTAGGGCAGTGTGCAGTGCGGTTGCGATTGTGTCGTCTGTGGACCTATTGGGGCGGTAAGCAAATTGGAGTGGGTCTAGGGTGTCAGGAAGGGTGGAGGTGATATGGTCCTTGACTAGTCTCTCAAAACACGTCATGATGACGGAAGTGAGTGCTACGGGACGGTAGTCGTTTAGCTCAGTTACCTTAGCTTTCTTGGGAACAGGAACAATGGTGGCCCTCTTGAAGCATGTGGGAACAGCAGACTGGGATAAGGATTGATTGAATATGTCTGTAAACACTCCAGCCAGCTGGTCTGCGCATGCTCTGAGGACGCGGCTGGGGATGCCGTCTGGGCCTGCAGCCTTGCGAGGGTTAACACGTTTAAATGTTTTACTCACGTCGGCTGCAGTGAAGGAGAGTCCACAGGTTTTGGTAGCGGGCCGTGTCAGTGGCACTGTATTGTCCTCAAAGCGCGCAAAGAAGTTGTTTAGTCTGTCTGGGAGCAAGACATCCTGGTCCGCAATGGGGCTGGTTTTCATTTTGTAATCCGTGATTGACTGTAGACCCTGCCACATACTTCTTGTGTCTGAGCCATTGAATTGCGACTCTGCTTTGTCTCTATACTGATGCTTAGCTTGTTTGATTGCCTTGTGGAGGGAATAGCTACACTGTTTGTATTCGGTCATGTTTCCGGTCACCTTGCCTTGGTTAAAAGCAGTGGTTCACGCTTTCAGTTTCGTGCGAATGCTGCCATCAATCCACGGTTTCTGGTTTGGGAATGTTTTAATAGTGTCTTTGGGTACGACATCGCTGATGCACTTGCTAATAAACTCGCTCACCGAATCAGCGTATTTGTCAATGTTGTTGTTTGACGCAGTGCGGAACATATCCCAATCCATGTGATCGTAGAAATCTTGAAGTGTGGAATCAGATTGGTCGGACCAGTGTTGAACAGACCTGAGCGCGGGAGCTTCCTGTTTTAGTCTGTGTCTATAGGCTGGGAGAAACAAAATTGAGTCGTGGTCAGCTTTTTCAAAAGGAGGGCGGGGGAGGGCCTTATATGCGTCGCGGAAGTTAGAATAACAATGAACCAGGGTTTTACCAGCCCTGGTAGCACAAACAATATGCTGATAGAATTTAGGGAGTCTTGTTTTCAGATTAGCCTTTTTAAAATACCCAGCTACAATTAATGCAGCCTCAGGATATGTGGTTTACAGTTTACATAGAGTCAAATAAAGTTTGTTCAGGGTCGTCGGTGTCTGCTTGAGGGGGAATATATGCGGCTGTGATTATAATCAAAGAGAATTTTCTTGCTAGATAATGCGGTCGACATTTGATTGTTAGGAATTCTAAGTCAGGTGAACTGAAGGTCTTGAGTTCCTGAATGTTGTTATGATCACACCACGTCTTGTTAATCATAAGGCATACCCTCCGCACCTCTTCTTACCAGAAAGATGCTTGTTTCTGTCGGCGCGATGCGTGAAGAAACCAGCTGGCTGTACCGACTCCAATAGCGTGTCTCGAGTGAGCCATGTTTCCGTGAAGTGAAGCAGTCTCTTAACGTTACAGTCTCTTATGTCTCTCTGGAATGCAACCCTTGCTCGGGTTTCATCAACCTTGTTGTCAAGAGACTGGACATTGGCGAGTAGTATGCTCGGGAGCGGTGTGCGATGTGCCCGTCTCCGGAGCCTGACCAAAAGACCGCTTCGTCTGCCCCTTTTACGGCGACGTTGTTTTGGTTCGCAGGCTGGGATCCGATCCATTGTCCTGGGTGGTGGGCAAAACACAGGATCCGCTTCGAGAAAGTCATATTCCTGGTCGTAATGATGGTGAGTTGACGTTGCTCTTATATCCAGTAGTTCCTCCCAACTGTATGTAATAAAACCAAAGACTAGCTGGGGTACCAATGTAAGAGATAACTAAAAAAACTAAATACTGCATAGTTTCCTAGGAACGCGAAGTGAGGCGGCCATCTCTGTCGGCGCCGGAAGTGGGGGTGGGGCTTTGGTGACAAAACGGATTGCACTGTGATAGACTGCATCCAATATGTTGAGTAGAGTTTTGGAGACTATTTTGGAAATGACATCGCCGAAGTCAGGGATCGGTAGGATAGTCAGTTTTACCAGGGTATGTTTGGCAGCATGAGTTAAGGATGCTTTGTTGTGAAATAGGAAGCCGATTCTAGATTTCATTTTGGATTGGAGATGCTTAATATGAGTCTGGAAGGAGAGTTTACAGTCTAACCAGACACCTAGGTATTTGTAGATGTCCACATATTCTAAGTCAGAACCGTCTAGTGTAGTGATGATGGACGGGCGGGCAGGTGCTGGTAGCGATCGATTGAAGAGCATGCATTTAGTTTTACTTGCATTTAAGAGCAGTGGGAGGCCGCGGAAGGAGAGCTGTATGGCATTGAAGCTCGTCTGGAGGTTAGTTAACACAGTGTCCAAAGAAGAGCCAGACGTATACAGAATGGTATCGTCTGCGTAGAGGTGGTTCAGAGAATCACTAGCAGACCGACATCATTGATATATACAGAGAAAAGAGTCGGCCCGAGAATTAAACCCTGTGGCACATCCATAGAGACGGCCAGAGGTCCGGACAACAGGCCCTCCATTTTGACACACTGAACTCTGTTTGAGAAGTAGTTGGTGAATTAGGCGAGGCAGTCATTTGAGAAACCAAGGCTGTTGAGTCTGCCGATAAGAATGTGGTGATTGACAAAGTCGAAAACCTTGGCCAGGTCTATAAATACAGCTGCGCAGTATTGTCTCTTATTGATGGATGTTATATCATTTAGGACCTTGAGCTTGGCTGAGGTGCACCCATAACCAGCTTGGAAACCAGATTGCATAGCGGAGTAGGTACGGTGGGATTCGAAATGGTCGATGATCTGTTTGTTAACTTGGCTTTTGAAGACCTTAGAAAGGCAGGGTAGGATAGATATAGGTCTGTAGCAGTTTTGGTCTAGAGTGTCTCCCCCTTTGAAGAGGGGATTGACCTTGGCAGCTTTCCAGTCTTTAGGGATCTCAGACGATACGAAAGAGAGTTTGAACAGGCTAGTAAGAGGGATTGCAACAATTTTGGTGGATCATTTTAGAAAGAGAGGGTCCAGATTGTCTAGTTCTGCTGATTTGTCGGGGTCCAGATTTTGCAATTCTTTCAGAACACCAGCTATCTGTATTTGGGTGAAGGAGAAATGGTGGAGGCTTGGGCTGTGGGGGGTACAGGGCTGTTGAACAGGGTAGGGGTGGCCAAGTGGAAAGCATGGCCAGCCGTAAAAAAATTCAATTATTGTGGATTTATCGGTGGTGACAGTGTTTCCTAGCCTCAGTGCAGTAGGCAGCTGGGAGGAGGTGCTCTTATTCTCCATGGACTTTACAGTGTCCCAAAACGTTTTGGAGTTTGTTTTCATTTCCGTTTGGAAAAGCTTGCCTTTGCTTTCCTAACTGAGTGCGTATATTGGTTCCTAACTTCCCTGAAAAGTTGCATATCGCGGGGGCTATTCAAGTCTAATGCAGTACGCCACAGGATGTTTTGTACTGGTCAAGGGCAGTCAGGCCTGGAGTGAACCATGGCTATATCTGTTCCTGGTTCTACATTTTTTTAATGGGGCATGCTTATTTAAGATTGTGAGGAAAACACTTTTAAAGAATAACCAGGCATCTTCTACGGACGGAATGATGTCAATTACCTTCCAGGATAGGTCGATTAGAAAGGCGTGCTCGCTGAAGTGTTTTCGGGAGCGTTTGACAGTGATGATGGGTGGTCGTTTGACCGCAGACCCATTACGGACGCAAGCAATGAGGCAGTGATCGCTGAGATCCTGGTTGAAGACAGCAGAGGTGTATTTGGAGGGCAGTTTGGTTAGGATGATAACTATGAGGGTGCCTGTGCTTAAGGATTTGGGGTTTTACCTGGTGGGTTGATTGATATCTGAGACGTAGCCCATGCAAAAAAAATGATATTATTATGCTTATGCTTATGTCTTGACTGTCTTGTGAGGATCCAAATTAGTCAGATCAGCTTTGCAATAAATAACTTAAACCAGACCTTCTCTCACCTACAGAGGGGAGGAGGAGGGAACTGGTTGATGTTAATGACTCACTTGTAAATCCAGGATAGAACATTCAGGCATCTCCCTCTCCAAATTCACCCAAGGAATGTGCCTTTGTTTCAACAGACCTCTAACACATTCTAAATCGAATACTGGAACAATATTTATAATATTGAACGTGAGGAATGGTCAGATCTGTAGAACACTGGTGACGTTTTGGGTATTATTTTGTGATGTCATTAAAAATGTTATAAAGGAAATAATGTAACTTGGAAAGCTTGCCAATTATGTGTGTGATGTGTCTATCCGATGCGTTGTGCATCGGAGAGAACAACAGTAGAAGATGGGTGGGAACCCCTTTTGGACAATCAGAGCCTAAGAAGCGTACAACGAAAAAGGCCCAACTCCCTTTCCTGGTTCCGACAGAAATACACGGAGAACCAAGACAATTCACGGAAATACATTCATGATTTCTTATTCAAAGAGGGCGGTTTGTGTGCAAAGTATATGGTTACTATGAGAGTAGTTTCTAAATGTACTAAAGTATTATGTCTCTGTCCCTCTCTCTCTCTCGCCCTCTCCATGTCTTTTGTAACAAGCAGCCATATTGTTGTTAGTCCACCAGGGACCTGTTTCTAATGTATTAGTGTGTATGTTTATCCTGTGTTATCATTTAGTTAGCTAGTAAATAAACAATTAAACCAATTTGTGTAGTACTGAATCATAGGTAAAGCTCAGGTTTTTGCAGTTGCAAGGTTGCGACTGTTCAGAATGAGGATATGTTACGAGGTTGTGAATAATACATTGACTATTTATAGATGTGATAGGTAAAGACATTTAGAGTTTAATTCGGGAGATGGTAACTCTTTAAATAACTGCTCTCGTGGTGCCCCAAACCCCAATGAGTTAATTGTCACATGATTAATTTAATCGGGTAACAATTAAACACAGTTAGTTGATGAGATAAATAACAATCATCATATTAATGAAAGTAAAGTCACGACATCTAGCTTAAACAGACCGGGAGAGGGATAATTAACACTAAGGACAAACGAATGGAAAGGATAGATGTCACTGTCTTTTACTGTCCTCAACACACACCCAGATCACGGGGAGGATGAGATGGTTGGGAAGAGAGGGGTTGTGTCCAAAATGCTACCCTATTCCCTTTATAGTGCACTATTTTTCGTGCCAAATCGGACACAGACAGGGTTGGAGAGGCAGGGGGCCCGGCCCTCTCCCTGCAGCAGACTAGGAGCCTTCATAGCCAGGGATTGAGGGATTTAAGATTCAGACAGTATCTTCATTAGTTCTCCTAGCCTCGATTAATCATCATTAAGGCTAGCCTTCAGGTAGCAGGATCAGCCAGTCAACCCACCGTCCTCAGGGTCAGTGAGTGAGTCCAACCTCTGTATAGTTTGTCCCTGGGCTGGGCCACTCACTCAGTTAGTCACTCAGTCCCACATGTCTCCATCCCTGGACCACCCCCTCACTTAGTCAGTCACTCAGTCTCACGTGTCCCCATCCCTCTGCCATACTATCAGTCTTACCTCCCTGCAATTTCTATCTTTCTGTGTGTAGTCCTGGAGTGGCTGCATGTACATCTGTATTGTGTCACCCGTCCATGTGAAGCACATAGACCTATTCAAATAAATTTTCTCCGTAGGAAATAGCATGTTAAGTCACTCTGTTCCATCCACATCCCTAAAAACATGATTACATTTTCCATCTGAGCATGACTCACTGGATTCTTCAGAAGACTAACGTCTTAGAAAGCTTAATCTATCTAGGAAAATACCGCCAAATCAAAAATAAGGGATTGAATATGAGGGAATATAGAAAAATACATCTGTAGGGGCTAATGTGTCCCAGATGTGTCATGTACATGAACGTCTGCTATAGTCTACAGCATGTGTCATGATTTTTTGGGTTCTTTATGCCTGAGCCCTAAATGTTCAGTAGCAGCTGTCAGCTTCAGATATGTCATACAGCAACAATATAACCATGCTAATCCCGCTCAGGCCTTTGTGTTGCTCCTGTAATCTGTTCCATAGAAAGAAAGCTTAGCGCTCATAAATCTGTACTATTTAATGATTTATCCTTATTCATCCTGTAGCTCCAGATGGGTCAAGAAGGAGGGACGGAGGATGGAGGGACGGATGGACAAAGGGACGGAGGAAAGGGTATGGCTGGATGGACAGAGGGGCGGATGGAGGGAGGAGGAGAGACGGGCGGATGGAAGGACGGAAGATGGCGGGACAATGGAACGAGGGAGGACGGAAAAAACAGATCAACAGAATTAACGAAGGGTGAACGGGAAGTAAAGTAGCCCGGTTGAAGTTTAATTTAAGTTTACTCGAGTGCATTATTAATGGAAGGAGGAGGGGAATGTATTGTGCAGCATTGTGATAAAGACGAGCAGTAATTAGAGCAAGGCCATTTATTCCTGCCTCCGTCTACACATTCATCATCCTGGCTGAAGAAAAAAGAGAGGATGAGATGAGACAAAAAAAAGAGGAGGAAAGAAGAAAAGGGAGAAAGTCAAATCAAATACATTTTTATTTGCCACGTGCGCTGAATACAACAGGTGTAGACTTTACTGTGAAATGCTTACTTACGGGCCCTTTCACAACAATGCAGAGTTAAAAAGTAAGAACATTAGCAAACAGAAAATAGTAACACAGATAACAATAATGAGGCTACACTGTATATACAAGCGGTACCGGTACTGAGGCAATGTGCAGGGGTACGAGGTAGTTGAAGTAGAATGTACTTGTAGATAGGGGTAACAGTGACTAGGCAATAAGGATAGACAATAGAACAGAGTAGCAGCAGCATATGGATAGAGTGAAAGTATGTGTGTGGCATCAATATGTGTGTGTGTGTGTGTGTGTGTGTGTGTGTGTGTGTGTGTGTGTGTGTGTGTGTGTGTGTGTGTGTGTGTGTGTGTGTGTGTGTGTGTGTGTGTGTGTGTGTGTGTGTGTGTGTGTGTGTGTGTGTGTGTGTGTGTGTGTGTGTGTGTGTTGAAGTGTCAGTGTAAGTATGAGTGAGTGCATGGGTAGAGTCAGTATAAGAGACTCAGTGCAAAAAAGTGTAAATGCAATAGTAGCCATTTGATTAACTGTTCAGTAGTCTTATGACTTGGGAGTAAAAGCTGTTTAGGTGCCTTTTGGTCCCAGATTTGGCACTCCGGTATCTCTTGCCATGCGGTAGGAGAGTGAACAGTCTATGGTTGGGTTGGCTCGGGTCTTTGACAATTTTCCAGGCCTTCCTCTGACACTTTCTGGTATACTATAGGTCCTGGATGGCAGAAAGGAGAAACGAGAGAGGAGATAAATACATGTATGTCTCACTAGCAGACAGTGGACAGTCACATTCAGGCCTTTGACTTGTCTAAATGAGATATTCTAAACATAAACAATGGATATAAACAGTATTGTCAACTTTTAAAATTCCAATATCTTATTTCTTTGTGTCTAACTTTTGTATCTATTAGGAAGATACTGGATGTAGCCTGCCGTGTCTGGTTCAAAAGCGTTTCTAAAAGGGGATTTTCTTTTCCATTAGGGTAACGGCGTAGGGAAGAGCAGAAAATAAGTCTGATGGCGTGGAGGATCATCTAAGAGTTTCTCCCCTCTGCTCTGCTGGGAGACTGTCGCTGCCAAGGAGAAATTACACATCAGAGGAGATCATTACCAGGAAGAGGCCTGGGGAACGGAGAGAATGAACAGAGAGAGGGAGGAATGGAACAACGGCATTTCTATGCATTCCAAATGGCACCGTATTCCCTCCATAGTGCCCATGGCCCTGGTCAAATGTAGTGCACTATATAAGGAATAGGGTGCCATTTGGAACGTAGCCCGTGGCTCCCAAGCCCATGCAGTATAAATGGAAATCCAATACAGTGTTTGGCTGGCACAATGATTTGATCATTAGTGAAGAGCAGGCTGTGACACCAAATAATATCTTGAGAAAATATGAGCCATATTTCAGGTAAAAGTAACCAATCCAATTCTGGTGAGAAATGCTTGAAAATGCAAAGTCATAAAAGGCGAGGTATCTGAGAAAGAGAGGATTAATCAATAAGTCAATCTGTGAATACAATACATGTGTGAAATTAATGAGTGATTGAATGATGGTGTTTCTCAGTTCTCACAGATCTGAGTAGAAAGGACTGGTGATGTTTCCCAAATGGCACCCTATTCCCTATATAGAATAGGGTGCCATTTGGGATGTAACCAGGGCCTGATGCAGACATGCTGCAGTAGATTGGGCTTGCACAGGGGGCATTGATTTACCCCCCCCCCTTAAAACACCACACTATCCAATTCCCACAAATGAAAAATAATTATCCTAAATGCACCCATGAGGCCACTTAGGATGCAGCCAGTGAGACAACTGGAGATTCTTCTTCTGTACTGAATAATTTATATCTTATTCATGTTAGAAAACATTGTTCACTTAGATATTCATTTAATAACCATACACAAAGAAAGGGAGGCTGTATAAGCACACTGACAGATGCAAAAGCGTATCATCCCATAAAGCACATGAGGCCTTTTGTATTTGGACGACTGTCTGGGAATATCTTTCTAGGACACTGTTGTCTAACACTGTTTTGGATAAAAAATACCCAGATCGATGGGAACATAATTATTGTTCACTTAGATATTCATTTAATAACCATACACAAATTCTGCTGGATTCAAAAGCAAATCTCATAAAGCACAGTAGGCCTTTTGTACTTGGGACTACCGTCTGTGAATATCTTTATAGGAGATTGTTGTCTAACACTGTTTTGGATTTAAAAAATACCCAGATGGCTTACAGGACATGAAAGGAATGGTTATTGGACTTAGAGAACAGGGGTTTTAAAGTAAAGTACTAAATTACACAATGCATCTTATTTTTCACTTGCAGAGTTTTTGTTGGTTACAACGGTTATGTCCCAAACGACACACTATTCTCTACACATTGCACTACTAAAGGAGTGCACTTTCAATGGAATAAGGTGTCAGTGGGGACGTAGGAACCTTTCAGAATGAGGCTGCTGTTTCATAACCAGTAGTCTGGTCACTGAGGAGCATCAGATCGGGTTTAAAATACTATTTGAAATATTTGAAATACTTTGAGCTTGTGTATCAATTGGGTAGAGTTTGCACGGCACTTTTGGGATTTTTCTATCGATTCACATGCAACAGGCAAGCTAATTCAAGCGCAGCTAAACTATTTGAAATGATTTCAAATAGTATTTGAACCCCGGTCTGAAGAGCATTCAGTGTCAGCCTCATTAATATCATCCATCCTGAATGATGAAAAGCACACCAGACCTCACCTTTAACCAGTAACCAGACACTTTACAGTCCAGTAACATTGCATGTTTCATGTTGTTGATATATAACTCCTTCATGTTTGAACCCTCACAGAATTGAATGACCCCTACTGACAGCTTGGCTTTAAGTCGCCCTATGTCCTCTTCATTAGGCTGTAGAGGGATGGCAAACTCAAGAAGACTCCGTACGACAGTGATGGGATCTAACTCCGGGGGAACAACGCCCACTTTATTTCTTAGATCCACCAATCAAGAGGCTCCAAGACAGACTGGTTCTACAGTGGGACCTCTGAGATACGAACACGTTGGGAATGGAAGTTGTTTCAGAAACAGTGTCTGTGCTTTTACTCAGTGATCAGTTTATTAGGTACACCCATCTAGTACCGGGTCGGACCCTGTTTTACCTCCAGAACAGCCCAAATTATTTGGGGCATGGACACATTGCTCAATTGGTATCAAGGGACCTAATGTGTGCCAGGAAATCATTCCCCACACCATTATACCACCACCACCACCAGCCTGTACCATTGACACCAGACAGGAAGGGGCCATAGACTCATGCTGCTTACGCCAAATCCTGACTCTGCCATCACCATGACGCAACAGGAACCGGAATTTGTCGGAGCAGGCGATATTTTCCACTCCTCAGTTGTCCATTGTTGGTGATCGTGTGACCACTGGAGACAGTTCTTTTTGTTTTTAGCTGATAGGACTGGAACCCAGTGTGGTCATTCACTGCAATAGCCCATTTGTGACAAGGACTGACGAGTTGTGCCTTCCGAGATGCCGTTCTGCACACTACTGTTGTACTGCGCCATTATTTGCCTGTTTGTGGCCCGCCTGTTAGCTTGCATGATTCTTGCCATTCTCCTTCGACCTCTCATCAATAAGCTGTTCTCGCCCACAGGTCTGCCGTTGACTGGATGTTTTTTGTTTGTTGCACTGTTCTCGGTACCCCTAGACACTGACGTGCGTGAAAACCCCACGAGGCCGGCCCTGCCTGAGATACTGGAATCGGCGGGCCTTGCACCGACGATCATACCAACAGTTGAACAGTAACTGAATGCCTTGATGCCTGTCGGCCTCGGTTTATATAGCAAGCCAAGGCTACGTGACCCACTGTCTTTAGGAGCGAATCATTTTAATGAACACGGTGGTGTACCTAATAAACTGGCCACGGAGTTGTATCTGTCTGTGTATATAACTGCAGACGGGATACCTTTACCTCTCTTTCAAGCGACTGGATCTCACCATATAGAGAGAGACATATAGAGAGAGACCTTTTGTGATGACTTCTAAGTCCAAGGTCTCGTTTGGCTTCTCGGAATACCTCAAGGCTACGTCCTAAATGGCACTCTATGGGCCCTTGTCAAAAGTAGTGCACTACACAGTGATTAGGGTGCTCTTTGTGACATACATTAAGCCTCCCTCTGTACCTAGCCACCTTTCCAGACATGGATTGACTCTCAGAGAAACCATTATGCCTCTGTGAAAGGAGAGGACTATGGCCTCTCTGAATCCCAGACAGACAGCAGGCTGATAAGAAAAGCTCCGGGATGCTGTCCAGATAGAAATGGATACTTGTTCTATGTCCCAAATGGCATCCCACTCCCTATATACAGTAGTGCACTACTTTTGACCAAGGCCCTAGTCAAAAGTAGTGCACTACATGGGGAATAGTAGGACATTTAGAACCCACAGCCATTGAATCATTCTTTTGACATATCTTACCTTAACTCCAGGAAATTATCTTTATTCACCAGCCAATTAAGATCATAACAAGTGTCTTTGTTGTGTTTTCCACTAATTCATTACATTAGAATCAAATGTAAATGCTTCATTTCTTACTGTGACAACAAGTTTTATAAATACATTGAACAAAAATATGCAGTGCATTCGGAAAGTATTCAGACCCCTTCACTTTTCCACATTTTGTTATGTTACAGCTTATTCCAAAATGGATGAAACGTTTTTTTCCCCCTCAATAATCTACACTCAACACCCCATAACGATAAAGCAAAAACAGGGATTTAGACATTTTGTAAACTTATAAAAAATATTTTTTTTACATTTACATAAATATTCAGACCCTTTACTCAGTACTTTGTTGAAGCACCCTTGGCAATTACTACAGCCTCAAGTCTTCTTGGGTATGACGCTACAAGCTTGGCATACCTGTATTTGGGGAGTTTCTCCCATTCTTCCCTGCAGATCCTCTCCAGCTCTCTCAAGAGTTTTGTCCTGAAGCCACTCCTGCATTGTCTTGGCTGTGTGCCAAGTTGGAAGGTGAACCTTCGCCCACAGCATGATGCTGCCACCACCATGCTTCACCGTAGGGATGGCATTGGCCAGGTGATGAGCGGTGCCTGGTTTCCTCCACGCTATGCATTCAGGTCAAAGAGTTTCGTCAGACCAGAGAATCTTGTTTCTCGTGGTCTGAGAGTCCTTTAGGTGCCCTTTGGCAAACTCTAATCAGGCTGTTATGTGCCTTTTACTGGCCAGTCTACCATAAAGGCCTGTTTGGTGGAGTTCTGCAGAGATGGTTGTTCTTCGGGAATGTTCTCCCATCACCACAGAGGAGCTCTGGAGCCATAGGGATCTTGATCACCTCCCTGACCAAGGCCCTTCTCCCCCGATTACTCAGTTTAGCCGGGCGGCCAGCGAGTCTTGGTGGCTACAAACTTATTCCATTTAAGAATGATGGAGGCCACTGTGCTCTTGGGGACCTTCAATGCTACAGAATCGACACAATCCTGTCTCTACGCACAATTCCTTTGACCTCATGGCTTGGTTTTTGCTCTGACATGCACTATCAACTGTGGGACCTTATATAGGCAGGTGTGTGCCTTTCCAAATCATGTCCAATCAATTGAATTTACCACGGGTGGACTCCATTCAAGTTGTCGAAACATCTCAGGTATGATCAATGGAAACAGGATGCACCTGAGCTCAATTTCGAGTCTCATAGCAAAGAGTCTGAATACTTATGTAAATAAGGTATTTTGTTTTTTTATTTGTAACACATTTGCAAAATTTTTTATTTTTTTTCTTCTCTGTCATTATGTGGTATTGTCTGTATATAGTTAAGGAAAAACATTCATTTTAGAATAAGACTGTAACGTAACAAAATGTGGAAAAAGTTAAGCGGTCTGAATACTTTCCGAATGTAAATGCAACATGCAAACATTTAAACGATTTTACTGTTCCAGTTCATATAAGGAAATCAGTCAATTTAAATAAATAAATTAGGCCCTAATCTATGGATTTCACATGACTGGGGACACAGATATGATCTGTTGGTCACAGATACCTTAAAAAATAAAAGGTAGGGGCGTGGATCAGAAAACCTGTTAGTATCTGGTGTGACGACCTTTCGCCTCATGCGTGACACGTCTCCTTCACATAGAGTTGATCAGGCTGTTGATTGTGGCCTGTGGAATGTTGTCCCACTCCTCTTCAATGGCTGTGCAAAGTTGCTGGATATTGGCGGGAACTGGAACAAGCTGTCGTACACGTTGATCCAGAGCATCCCAAACATGCTCAATGGGTGGGATGTCTGGTGAGTATGCAGGCCATGGAAGTACTGGGACATGTTCAGCTTCCAGGAATTGTGTACAGATCCTTGCGACATGGGGCCGTGCATGCTGAAACATGAGATGATGGCAGTGGATAAACGGCACAATAATGGGCCTCTGGATCTCGTCACAGTATCTGTGCTTTCAAATTGCCATCGATAAAATGCAATTGTGTTCGTTGTCCGCAGCTCATGCCTGCCCATACCATAACCCCGCCGCCACCATGGGGAACTCTGTTCACAACGTTGACATTATCAAACCGCTCGACCACACAACGCCATACACGCTGGGATTCATTCGTGAAGAGCACAGTTCTGTGAAGAACACACCTTTCCAGCATGCCAGTGGCCATCAAAGGTGAGCATTTCCCCACTGAAGTCAGTTACGACGCCGAACTGCAGTCAGGTCAAGACCCTGGTGAGGATGATGAGCACGCAGATGATCTTCCCCGTGCAGAAATTCTTCGGTTGTGCCGAAGTTTCATCAGCTGTCCAGGTGAAGAAGCCGGATGTGGAGGTCCTGGGCTGGCGTGGTTATACGTGATCTGCGTTTGAGAGGCCTGTTGAACATACTGCCAAACTCTCTAAAACTAAGTTGGAGGCAGCTTATGGTAGAGAAATTAACATATAATTATCTGGCAACAGGTCTGGAGGACATTCCTGCAGTCAGCGTGCCAATTTCATGTTCCCTCAAAAGACATCTGTGGCATTGTGTTGTGTGACAACACTTCACATTTCAGAGTGGCCTTTTACTGTCCCCCAGTACAAGGTGTACCTGTGAAATGATCATGCTGTTTAAATTAATCAGCTTCTTGATATGCCACACCTGTCAGGTGGATGAATTTCATTGGTAAAGGATAAGGAAAAAAGTTCACAGAATATGATGCCCCCCCACGCAATACATTTGATGGCTTGATATTAGAGTAAGAATGTCCAAGAACACTGAATCAACTTAAAAGTTCAGAATTGTGTCACATCTCACAAAATGCATCATTGTAGGCAATAAACTCAAGACTACAGTACACACTGTTGCAAAGAGAGATAACAGAGACAACATTTCAAATTTGACTTTAACGGCAAAGATTTTTTTTAAAGTATCTGTTTAGCACCAGAGTTGAACCTCTTTATGTAATAACACAGCACAGCAGTCACAGTGGTAGAAACATACACAATAGAGAGTTTAAGGCAGATATACAGAGAATAAGCGGCTTTTCAATGAAGCTCAACAGTGTCGAATGTCTGGTATCAAAGAATAGTGCGAGGAAGGTAACGGCTGTGGGTAACATGGGACAGAGCTATTGTACCTTGTTTTAATTCACTGGTCACAGTTATCCATGAAGCACTGTAGCTGACCATGAGAATCAGGTAATCAGCAGAGTCAATATACAGCTTTGCTTGGCTCTGGTCCAGGGCATCACATGTGATGCCCTGGACCAGAGCTAAGCAAGGCAGGACAAGAGACTTACTGTACTTGTTGACTGACATGTGGCCTACTAGGCTAGCCTATACTGTTGAAGGAGGGGATTCATACTGTAGGAAATGTTTTACAATCCCCCACTAGAGATTCGCTAAGGTATCAAATCAAAGTTTAAATCAAATGTTTAATTGTCACATGCTATATAAACAACAGGTGTGAACAAACGGTGAAATGCTTATTCACTGGCTGGTGTACCCTTTAAACTGCACCCGGACACTCAGCTCCCCAGGGACTGCTGCACAGAAGAAATATCAGCCCACGCAGAGAAGCATGAGATTGAACTTACTCAACTTTTTTTTTCAAGTTTTCTTCCTTAGTTAATTAACACTATCATCGTTTCCCTTTACTGTGGGAGTTGTGATTGAATCGACGCAATATTAGCCACTTTCAATGCAACATACCAAAACGAAATGAACTACGCAAGACTGAGTATGCAAAACTAGCTATGCAAGAGATTTTGTTGAAGGCAGAACGCATCAGTGTAGGATTCTATTAATTGACACCCCTTACTCATCCCGTATTCTACACAGACCGGTGCACCATAACCAATCAGAGCTGCAGTAGGCCTAAATCAAATTGTATTTGTCACATGCGCTGAATACAAAATGTGTAGACCTTACAGTGAAATGCTTACTTACAAGCCCTTAACCAACAATGTAGTTTTAAGAAAAAATAAGAAAAAAAGAAGACAAAGTAATACTGAGTCAATGTGTGGGGGCACCAGTTAGTCGAGGTAACTGAGGTAATATGTACATGTAGGTAGAGTTATTAAAGTGACTATGCATAGATAGTAAACAGAGAGTAGCAGCAGTGTAAATGTCCTTATATTAAGGAAACCAGACGGCACATTTGTCTTGTTTTTTAAATTTACGAATAGCCAGGGGTACTCTTCAACACTCAGACATGAATTATAAACAAAGCACCCTCTAAAAAAATAAATAAATAAAAGTAAATAATAACCACAAAAGAAAAAAAAGCATTTGTGTTTAGTGAGTCCACCAGATCAGAGGCAGTAGGGATGACCAGGGATTTCCTCTTGACAAGTGCATGAATTGGACAATTTTTTCTGTCCTGTTAAGCATTCAAAATGTAACGAGTACTTTTGGGTGTCAGGGAAAATGTTTGGAGTAACATGTACATTGTTTTCTTTAGGAATGTAGTGAAGTAAATGTAAAAGTTGTCGAAAATGTAAATAGTAAAGTAAAGTACAGATACCCCAAAAAACGACTTAAGTAATACTTTAAAGTATTTTTACTTAAGTACTTTACACGACAGCATGTAGCCACATGTGCACATTGTTCATATCCTTTGCTAGTTAGTGGCATATTAGCCCAGTTATAGATCATTTGTAGTCAGCAATGGGGGAGTGATTATTATCTACAAGAGCACAAAAAGTGTACATTTCTAGATATCTTTAAAAAGCAAGTCAAGTAAAGAGCTTTTTTTGTATTAAAGGGGCAGTGTTGTATTTTGAGAAAGGCTTGAATAAGCTAAATAGCTAATAGGCAGAGGGTAGCATCATTTGTCTGATTCTCTGTAATAATGGTACAGTATGGGAATAATAATGGATTTTATTTTGTAAAGTGGTGTCTTGCATCAAACAACACATCAACTTTTCCAGTCACCTCCTTGTCTGACGAACAAGTGGATAACAAGTTAATGTTAAGCCCTGCATGTTCTTTTCAAAAGTTTCATGGATTGTCAGCCTACATTGAACACCACACATTGGCCGCGACGGTAGCCTGAATGATAGAACAGGTTCAAATGTTACGGGATAATTTTCTCCATTATTTTTGATGGTAGGCCTCTCTGGTAGGCCTACATTATGATCAAATACCCACAGTAGCCTACTTGACCACTGTTTGAAACTGTAACTTAAGGCGGGTATAGCCTCAGTGTTCACAGTAAACCCACGCTGGAAGTTGCACAGAATTTACACATCGTTCAAGTTTGTGCTCAGCAGGCCTGAAATTTGCTCGATGCTGAAATACATTTGAGGGAACATTGCTCATGGGCCCTTCCCAACAATTCACAATGCAAACTTCAAACATTTATATAATAGAAGAAAATATATATAATAATTAAATAAATACAAAATTAGCAATGATAGCTTGGCTATATACTTGGGGTACCAATACAGAGTTAAGGTAATTGAGGTAAATACAGTTGAAGTTGGAAGATTACATACACCTTAGCCAAATACATTTAAACTCAGTTTTTCACAATTCCTGACATTTAATCCTAGTCACAATTCCCTGTCTTCGGTCAGTTAGGATCACCACTTTATTTTTAGAATGTAAAATGTCAGAATAAGAGTAGAGAGAATTATTTATTTCAGCTTTTTATTTCTTTCATCACATTCACAGTGGGTCAGAAGTTTACATACACTCAATTAGTATTTGGTAGCAATGCCTTTAAATTGTTTAACTTGGGTCAAACGTTTTGGGTAGCCTTCCACAAGCTTCCCACAATAAGTTCGTTGAATTTTGGCCCATTCCTCCTGACAGAGCTGGTGTAACTGAGTCAGGTTTGTAGGCCTCCTTGCTCACACGCTTTTTCAGTTCTGCCCACATATATTCTATGGGATTGAGGTCAAGGTTTTGTGATGGCCACTCCATTACCTTTACATTGTTGTCCTTAAGACATTTTGCTACAACCTTGGACGTATGCTTGGGGTCAATTGTCCATTTGGAAGACCCATTTGCAACCAAGCTTTAACTTCCTGACTGATGTCTTGAGATGCTGCTTCAATATATCCACATAATTTTCCTACCTAATGATGCCATCTATTTTGTGAAGTGCACCAGTCCCTCCTGCAGCAAAGCACCCCCACACCACGATGCTGCCACCCCCGTGCTTCACGGTTGGGATGGTGTCCCCCATTTTTCCTCCAAACATAACGATGGTCATTATGGCCAAACAGTTTTATTTTTTGTTTCATCAGACCAGAGGACATTTCTCCAAAAAGTACGATCATTGTCCCCATGTGCAGTTGCAAACCGTAGTGTGTTTTTTTATTGAGAAGTGGCTTCTTCCATGCTGAGCTGCCTTTCAGGTTATGTCGATATAGGACTCGTTTTACTGTGGATATAGATACTTTTGTACCTGTTTCCTCAAGCACTTTTACAAGGTACTTTACTGTTGTTCTGGGATTGATTTGCACTTTTTGCACCAAAGTACATTAATCTCTAGGAGACAGAACACGTCTCCTTCCTGAGTGGTATGATGGCTGTGTGGTCCCATGGTGTTTATACTTGTGTACTATTGTTTGTACAGATGAACGCGGTACCTTCAGGCATTTGGAAATTACTCCCAAGGATGAACCAGACTTGTGTAGGTCTACAATTTATTTTCTGAGTTCTTGGCCAATTTCTTTTGATTTTCCCATGACGTCAAGCAAAGAGGCACTGAGTTTGAAGGTAGGCCTTGAAATACACCCACAGGTACACCTCCAATTAACTCAAATGATGTCAATTAGCCTATCAAAAGCTTCTAAAGCCATGACATCATTTTATGTAATTTTCCAAGCTGTTTAAAGGCACAGTCAACTTAGTGTATGTAAACTTATGACCCACTGGAATTGTGATACAGTGAAATAATCTGTCTGTAAACAATTGTTGGAAAAATTACTTGTGTCATGCACAAAGTAGATGTCCTAACCGACTTACACAAACTATAGTTTTTGTGGAGTGGTTGAAAAACTAGTTTTAATGACTCCAACCTAAGTGTATGTAAACTTCCGACTTCAACTGTATGTACATATAGGTAGGGGTAAAGTGACTAGGCAACAGAATAGATAATAGCTTTGAAGTGTGTGGTGAATGTGTGCCTGTGGGTACACGTTATGTGTGAATGAGTGTGTGTGTATGTGTTGGAGGGTCAGTGTAAGTATGTGTGAGTGTGTGGGTAGAGTCCAGTGTGTGTGCATAGAGTCAAAAAGACTAAGTACAAAAAGGTTAATCGCAGATGGTCCATGTAGCTATTTGGTTAACTATTTTGTCTCATGGCTTGGAGGTACAGTGCCTTGCGAAAGTATTCGGCCCCCTTGAACTTTGCGACCTTTTGCCACATTTCAGGCTTCAAACACAAAGATATAAAACTGTATTTTTTTTGTGAAGAATCAACAACAAGTGGGACATAATCATGAAGTGGAACGACATTTATTGGATATTTCAAACTTTTATAACAAATCAAAAACTGATAAATTGGGCGTGCAAAATTATTCAGCCACTTTACTTTCAGTGCAGCAAACTCTCTCCAGAAGTGAGTGAGGATCTCTGAATGATCCAATGTTGACCTAAATGACTAATGATGATAAATACAATCCACCTGTGTGTAATCAAGTCTCCGTATAAATGCACCTGCACTGTGATAGTCTCAGAGGTCCGTTAAAAGCGCAGAGAGCATCATGAAGAACAAGGAACACACCAGGCAGGTCCGAGATACTGTTGTGAAGAAGTTTAAAGCCGGATTTGGATACAAAAAGATTTACCAAGCTTTAAACATCCCAATGAGCACTGTGCAAGCGATAATATTGAAATGAAAGGAGTATCAGACCACTGCAAATCTACCAAGACCTGGCCGTCCCTCTAAACTTTCAGCTCATACAAGGAGAAGACTGATCAGAGATGCAGCCAAGAGGCCCATGATCACTCTGGATGAACAGCAGAGATCTACAGCTGAGGTGGGAGACTTTGTCCATAGGACAACAATCAGTCGTATATTACACAAATCTGGCCTTTATGGAAGAGTGGCAAGAAGAAAGCCATTTCTTAAAGATATCCATAAAAAGTGTTGTTTAAAGTTTGCCACAAGCCACCTGGGAGACACACCAAACATGTGGAAGAAGGTGCTCTGGTCAGATGAAACCAAAATTGAACTTTTTGGCAACAATGCAAAACGTTATGTTTGGCGTAAAAGCAACACAGCTCATCACCCTGAACACACCATCCCCACTGTCAAACATGGTGGTGGCAGCATCATGGTTTGGGCCTGCTTTTCTTCAGCAGGGACAGGGAAGATGGTTAAAATTGATGGGAAGATGGATGGAGCCAAATACAGGACCATTCTGGAAGATGGATGGATGGAGTCTGCAAAAGACCTGAGACTGGGACGGAGATTTGTCTTCCAACAAGACAATGATCCAAAACATAAAGCAAAATCTACAATGGAATGGTTCAAAAATAAAGATATCCAGGTGTTAGAATGGCCAAGTCAAAGTCCAGACCTGAATCCAATCGAGAATCTGTGGAAAGAACTGAAAACTGCTGTTCACAAATGCTCTCCATCCAACCTCACTGAGCTCGAGCTGTTTTGCAAGGAGGAATGGGAAAAAATGTCAGTCTCTCGATGTGCAAAACTGATAGAGACATACCCCAATCGACTTACAGCTGTAATCGCAGCAAAAGGTGGCGCTACAAAGTATTAACTTAAGGGGGCTGAATAATTTTGCACGCCCAATTTTTCAGTTTTGGATTTGTTAAAAAAGTTTGAAATATCCAATAAATGTCGTTCCACTTCATGATTGTGTCCCACTTGTTGTTGATTCTTCACAAAAAATACAGTTTTATATCTTTATGTTTGAAGCCTGAAATGTGGCAAAAGGTCGCAAAGTACTGTAGATGGCATTTGGCCCAAGACTTAGCGCTCCGGTACCGTTTGCCATGCGGTAGCAGTGAGAACCGTTTATGACTTGGATTGCTGGAGTCTTTGACATTTTTTAGGGGCCTTCCTCTGACACCGCCTGGTATAGATGTCCTGGATGGCAGGGAGCTCGGCCCCTGCGATGTACTGGGCCGTGCACACTACCCTCTGTAGCACCTTACAGTCGGATGCCAAGCAGTTGCCATAACAAGCGGTGATGCAACCAGTCAAGATGCTCTCAATGGTGCAGCTGTAGAACTTTCGAAGATCTGAGGGCCCATGCCAAATCTTTTCAGCCCTTTGAGGGGGAAGAGGCATTGTAGTGCCCTCTTCATGACTCTGCTGGTGTGTTTGGACCATGATAGGTCCTTAGCAATGTGGACACAGTGGAACTTGAAGCTCTCGACCCGCTCCACTACAGGCCCTTCGATGTGAATGGGGGCGTATTCGGCCCTCCGTTTTCTGTAGTCCACGATTATCTTGCCAACGTTGAGGAATATGTTTTCTCGGACCTGCTCCCTATAGGCTGTCTCATCGACGTTGGTGATCAGGTCCACCATACTGTATGTTTGTATACTATATGTTGAGTGTGGCTCATACAGTAGCAGGGTTTGGGCTACATTGGAGAATTTCTGTCATCCATCATTAATTCATTTTAATTAAGGAGCTGTTCATGGTAGAGTACCTGAGGAGCTGAGTGTGTAGCTGGTTATATGAAACACTTGGGGTGAAGAGTACTGTTTGAACAGACATATGGTGGGCACCACTTCCATTCCACTCCAGGGATAGATCTGGGATAACAAGAGATGTCCCCGTCTATTCAGTTCAGGTGATTAGAACCAAAAGTTAGGCAAGGCCTCAGTCATAAACTGTTCATCTGTTGGAAAACTTTTCAAAGGACGTGTTCTTTAATAGTTCAGAAAACTTTTAAAAGGCATATTTTCCTTTCTAGAAAGACTGTCAAACGTATTGTCCAGCTTGACTAATCTACAATATTCATATTCAAACTGTCTGCAAATTACATTTTTTACATAACATTTAGGTAATTTAGCAGACGCTGTTATCCAGACCAATTTACAGCCAGGCCTCATGTTACAATAGGCCTTATGCGGTGCATAGTGCAATACCAAAAGCCTATCCTAGTTCCACTCAACATAAAATCCACCATAAAGATTATGGTCTATTATGTTCATTGGTCTATTATTTGAGGTAATAACAATGATATAATATTCCTAAATGCCACCCATTCAATTAGAAAAAGCACAACAGCAGTGAACTATGAAGGCATTTAGCTCTCACTAGAAAGAGATTTGAGCAGCATACATCACTGTTAGTGGCCATTAAAAGCCCTTCCTCTCACATTACTAGCCCTGGTCACGTTTGGGTTGAAATAATATTTCCTTCTGTAATTTACAGTGAGGACTGAGTGGCTCAGTGGTTCGGCAAGGTTAATTAGCAACAGGAATAAATTGTCGTTTTAATTCCACCGAGATTATAATTTTACTTCTCCACAAAGCGCTAATGTCAATGTAATCTCTTTACAAATACTGGTGTTACCGCTTGTGTATCAAGTAACACCCCCCCCCTCCAACCAACCCTCATATAAAGCGTGAGAAATTCTGAAATCTTAAATCTACTGTGTACGACGAAGAAACTAAATATATAGAAAACCATTATTACCTCACACCTCTACTACATATTAGATGGGTGCTGTGTGTAAGTTTCATCAAAGACAGGGGAGGTATCAGATATTTATAAAAAGCCATATATTTCCTACCACAAATTGGATGTATATAGCTTTCCTTCATACAGAAGAAAAATTATAATGATCCACATCAAAATGTCAAACAGAAAGTATATTACTGTGCAATAACAACACCAAAATGGGTCCCCACACAAAATATATTACTAAGGTATAATTACTAAGAGTCAGTAGTCTCTTTGCAAGGGTCTCTGCACTGTAAAAAAAAAAAAAAAAAAGAAAAAAAAAGAAGATTCAACAACAATTTTATTGCGCAAACTCACAACAAAAAGTTTGTGTGTGAACATTTTGTCGAGCAAACTGTTTGCCTTACAATTGTATGTTTAATCAACATCTATCTTTTTGTGTGTGTTTGTTTAAGACTTTCACAGATCACAAGAAAAGCCATGCAATTGTAGGTAATGGGCTTCTATTCAACATCGATCTAATCGCAACAAAAAGAAGATAACAGAATTGGCCTAAAAGCATAAAGTACATTTCATAGCTGTACTGTTCAAAAATATATGTTTACACTTCCACACTAGATGTGAAAATGTAGCCTTAACCTCTGACTCTAGAGCGTTTTGATCAGCTTACTGCGGAGTAAAACTCTGAGCTGTTCGCTGAAACTAAAAGCTGGTGCCATAAAGCTAATTCCCTCCCTAGCTAATCTAATAGAGGTGGCCTCTGTCAACATACAGCTTCTCTGAATAATGGAAAACACACAGGTTGAGTCCCAAATGATACCCTATTCCCTACATAGTGCGCTACTTTTGGCTAAGGGCCCTGGTCAAAAGTAGTGCACTATATAGGGAATAGGATGCCATTTGAGACTTCCGTGCGCAACCCCAGACTGTCGTGCGCTGTGCATGTCTTAATTACAGTTGAACCTGACAGCACACTGTTTTCCGAGCACTTCTCTCTTCTCTCCTCTACACCAAATCATTTCAATTATTCCAAATCAAGACAGCTGTCCCATCTGGAGGGAGGGACCTGGAAACGGACTGGCCATAGGGCAAATGCAAAGAATTATAATTTATTTGGCTAATAATGGGAGCCTGAAGAAAAAAATGGGCCAGTGTGTTAAAAATGTCCAGGCTAATTTCTGGTCCCAGTTCGTCCCTGGAAGCATCCACAGACGACGAGGAAACAACCTTGACCAACTGTGGCATGTTCTTGGCTCCTTCTTCATTCAAATTATCAGCTATGGGAGGCACACACACATACACGCACGCACGCACACACACACACACACACACACACACACACACACACACACACACACACAAGGTGGGCTATTTATATCTCACTTATTCATATCTCACCCTCACAAAGTCTGTGGGAGGTGTGGAACTGTAGAGGTGTTAGCCATTTGCAAAGTTGATTATTATAGCATGTCACAGTAATTCACAGTCATTTCCCACAGAGCTTGTCTTAATCTTATTCCAACTGTAAACTCTCTCTAGCCTGTGTGACTTAACAACTATACAAACACAGATGTTGATGTTTTTCCCTCCATATTGTTGCTAGTGATTGTGTTTAGATCAAATAATGAAAAGATAGAGGGAATGTGGCCATATAGGGAAACGATTTAACGATTCAGTTCTTAATTGGCATGCTAGCACTGATGGGAAATGTTTATTCTTATAGTTAATGTCATATCTCAGGCTATCAGCGACTCTCCCCTTCTCTACCTGGCTGGAGTTATTGTCGGCCTTTAGCCTTGGGTGCGTGCCAAATGGCACCCTATTCCCTATATGAGCCCTGGTCAAAAGTAGTGTGCTCTATAAGGAATAGGGTGCCATTTGGGATGCAGACTTTTTGTGTGTCTCTCCTTAATGATTAGTACTCCTTGCATGCACAACACCATGGCACCACATAGGTTCTAAGAATTAGTTGACCATTTTCAAAAATACTTATTTGTGAAGTCACTTTGCTTTACTGAAGATAAAGAGTGGTGTGGCATGGAGAAGACTGGACAGGCCTGTATGTGAGGCTGCTTGACACATATGGAAAGCTTATTACAAACGTTCACCAATGTGGAGCACAGGCCCATCTCCGCTCCACCACCAACTTCTTACCCTGACGCGCCACACCGCGCTGCGCCGCACTGAGCCACACTGAGCCTGCCCAATATGCAGGCAGACATTTTCCAATGCCTGAGCACACATGCTGATTGAAATTGAAGTTGTGTTGAACACACAAAGATAAAAGTGATTTAGCTAAAGCCAACCATAATCTTACTTTGGCAGTCTGGGGGTTTGGTTGAAATTGCTTGGAGGGGGTGGGTGAGAGAAAATCCTACTTCAAATGCAGGCTGGCTTCAAGCAAATTGATCAGTAGGAGAGGAAAAACAGAAGTGTTGAGGCCGGGGACTGCAGATGAGAGGTGGATGAGGGGAGAGGAGAGAAGAGAGGGGGAGGAGAGATAAGAGGGGGATGAGAGAAGAGACGAGGCAGTGGAGAGGTAAAGGGAGAGAGGCCATGAGAGACCACGTGTGAAGGTTCTCTCGCTTTGTTTTCAGATTTAATACTTAAAAGTCAGAATAATAGGAAGCTACTAGAAAAGGTACATTTTCTGAAGAAAATATGTGTGCTTGCTTCAGCTATTAGTTATCTTTGATCTACAGCCAAGTTAGATGTGTAGTTAGTATTGGTCAGGATATACAATCTAGTTGGTCTTGAGCTATAGTCACAATCTTTAGTCTTGATCTATAGTCCTGTATGTAGAGGTCAAGTTGGGCAAGTCTGTGGATCCAAAGTAGCACACTGTATTATGCCACCACCTTGACCAGCTAGATACCTTGCCTTCAGTAAGTACACTAATAATTAGTATGTTGGATTACAGTGCTCTTTCCTGCTTTCAGCAAGCACACTTGTTAGCTATTGGCACCAATAAATGCTATTCATGTTCTCTCCAACAACCGACTTGGTGTTCTGCACTGTCTGTTTTGGCCTGCAGCCATCACATCTCCAGCTGCACTAAGGGACTGGGTCTGCATCCCAAATGGCACACTGTTCTCTATGTAGTGCACTACTTTTGACCAGAGTCTTAGGGAATAGGGTGCCATTTGGGATGTCGTTGAGCTCTGAGATCAGATCCAACCTGAAGTGTTGGGACAAATTTAGACTTTTCTCCTTTTTTTAAATGCTAGACTGACAGAGTGGTGCTGAGAACATCTCTTCTCATTGAAGCTGCATTAGCTCAATGATGTTGCTAGCCAAGCCATGCCAGCCTTACCTAATACTTAGTTATTACTACGTTTTAGGTTGTTGTCTTTTACGTGTGACTCTCTGGAGATTTGATATGATTTGATACATTTTCACTGAAATCTTTTTGGAGCAGTTTTCCACAGAGCAACCACACCTAAAAAACAACTTCTCATTTTAAAAATGTGCCATTGATTTGATTCAGAAACATTTATTCTACTGTCAAAATATACTAAAAAGTGTAAATAGGGTATTTTTGGTCATAAAGTCTAGACTGCTGTTGTATAGACTAAAAAAGTTTGGTTTAAGTGTTGGTGCATTGGATTGGTTCCAAAAATACCTTTCTGACAGTAGCTCAGTAGGGTATGAAATCTGAGTTTCGAAGGCTTACAAAAGGAGATCCCCAGGGCTCAATTTTAGGTCCGATCCTTTTCACACTGTCTATAAATTATATAGGGAAGACTGTTGACTCTGCAAATCTCAATCTGTATGCTGATGACACAATTATTTATTCTAGCGCGTCTAATATTGAGAAGGCTTTTCAGGACTTACAGTTGGCATTTGATGTTATTCAAAGGCAGCTTATCCAATTGAAAACAAAATGTATGGATTTCTCTTCTCTGAAAGTTAACAGATGGAGCAACTTGCAGATTTTAACTATAACAGGCCAGCAAATTGATATGGTCACCTCCTTCCTATAAGTATCTTGGGATTTGGTTAGATGAAAAGTTGCATTTTAAACAGCACATTGATACCTTGACCAAGAAACTGAAGTTGATATTGGGTTTCTATTACTAAAACAAATCTTGGTTTTCAATGTTAGTCAGAAAATATTGTGTTCAAAGTATATTTTTTTTTTATCAGTGCTAGAATATGGTGATATTGTTTGTATGCAGGCCTCAGGAAGTACCTTGAAAACTCTGGACACAGTGTATCATGGTGCTTTAAGATTCATTACAAAAGCTAGATCATTTACCCATCACTGTGATCTGTATGCTATGGTGCAAAGGACCTCTCTCTCCACTAGGAGGCTAAAGCACTGGTACACTTCTGTGTACACTTCTGTGTACAAAGCATGGATGGGACAACTCCCTTTGTATCTCTGTTCTTTACGGACCAGTTTAGTCACTCACTGCTGTCCTCGTCTGTCCCTAACATGCTGACCAGACCGGACACGTCGCTTGCGCAAGCGTCGCAAAATAAATTTAGAAATCCATGTTATCCAATTTTTGCACTCACACTGCAGGCGCGCCCCAACGAGCGTCTGCGACCCCAAGAGCTAAAATAGAAGTCATTCCTATTTCTGACGCAGATTGCACTGAAAGTCCTGCCTCTCCCATCTCCTCATTGGTTTATAGAAGCAGATGCCCACGTGCCTTCTCCTCATTGGTTATACCCACGTGGGTGATTGAAAGACGAACTGTTTTGCCGGTAGTCGTGGTAATAGTATGAAAGTTTAGATGCTGATCACCATATGAGTTCAAAGATGAAAAGGCCTGGAAGGAGCAGAGATGACTAGATTCGGTTGGCCGTTTTATGTGTGGATTAATTGTCGGAGTAGAGGACCTTGTGCATTTCAGGTAAAATAACAACTCAATGTTTATATCCCAGGACAAATTAGCTAGCAACAGTAAGCTAGCTAAATAGGACAAATTAGCTAGCAAGTGCAAGCTAACTAGCTAAATTGCCATACATGTTTAATGCTTTTCGACCTGTCCCCAAATTAATGTAATTGGTTCAGAGTTTGTTTTGATATTTTAACCTGCGTATCGTGATCGCGTTTGGTGTAGGGGGACAAAATACATTTATGCATGATGGTGCACGCCCGCAGCCGGTTTGGGTTCCGTGTAAGGCTAGACGGGAAAATAAATATTTTTCACATAATGCCCCTTCATCCTGGAACATGCTTCAGAAGATTTTAAAGTTAGGAGAGTTAGAGTCTTTGCCTGTTTTTAAGACTCTGATCGACAAAACTGTTTGTGATAACTGCAGTTGTTTCTAATCTTCAATTGTATCTTTAACTTGTGACACTGTCTTGTGTATTCTGTATTTTTCTGTAATGTTTTATGGACAAGCTGCTATTTCTCAGTTTTGCCTTCTTGCCTGGTCACCCTCGCAAAATAGGTTTTTAACCTCAATGGGTTTTACCTGGTTAAATAAATTAAAATATAAAATTGCATCAAAACGTAAATGAAGGTTGAGTTTGTTTCAGTATGATCCCCAATCAGAGACAACGATAGACAGCTGCCTCTGATTGGGAACCACACTCGGCCAAAAACAAAGAAACAGAAAACATAGAATTTTGAACCCGAGTCACACCCTGACCTAACCAAACATAGAAAATAATAAGGATCTCTAAGGTCAGTGCGTGACAGTACACCCCCCCCCCCCCCCCCCCACCTAAAGGTGCGCTCTGGTCGCAAACCTGAACCTATAGGGGTCCGGGTGGGCATCTACTCTCGGTGGGGGCTCCAGTGAGGGATGCAGACCCCGCTCCGCTTGAGGCTCCCCCACTTCAGTGGCGCCTCTGTTGCGGGGATCGTCGCCGGGGCCTCCAGACCGTAGATCGTCGTCGGGGACTCCAGGCTAGGAACCCCCCTGTAAGCTCCGGACTGGAGACCGTTGCTGCAGGCTCCGGACTGGGAACCATCGCTGGAGGCTCCGGACTGGGGACGGTCGCTGGAGGCTCTTTTGCCCGGATCGTCACTGCAGGCTCCGTGCCATGGATCATCACTGGAGGCTTCGTGCCCTGGATCATCACTGGAGGCTTCGTGCCCTGGATCATCACTGGAGGCTTCGTGCCATGGATTATCACTGGAGGCTCCGGGCCATGGATCATCACTTGAGGCTTCGTGCCATGGATCATCACTACAGGCTCCGGGCCATGGATCATCACTGGAGGCTTCGGGCCATGGATCATCACTGGAGGCTTCGGGCCATGGATCATCACTGGAGGCTTCGTGCCATGGATCATCACTGGAGGCTTCGGGCCATGGATCACCACTGGAGACTTCTGGCCATGGAGATGCACCGGAGGTCTGGAGCACAGAGCTGGCACAACCCGTCCTGGCTGGATGCTCACTTTAGCCCGGCAAGTGCGGGGCGCTGGCACAGGACGCAATGGGCTGTGAATGTGCACTGGAGACAAAGTGCGCATCTCTGCATAACATGGTGCCTGACCGGTCACACGCTACCCACAGTAAGCACGGGGAGTTGGCTCAGGTCTAAACCCTGACCCCGCCAATCTTCCCGTGTGCCACCCCCAAAACATGTATTTGAAGCTGCCTCTCGGGCTTCTGTCGTTGACTTAACTCCTTGTATCGACGCCATTCCTCTCTCGCTGCCTCCATCTGCTCCCTTGGACGGCGATACTCTCCGGCCTGCGTCCAGGGTCCTTCTCCATCCAGGATTACCTCCCATGTCCACTCCTCCTGGCCACGCTGCTTGGTTCGTTTTTGGTGGGATCTTCTGTAACGGCTCTCGTTGGTGGTAAAAAGAGTAGACCAAGGCGCAGCGTGGAAAGTGTTCATGATTTTAATTTTAAAAAACACTCAATCAAAATAACAAAAACGCACAGTTCTGTCAGGCAACAGTAACTAAACAGAAAACAAGATCCCACAACCTAATGGTGGGAAAAATGGCTGCCTAAGTATGATCCCCAATCAGGGACAACGATAGACAGCTGCCTCTGATTGGGAACCACACTCGGCCAAAGACAAAAAAACTGAAAACATAGAATTTCCCACCCAAGTCACATCCTGACCTAACCAAAGATAGAGAATAATAAGGATCTCTAAGGTCAGGATGTGACAGCGCAATTGAGACCAGGGTCTAATTCACAATGGTGCCCTGAGTACAAACATGTTCACAATCAAGAAAATGAACATTCCGAAAAAACTACAAGGTACAATTACAATACTACAATTTCAACAAAAAATCATTATAATCAATTAAAACAACTGCAATCCTCAATGAATTAATTTAACACCAGTCCTAAACTGCGGTAGCGGCACCAAGGCATCAAGATTAAAGGCATTTTGCAGGTTATTACAACAATGTGGGGGACTAAAACTAAAGGAGGATTTACCTAAAATGGTCGAGAGCAGAGGGAGCTCCAGAGTTAACCAACCTCGCAGGTTTCGTAGCTCGTTCTTTTGTACTTTAGCAATGAAGTTAGGTACGTTGGAAGCGTGTGCAGTAAAACAAAAAGAGAGTAGTGAAGTGATCTACAGGACTTCAATAGTAAAAACCAAATGCATGCTTTTCAACCGTTCGCTGCCTGCACCCGCACGCCCGACTAGCATCACCACCCTGGATGGTTCCCTCACCAACTTTAAACATCTGCTATCTGAGCAGCTAACTGATCGCTGCAGCTGTACATAGTCCATCGGTAAATAGCCCACCCAATTTACCTACCTCATCCCCATACTGTTTTTATTTATTAACTTTTCTGCTCTTTTGCACACCAGTATCTCTACCTGCACATGACCATCTGATCATTTATTACTCCAGTGTTAATCTGCTAAATTGTAATTATTCGCCTACCTCCTCATGCCTTTTGCACACAATGTATATAGACTCTTTTTTTTCTTTTTTTCTACTGTGTTATTGACTTGTTTATTGTTTACTCCATACGTAACTCTGTGTTGTTGTCTGTTCACACTGCTATGCTTTATCTTGGCCAGGTCGCAGTTGTAAATGAGAACTTGTTCTCAACTAGCCAACCTGGTTAAATAAGGGTGAAATAAAAAATAAATAAGGACCAGCCAACCTTATGATACAGGATGCAGTGGTGAGTATTAAAACGGTGTGAGAAAGCCAAGGGTGCTATTGTAGACGGCATCCAGAAGTTTTAAGACTAGTGGCTGCTGCAATCTGGTAAATGATCTCCCCTTAGTCAGGAACTGGCAGGAAAGTTCACTGTAGAATCTGCTTCCTGCCATTTAGGGAGAGGAAAGATCTCATTCTAAAAAAGAAGCCCACCTTAAATTGTAGCTTTTTTAACTAGCTCATCCGTATATTTTTTTAAACATTACATCTTGTCGATTCAGATATCCAGATACACTCCCGTTCAAAAGCTTGGGGTCACTTAGAAATGTCCTTGTTTTTGAAAGAAAAGCACATTTTTGTCCATTAAAATAACATCAAATTGATCAGAAATACAATGTATTATATTAGGCAAGACAGTTAAGTCTTTTTTTTACAATGACAGCCTAGGAACAGTGGGTTAACTGCCTTGTTCAGGGGCAGAATGACTGATGTTTTACCTTGTTAGCTCAGAGATTTGATCTAGCAACCTTTTGGTTACTGGCCCAATGCTCTAACCACTAGGCTACCTGCCGTGTAGACATTGTTAATTTTGTAAATTACTATTGTAGATGGATGTTTTTTTTTAATGGACTATCTACATAGGCGCATTATCAGCAACCATCACTCCTGTGGTCCAATGGAACGTTGTGTTCGCTAATCCAAGTGTATCATTTTAAAAGACTAATTGATCATTAGAAAACCCTTTTGCAATTATGTTAACACAGCTAAAAACTGTTGTGCTGATTAAGGAAGCAATATAACTGGCATTCTTTAGACTAGTTGAGTATCTGGAGCATCAGCATTTGTGGGTTTGATTACAGGCTCAAAATGGCCAGAACCAAATGACTTTATTCTGAAACTCATTTATCTATTCTTGTCATGAGAAACGAAGGCTATTCCATGCGAGAAATTGCCAAGAAACTGAAGATCTCGAACAACGCTGTTTACAGAACAGCGCAAACTGTATCTAACCAGAATAGAAAGAGGAGTGGGAGGCCCCGGTGCACAACTGAGCATGAGAACAAGTAACATTAGAGTGTCTAGTTTGAGAAACAGATACCTCACAAGTCCTCAAATGGCAGTTTCCTTAAGTAGTACCCACAAAACACCAGTCTCAACGTCAACAGTGATGAGGTGACTCCGGAATGCTGGCCTTCTAGGCAGAGTTGCAAAGAAAAAGCAATATCTCAGACTGGCCAATAAAAATAAAAGATTAAGGCGGACAAAAGAAGACAGAAACTGGACAGAGAAACTCTGCCTAGAAGGCCAGCATCTCGGAGTCGCCTCTTCACTGTTGACGTTGACACAGGTGTTTTGAAGCTGCCAGTTGAGGACTTGCAAGAAGCCTGATCCAGGCCTATTTCAATCAGCCTTTGAATGAGAATGCGATGGTCAACAGTGTCAAAGGCCTTTGAAAGGTCTGTAATTAAGGCAGCACAATGATTTATGAACTAAGCAATCTAATACATTATCTAAAACAAGCATAGCAGCTGAAATGGTGCAATGTCCAGCTCTAAAACTGGATTGGTGAGAAGTGAGTGTGAAGTTAAAAAAGTTTTTATCAGAGTTTTCCAGGGATTCTAAAACTTTGGAAAGGCAAGATCATTTGGAAACTGGACGGTAGTTATCTAAGTCAGAAGGATTAGATTTATTTATGTAGGGGGAGGACATGTGCCACTTTCCAGATCTTAGGGATAACACCAGAAACAATTGTCAAGTAAAAAGTATACTGTGCTTTCAGACAGTATTCACACTCCTTGATTTTTCCACATTTTGTTGTGATTACAAAGTTGGATTAAAATTGATTTCATTTTCATTTTTGGTCTACGAACTATACAAAATACTTTAATGTCAAGGTGGAAGTAAAATAAATCACTAATATATCTTGATTGCATACTGTAAGTATTCAAACCCCTGAGTTAGACCTCTGCCAAACCTAAAACGATTATAACCCGTCAGAGACACATCAGAGTCCGGCATAGACTTCTTTAACCAAGATTCAGTCATAGCCAGAATGCCCGCATTGGTTTGAGAAACCAGAGTTATAATAACATCTAACTTCGAAATCAAACTGCTGGCATTTACATGAATCAGCCCAAGGCTACAGCTGTGGGTATTCAGAAAAGACAGTCTCTAATATCAACATGCCATGTGCAGCAGGTAATCCTCTATAAGAAAATACCATGGGGTTGGCTTGAATTGGAATAGATACAAGATTGCCTAGAACTGAACAATTAGGCCTGTGCCTCGAAACAGGACGTGGATTAAACCAAGATCCAACGAGGGTTACGTGTACAATACCGGTCAAAGGTTTTAGAACACCTACTCATTCAAGTTTTTATTTATTTATTTTTTTACGATTTTCTACATTGTAGACTAATAGTGAAGACATCAAAACTATGAAATAACACGCATGGAATCATGTAGTCACCAAAAAAGCGTTGAACAAATCTAAATACATGTAATATTTGAGATTCTTCAAATAGCCACCCTTTTGCCTTGATGATAGCTTTGCACACTCTTGGAAGGTTCAATACGCACAGAAAGATTACTTCTCTAAAATGTTGTGCACAAGTTTGTTTACAATTTGTTTACATCCCTGTTAGTGAGAATTTTTACGTTGCCAAGATCATCCATCCACCTGGCATGTGTGGCATAACAAGAAGCTGATTAAACACCATGATCATTACACAGATGTACCTTTAGCTGGGGAAAATTTAAGGCCACACAACACAATGTAACAGATGTCTCAAGTTTTGAGGGAGCATGCAATTGGTATGCCGACAGAAGGAATGCCCAACAGAGCTGCATGCCAAATAACTGAATGTTAATTTTTCTACCATAAGCCGCATTCAAAATCGTTTTAAATAATTGGGCAGTATGTCCAACCGCAGACCCCGTGCATGGCGTCATGTGGGCGACTGGTTTTCTGATGTAAACGTTGTAAATGGAATAACCCATGGTGACGGTGAGGTTATGGTATGGGTAGGCATAATAATACAGACAACAAACACAATTGCATTTTATTGATGGTAATTTGAAATCACAGTGATACCGTGGCGAGATCCTGAGGCCCATTGTCATGCCATTCATCCTTCACCATCACATCATGTTTCAGCATGATAATGCACGGCCCCATGTCGCAAGGATCTGTACACAATTACTGGAAGCTGAAAATAACCCAGTTCATCCATGGCCTGCATACTTACCAGACATGTCACCAATTGAGCATGTTTGGGATGCTCTGGGTTGACATGCACAGCAGCTTGCACAGCCATTGAAGAGAAGTTGGGCAACATGGCACAGTCCAAAATGAACAGCCTGACCAACTATATGCGAAGGAGAAAACAACTCACATTTGAATTCAGCCATGGCCTCTAGCATTTCTTAATGAACCAAATCTAAAACGAGGCTAAATCGGGAAGCGCGGTCTCCCTTTATTAAGCCCACACAACACAGATTAAAGTCAATGCTTCTAAAGGTTTGAGAGTTAAACATGTTTTTTTTATATATTTCTCTCATGGAGATGCCTACATTGTCCTTTAACATGACAACTCGTTTTTCCTTTACCTCTTCCCTCCCGTGTCCTTCACAGGCTGATGACATTACCACTTCAGACTTCTCTATTACACGCACCCTTCACAGTCCTTCCAGCAATCATGGAATCAAAAGATCAGGCTTAGATTGTTTTCATTAGACAAAACCTTAACACACACGCACGCTCGCAGACACACACACTGACTGAGTGAGAAAGTGAATATTGAGAGGGTAGAAATGTATTTGCGGTCTGTCTCTTCAACATTTGCAACATTGTTTCAATATTCAAATTTAATCTCCAGCTGTCCAATAGTAATGGACGTGTCGGGAGTCGGGACGAGAGACAGACAGGCAGCCTTTCTCAGCCAGTTGAAATCATGAATCACCTGGCATCATTTTTATGGATATATACAAAGAAATGTAAATTTAAAAAATATCAAATGAAACAAATTGCAGCTAGTTTGCAATTTTTCCAGGTTCATTTTCAAGTGATTGTGTTAGCTGTGTTGTTGGCTAGCTCCTTTGAACAACAGTGTCCTGACAAGAGAGCACATTTTCTATGCCAGGCGAAATAGCGCCTCATTAGCTCATTGTTACGGATGTATCAAAATAAATGTCACTAGAAAACAGCTTAATAAACAAATGCAAATGCTGCTAATTTGCTGTTATTTTGGCTGCATTTTTTTGACGTGACTATAAGTTAGCCATAGTTGGCTAACTAGCAAGCAAGGGATAAGAATGTTGCCAGCCAGTATGGCAATGGAACATTTAGAACGAACGACTGGGTCGCGTCCATAGATACAGAACAAAAAGACGGAACGACTGGGTCGAGTCTCTGGCAAACGAACCGATAGAACGAACGATCAGTCGGCTTGGGGAGCCACGCTAGATTTGTGTTCGGGTCTATATCTTTTGGTAGGATGAAATAGTATGAATACATTCATCAAAATAAAGCTTTTAATTAAAATATGTCTGTCATTATTGGTAACCCGCTGGATAAAAGTGATAATGCCCTCGAAGCCGGTGTTTGGAGAATATATTGCCACAGTATGCCGGACCTCGACTTTGTGTCGGTCCTAACAACACCCATGCCAATATATCCAACAAACACGGACTTCTCTGGCTTTATCATTTAAATATACAGTGCATTTGGAAAGTAGTTCTAAAGTTCTAAAACTGAGTAAAAAAATATATAATTCTCATCAATCTACACACAATACCCCATAATGACAAAGCAAACACATGTTTTTAGAATTTTTTGCGAATGTATTAAAAATAAAAAACAGAAATACCTGATTTACATAATTATTCAGAGCCTTTGCTATGAGACTCAAAATTGAGCTCAGGTGCATCCTGCCTGTTCCCATTAATCATCCTTGAGATGTTTCTACAACTTGATTGGAGTCCGCCTGTGGTAAATTCAATTGATTGGACATGATTTGGAAAGGCACACATCTGTCTAAATAAGGTCTCACGGTTGACAGTGTATGTCAGAAGCAAAACCAAGCCAGGAGGTCGAATGAATTGTCTGTAGAGCTCAGAGACAGGATTATCGAGGCACAGATCTGGGGAAGGGTACCCAAGAAATGTCTGCAGCATTGAAGGTCCCCAAGAACACAGTGGCCTCCATCTTTCTTAAATGTAAGAATTTTGGAAGGATCAAGACTCTACCTAGAGCTGGCTGCCTGGCCAAACTGAACAATCGGTGGAGAAGGGCCTTGGTCAGGGAGGTGACCGAGAACCCGATGGTCACTCTGAAAGAGTTCCAGAGTTACTCTGTGTAAATGGGAGAACCTTCCAGAAGGACAACCATCTCTCCAGCACTCCACCAATCAGGCCTTTATGGCAGAGGGGCCAGACGGAAGACACTGCTCAGTAAAAGGCACATGACAGCCTGCTTGGGTTTGCTAAAAGACACCTAAAGGACTCTTTGATGAAAACCTGCTCCAGAGCGCTCAGGACCTCAGAATAGGGTGAAGGTTTACCTTCCAACAGGGCCATGACCATAAGCACACAGCCAAGACAACGCAGGAGTGGTTTTGGGACAAGTATCTGAATGTCCTTGAGTTACCAGCCAAAGCCCAGACTTGAACCTGATCAAACATCTCTGGAGAGACCTGAACATAGCTGTGCAGCGACACTCCCCATCCAACCTTACAGAGCTTGAGATGATCTGCAGAGAATGGGAGAAACTCCCCAAATACAGGTGTGCCAAGCTTGTAGCGTCATACCTAAGAAGCCTCATGGCTGTAAATGCTGCCATCGGTGCTTCAACAAAGTACTGTGTACTGAAAGGGTCTGAATACTTATGTAAATGTGATATTTCCAGTTTTTTTTTAAAACAAATTTGCTAAAATGTATAAATGGCTGTTTTTGCTTTGTAATTATGGGGCATTGTGTGTAGATTGGTGAGTGGGAAAAAACGATTTAATCAATTTTAGAATAAGGCTGTAATGTAACAAAATGTTGAAAAAAATCTCAATACTTTCTGAATGCACTGTATACCTTGAGATTGTCATTCAGTTGCCACTAAAGCAAAGCCAGTTGTTTGCTATCAGAGCAGTATGCTACATAATCAGATGTTCATATTTTGTAAGACGCATGGGAACTAGAAGAACAGGATATTCATTAATATCCAGCTGACTTAGATCCAGATCCAGCTGATTTAGATGGAAACAGGATTCTTCTTCTATCCCTTTCATACTGCTGCGTCATCCCCAGAATCCCCAGTGTGACAATGGACATTGAAAATGTAATATTCAGTCCCTGCTATATAAGACGTCATTTACTTTCTCTATCTCTCTGTCTCTCTCTCGTACAGGCATTCTCTCTCTTTTATGCTAGACCTAATCGATGCCTTGCATATGCCCTGTCTTCATACTGATTGTACATCTCAGTATTTAACAAATATATTAGAACATAGTTTCAAATAGCCAAGTATTTTATAGGAAATTATTTAAATATAACTTTAAATACTTACAATTATTTGAAAATAGTACTTCAATGCATATAAAATAAGTATTTTAAATACAAACATGTATGCATTTGAAGCAAGATCTGCTGACCTCCAACTCCTCCATGTGTATGTGTCTAAATCGTAATTTAGGCTGTATTCAGTTTTTTTTAAATAGTATTATTATTATTCGTGACCAAGTCGTGTGCTTTGCCAGGGGCTGTGGGTAGGAGGGGAGATGTAGGGGAGGTTTGGGGAAGTCCAGAACGGGCTCTGGTTGGCACACCTCACACAAAGCCACACCACCAAGCCATAGCCTAGGCTACAACACGCACATTAGTCAAGGCAATCTGGAATATACGGCGGCGGGCTTTGCGAAGGCTGCGGTTGCAGCATCCTTCTCGAATCTATTTTACCCTGTTGGAGTTCAATTGTCTTATTCTGCCTGGCGCTTCGACTAATTTCTCTTATCATGATATTTTCCTTATTTAACACTGACTGATTGTGACTCTTCTATCTGCGAGAACAGTTTCTCTCGATGTGCTACTCAGATGTACGGGGGAAGAAGACAGGGAAGCTGCCCTTCAAGAATGTTTAGTCCTAAAATACCAGATTTTTGTGACGACATTTGAAACCGTTGCATTGCTTTTCTATGGTGTTTTTCACGAGCACCTGCCTTTGCCCACTATGAATTTATGAGGTAAGAAAGTAGCTTATTGGATGCTTTGAGGTTGATCTCTTTTATTTCTGTTTAAACTGTGTTTTGTGTGTAGGCTCTTAAGAATAACATGACCGTTATTTCGTTATTTAAAAACATAAAAAGTATTATTGAGGCCATGCCTAGACGTCTAGCCCATTTGTGTAGGCTAATCATCTTTGAATGAAAGCGTATTCTGTTGCACTGCGGTAAATCACATCTCGGCGCTGTCGTCAATTGTTCGCTGTCACATCTATCCTGTGACTTGGCGTTGCGCGAGAAATTACTTTTCCACAGGTGCCGCCAGCCTTTTATCACCGTGTATTTGCATTAGACCGTATGATATCACTGAATTCCTACACCTATATAATAGGCATATAGCTTTTAATTCTATGGGAAAATAAAACACTAAACATTTACAGAGTAAAAATAAATGTTTATTTTGGACACATTTAGACTTATGGGTTGTGTGCCACCAGTATTGACCAACAACTTCTTAGCTACGTTTATTGGTAATTTAGATCAATTCATTTTTAAGCTAAAAACCATCGTTCTTATCTGTGGAGTATAGGGATTAGAGATAGTAGTCGACTATAGAAGCGTTTACAGTATAAATAGCACATGATTGTATTAGGCCTACTGCCGTTCGAGATCTGAAGATGGCGAAGTTCTTTCAGGTGGAATCTACATCAAATATGACCATTATGTAAATTAGAATCTACATTGTGGAATCTTAGACCCTAGGCATCCTAGAGTCTTTGAAGTTAGTTGTAAGCTGTCTGAATGCATAAACTGTCATTTGGGGTTGCCTGCTGCTTAAAGGACTATGGAACATAACAACAAAACATCCAACTTGGGTTTGATTTATGTATTTGACAGTATTATATGAAGGTAACTCCTTTATTACAGTTCTACAAAACAACAATTATAATTTGTTTTGTAAGGTCACCACAGTAACTGTCTAGGAAGAACATCTATGGGATTCAAAACGCTAACTTTTTTATTTTGGAGTGAGACTGTATATAATGTAAGCTGTTTTGCTGCTCCTTTCTGTCTATGTGTGGGTATTCTATACAGCACGAATAATCGTTCTAAAAGTATTATCCTATTATTTATTTTTTATTTTTGCTCCAACAGGATCTGAACAGACTGTATCATCTATCTAAATGAATGAATTCAGCCATGCAATGTTCCTGGAAGGCTGTGATTCTGCTAGCCTTACTGTCCATAGCGATCCAGTACACAGCCATCAGGACGTTCACAGCCAAGCCATTCCAGATGTGTCCAGTGACAGCCTCAAACCCTCTGAACTGCGGCATGCTGTGGCAGGATGCGGTGGACTCGTCCTTTGACCAGCGGATCTGTGACGACTTCCTTTACTTCACCTCCAACGTCTCCAGAAAAACCCACGTTCTCATCCTGGCCACGACCCGCAGCGGCAGCTCCTTCGTGGGTCAGCTGTTCAACCAGCACCAGGATGTGTTTTATCTGTTTGAGCCGCTCTACCACGTCCAGACCACCTTGCTCCCCCGCCTGTCCCACAGCAGGACGGCAGGCGACACCAGGGTGATGCTGGGGGCCAGCAGGGACCTGCTCCGGAGCCTCTACGACTGTGACCTTTACTTCCTGGAGAGCTACATCAAACCCCAGCCGGCCAATCACAGCACAGACAAGCTGTTCCGGAGGGGAGCAAGTAAGGCTCTGTGCTCCCTGCCCGTCTGCGACGCCCCTAGTCCTGGAGAGTTGAACATTGATGAAGGAGAGTGCGTCAGGAGGTGTGGCGGTCTCAACATGACGCTGGCGTCGGACACCTGCCGTGAGAGGCGCCATGTGGCCATCAAGACGGTGAGGATACCAGAGGTGAGTGACCTCAGGGCTCTGGTGGAGGACCCTAGGCTCAACCTCAAGGTGATCCAGCTGGTCAGGGACCCCCGAGGGATCCTGGCCTCCCGCATCGAGACCTTCAGGGACACCTATAGACTCTGGAGGATCTGGAGGGCCACTGGGAGGAGGCCCTACAACCTGGACCTCACCCAGCTTACCATGGTCTGTGAGGACTTCCTGGGTTCTGTGACAACGGGCCTCAGCAGGCCCCCCTGGCTCAAAGGGAGGTACATGTTGGTCAGGTATGAGGACCTGGCCAGGAACCCTCTCCAGAAGACCAAGGAGATCTATGAATACCTGGGTCTGATCATGGACAAGAACGTAGGCGACTGGATCCAGAACAACACCAGGGGAAGCAACGATCTGTCCGCCAAGCATAAATACGGCACTGTTCGGGACTCAGCTGCCAATGCGGAAAGCTGGAGGCTCAAATTGTCTTATGACATGGTTGATTACACACAGACTGTGTGTCAGCAAGTTCTACAGGAGCTTGGTTATAAGACTGTCAGTTCCCCTGAGGAGCTGAAAAATCTGTCTCTGACTCTCATCGAGGACAAAACTTTTTTACCTTTTTTGTAGCAAAGCAAGGTCTATCACAACAACTATTTTTGATATATTTATATTGTTGCCTTAATTTCTTCTCAGATTTGCACTAAACCTCAGAAACCTTGAAGACTCCTGTGGTAAGATTCAAGTCAAGACATTCAGAAGAGCACAAAAAACATAATGTAGGAATGCTCTTTGGAGATATCCGTATCAATGTTTTAGCGATATCGAAGAGACAGTAAGTAATGTTAGGTTAATTGACATGAACAAACTTACAGTAAAGCACCATCCTACTTAAGATCCCTGAATGCTGGCTGTTGCATTGACAAAAGCGAATGTTGATATTTGTACATCAAGGAAACTGGACCTACCTTACAACATTGTTAGGGAATGTACCTAATCATACCTTACTGATAAATGCTGATGTGTGTGTGTGTAGGCATATGATAACAACCATGCAATAAAAATGTGAATGTTGAGGTCAACCTTAATTGTGTTGTTTACATTTTATTGAGGGTTTAGAGTAAGAATCAGGGAGTGGCCCTTTAATCATGTTATTATAGTTTAACTGAGGGTTGTCAACACACAATCACCAAAGATCACCAAAGTGCAGGACACCAGTGATTTGACAATGAATGCATCCCAAATGGCATCCTATTCCCTATATAGTACACTACTATTGACCAAGGAATTCCTAGTCGATGGCAAAACATTTCTGTAAAAGACCCCCCAAAAAAGCCTTGTGTTCCCATTTTTTTTTATTAGTCTCAGTCTGTTGGCGGTAGGTGCACCTGATTCAGCAGCCCTGAGCACCGGGTAGGCAAACTGTTGCCATTGTTAACCATTTCATGTGTCTGAAGTTACAAACTCTGCCTTCCTGGCGGGCCCGGAGAGCAAATCAAGTACACTATAGGCCTACCGCTGGACAATCGGATGACTCAGATTACCGTGTCTGCAGTAACAAAGCAGGCATAAAAGATAGCTACAGCAAAGTTGTAGCTGTGAGATTTCAAAACATTTGAAACAATGACTAGAGAGAGACTGTCAACGAACACATCAAAGAGCTGCTGTTTTAATGAGTGAGTTCATGTTTATGTTCTTACTCAGCACTGTCAACACTTTGTATTCAACACTTATATAAGCCATAAAATGAGCGTTCTTCCTATTTCCACCCAGCGCTTACAACAAGCACTGCAGCTGTAATGAATGAGTAGGAAAGTGTATCGATAGGCTTGCGTTGTTATTATTCTTGGGTCTTTTTTAATATCAAGGAATATTTCACTTCCTCTGTTCATAGGAGTAACAACATGAATTTGTGCATGAGGCAGAAATAATGCTGTGCGTCTCGAGTTTTCGCCATCAGCTGGAAGACGGTGTCCCCTTTTTGGTCAGTGTCAGTGGTGGAAAGGGGGAGTGGAGGGATGTTGAGAAGCGGACCCTCAGTCTGCTGCTCTCGCCCTCTGCTGAGACTGACCATCAGATGCAGGCACCATCAGCCCAGTATAATACAAATAAAAAGTAAATGTACGCTCACTCAGCTGTGGCTCACAAGTAATACAACAACGGATCTATTACGGGTGTGATCATATAAATATAATATAATTTAAATATAATTTAAAAAATGTCCTGAACAACAATGCATTGGCAGGGCAATTCAAGCAAAGCTAATATGCTGTGATAATGTAATGGGCCTATCTATAGCTTACTGCACGAACCTAATTGCTACAGGTCTGTTTTTAATTGGTTAATGTTGCATAGGCTTACGTCTTTTAAGTCATGTTAAAATAAATTCTGAGCAGTAGATATCTTGCATTTTGACTCAGAAAGTGATCTTGAAAAAAGTTGGTGACTACTGTTTTCCCTGTAAACACTATCAATGTTTCCCTTTACTGGGGCAAGTGTGATCGAATCAACACAATATTACAAACTTTCAATGCAACATAACAACAACAAAATGAACTCGAGATTTTGTTGTAGGCAGAATGCATCGGAGTACGATTCTGTGCCATTTACAATGAACTGGACTGTGTTTACAGCATGAGCGGTCGTGAGTAGATTATTTGAGATCAAAGTGAGAGCTGTAGCCACTTGTGCAACTTTTGTTCATATATTTTGCTAGTTAGTGAGTTATAAGCCCAGTTATAGATAATTTGTAGTAGTCAGCAATAGGGGAGTGATTGCTTTCTACAAGAGCACAAAATGAGTACATTTTGAAATCTTTTTTGAAAAGCTAGTCAGGTACAGAGCTTTTTTTTCATCTTAAAGGGGCAGTATTGTATTTTGAGACAGGCTTGAATAAGCTATGTAGCCAATAGGCAGAGGCTGGCATAATTTTTCTGATTCTCTATAATAATTGTATGGGAATAATAATGCATTTTTTTTTTTTTTTTAAGTGTTTTCTTGCATCAAACAACATTACAACATTTTCAGTCACCATGTCTGAAGCACAAGTGGATAAACATGTTGATGTCAAGCCCTGCATTGTTATTTTTTTTAAGTCTCATGGATTGTAGGCCTCCATTGAACACCAGACATTGGCTACTACTGTGATAAAACAGCTCACATGTTCAAATGTTATGGGATGCATTTTCTCCACTGTTTTTTTTTAATGGTAGGCCAATCTAGGAGGCCCACATTATGATCAAATAGCCACAGTAGCCTACTTGGCCACTGTTAAAACTGTAAGTTAAAGCGGGTACACATGCTGACCAGACCGTTCGTGCGCGTGCGTCCGCATGCACCTTCGAACACGCGGACATGCGGGTTGAAATATCAAAACGAACTCTGAAACAATTATATTAATTTGGGGACAGGTCGAAAAGCATTTATGGCAATAGCTAGCTAGCTTCCTGTTGCTAGATAATTTGTCCTGTGATATAAACATTGGGTTGTTATTTTACCTGAAATGCACAAGTTCCTCTCTCTTTAAACCGAGTTTGTAATCTCCCCTCCTTCAGGCTTCTTCTGCTTCCCAAATGTCTATATCCCAAATGAATACAACCTTGACATAACAAAAAGTAAAGCAATGAGGCTGATGCAACAGATCAGAATGTTTATCTTAAAATGTTGATAAACGATTAGGCTATTTCTTCACATTATAAACGCAGCCATCCGCACAGGGCAGTAGGCAATGAACACGAATGTTCCAAAAATGCAATTAGCGGAAAAACAACATTCTCAAAAGTGTACGTGAAATGCAAGCGGTTTCATATGACAGAGATGAAAAAAATCCTTCAGAAATTTAGAAAGAGGGGTGATCAAAAAAGACGCATCAACAAGTATGGGTTGTTCATGTGAGGATTGTGTCTTTCGCTAAATAATTAGAGGGAACATTGCTTCCATGGCTCTCTCAGCTCCGACGTAGGCTACAGTTGAGACAGACACATCCGGGATGCAACGGCGCGCATCCTCCTGATCGAATTCCAAGGCGCATATTGAAGATGTTAGAAGAACTGCCCACATGTACTTTCGTCAGTCAACAAGATGAGTAGGCCTAACGAACAGCAAGGGCACTCACCTATGTCAATCTACTATCCCCCAAAATACAAATGTTGACCTATTCTATTGGTCAGCGTGTCCTTCTGTGCAGGAATCAAATATTACAAACATACTCTGGGATGCGATAGATCCCAAATGAATACAACCTCGACATAGCGGGAAAACACCGTTCTCAAAAGTGCACTGGAAATACAAGCGGCATATGACAGAGATGAAAATATCCTTCAGAAATGTTAGAAAGAGGGAGGATCAAAAACACGCACCAACAAGTGCAAGGTGGTTGATGTTGCAGTGCGCGACAGGCACGGGTCTTTCTCTCCCGTTGGAATGAACAGTGACTCAAGTATGTCGACAGAATCAAGCATTTAGATATTAATAACGATCTTACATTATATTTGTCAAAAATGACTGAAAAAATGACTGGTGTTTAGCCTATATATATATATATATATATATATATATGTAGTTATAAGTCTCATTAAAGTTTGGCTACATTTCCAGGCGCCTCCCTCATGTCAGCATCGGTCTGAACATGACAGGCAGTAGCCAATACGCATAGGCTATCACCTACACTCATGTACATTTATGGATATTTACATATACTTATGGTTATCTTAACAGAGTAGCTACTGTTTTTAAGGTTTTAAATACATTTAATTGGCTGCTTGGTGCCCTAGCAGATGACATTGGTGCCCAGGCAGATTGGTTATTTGGTATTTTATTAGGATCCCCATTATTAACTGTTGCAAAAGCAGCAGTTACTCTTCCTGAGGTCCACACAAAACATGAAACATAATACAGAATGACAAAATACAGTACATCACTAGACAAGAACAGCTCAAGGACAGAACTACATGCATTTTTTAAAAGGCACATGCAGCCTACATATCAATGCATACACACAAACTATCTAGGTCAAATAGGGGAGAGTTGTGCCGTGAGGTGTTGCTTTATCTGTTTTTTGAAACCAGGTTTGCTGTTTATTTGAGCAATATGAGATGGAAGGAAGTTCCATGCAATCTGGGCTCTATATAATACTGTATGTTTTCTTGAATTTGGGGACTATGAAAATAACCCTGGTGGTATGTCTGATGGGATAAGTGTGTGTGTCAGAGCTGTGTGTAAATTGACTATGGAAACAATTTGGGATTTTCAACACATGAAGGTTTCTTACAAAAAGAAGAAGTGATGCAGTCAGTCTCTCCTCAACTCTTAGCCAAGAGAGACTGGCATGCATAGTATTTATATCAGCCCTCTGATTACAATTAAGAGCAAAACGTGCCGCTCTGTTCTGGGCCAGCTGCAGCTTAACTAGGTCTTTCCTTGCAGCACTGGACCACACGACTGGACAATAATCAAGATTAGACAAAAAATAGAACCTGCAGAACTTGCTTTTTGGAGTGTGGTGTCAAAAAAGCAGAGCATCTCTTTATTATGGCTAGACCTTTCCCCATCTTTGCAACCATTTAATCTATATGCTTTGACCATGACAGTTTACAATCTAAGGTCACGCCAAGTAATTTAGTCTCCTCAACTTGTTCAACATCCACACCATTCATTACCAGATTCAGCTGAGGTCCAGCACTTAAGGAATGATTTGTACCAAATACAACGCTCTTAGTTTTAGAGATGTTCAGGACCAGTTTATTACTGGCCACCCATTCCAAAACAGACCAACTCTTTGTTAAGGGTTTCAGTGACTTCATTAGCTGTGGTTGTTGATGCGTATAATTGGTTGAATCATCAGCATACATGGACATACATGCTTTGTTTAATTCCAATGGCAGGTCATTGATAAAAATAGAAAAGAGTAGAGGGCCTAGAGAGCTGCCCTGCGGTACTCCACACTTCACATGTTTCACATTAGAGAAGCTTCCATTAAAGAAAACCCTTTGAGTTCTATTAGATAGATAGCTATGAATCCACAATATGGCAGAGGTTGAAAAGCTATAGCACTTAAGTTTTTTCAACAACAGCTTATGGTCAATAAAATCAGAGGCTGCACCGAAATCTAACAGTACAGCTCCCACAATCTTCTTATGATGAATTTCTTTCAACCAATCATCAGTCATTTGTGTCAGTGCAGTACATGTTGAGTGCCCTTCTCTATAAGCATGCTTAAAGTATGTTGTTATTTTTTTTTTACAGAGAAATAGCATTGTATTTGGTCAAACACAATTTTTTCCAACAGTTTGCTAAGAGCTGGCAGCAAGCTTATAGGTCTGCTGTTAGAACCAGTAAAAGCTGCTTTACCACTCTTGGGAAACGGAATTACTTTGGCTTCCCTCCAGGTCTGAGGACAAAGACTTTCCTCTAGGCTCAGATTAAAAATATGACAGATAGGAGTGGCTATAGAGTCAGCCACCATCCTCAGTAGTTTTCCATCTAAGTTGTCAATGCAAGGTTTGTCCTTATTGATCGTTAACAATAATTTTTACACCTCTCCCACACTAACTTTATAAAATTCAAACTTGCACTGCTTTTCTTTCATTATTAGTTACTTTTTTATAGATGAATATAATTGCTCACTGTTTGTCATGGGCATTTCCTGTCAAAGTTTGCCCACTTTGCCAATTAAATAATCATTAAAATAATTGCCAACATCAAATGGTTTTGTGATGAATAAGCCATCTGATTCAATGGGCACGGCAGATTGGGCACCTCTTGAAGGCCAATGGCCTTGCCCCTAAAATCACAAAATTCCAGGCTTGGCCCATAGGGTTCTGGTCAAAAGTAGTGCGCTATTTAGGGAATAGGGTACCATTAAGGACAGAGACTGGAGACTGGAGTTTGCCTGGATTGACCAAATGTCAGCGAGGTGTTGGAATTGTTTAATTAGACTTCCAAGTCATCTATTGACGATGTGGAGCAGGCAGGCAATAGGAGACAGCTGCTGTTGCTGATTTGTCTCAGGAAGCACTAAGTAAGAATTAAACTAGCTACTGTCTTCACAACATTGTCAGGATAGTGGGTGTTATGGTTTCTGGAAGGAATAGAATAGATATTTTAAGTTTTAAAAAAATCTACAGAAATGCATAATTTTGCTGTCACAATAACGTGAGGAAGGCCCTTGTTATTGCTTTGCATAAAACAGTGACAGTGATAAGGACAGGCAGGGAAGTGACCTTTCCCAACCTCTGTTGAATATTCTCTGAAATATTAAGGGGGTGTCATTCATAAAGTTGAGTTCTTTACTCCTCAAAGAAACTGTTTATAAGGTTGCTGGTCTGGGAACAGATTATGTCTGTGCAGAGTGCCTCAATTTGAAAGACCCCTTCTACTTTGAAATGAACACACATTATCAGACCACTCCAACATGTATTGCTTTTTCATCTATAAACAAGTGTGCTGAGGCAGCAATCCACAGCCCTGTGGTCACTCTATCATTCTATCAAGACAATATACTGTATAGCCCGAGTTCAGATATATTTATGCTGGCTATTTACTGATATGTTGTGTGCAGTACAACAGACAGAGGTAATGTTCCAATATCCATACTAGCTACAAATACATTTACATTTGAGTCATTTAGCAGATGCTCTTATTCAGAGCCACTTACAGTTAGTGCATTTATCTTAAAGTAGATAGGTAAGACAACTACATATCACAGTCATAAGTACAACTTTTCCTCAATAAAGCAGTCAGCGCTAGTAAAAAATGACACGTGCAAGTGTTAGTGCAAGAAAGGCAACGGTAGGGTGTTAGTTTGTATTTTTTCTTCTTAGAATGCAATGCAAATAAACTGCCTTATTCTCAGTAGTATGCTTCCGTGGGTTTAAAACGTTGATTGAGTATTATTTAAACAAATCTTATTGATAGGGGATAGTGACTCAATTCCTTTCAATTTTGCTGTAATAACTCAGAATTGTCAACATCCCAATCTTGCCAATACTAAAGTAATTACTTTGGGACTGTCGGGATGAGCACGCACATGGCAAATCAGATTACCATTCTGCCACAGTGAAAAGCCCTCAGGATCCCATCCATCCATTCTCTCTAACCTTTTTTTGTTGTTGTTGAAATGTCTCTAATCATCTGTGTATATTCCTGCCAAACCACCAAGAGAGGTTGAGAATGAGAGTTAAAAAGAAAGAGAGAGGATGAGAATGAGAAAGAGCGAGAGAAAGAGAGGGTGAGAGAGAATGAGCTAGAGGGAGAGAGAGAGGAGGAGAGAGAGAAAGAGAGAGCTGTACTACAGTATGAATGGAGGAGAACAATCTGTACTCACAATGATTGCATTACAGTTATTTGCAGGTTGACAGAGATACAGTTCTGTTCTTTTCTTAGTTTAGTACCTCTGTTCAACTCTGCAAGTAAATGAGATGCCCAAAAAGAGCAAAGCCTACCCTAGCCGGCTGGTACAGTAGTCATGGGCAAAGATTGCTGATACTTTAACAAAAGCTTCTGTATGAAGTAACAATGGTCTTTTATACCACTGGTCTTTTATATCTTTTAAAACTGTAAAGGGATCTCAAACCAAGGCTTACTTACACGTCCCTAAACTGTGAAGGGATCTCAAACTAAGGTGTACTTTAAAGTACAACTTTAGTAGTTGTTTGGGGGGGTATCTGTACTTTACTTTATTATAACTTTTACTTCACTACATTCCCAAAGAAAATAATGCAAGTTTTTACTCCATGCATGTTCCCTGACACCCAAAAGGGGTGCCTAATAATAAAGACATAATTTAACAGTAAAAACTAATGACCTTTTAATGTGGCATGAACACAATCGGTCATGATGCTTTCATTTTATTGTCAAACAAATCACCTCAGAAAGTAGGCTACCTGTGCATGTTGTCCACTCTAAAATAATCCAAACAGTGCAATGCGTGTACAATCACACCGTTTGATGAATGGAAAAACACATCAGTTACAAAACACCAAAAACGTGTGCCTAATGACATTTGATGAATGTCATTGATGAGGCTTACATTAATTGAAGTGTCTCCCTGACAAATGTACCTTTTTTTGTAGCCTAAAAAAGTCAAGACACCTGAAATGGGACTGAAACTGTCCCGAGGAAAAGGGGGATGGTCACCCTAACACACACAGTCATTGTATTACACTGGGCTACAGTCAAGGGGAAAAAGTCCCTATACTTTCAGTGCAATTTTCTGAAAAAGGAGGGTAAACTGTGTTTAGTTGCGTTTACCCTGCACTAGGCCTACGCCACTGCCAGTAACCTACCCTCTCAGCTGAGGCAAATTTACACACATGAACAAACGCAGAACAGGTAGACTACATTCAGTATAATACACGAGTTGAACCAAAACGTGTTTACACCCTAGTTCATGAGTTGTCCATAATTCATGAGCTGAGTCTTCACAGATCATGTGACATTAAACACTACCTTTCTTTCCTTACATTAATTACATTTATGACAGTGTTATTTGTAATTATTAAGCATTCAACAATTGAATTAGAACATTGAACTTAAACCCTGAACGATTCCTAGATCTTGGAGATCCTGGAAAATGCACTGTATGTCACACCCTGATCTGTTTCACCTGTCTTCTGATTGTCTCCTATCCCCCACCAGGTGTCTCCCATTACCTCATGTGTATTTATACCTGCGTATTCTGGTTGTCTGTTGCCAGTTCGTCTTGTCCCGTCAAGTCTTACCAGTGTGTTCCTAGTCTCCCCATTTCTGACCTTTCTGCCTGTCCTGACACTGATCCTGCCTGCAGTCCTGTACCTGCCTGACTTTGAGTTGGACTACGAGTATTTGCCTGCCTTGACCTACCGATTGCCTACCCCTTGTACTGTAATAAACTCAGAGACGTGTACTAGCCACCTCCTGTGTCTGCATCTGGGTCTTAGCCTGAGCCGTGACAGTACGAACTGGCCATGACTGATCTCACCAACAGCTTTGCTTCTTCTCAGCCTACCCCGGTGCCCCGAGGATCTTGCTTACCTCCTCCGGAGCGCTACGCTGGAGATTCTGGAACTTGGTCTGGGTCTTAGCCTGAGCCGTGACAGTACGAACTGGCCATGACTGATCCAGCAAACTCGAACCAGCTCTGCAATGCTGTCTCCTCCCAAGGAGTCACAATTTCTCTCCCAGTGCTCCCTCATCTTCGAGCTGCAGCGTTCTTCATTCCCCGTACCTGATAACGCTGATCTCCGGGAGGGCACATCGCAGCCGCAGAGTGACTGGAACCTGGAAGCCCTGTTCGACACCTTCCGTCACAGATTATCGGAGGTGATTAAAGATGAGCTCGCAGCCCATGGAACTCATCTCCCTCATAGCCTTGACCATTCGGATCGATGGGCGGCTACGGGAACGTAGGAGGGAGAGGGGGTCTGTTCCCTGTCGCCCTCGCTCGTCCACTAATTCCACATCGCCTCCAAGGAATCCCTGATGTCTACATTTCCAAGAGAATCCGGTGTCACCCGAGTTCCCTCGTAAATCACAGAGGGCTGTTGACTCGCCTCATCCAGAGCCCATGCAACTGGGCAGAGCTAGATTGTCTCCTGCTGAGCGTTTACGCAGACTGAATACCAAAAGCTGTCTGTATTGTGGAGCTACGGGACATTTCTTATCTACCTGCCCATTACAAGACCAGGCTCATCAGTAGGTACGAGTACACTGGTGAGCCATACTGGGAGTTTCCAATCTCTCACTACTCGTAACCCACTCTATGCTACCCTGTTGTGGGGAGACCAGTCCAAATCCATCTGAATGCTCATTGACTCTGGGGCTGACGAGAACTTTATGGACACTACCCTGGTGTCTCCAGCCAACCCCTTTCCACCCTAATGGATAGCAGAGCGCTGGATTGGCACTCTATTGGCAGAGTTGCCCACAATATGGTTCCTATCAGCCTGCGAGTGTCAGGCAACCACAGTGAGTCTATGCAGTTTCTGCTCCTGGAGTCTCCTCATATACCCATGGTTTTGGGGTTCTCATGGCTCCAGAGGCACAACCCCTTAATTGACTGAACTACAGATTCCATCACGGGTTGGAGTACATTTTTCCACACACATTGTCTGAAGTCGGCGCAGCCTGCCCCGGGATGTCTCCCTGCGGGTTTGGGTAAAGCCTCAGATCTCTCCATCGTTCCCACAGAGTACCAGGACTTACGTGAGGTTTTCATCTCTGCCCGCACCACATTTCTTCCTCCGCGTCAGCCCTTTATTCCCTGTCAGGTCAGGAGCAGGGTTCTTTTTGTGGAGAAGAAGGACAAGACCCTGCATCCGTGTATCAACTACCGGGGTCTTAATGACATTATGGTTAACAAACATTACCCGCTACCACTCATCTCCTCGGCTTTCAAGCCATCTCTAGGGGGCGGTCATCTTCTCCAAGTTGGACCTTCGAACCGTCTATCATCTGATTCGGATACAGGAAGAACACGAGTGGAAGACCGCCTTTAACACGGCTAGCGGGCACCTGGTGATGCCGTTTGGACTGACCAATGCTCCCACAGTGTTCCAGGCCCTGGTCAATGATGTGCTCCGTGACATGTTGAACCAATTTGTGTTTGTCAACCTCAACGACATCCTCATTTATTCTCGGGTCAGCTCAAAAGCACGTCCTCCATGTCCGACAGGTCCTCCAGCATCTTCTGGAGAACCAGCTTTTCATGAATGCGGAGAAATGTGAGTTTCATCACTCCACCATCTCCTTCCTTGGATACGTCATCACTGCAGGGCATATTCAGATGGACCCTAACAAGGTGAGAGCGGTGGTGGATTGACCTCAACCCACATCCAGAGTGCAGCTGCAACGTATCCTAGGGTTGGCTAATTTCTACCGTCATTTTCACCCAGGGTTACAGCACCCTCGCTTCCCCCCTCTCTGCACTCTCCTCTCCCAAGGTTCCGTTCATATGGTCTCTCGCAATTAAGATGGCGTTGGAGTGGAGGCATTGGTTAGAAATTCTTGGTGTGGATGGACCATAAGAACCTGGAATATCTCTGCACTGCCCAGTGTCTCAACTGCAGCGCCTCAACTCAACTCCAGGCAGGTGAGATGGGCCCTGTTATTCACTCGTTTCCATTTTACTATCCACTACCGCCCGGGGTCCAAGAATGTGAAACCTGACGCACAGAATAGACAGTCTGGTCCACAAGGCACAGTGTTCTCACTGTGGGGGGGTACAGTCCTGGAAAGGGTACATTCCTCGAGACTCACCTGTCATCCTGGCTCCAGTCGGACGAAACATTTTTTTGTGGCCCACTATGGTTACTGTCGTCTCCACATGTGTTGCCGTCTGCACTGTGTGTGTGCAAAACAAGAATCCGGCTGGCCTCCGGCTGGCAAGCTCCGGCTGGCCTCCTTCAACCACTCCCTGTTCCTCACCGCCCCTGGTCCCATATATCCTTGGACTTCGTCACGGGTTTCCCTCCATCAGACGGCAACACCACCATGGATATGTTTTCCAAAGCCACCCATTTTACGCCTCTTCCTAAGTTTCCCACAGCTAAGGAGACGGTCCAGCACATGGTGCAGCACGTCTTCCGGATCCATGGACTTCCGGTCGACATGGTCTCCGATCACGGTCCTCAGTTCTCATCCCGGTTCTAGAGGGTGTTCTGCACCACCATTGGGTTGTCGGCCAGCCTATCCTCTGGTTTTCATCCCCAGTCTAACGGCCAGTCGGATCGAGCCAATCAGGACCTGGAGACGACTCTTCGTTGCCTCATCTCCCCCAATCCCACCACCTGGAGCCAGCAACTCGTGTGGGTGAATAAGCCTGCAACACCCTTCCCTGTTCTGCTACTGGTCTCTCGCCTTTTCAGCCCCCGCTCTTCCCGGAGCAAGTGGCTAGCATACCTTCTTCCAGATGTTCGCCAGTCGCTGTACCTGGAAGAGAGCCCGGGCTGCTCTTCTCAAGACCACCTCCAGGTATCAACGACAGGCAAACCGCCACCGGACCCCTGCTCCCCACTTCCGTCTTGGGCAGGGGCTTTGAGACTTTCTACTCGGGATCTGCCCCTTCCTTGTCTCAGGATGGTAAGTTGGTGGTTGAAGATATCCCTCTAGTGGTGTGGGGGCTGTGCTTTGGCAAAGTGGGTGGGGTTATATCCTTCCTGTTTGGCCCTGTCCGGGGGTGTCCTCGGAGTGGGCCACAGTGTCTCCTGACCCCTCCTGTCTCAGCCTCCAGTATTTATGCTGCAGTAGTTTATGTGTCGGGGGGCTAGGGTCAGTTTGTTATATCTGGAGTACTTCTCCTGTCCTATTCGGTGTCCTGTGTGAATCTAAGTGTGCGTTCTCTAATTCTCTCCTTCTCTCTTTCTCTCTCTCGGAGGACCTGAGCCCTAGGACCATGCCCCAGGACTACCTGACATGATGACTCCTTGCTGTCCCCAGTCCACCTGGCTGTGCTGCTGCTCCAGTTTCAACTGTTCTGCCTTATTATTATTCGACCATGCTGGTCATTTATGAACATTTGAACATCTTGGCCATGTTCTGTTATAATCTCCACCCGGCACAGCCAGAAGAGGACTGGCCATCCCACATATGCTCTCTCTAATTCTCTCTTTCTTTCTCTCTCTCGGAGGACCTGAGCAATAGGACCATGCCCCAGGAATACCTGACATGATGACTCCTTGCTGTCCCCAGTCCACCTGACTGTGCTGCTGCTCCAGTTTCAACTGTTCTGCCTTATTATTATTCGACCATGCTGGTCATTTATGAACATTTGAACATCTTGACCATGTTTTGTTATAATCTCCACCCGGCACAGCCAGAAAAGGACTGGCCACCCCACATAGCCTGGTTCCTCTCTAGGTTTCTTCCTAGGTTTTGGCCTTTCTAGGGAGTTTTTCCTAGCCACCGTGCTTCTACACCTGCATTGCTTGCTGTTTGGGGTTTTAGGCTGGGTTTCTGTACAGCACTTTGAGATATCAGCTGATGTACGAAGGGCTATATAAATACATTTGATTTGATTTGATTTGATTCATACAAGAATTTAAGCTTTCAGCCGAAATAAGACACTTATATGTACATAAATGTTTAATGTCCATAATATTTATGATTATTTATTTGAATTGTGCGCCCTCCAGTTTCACCGGAAGTTGTCCGATCCTTAAGGAGGGTGTATGGCAAACAAGTGGGAAAAAATGAGCAAGTACAACAAAAAGATCTGTGTGTTTAAAGGTGCTCAGCTGAAATTCAGCCCTACTGAGTGGACAGCGCTGGACAGGGAGACGGTTTGTGCAGTCACGTAGAAATAAATGGTTTAAACCAGGGATCATCAACTAGATTCAGCCGCGGGTAGATTTTTTTTCTTGAGCGGGTGGTTAAGGGGCCTAAACATAATTACGAATAATTTGTACACTGCAATGATAGACCGCAAGAAGCCCAAACAGAATTGTTTGACTAAAACATAATAATTTCAAACCTTGTTACATTTCTATATGATCACGTGTCTCTATTATATGTGGGGATACTTGGGAACAGATTTCTTAAGTTAAAATCACTTGGAGCTGATTTCCTGGTGTTTTTACAGTTTATTACGTACATCAATGAAAGAAAAAAAGTATATTTATTTTGTTCAGAAAACTTTGGCGGCCAAATAAAACCACCAGCGTGCCAAATTCAACCCGAGGGCCGCCAGTTGGGGAACCAGGTGGTTTAAACCATGGGAGTGGGGGTGTTTGTTTCATTTGGAAGCTCTTATTTTCATATGTACCACTGTAAAACATATTTACCAATAGGAGAACGGTTAAATTAGCATTATTTAGAGACCACACCCAAAGTTTGACATTCGTTGCATTTAGGGGAGCTCATGTCTCATTCAGGGGCGAGGAGCTTGTGTAAAAGGATCTCAAGTTCAAAGGGATCTCAAGTACAAAGGTATACTTGAACTTCCCTTTGTTTAAATGGGCATAAATTATACCAATAGGGAGACAGTGTAACCGTATTCAATGCTTTGAGCACTGATATGACCTATCAAGTCGACATGATTTGCTCTGAGGGGGTGATAGCAAGCATTGAATACTGTGGTTCTGTATGTATCTCTGTAGGATCCGATTATGCCCATTTAATATTGGCAATTATGGGCAATAACCAGTACTTCCTACCCCCTCCATCACTCTGGACAGGAGCGGAGACCATGTTAGTAAGAGGCACAGCTGCTAGACGAGGGCTGACAGTAACATCAGAGATAGATCCAATCTTCCCTTTGCCTAGGTGATTTGGTGATTTGGTACAGTGCACAGCACAGGGGAGAGATGATGGAGCACAGCTTGAGCCAAATGTCCCAAATGACACCCTATTCCCTTTATAGTGCCCTACCTTTGACCAGGGCCCATAGAGGCTTGAAATAGGTGTAGTGCTGACTGTTGCCATGTGTCACTGAACAGATTATAGAGGCATGACCGAAGCCGAAATCAACCGCACATCCACATACGGATGAAATAGAAACTGGCAAATACATTATTTCACACCTTTGGAGTGGTTGAAAACAACCCAACCTGAACATCTATCCTCATCTCCTATCACTGCTCCTTGTACACAGCAAACGGCCACTACAGTATAAGGAGAGTAGAAGGAGAGAATAGTCATCAACACCAGCAGAAGTAGAAAGTCAAGCTTACTGAGATATGAGTCAAGGAAATGGATACTATGTAATACAAAAGCAGACTTTGGAATATTCTGACCAATTTCTCTGCTTTTCCAATACATGTCATTGATTTCCTTGCTATCAGCTGGACCTATAACTGGACCCATAACTTCCTCTGAGGGTGAGGGTGGGGTAGAGAGAGGGCAGAGGGTCATACATACAGACATAAAGCAGTACCCTCTTTTAGCAACCGAATAAAATGCAACAATCTGAATTCAAATACAGAGTAGCTTTATTTATAGAATACAGCATCAGTTTTTGCAAAAATAGTTCTATCATAGAGAAAAATCTACTTGGTCTTAAAGGTCCAGGTATGCGTCCCAAATTGCACCCTATTCCCTACATAGTGCACTACTTTTGACCAAAGCCCCTATGGGCCCTGGTCAAAAGTGCTGCACTAAATAGGGAACAGGGTGTCATTTGGAACACACATCGGGTTATAGTAACAGAGTCCCCAATACATATATTAACTAGCAGTAGTAAGAGACGAGGAAAACAGTAAATAGACAGGACAAGAGGAAAAAGCATCAAATGAAATAGGCAAGACTTGTCATAATAATAAACAGGGAGAAGGGAAAAACGACTACTTGAAGCATGCAATGCTTAACGTAAGGGCGTGGAAATACCATGCCAAGAGTGTTCTCTTTCTAGTGAATATTGAAATACAAAAAAAAGTGTACACCTAATGTCTCATCAGAATGGACAGTAATTCAGCACTATGGTAACAATGTAAACCATGTGGAAATGAATTAGCCTGTACCCAGATCTGTTTCTGGCATCTTGTCAACTCATTTTCATGCCAAATATATTGGCACCCAGAAGTGGGATTCGTGGAAAGAAAAAGCAGGTTAGTTTTCAATAGGGTGACATTTGCCATGCAGGCATGAACTATGACCCTTGACCTTACGTACGTGTGTTTCGTTGGTGGTGAAATGGTGCTTCATTTCTTTAAACACCACAGGACCTCTGCTGATATAAGTAACATGTATACAAAAAGGTGTCTTTCAGGATTTTTTTAGATCCGTTTCTATGCAATAACACGCTTTATTTAACAGGTCTCCAACTCAAAAAAAATAAAAAATCCCCTCAAAAATCCAAGTTGCAATGGAGTTTCAAGACTGCAAAGTCCCTCTCCTATCTGCATCAATAGGATCCACGTACCTTTTATTCACATATCTATTATAATACACACTCTGTACATCTTCACATACACACGTCGTTTTTGGTGTGTGTTCTCCAATCACCGATGTCAAACTGGTGAAATTAAGTTGTGTAAAAGTACCTTTCACTTTGTTTTCATACTAACGTAAAGATAATAAAACTGGAAGAATTTAAATCAACTACAGTCTTTGAGAAATGTGTAGATGTGTCCTTGCTGAATCGCTACCAAATTGTTCTTATGCATGACAAACATTGTGCGTGGTCGTCATATAATTATGCCCTTCCCACACCCAGGTCAATCACAAAAACATCAGATCCCTCTCAGAAGTACATCGGCAGTAAGTTCAACCTTCCTATATCGTCACAAATCCCATAAAATTCCCTCTGTAATGGCTGCCTCAGGGTAGTATTCTGACTTGAGATCCGCAAGCTTAACTCGGCTTTTCACGCAAGTTTCCCCATTGATGTCGTTGAATGATTTACGTGGAAATCCAAGGTACTTGGGCTTATCTCAACTCTGAATCGTTACCATCAGTAACCAGATGGATCCTATGCACAGCAGACAGATAATGAAGGACGCATAGATTGGGGTGGTAGTTGGGTCTAGGCCTAATCCGACTTATCCTTTTTCTTTGGTGTCACTTTACCGGCTACTGCGGACCCTACCGCTCCAACTCCTCCCGTCACCACGGAAACGCCCCCTTTGACTAATCCCACGCCGGCGGCCGGCACGCTGGTCACCACCGTCTTGGTGATGTCATAGCTCTTACAGCCCACCCAGGCCACGCCTCCCCATGTCGCGCCGACCGCCCCTCTGGTCATGTTGAAGAGACCGCCGGTCACCCTCCAGATGACCCCCGCCTCGGTCTTAGGGTGGTCCTTCTCGCCGTCTGGAGGGGGGAGGGTTGGGAGAGGGGGGGGGGATGAGGGAGAGAAAAAAATATGACTATTTATTTATTTATAGATTCATAGTTTGTGTCTAGGTGCCTGAAAGAAAGTGCCAGGTGAAACCTTCCCATTAGTCCTCTTCAGGGGTGTTCTATGGCTGTAGATGTTAGAGGAAAACAAAGCAGGTGATCTTTCCAGTCCCCTCGGAGGAACAACGAGGACCACCATACGCCAATCCATCATCCTACATTTCCAACGCCTATCCTACATAGTCGACAACTTTTGACCAGGCCCCAAAAAGGATCTGGTCAAAAGGAAAGCACTATGAAGGGACGATAGGGTGCCATTTGGGACACAGGACCTCTCTTTAATAATAGTCCTACCTAGAATACAACATCTTAATACAAAGATTAATGTCAGATATCTGCCACTTACTTACATAAGGAGAATGTTGAATTGGTGTTTGACTGTATAACTCATTATTGTAAATAGTTATTGTCTGACCTAAAGCCTCAGGTCCGCAAATAAGGTCTATTACATGGCCTGACTGATACAAAGCTGATGACGGGGACTTGTGTGGACTAAGAGTTCACTTTAAATCGCTCATATTGTATTAATTTCCTAATTCACATACAGTTGAAGTTGGAAGTTTACATACACCTTAGCCAAATACATTTAAACTCAGTTTTTCACAATTCCTGACATTTAATCAAAGTAAAAATTCCCTGTCTTAGGTCAGTTAGGATCACCACTTAATTTTAAGAATGTGAAATGTCAATCACAATCCCAGTGGGCCAGAAGTTTACATACACTCAATTAGCATTTGGTAGCACTGCCTTTAAATTGTTTAACTTGGGTCAAACGTTTCAGGTAGCCTTCCACAATAAGTTGGGTGAATTTTGGCTCATTCCTCCTGACAGAGCAGGTGTAACTGAGTCAGGTTTGTAGGCCTCCTTGCTCGCACATGCGTTTTCAGTTCTGCCCACAGATGTTCTATGTGATTGAGGTCAGGGCTTTGTGATGGCCACTCCAATACCTTGACTTTGTTGTCCTTAATAAGCCATTTTGCCACAACTTTGAAAGTATGCTTGGGGTCATTGTCCATTTGGAAGACCCATTTAAAACCAAGCTTTAACTTCTTGACTGATGTCTTGAGATGTTGCTTCAATATATCCACATCATTTCCATCCTCATGATCCCATCTATTTTGTTAAGTGCAGCAGACCCCCCTGCAGCAAAGCACCCCCACAACATGATGCAGCCACTACCATGCTTCACGGTTGGGATGGTGTTCTTCGGCTTGCAAGCCTCCCCCTTTCTCCTCCAAACATAACGATGGTCATTATGGCCAAACAGTTCTATTTTTGTTTCATCAGACCAGAGGACATTTCTCCAAAAAGTATGATCTTTGTCCCCATGTGCAGTGTCAAACCGTAGTCTGGCTTTTTTACGGCGGTTTTGGAGAAGTGGCTTCTTCCTTGCTGAGCGGCCTTTCAGGTTATGTCAATATAGGACTCGTTTTACTGTGGATATAGATACTTTTGTTCCTGTTTCCTCCAGCATCTTCACAAGGTCCTCTGCTGTTGTTCTGGGATTGATTTGCACTTTTCGCACCAAAGTACGTTCATCTCTAGGAGACAGAACGCGTCTCCTTCCTGAGCGGTATGGTGGCTGCGTGGTCCCATGGTGTTTATACTTTTGTGCTATTGTTTGTACAGATGTACATGGTACCTGCAGGCGTTTGGAAATTGCTCCCAAGGATGAACCAGACCTGTGGAGGTCTACAATTTGCTTTCTGAGATCTTGGGTGATTTATTTTGATTTTCCCATGACGTCAAGCAAAGAGGCACTGATTTTGAAGGTAGGCCTTAAAAAAACATCCACAGGTACTCCTCCAATTGACTCAAATGATGTCAACTAGCCTATCAGAAGCTTCTAAAGCCATGACATAATTTTATAGAATTTTCCAAGCTGTTTAAAGGCACAGTCAACTTACTGTATGTAAACTTCTGACCCACTGGAATTGTGATACAGTGAATTATAAGTGAAATAATCTGTCTGTCAACAATTGTTGTAAAAATTACTTGTGTCATGCACAAAGTAGATGTCCTAACCGACTTGCCAAAACTATAGTTCGTTAGCAAGAAATTTGTGGAGCGGTTGAAAAAACTCCACTTCAACTGTACACTATATATACAAAAGTATGTGGACATACCTTCAAATATTTCAGCCACACTCGTTGCTGGCCCGTGTATGAAATCGAGCACACAGCCATGCAATCTCCAAAGACAAACAATGGCAGTAAATGGCCTTACTGAAGAGCTCATTGACTTTCAATGTGGCACCTTTCCAACAAGTCAGTTCATCAAATGTCTGCCCTTCTAGAGCTGCCCAAGTCAACTTTAAGTGGAAACGTCTAGAAGCAACAATGGCTCAGCCGCCAAGTGGTAGGCCACACAAGGTCACAGAAAGGTGCTGAAGCACGCAGCGCATACAAATCGTCTGTTCCCAGTTGCAACACTCACTACCGAGTTCCAAACTGCCTCCGGAAGCAACGTCAGTACAATAACTGTTCGACGGGAGCTTCATGAAATCGTTTTCTATGGCCGAGCAGCCACACACAAGCCCAAGATCACCATGCGCAATGCCAAGCGTCAGCTGGAATGGTGTAAAGCTCGCTGCCATTGGACTCCGGAGCAGTGGAAATGTGTTCTCTGAAGTGATGAATCACGCTTCACCATCTGGCAGTCTGACGGACAAATCTGGGTTTGAGAACGCTATCTGCCCCAATGCATAGTGCCAACTGTATAGTTTGAAGGAGGAGGAATAATGGTCTGGGGCTGTTTTTCATGGTTCAGGCTAGGCCCCTTAGTTCCAGTGAAGGGAAATCTTAACGTTAAAGCATACAATGACATTCTAGACAATTCTGTGCTTCCAACTTTGTGGCTGCAGTTTGGGTGCTTCCAACTTTGTGGCTGCAATCCTTAAAAAGGATTTGGGCCACCACAAGCTCCCAGAACAACTTAAATGTGCCTTGGCATAGATTCTACAAGTGTCTGGAGGGATGTGACACCATTCTTTTCCAAGAAATTCCATAATTTGGTGTTTTGTTGATGGTGGTGGAAAACGCTGTCTCAGGCGACACTACTGCATCTCCCATAAGTGTTCAACTGGGTTAAGATCTTGTTGCACGCACGCACACAGAGAACAAAAATATAAACGTAAAGTGTTGGTCCCATGTTTCATGAGATGAAATAAAAGGTCCCAGAAATGTTCCATACGCACAAAAAGCTTAGTTCTCTAACATTTTTTGCACAAATATGTTAACATCCCTGTGAGCATTACTCCTTTGCCAAGATAATTCATCCACCTGAACGGTGTGGCATGTTAAGAAGCTGATTAAACAGCATGATCATTAGACAGGTGCACCTTGTGCTGGGGACAATAAAAGGACACTCTAAAATGTGCAGTTTTGTCACACATCACAATGCGACAAATGTCTCAAGTTTTGAGGGAGCATGTAATTGGCATGCTGACTGCAGCAATGTGCACTAGAGTTGTTGTAAGAGAATTGAATGTTCATTTCTTTACCATAAGCCGCATAACAATGTCATTTTAAAGAATTTGGCAGTACGTTCAACCGGCCTCACTACCGCAGACCACGTGTAACCACCCCAGTTCAGGACCTCCACATCTGGTTTCTTCACCCGCAGGATCGTCTAAGACCAGCCACCCAGCCAGCTGATGAAACTAAGGAGTGTTTCTGTCTGTAAAAAAGCCCTTTTGCGGGGAAAAACGTATTCTGATTGGCTGAGCCCCTTCTCAGTCATGTGAAATCCATAGATTAGGGCCTAATGAATTTCATTCTGTCATTCTGTCATTCTGGATAAGAGCATATGCTAAAATGTCAAATGTAAAACATGTGAGTATCGTGACAATATCGTATTGTGAGGTCCCTGGCAATTCCCACCCCTTAAATACAACTATATACACTTTATTGAAGCTGTCATCCACCACAAGCCTGTTGGTATAAAACGCTTATTAGTGGAAACTTGGCTTTACAGCTTGGGGAAAATAAAAGGCACCTATAAAATGGGTAATGGTGTTGTTGGTCTATGTAAGGTCTGTGGCTGTAGTGAATCACAATGCATGTCCATGGTTGTTGCCACTGCTTACAGATGACTGAGTCATAGGCTAAGGCTTTAAAATGTGGCATAAAATGTGGACAGAAAAAGCTTTTTAAAAGTAACTTTGTAGGAGACCTTTCCCTCCCCACATACAGTGGCTTGCGTAAGTATTCGGCCCCCTTGAACTTTGCGACCTTTTGCCACATTTCAGGCTTCAAACATAAAGATATAAAACTGTATTTTTTTGTGAAGAATCAACAACAAGTGGGACACAATCATGAAGTGGAACGACATTTATTGAATATTTCAAACTTTTTTAACAAATCAAAAACTGAAAAATTGGGCGTGCAAAATTATTCAGCCCCTTTACTTTCAGTGCAGCAAACTCTCTCCAGAAGTTCAGTGAGGATCTCTGAATGATCCAATGTTGACCTAAATGACTAATGATGATAAATACAATCCACCTGTGTGTAATCAAGTCTCCGTATAAATGCACCTGCACTGTGATAGTCTCAGAGGTCCGTTAAAAGCACAGAGAGCATCATGAAGAACAAGGAACACACCAGGCAGGTCCGAGATACTGTTGTGAAGAAGTTTAAAGCCGGATTTGGATACAAAAAGATTTTCCAAGCTTTAAACATCCCAATGAGCACTGTGCAAGCGATAATATTGAAATGGAAGGAGTATCAGACCACTGCAAATCTACCAAGACCTGGCCGTCCCTCTAAACTTTCAGCTCATACAAGGAGAAGACTGATCAGAGATGCAGCCAAGAGGCCCATGATCACTCTGGATGAACTGCAGCGATCTACAGCTGAGGTGGGAGACTCTGTCCATAGGACAACAATCAGTCGTATATTGCACAAATCTGGCCTTTATGGAAGAGTGGCAAGAAGAAAGACATTTCTTAAAGATATCCATAAAAAGTGTCATTTAAAGTTTGCCACAAGCCACCTGGGAGACACACCAAACATGTGGAAGAAGGTGCTCTGGTCAGATGAAACCAAAATTGAACTTTTTGGCAACAATGCAAAACGTTATGTTTGGCGTAAAAGCAACACAGCTGAACACACCATCCCCACTGTCAAAAATGGTTGTGGCAGCATCATGGTTTGGGCCTGCTTTTCTTCAGCAGGGACAGGGAAGATGGTTAAAATTGATGGGAAGATGGATGAAGCCAAATACAGGACCATTCTGGAAGAAAACCTGATGGAGTCTGCAAAAGACCTGAGACTGGGACGGAGATTTGTCTTCCAACAAGACAATGATCCAAAACATAAAGCAAAATCTACAATGGAATGGTTCAAAAATAAACATATCCAGGTGTTAGAATGGCCAAGTCAAAGTCCAGACCTGAATCCAATCGAGAATCTGTGGAAAGAACTGAAAACTGCTGTTCACAAATGCTCTCCATCCAACCTCACTGAGCTCGAGCTGTTTTGCAAGGAGGAATGGGAAAAAATGTCAGTCTCTCGATGTGCAAAACTGATAGAGACATACCCCAAGCGACTTACAGCTGTAATCGCAGCAAAAGGTGGCGCTACAAAGTATTAACTTAAGGGGGCTGAATAATTTTGCACGCCCAATTTTTCAGTTTTTGATTTGTTAAAAAAGTTTGAAATATCCAATAAATGTCGTTCCACTTCATGATTGTGTCCCACTTGTTGTTGATTCTTCACAAAAAAATACAGTTTTATATCTTTATGTTTGAAGCCTGAAATGTGGCAAAAGGTCGCAAAGTTCAAGGGGGCCGAATACTTTCGCAAGGCACTGTACCCCCACAGAAACAACTATGACAAAGTGAAAAACAAAAACGGAGTACATCTCGTGAAGCTCTGTCGAACACTGGGTCTGTACATAGTCAATGGTAGGCTGAGAGGGGACTCTTTTGGTAGGTACACCTACAGCTCATCCCTTGGCAGCAGCAACTACTTCCTCACCGACCTAAACCCAGAGTCTCTCAGAGCCTTCACAGTCAGCCCACTAGCACCTCTCTCAGACCACAGTAAAATCACAGTGTATCTGAGAAGAGCAGAACCCAACCATAAAGCATCACGGCCCAATAAATGACATGGTACAAAACAGGCCTATAGATGGAGCACAAACAGTACAGACATCTACCAAAAAGCAATTAGTAGCCAAAAAATACAATCTCTCCTGGACAACTTTTTAGCCTTAGCATTCTCCTACAGCAATGAAGGTGTAAATTTAGCCGTTTGGAACATAAACTTCATATTTGACAAATTAGGCTCCTTGACTAATCTAAAGAAGCATAAGAGCAAACCAGAAATAACAGATAATGAAAAATGGTTTGATAATGATTGCAAAAATCTAAGAAAGTAATTGAGAAATATATCCAATCAAAAACACAGAGAACCAGACAACAAAAATATACGCCTTCAATTTGGGGAAACACTGAAGCAATACAAACACAGCCTAAGAACAAAAAAGGAACAGCACATTAGAAATCAGCTGGATGGAATTGAGGAATCCATAGAATCAAACCACTTCTGGGAGAATTGGAATAAATTAAACAAACCTCATCATGAGGAATTGGCTTTCCAAAATGGGGATATGTGGAGAAATCACTTTGCAAACCTCTACAGCAATATAACAAAGAGCCCAGAACAAAAAGATATACAAGAAAAATGACAAATCCTTGAATCAGCAGTCAAATACTATCAGAATCCTGTGGATACCCCAATTACAGAATAATAATTATTGGAAAAACTATGCACTCACCAACCCCAAAAGGCCTGTGGTATTTTAAATGAAATCAAATATACAGACAAATTCAAATTGGCTATACTCAAACTCTTCAACATTATCCTCACTGCAGGTATTTCCCCCCGATATTTGGAACCAGGGATTGATCACACCAATCTATAAAAATTGAGACAAATTTGACCCAAATAATAAGGAATTTGCGTTAACAGCAACTTGGGAAAAATTCTCTGCAATATTATAAATAGATAAATAAATAAATATCATTTCCTTGACGAACACAACGTCCTGAGCAGAAACCAGATTGGATTTCAAAAAAATTATCGTACAACAGACCACATTTACACCCTCCACACTTTAATTGATAAACAAGTAAACCAAAACAAAGGCAAAATCTACTCGTGTTTTGTATATTTCAAGAAAGCATTTTATTCAATTTGGCACAAAGGTATTTTTTATAAACTAATAGAAAGTGGTATTGAAGGGAAAACATATGATTTTATTAAATCAATGTACACTAATAACAAATGTGCGGTTAAAATTGGCAACAAGCAAACAGACTTCTTCTCTCAGGGACGGGGAGTGAAACAGGGCTGCCCAATAAGTCCAACATTATTTAACATCTACATTAATGAAGAGAGAGAGATACAGAGAGAGAGAGAGAGATTCAGAGAGAGAGAGAGAGCGATACAGAGAGAGAGAGAGAGATACAGAGAGATACAGAGAGAGAGAGAGAGAGAGAGATACAGAGAGAGAGAGAGAGAGAGAGAGAGAGATACAGAGATAAAGAGAGATACAGAGAGAGAGAGAGAGAGAGATACAGAGAGAGAGAGAGAGAGATACAGAGAGAGAGAGAGAGAGATACAAAGAGAGAGATACAGAGAGAGAGATACAGAGAGAGAGAGAGAGAGATACAGAGAGAGAGAGAGAGAGAGATACAGAGAGAGAGAGATACAGAGAGAGAGATACACAGAGAGAGAGAGAGAGAGAGAGAGAGAGAGAGAGAGAGATACAGAGAGATACAGAGAGATACACAGAGAGAGAGAGAGAGATACAGAGAGAGAGAGATACAGAGAGAGAGAGAGAGAGAGAGAGAGAGAGAGATACAGAGAGAGAGATAGAGATACAGAGAGAGAGATAGAGATACAGAGAGAGAGAGAGAGAGAGAGAGATACAGAGAGAGAGAGAGAGAGAGAGAGAGAGAGAGAGAGAGAGAGAGAGAATGCTTTGGCAATGTGTACATTTTAACGTCATGCTAATAATATATAGAAATTGGGGGAAAAGTGTACCATGCTAATTAATGTCTCCAGTGTTTAGTGAAGTCACATTCATTTCCTGATTAATACATCTTCATTTTTGGGTAAATCCAGCCCATTGACTTCATTGTACAGTAAAAAAAAGGCCTTTACAGCCCATCACCTACTTCCTAGCACAGATATAATGTACCACTTCACCCTGGGTGATAAAGTACCCCCTATTCCGTCCTTGCATGATTTGACACAGTGATGTATATTCTCCCGTCTCAATCCAAGCATAACATTGAGGTGACAGAACTGTATGTCTTTCAGCCCCCCATTTCCCCTCCCACACCCCTTTGGCTTGACAAACATGAATTCCCTAATGTCGTAGCTAGCGAGGAGTAAGTGGTGAGCCTTTCACGTCATTCCTTTCTACACTAACGACATGACTTTATAGAACGATTAGCCCTTCTGCTCCTCAAGGGGCCACCACTAGGCTATCGGACCCACCCCTATCTGACTGAGAACATGAACATTATACACGCAGGCTCCTTCACTTCTCTGCTAAAAAAAGCTGCATAGGACAAACAGGCCCCTGTTCAAACTGTTGTAACAGTAAAATAAAGAAAGTGAAGTAGCCTTACTGTTCAATAACTACCTGGAATACTATTCAACAGTTAATAAACCACATTTCCAGTAGCTTCCTATCTGCATTAGGTACAGATATAAAAACCAACTGCGTATTAATGTGTAGGCGCGCCAACAAATTCTGTCTCTTTCCCAGGCTGTGCCAAGTGTGTTGGCAGAGCCGTTACCATATGCTATTTATAGACGTCTTCATCTGTGGCTGAAAGAAGCCTATCCGTGCACCCCCTCCTGTACACCCGGTCATTCTCTTCACCACGTCAACCTATAGTGAAAGGTGTGTAATAGCCCTTCATTCACATGGCCCGAGTCAAAAGTTGTGCACTACTATATAGGGAACGGAGTGTCATTTGGGATGTGTGCCCTAGATCTCCTTATGCTGTTAATCTTCAAACGTAGAGGCTTCTCATTAACAATAACGGAGGTCAAGACACACTAACACCAACTGTCACTAACGCCCGGTGTTATCACACCCCTGAGGGGTGAGATATAGTAGAATGTCACAACCTTACACTTCCTAAGCAACACCCTAACGTTCTACATCATTAAGAGTAGGCCTACCAGGAATTCTGCCTGGGTATGAACTCCCTGGAGATGTACAGTGCCTTCAGAAAATATTCAGGACCTCCACATCTTTTTTTCCCCACATTTTGTTACGTTACAGCCTTATTCTAAAACGGATTAAATACACACAATACACCAGAATGACAAAGCAAAAACAGGTTTTCAAAAAAAATTGGGGGGAATTTATTTACACAGAAAAACAGAAAAACCTTATTTACGTAAGTATTCAGACCCTTTGCTATGAGACTCGAAATTGAGCTCGGGTGAATACCGTTTCCATTGATCACCCTTGAGATGTTTCTACAACTTGGAGTCCATCTGTGTTAAATTCAATTGATTGGACATGATTTGGAAAGGCACACATTTGTCTATAAAAGGTCCCCAGTTGACAGTGCATGTCAGAGCAAATACCAAGCCATGACGTCGAAGGATTTTTTTATTTTTATACTTTCGCCAAAATGTCTAAAAAACTGTTTTTGCTTTGTCATTATGGGGTACTGTGTGTAAATTGATGAGGGAAAACTTTACAGCACACTGCTATAAAAAATTATTAAAATATTTTGTTATGTTGAGCACCTACTGATTTGATAAAATAAAGGTTTAAGGAAATACAGGAAGACACCACATTACTACAAGAGAAAACAGCTCAATCAAGCCCGATGGTCTTGTAAGTATAAAAGCAAAGCTTGCTTTCACATCACTTAAAAAAGCATGAAAAGGTTGCATAATGGTCATAGTGAAGGTTGTGAAGAACCCAATACCTTGTGCATGCTTGCAACTTCAGGATCAAAGGAGAATCCGGCCAGTGAGGGTTTGAAGGTCCTTCTATGGAGGCGGCTGAGGCAGTGCTCTGGCCCCTATGGATAGCTGTGCTCAATACAACCCGATTATGCACCACAGCAGTAGGCGATCTCTTCTTACTTACTTTTATTTACTCAAGGGAGCCCAATTGAGACCAGTGTCTTATTTGCAATGGTGCCCAGAGGGAGAAAAAATAAATATCCACAACACAACAACAAAAAAGATAAAAACTACAAGACCGTTATAAATACATTACATCATGCGATTACAATAAGTTACTGTATAATAGTCAATTGAAACAATTGCACAAACACATTTTACAACAGAGTTTTAAACTACCTGATGGGCACCAGGGAATGTGTCATTTGTTTTGTAAGGTATTCCATAACTGAGGTGCGTTAAAACTAAAGGTGGAGTTACCAAACTTAACCAACCCTGCAAACAAGTTTGGTATCTCATATTTTTATATTTCAACAGGGAAGTGAGGTATGTTGGAAGTTTGTAGAGCAGAGCTTTGTGAACAAGAAGTGAGTAATGAAGTGATCTATGGGATTTGAGAGAGGTCCAGCCAACCTGATATAGGATGCAGTGATGAGAATTGAAACTGTCACCTGTAATAAAGCGAAGGGCACTACGGTAGATGGTAACCAATGGTTTAAGAGTAGTAGATACTATATGTGACTCGTGTCAGGAAACTAGGCATATGTCAAGCATCACTACTTCACAGGAGAGCCATTTGAATGTAAACTTTCTTCAATCAAAATGTTTTTTTTTGTTGGCAGAAATCCCTTCCAAAAAATGTGAACTTTCATGTACCTTAATAACAAATGTGTATGCTATCTGTAAATACGAATAAAATTGTTAAATTACGAGCCAGGCTGGTTTAGCCACCGAAAAAGGCAGGAACCTTCCCGCTAGCCATGATTGGCTGAGATAATGGGTGGGCTGGACATGCTGAGAGATGAGAATTGCTCCACTTTCTGGGGTTTTGAAACCAGTGGAATGCCCGATGGAATTAGAGTTTGATAGCTAAGGAGAGGGAGAAAATTATGGCGTTTGATTACAAATAAGCAGAGAGAAAAAAGTTACTTGGCTTGTTGTGGCGTGCCGGGCGCCTGCAGGTTGACTTCGGTCGTCATTTGAACAGTGTTTCCTTCGACACATTGGTGCAGCTGGTTGACGGCTTAAGCGGGCGGGCGTTAACCTTTTCACACGTACCAACAAACGGGTGTGATTAATCTACAGTGGTCCCTGTGGACGCAACAATCAGCGTTTGAGCTGGCTACACTGTTTTTTTTACAGAAACATTTTGCACAAACGCAGTCCTTACAAAGTTATGTCTAGAATGTGGCCAGTTTATTTTTGGGTGCAATGTTCAGACATTCACAGCTTATAAAATAATTATCACATTGTTCCTCAACCTTATTTTCTCGCTCCGAGTCTCTACTGTTATCTAATGTCAAAAACAGCATTTCAAATGTTGCAACATAAGACTGAATCAAGCCGATCGGTCACATATAACCTACACAGGGTTTCAACTCGGAACCAACCCACTAATTCTACACAGCATCCTTTCTATCCTCTGCAGTGAGAATGTGAGATACATCAAATCTAGGCCTATATACCATCCATAGGACCGAATTTCATTGACCGATAATAAACCAAGCTGCTGATGGAGCCAAATATTCCCTCACTGCCTGTGTGCTGGAACAACCTCTAAAACCATCCTTTAACTGCATCCTAAATGGCACCCTATTCCCTGCATAGTGCACTACTTTTGACCAGAGCCCTATGGTAGTGTAGTGTATTATATAGTGCAGGGTTATTAAACTCTTACCCTATGAGGTCTGAAGCCTGCTGTTCTACTGTTCTGCCTGATAATTAATTGCACCCACCTGGTGTCTCAGGTCTAAATCAGTCCCTGGATAGAGGGGAACCCTTTTTTAAAAAGCAGTGGAACTGGCTTTGAGGTCCAGAGTTGAATTTGAGGGATGTAGGGAATAGGGTGCCATTTAGGACACATCATTGTCTCTTCTTAGTAAGGAGCTCCTCTCAGGGGGCCAGTATATTGCAGAGGTAAGGTATGCCTACCATAATGCTTGCCATAAATAATAATCCCATAAAACAAAAAGACAAATGGCTCCCTCCCAAATTGTAACCTCTTCCCTATGTAGTGGACTTCCTTTGACCAGGGCTCCAATCAAAAGTAGTGCACTGTATAGGGTAAAGGGTACTATTTAGGACAATGACAATAAACCTGTTGAGGGTATAATATCTGCATGGCAGTTAAACTCTAACAGGGGAGGAAGCTATAGCAGCCTGCAGGCTAATTCAGCCTCTGCTGAGTCTCAGGGAATAGGGTAGCGTGCCAAACGGCACCCTATAATAGCATTCCCTATATAGCCCCATAGTTTCTGGTGAAAAAAATAGGGTCCCATTTGGGATGAGGAGGAAGAGGATCTAGACTGCAGCATGTAGATACTGCAGTGTGGAGACTACCAAGTCTCAGATGGACCATTACAGGCACGCACACACACACTAGACCATTAGAGACTAGCTTTAATGTGCACTGATAAGCATACAGGGAGCTGCTGCTCGTGGCATGGCATCATCTCTCTCCTTTTGTGTGTGTGTGTGTGTGTGTGTGTGTGTGTGTGTGTGTGTGTGTGTGTGTGTGTGAGAATGTTACATGGGACTCTGGTGGATAAGAAGCCCAGGAGACCTCTACTGTACAGTATATAGATCCTCACTCAGCCCCTACCTTGGCCTCCACCCTAGTAATAGACTGTTCTCTCTGCTACCGGACGGCAAGCGGTACCGGAGTGCCAAGTCTAGGTCCAAGAGGATTCTAAACAGCTTCTACGCTCAAGCCATAAGACTCCTGAACATCTAATCAAATGGCCACCCATATAATTTGCTTTGCCCCCCCCCCCCCCCCCCTTTTACGCCGCTGCTACTCTCTGTTATTATCTATGCATAGTCACTTTAATAACTCTACCTACATGTACATATTTCCTCAATTACCTCGACTAACCGGTGCCCCCGCATATTGACTCTGTACCGGTACCCCCTGTATGTTGTCTCGCTATTGTTATTTTACTGCTGCTCTTTAACTACTTGTCACTTGTCATTTCTTATTCTTATTCGTATATTTTAAACTGCATTGTTGGTTAGGGGCTTGTATTAAGCATTTCACTGTAAGGTTGCATTCGGCGCATGTGACTAATGCAATTTGATTTGATTTGATTAAGCACCTCATAACATCTTAATGGGAATCCCAGGCCTGCTCCTAAGTGATTACACAACCAAGAGCTTCATGCATGCTGCTATAACAGACACGATCTATCTACCTGGTCCCAGATATTTGTGGTCTGTTTTGGCCAACAGTGTTTTGGGGTGACAATGACAATAGGAGACAAGGTTATATACTGAGTAGGGCTGGGAATGGCCAAGGACTTCACAATACAATATTATCACGATACGTAGGTGCTGATATGATATGATGTCTCAAACATATTGCTCACCCTAGTCTGCTGAAGTGTCGACAAGACAGAGCTATAATAACGAGACTTGATCAGTAATGGAAATATAGGGACAAAGGACAAATACTGGAGTTTTGGTGCAGGTACAGACACCAAGTACAAAAACAATATTGTGATATTGTCAAAATGATACGATATATCATCAAGAATAATATCCCGATATGATACAATCGATTCCCCCCCCCCCCCCCCCCCATCACTAACATAGCAGATGCCATTCGTCCTGGGCCTGCATTGCAGCTTAAAAAGCTAACCAGGAATTTTTCTGTGTTTATTTATTTGAGAGCTTTGTGCAAAATACAGCTAGCCTCTCTGATCCTTTAATATCCTTACGTGTTTAAGTAAGTATGACTTTACACTTGACTGGTCCATAACAAATCACCAAAAGAACAGCTGGATTCCTCTGCAGACACACAGACACACACACACTCGCTCGATGCTCTCAGACAAGGTGTTTAGCTTTCACGACCCACACGGCTTTGCGTTTAGCGCCCTGCCTGGACCTCGGCTTCGTCAAACCATTTCACAATCACAGTCTTTTGTTGGATTAGACTGGTCCTATTTCTCGAACACGGCTTAGTGTTAGGATGTGAAACAGAGAATGATATCAATACCATACTGCTCTCTCAGTCAACAGCTAGCTCTGAGTATTTGGGACAAGGTGCGAAGAGGGAAGGCAGGAAGCCTCAAGGTAAATACAAACAGTAGTCTATGTGAACAAGGAGAGCAGTTGGGAACTCGGGAGATCTACAGTGGAGACTACCACCTCACCTCAGTGTCTCGTTGAGGGAGATAACAGGAGAAAAAGATAAATGGCGCATCTGATACAGGCTGTTGGTGTCCCCAGCAATCTGGAAATAGTTGGTAAGTACACAACAAACACAATCATTTAGATTTTTCCCAGAATGAATGTAATATAATAACTGTTATGTCTACTTTAAGGAATAATAGACTGGTTCTGTGTCTTAGGCTGAGTTTACACAGGCAGCCCAATTCTGATATTTTTATTAATTTTTTTTTTTTTTTTTTACTAATTGCTCTTTGGACCTATCAGATCAGCTCTGAAAAAGATATGATGTGAATGGTCAAAAGATCAATTAGTGGGAAAAAAATATCAGAATTGGGCTGGCTGTGTAAACACAGCCTAATTGGTTCGACTATCAACCTCATCTAAAAGACAATGGGGGTAAAAATTGACAATAAATAGACCTGTTATTTAAATATAAGACAGAGATTGGACATTTTAGAACCAAAACAGACCCCAAATAACACATTTGTTCACAATTTGTTAGACTCATTTCTAAACCCAGAGGCCCAAACATTGCCATAGTTCCGAGAAACACCTTGTGAAGAAGACTCGACAGACCAGACAGGGGTTTGGGGATTCAATGGGAGAATTTATACATTTTCTCCAAATCTAAAGCCAAAACCTAGTTTCGAGCCAATGTCTGAAGTAGCTGAACATGTTATTACTCCAACCTCGTGAAAGTGATACGTATTCATTTTAGTCAAAAACAACTTTATATCAAAGGAGTGCCTTTGATTGGACGGCCTGCACATGCACGTCGGCACGAGACGACCGTTAGACCTGATGACGTGTTTCTGCACATTAGCTTAGCTAGCCAGCGTCAAAATGACATCGCCTATGAGCATGATCTAGGATTTCTATTGGAGAGGGCAGTTTCTGCATATCCTAGTTTGTAGTGTCTTTGCTAATTCCACACTGTTTCTCAATTACCTGAAAATAAAATGACAGCTCACCGACTGTTTTTGTCACCATACAGCCTCCTCCACATCACCCCAGAGTGAGCCGAGCATCTCCCTCAGCTTCTCTCTCAGTGCTTCTTAATTAGTGTTGTCTCAAGGAAGACAAAGCAATGCGGAGCTGAGCAGTGCTGACTGAGGTGATGACTGTTGTCTCAGTGAACTCAGACCTTCTCCACGGCACAGCACACCTCATATATGAAATGCAATTAAAAGCTAGCTGCAAGCATCTCGACCTAGCAACTGAAATTATGCGTTTCTCACTCAAATGCCTTGGAGCGGTGCTACAGTAACACTTTAAGGCACCCTGTTCCCTATTTAGTGCACTACTTTTGTTGAACAGAGCACATGTAGGCACTACAAAGGGAATAGGGTGCCAAATGGGACGCGAGCCAACACTTTAAAAACTCACTCTGTTTTGATTAGCTTCAAGTTGCTCGGCGTACACATAACAGCGTACACATCACAGACAATCTGAAATGGTCCACCCACACAGACAGTGTGGTGAAGAAGGTGCAACAGCTCTTCTTTAACATCAGAAGACTGAAGAAATTTGTCTTGGCCCCTAATTTGTCTTGGCCCCTAACACACTTTTACAGATGCACCATTGAGAGCATCCTATTGGGCTGTATCACTGCCCGCAACCGCAGGGCTCTCCAGAGAGTGGTGCAGTCTGCCCAACGCATCACCGATCACACTGCCTGCCCTTCAGGACACCTACAGCACCCGATGTCACAGGAAGGCCAAAAAGATCATCAAGAACATCAACCACCCGAGCCACGGCCTGTTCACCCTGCTATCATCCAGAAGGCGAGGTCAGTACAGGTGCATCAAAGCTGGGACCGAGAGACTGAAAAACAGCTTCTATCTCGAGGCCATCAGACTGTTAAATAGCCATCACAGCCGGCCTCCACCCAGTACTTGCCCTGAACTTAGTCACTGTCACTAGCCGGCTACCACCCGGTTACTCAACCTTAGAGGCTGCTGCCCTATGTACATAGTCACGGAATCAGTGGTTACTTTAACAATGGAACACTTGTCACATTAATAATGATATTTACATACTGGTTTACTAATTCCATATGTATATACTGTAATCTATTCAATGCCACTCTGACATTGCTTGTCCTAATATTTATACATTTCTTAATTCCATTTTTTTACTTTGAGTTTTGTGTGTATTGTTGTGAATTGTTATATACTACTGCCCCGTTGGAGCTATGAACACAAGCATTTCGCAACACCCGCAATAACATCTGCTGGGTACAGTGTGTGTACGTGACCAATACAATTAGATTTGACATAGGAATGATTTGACCTCCCTACAGCGGCTTCAAATAGGACACTTACTCGGCTAGACTCTTGTTCGCAGCAAGGCCAGATCCGACCAGGTTGATACCGGACTGCATTCTTTATTAAAAAAAATTGGACTTGCCGCTTGCACACTCAGTACTATAGAAACAATCTCTAAACATAGGCTGAGCAACAGGCTTGACTTTGTAAGCTCCTTATAATATAGGATACTGAAATAGCATGGATAGGGCTAAATTGAAATGTTTCTTTCAGAAGAAATATGAAAGGCATATGCATAACCATGGTAGCAATTGAGAGGGAACGGTTTGGAGATAATGGGAAAATGTGAGTACACATCCAAAGGTGAGTACACAACAGTTCACTTGCGACAAGACTGAATCCAAACATTACACTGTTGATTTTATGTTCATTTTACATTTACTGGACTTTTTGCAGCATTTGTTGATAACGAAATCTGAAAACACTCTGGATACATTCAATAACATGATATTCCTGGAAAATGTGGAACGGGTGCAACATAAGACAAAACAATTACAAGGATTTGAGTGGGAGGAATAACTGATGTCTCCAAGTGGCCACGAAGTGTGCACAGTTCCTAAGCAATTTCGATGCACTTTTATGACTCAAAGAAGAGTCTTCAACTATAAGATACTTTTTTTGAGCTCTCCTAGCTATTCCGTTTGAGGAATTGGAGCAAGCAACAACTTGTAGTTGTTTCGTTTGGAACAATCCCACAATTACTGTTGTTGCTTAGGGCAATCCAAAAACGGTCCATTTATTAAACACAATCTTGGTCAGGTGGGAATGATTTGAAAGCTTGTTCTATGGCCAACATGACTAGCTAAGTTATAAAATATGATTCTACAGTGTTACCTGTCAAAAGGCAATAAAGAAAATAAATTTTGGTGTGCATGGAAAGGAGTCATGATTGCATTCAGGTGCATGTGCACCAGCTAATTTTCTTCACAATAAACAAACATGGGCTTCTTCTATTCAGAACAACCCAGGGTATGACGCCATGTCATCTTGTAACTGTACATCACATAAAGTGATCATAAACGCTGACACTGTATGAGCTTTATGATTTTGGAGACGTGAAGTGCACATTTGCACGGCTGTTTGGCTTGCTTGTACGACATCAAAGAGGTATTTGATTATAAATCCTCAACGTCTTATCTTTTAAAAATACACACAGAGTCCTTTTTACTTTACAGCATTTCCCTCACTCAGGCAAACCAAAAAATGTGCTAAAGCGTGGCCCAATTGCCGGAAGGGATAGGGGCGTCTTCTCATTGCGCGTGTTGCTCAAGTTCAGCTCGGCTGTCAGTCAAAACCAACACAGCACTGTAAAAGAGCTCTGATGTCATGCATAGCATGATACTGTACGGTCATTACGTTTTTATTTAGGAGCTTATTAACTGACCAAATCTGCCCTTTTCAACCCGTATAGTGTATGAGTGTAAACGGTTACCAACACCCCCCCAGCCCCCACCCTTCCCAATTTGCCAGTTACCCACTGATATGTATAAAAGGGGTATGTATACCTGTAAGAAATTGGTAAATAAGAGGCTGTTTGAAAGGGGGTGATATAAACATTGCCTTTGTTTTTTGTTTTACATCTTCTGTCTGAAATGGGTAATACAGTCAGTCACACAGACACGCACAAGCTTTGCTGACAGCCAGTGTACGTGCCTAGCTTGCTAACTGAACATGGTCCCCACAGACAGCAGGGCTAGTCAGGGCCAGTCAGCCCTAAGGATAACCAGGGCAGGGTGATGGAGACGTGTACAAACATCAGACAAACCGATCGTGTCACCTTATATTTGCCCTCATGACTCTGCATTCGACCCCACACTCCTCTCCTCAAGGCTGCATAACTCACTGTAACTCCCAACAAAACAACCTTCTAGGCCTGGGAATTGCCAGGGACGATATTATCACAATACTTACGATACGTATTGCGATTCTCATGATTCTATATGTATTGCAATTCATTACTGTGATTTCATTGCGATTCCATGGTCCAAACATACTGCTCACCATATTGTCTGCTGCAGAAAGACAAGCGAGAGCCCCCCCCCCCCCACTCTCTCCCTCTTTCACTCCCACCTCCCACCTGTCAGACTGTCTTCTAGTAAACTGCCATTACATTGTTAATGAGTAGATAAGGGTAGAAGTAGATAAGTGTCTAAGACGGATCACTGTTCAACAATTATCAATCTACGGCAGTGGGGAAACCAAGCAGGCAGTCAAATAATAGATCAGTCTATCACAAAATGCCTGTGGTAAATTACCTCATGAATCTGGGTAGGAGTTTGTGTGTGTGTGTGTGTGTGTGTGTGTTGTTAGTGTTCCAGCCAGCAGCACTCCTGTCAAAAAACAACAATAAAACATCGTTCAATCATTACAGAATTTCAACAAATGTTTTAGAAGATTCTAGATTAAAAGATGGTACTCTCAAAATTGTGTACAATTTCAGACAGTAGTTTTGAAAGTGGTGCTCACGAGCCAAGATGGGTCCCCGTTATTCATTTTGTGTGATATATCATATACATTTTGCAATTCGTGTGATATTTTAACGAATCGAATTTGTGCAATATGTTACCAATTTGTTGTGCTTAAGATCCCGGACTGCATCTTTAAAACTCTGCTATTCAGCCTACAAGCATAAAGACCTCAAGTTTCTCCTCACAGAGCTTCTAAATAATTTATTACCTTCCGCCCAAACCTCAAAGAATCCTCTTGTTTGTCATCTTCTGAAGCAAGCCACAAAATAATAACACTTTACCTCTCTCTCGACTCCTTATGGGGAAATAGCACTTTGCTCGTTCCAACAAAAGCATTAAAGATCAAGCCAATTCCACAGTCATGAATAAAATGTCACTTTGCCTTTTGATATATGCCACAGAACTATGACATTTCAAGGGTTTGATGAAAAGGTTAAGATATTTTTAAAGATATTGCTCTTTCTATAGGGACTTAACAAGGAGGGAGGTTCTTCCAATTAGGTGTAAGAAGCTCTCGCTCACTGATACCAAGTGTACTGAAGTTCTGCTCATATTTGCATTTTTTAAAATCTCTCTGCACCTTAGCAGCCTGGTTGATTCCCACAAATCTACAGCAGGTCTCACCCCACCCGAGAGGGGCTGAGGAAACATGCAGCCTAATGACTGGTGAAATTAAAATAGCCCGAACGAGAAAGTAAGCTACAGTATACTGTCAATATCCATAGAGTAAATGGTGTTGAAAGTAAGCTCTGCTGTACCTATTAAGTCAAACTATTTTCCTGTGGGCATCCAACATTCACCCAGAAAAACATCCCATATCATCAGTGTCCCCAAAGTAAAATTCTGAAAATGATTTGAAAATGAAAGTGAAGTGATACCCCAGGCTGCATATCAGAAGGGCACACACTACCTATGGTGATAAGTGGTTTGTGAAGTGCGTGGGATGCATCCCAAATTGCACCCTATTCCATACATCAGGGATGGGCAACTTTAATGGGAGTGGGGGCCACAAAACATCTGAACTCATCGTGAGAGCCCACAGTTACTTGCGGGTTCAAAATTCTTCAAGCTCTGTCAAATTGGCAGTTGATATTTGCTAGAGAACCAGTTTCAGGCCTTACCGTAGATTTTCCAGTAGATTTAAGTCAAAACTGTAACTCTGCCACTGAGGAACATTCACTGTTTTCTTGGTAAGCAACTCTAGTGTAGATTGGGCATTGTGTTTTAGGTTATTGTCCTTCATTTTTAAGTAATTTGTCAAATAAAAAAATAAAAAACATGAATCCACTTTGACATTATGGGTAGGCCAGTGACCAAAAAAATCTCTATTGAATCCATTTAAAATTCAGGCTGTAACACAACACAATGTGGAAAAAGTCAAGGGTTGTGAATACTTTCTGAAGGCATTGTATATGGGCATACTTTACTTCCATCGGAAATACTCACAATTCTATATGTACTGTGATTTGATAATGTGCACTGATAAGCATACAGGGAGCTGGGAGCTGCTGCTGGTGGCATGGCATCATCTCTCTCCTTTGTGTGCGTGTGTTTGTGAGCGTGTGTGTGTGTGTGTGTGTGTGTGTGTGTGTGTGTGTGTGTGTATGTGTGTGTGTGTGTGTGAGAGAATGTTACTTGGGACCCTGGTGGATAAGAAGCCCAGGAGACCTCCTACTGTACAGTATATAGATCCTCACTCAGCCCCTACCTTAGCCTCCACCCGGCAAGTGGTACTGGAGCACCAAGTCTAGGTCCAAGAGGCTTCTAAACAGCTTCTACGCTCAAGCCATAAGACTCCTGAACATCTAATAAAATGGCCACCCAGACTATTTGCATTGCCCCCCCCCCCCCCCCCCCGCTACTATTGTTATTTTACTGCCGCTCTTTAATTACTTGTTACTTTAATTTCTTAATAATATTTTTTTTAACTGCATTGTTGATTCGGGGCTCGTAAGTAAGCATTTCACTCTAAGTTCTACACCTGTTGTATTCGGCGAATGTGACTAATACATTTTGATTTGAAGTACAGCCCTACTATTGTTAGCTAATGCTACGTATGGAATATACTGTATATGTATATACACAGTACCAGTCAAAAGATTGGTTACACAAAGTCATTCAAGAGTTTTTCTTTAATTTTACAATTTTCTACGTTATAGAATAATAGTGTAGACATCAAAACTATGACATAGCACATATGGAATCATGTAGAAACCAAAAAAGGGTTAAACAAAGATTTTAGATTCTTCAAAGTAACCACCCTCATGTGGGTGGTTGAGAGAATGCCAAGAGTGTGCAAAGCTGTCATCAAGGCAAAGGGTAGCTCCTTTGAAGAATCTCAAATCTCAAATCTATTTTGATTTGCTAAAAATGTTTTGGTTACTACATGATTCCATATGTATTATGTCATAGTTTTGATCTCTTTACTATTATTCTACAACGTAGAAAATCGTAAAAATAAAGAAAAACCCTGGAATGAGTAGGTGTGTGAGGATCGACGCTGGAAACGAGAAGCAGGCACAGGGAGTGAACATTTAATAAGCTACAGACATGAAACAGAACAGGAACAGCGTCTGGACAGGGGAAAAATAACGACATCAATGCTGACACAGGGAACAAACTGAGGAACAGACAGATATAGATGGAGGTAATCAACAAAGTAATGGAGTCCAGGTGAGTCCAATATGCGCAGTTGCGCGTAATGATGGTGACAGGTGTGCTTAATGAGGGGCAGCCGGAGAGCAGGAGCAGGCGTGACAAGGTGTGTCCAACTTTTGACTGGAACTGTATATATTTTTTACAAATTGATACATGGGGTCAAAGTATTACGTTATAATATCGTTCAAAATAATATTGCGATACAGTTACGTATCACCCCCCCCCCCCCCCCCACTAATCAGCAGATCCAACAATGTCTTCTCTTTCTGCCCTGATGAAATATTTCCTCATAATTCCTGCCAGCCAGATGCGCCAGCAGCTCTGGCTCCGGGCTATATCATCAGCAAAGCTGCGTACTCAAATAAAAAGGAGCAGAACAAAAAATGTAAAAAGGCAATTATTTTTTTTTTTTTTAAGTTTGAAACAAAGAGAGAAGACAGGAAAAATTTGATTTTTAGCTCTAATAATCCATTCTCGCACCATATCAGGCTCTGGAACGCTTTATCGATGACGTATTCCTTCTATTCCAGGGCACAGCAGAGGAACTTCCTCGATTCCACTCCTTCATCAATACAAAGAGCGAACATTCGAAATCCACCCTCACCTTTGATGCACGTGAAACAAGTTTTCTTGACATGGTGAGTAAGAGGGAGGTCTTCAGACACGCCCCCAACATCAGTCACATGGTGGTGAGGTCTGATCTTCCACCAGTGCCATGTAGTATCCTCCTAGACAATGTGCCCGGACGGTAATTATAGATGTGGCCGATGTACCCTGTGTAACATTATGAACAAACGCCCAATGTTCAATCACTCTACTACAGGCAGGGACATTAAGATTTAGGGCATCATTACATGTTCCACAAAAAAATGTGATATACCTGATCAAGTGTATTTGTGGTCTATGCTGTGTAGGAAAAAACGAAACAAGCGAAACAAGCTCGAAACAAAAATAGCAGAACACAGCACTAATATCAGGAGCCTTGACCAGAGAAACCCCGTGGCTGCGCATTTCATGGAGGCTCGTCACAACATTAGCTCTCTTAGAAACATTGGTGTTGAGCATGTTAAGACTCCTAGGAGATGGGGGGGATACTAATAATCTATTACTGAGAAGATAAATGTATTGGATTCACCGTTTGTGTACCATGTCTCCTAAAGGTCTGAACCAAGAGTTTGATATCAGATGGGAGATGGCTGCCGTTTTACAATCCCGTAACCAATTGTATGTTTTTTTCACGTTTTTTGTAACTTCTTTTGTACATCATGTGTCTTCCACAGTGTATTATGACCGGCAAGAGCTTCTAGATATCAGGACAGTGATTAACCACCTCGTACTCGAGGAATATGTTTTCTTAAACGAGTAGGACGGGAAGGATTTACTTCAGACGCCTGACAAGGCCCTCATCTCCGTCATTCGCAAGAAACGGATGTATCGAGGGCGAAGGTCCGGGTGCCTTGTAAGGATCCGCAGCCGAGAGGTAAATCTACCTTTACCATCGGTCCTATTAACCAATGTACCATCAATGGATAATAAAATAGACGAACTACGATCACGTATATCCTACCAACGGGACATTAAAAACTGTAATATCTTACGTTTCACCAAGTCATAGCTGAACGACAACATAAATAACATACAGCTGGCGGATTTTAAGCTTTTTCAGCAGGATAGAACAGCAGCCTCTGGTAAGACAAGGGGTGGCGGTATATTTGTAAACAAAAGCTGGTGCACGAAATCTAAGGAAGTCTCGAGGTTTTGCTCGCCTGAGATAGAGTACTTCATGATAAGCTGGAGACCACACTATTTACCAAGAGAGTTTTCATCTGTATTTTTTGTAGCTGCCTATATACCACCACAAACCGATGCAGGCACTAAGACCGCACTCAACGAGCTGCATACGGCTATAAGCAAATAGGAAAATTCTCATCCAGAGGTGGCGCTCCTAGTGGCCGGGGACTTTAATGCAGGGAAACTCAAATCCGTTTTACCGAATTTCTACCAGCATGTTAAATGTGCAACCATAAAGGGAAAAAACTCTAGACCAGCTTTACTCCACACACAGAGACGCGTACAAAGCTCTCCCTCGCCCTCCATTTTTCAAATCTGACCATAATTCTATCCTCCTGATTACTGCTAACAAGCAAAAACTATAGCACGATGCACCAGTGATTTGCTAAATAAGGTGGTGATCAGATGAAGCAGCTGCTAAGCTACAGGACTGTTTTGCTAGCACAGACTGGAATATGTTACGGGATTCTTCCGATGGCATTGAGGAGGAGTACACCACATCAGTCACTGGCTTCATCAATAAGTGCATCGATGACGTCGTCCCCACAGTGACCGTACGTACATACCCCAACCAGAAGCCATGGATTACAGCCAACATCTGCACTGAGCTAAAGGGTAGAGCTTCTGCTTTCAAGAAGCAGGACTCTAACCCGAAAGCATATAAGGAATCCCGCTATGGCCTCCGACGAACAATCAAACAGGCAAAGCATCAATACAGGACTAAGATTGAATCGTAGTACACCGGCTCCGACGCTCGTTGGATGTGGCAGGGCTTGCAAACTATTACTACTACAAAAAGAAGCACAGGCGCGAGCTGCCCAGTGACACGAGCCTACCAGACGAGCTACATTACACTGAAGCATGCATGAGAGCATCAGCTGTTCCAGACGACTGTGTGATCACGCTCTCCGTAGCCAATGTGAGTAAGACCTTTAAACAGGTCAACATACACAAGGCCGCAGGGCCAGATTGATTACCATGACGTGTACTCCGAGCATGCGCTGACCAACTGGCAAGTGTCTTCACTGACATTTTCAACCTGAGTCAACCTGAGTCTGTAATTCCACCATGTTTCAAGTAGACCACCATAGTCCCTGTGCCCAAGAACACTAAGGTAACCTGCCTAAATGACTACCGACCCATAGCACTCACGTCTGTAGCCATGAAAGGCTGGTCATGGCTTACATCAACACCATTATCCCAGAAACCCTAGACCCACTCCAATTTGCATTACGCCCCAACAGATCCACAGATCTATTGGGGCACTCAACAGCACTCAACACTGCCCTTTCCCACCTGGACAAAAGGAACACCTATGTGAGAATGCTATTCATTGACTACAGCTCAGCATTCAACACCATAGTGCCCTCAAAGCATATCACTAAGCTAAGGACCGTGGGACTGAACACCTCCCTCTGAAACTGGATTCTGGACTTCCTGACGGGGCGCCCCCAGGTGGTAAGGGTAGGTAACAACACATCCTCAACACGGGGGCCCCTCAGGGGTGCGTGCTCAGTCCCCTCCTGTACTCCCTGTTCACTCATGACTGCATGGCCAGGCCCGACTCCAACACCATTCATCAAGTTTGCCGATGAGACAACAGTGGTAGGCCTGATCACCAACAACAATGAGACAGGCTATAGGGAGGAGGTCAGAGAGCTGGCTGTGTGGTGCCAGGACAACAACCTCTCCCTCAATGTGATCAAGACAAAGGAGATTACTGTAGACTACAGGAAAAGGAGGACCGAGCACACACCCATTCTCATCCACGGGTCTGCAGTGGAGCAGGTTGAGAGCTTCAAGTTCCTTGGTGTCCACATCACCAACAAACTATCATGGTCCAAACACACCAAGACAGTTGTGATGAAGGCACGACAAAGCCTATTCCCCCTCAGGGGACTGAAAATATTTGGCATGGACTCTTCAGATCCTCAAAAGGTTCTACAGCTGCACCGTCAAGAGCATCCTGACTGGTTGCATCACTGCCTGGTATGGCAACTGCTCAGCCTCCGACCGCAAGGCACTACAGAGGATAGAGCATACGGTCCAGTACATCACTGGGGCCAAGCTTCCTGCCATCCAGGACCTCCATACCAGGCGGTGTCAGAGGAAGGCCCTAAAAATTGTCAAAGACGCCAGCCACCCTAGTCATAGACTGCTCTCTCTGCTACCGCACGGCAAGCGGTACCAGAGCACCAAGTCTAGGTCCAAAAGGCTTCTGAACAGCTTCTACCCCCAAGCCATAAGACTCATGAACAGCTAATCAAATAGCTACCCAGACCCTCTTTTACGCGGCTGCTACTCTCTGTTTATTATCTATGCATAGTCACTTCAACTCGACCTACATGTACATATTACCTCAATTACCTCGACTAACCGGTGCCCCCACACATTGACTCTGTACCGGTACCCTCGCTATTGTTATTCTCCTGCTGCTGTTTAATTAGTTGTTACATGTATTTTCTATCATTTACTTATCTATTTTTTACTTAACACTTTCACTATAAGGTCTACTACACCTGTTGTATTCAGTGCATGTGACAAATACAATTTGATGTCACTTTGATTTGTCTTGCCTTCCAGGTCTCCTACTCAATTTTGCAGTATATTATGCAGTATATTCTTTTCTGTAACTACTACATATGCGCATCTCATTGATATCAGATTATTAGAGATACACATCTAACTGATATCAAATGATCAGACATACACAAATTGTTTTGTGCGTAATGGTCATATAAGGTGAAATGTGTATATTTTTCAGGAGGAGAGCACTCAGTTGGTTTGTTTGACCTGACGAAGATCCATTTCGGATCTAAACTTTGTCCATAAAGTGGGAGCTTTAACAGCGTTCGGGCCTTCTTGTTCTTTACTAGTATTCTTTATTAGCCCGGCACCTATGTTTTTAAGGATGTGAGTACGACCGCACACTCTTCTATGGAAGCCAGAAATAAACCATTGTTCTCTGAGTGCTCATATACTGTAGAATGCCTAGTTATGCTGAAACCAAACATGAAAACTAGCCTCTTATGTATTAGAGAGAATATAACATACTGTAGTACAAAGCCTGTTCTGCAGTAAGACAATAGTAATCCTTGTTCTTTATGGTGAATTATTGTAGGCTACTGTAACGAAACAGAATGATAATGCATCCACGAACAGCTTGACGAACAATCACCATATTCTGAGTCAGATAGTAGTCAGATAAAACCGTTTCCCATCCAAGCACACAACGTCTACTTTAGAGGCCAAGATTGCTGTAAGGCTACAGTTTGCTGGTAAAAATGATTCCTTCAGTGCCTTCAGAAAGCATTCACACCCCTCGACTTTGCGTTACAGCCTGAATTTAAAATGGATTAAACATAGATTTGTCATAAGCCTACACACAATGCCCCATAATGTCAAATTTGAATTTTATTTACTTAAAATTACTTAAAAATGAACAACTGAAATCAATAAGTACTCAACCCCTTGGTTAAGGCAAGCCTAAATAAATTCAGTTAAATGTACATGCTGTATCTACCTCAATTACCTCGTACACCTGCAAATTGACTCTGTACTGGTACTCCTTGTTTATAGCGAAGTTATCATTACTCGTCGAGTATCTATTACTAATTTTACTATTACGTGTTTAACTTATCTATTATTTCTCTATTTTCTTTCTCTCTGCATTGTTCGGAAGGGCCCGTAACTAAGCATTTCACTGTTAGTCCTGTCGTGGAAATTTCCTCTATTTAACAAATCATGAGAGCAAACCACAAACGAGTCAGAGTTAGTTATCACAAAGTCCATCTTTAATTATATGAGCTCTATCACAACCCTGTGACTCTCAGATCAATTCAGTGTCTATCAATGAATTCTCTGAGAGTCCCTTACACATTGCAACGGAGATGCTTTATAGCAGAGACACACATAGTGAGACAGCATAGGCATAATTTATCGTTCAGCTTTGTCTCCTAAACTAAACTATGCTCTTTTCTCAAACTCAGAACCATAAACAAATCCTCCATATAAACAGCCATATATCAAATCCATCCTATCTTGACAAGATCACAGAGACACACTGACTGGCACACAGACATTGTGGAGCCAAGAGATACACGCTTGACCTCTCCCCTCTCTCCGGCCCAAGCAACTTAGTCTTGACATAGAACAGATACTGCAACCCCGCCACAGTATTATACAAAAATAACATTCTGATGAGAAGTAACTTACAAACATATGATGAATATAAAACATCTTACCTATGTTACCAACTAATTCTGATTATTCCCCAACAGTCCACACCTGTTAACGAAGCATGTGACTAATGCAATTTCATGTAATTGTATTTGATTCCTCTGTTTTCATGGTTGAAACTAGAATCTAGCCTTCGAAAGGAAAACAATAGAGTAATCATGGTAGATCAAATGTCTTGTCAACCAGCAACCTTCAACCACTATACAGAATCTTATTGATTCATCAACTGTGTGATTCATCCTGTTTTCTTTTGTAATATCACTGGTAGGCTGTGGACTTTGTGTCATTTCATTTCCCCTGGCTCTTCGTCCACATAAAGCCTGGTTTAAAGCTACAGTCTGTGATTCAAAAAACAACAAATATGGATCCCGCCACTTGTTTTGGTACATAATTGAGGAATGTGGCTATAGTAAAAACCTTATATTTTGGGTTATGATAAAGACAGACAGTGGTACTCCAAAGGTATTACAATTATACAATGACTATGAGGTTAAAATGCAGACTGTCAGCTTTAATTTTAGGGCATTTTCAATCATATCGGGTGAACTGTTAAGAAATTACAGCACTTGTGGCACATAGGCCCCCAGATTTTAGGGGACAAAAAGTATTGGGACAAATTCACTTATACAGTATGTGTATTAAAGCAGTACAAAATTAAAGGTGCAATATGCAGAAATAGCCATTTCCTGGTTTCTAAAATTCTAATAGTTCCCTAATTTAAGTTAATGTGACAAAACAAGCAAGTAGAGAATCATTGTACCATCTAAACCTCTGTGAAATATTTTTCAATAACCAAAAATATTGTATTTTCAGCTGTTTGAAGCTGGAGAGTAAAAGATGCAAAAATGAAACTTAAGAACGGGAAGCATAGAAATAGCACACATAGAACAGATCTACTGCTTCTTAGACTTGCTGTCAATGCGAATGACATCTCTGTAACTCACATTTCTATGTGAATTTGGTCACCTTGCCCAAAAAGTTACATATGACAGCTTTTAGTATTTGGTCACATATTCATAGCACACAACGACTACATCAAGCTTGTGACTCGACACATTTTGTATGATGCATTTGCTGTTTGTTTTTGCTTGTGTTTCAGATTATTCTGTGCCCAATAGAAATGAATGGTAAATAAGGTATTGTGTCATTCTGGAGTCACTTTTATTGTAAATAAGAACAGAATATGATTTCTAAACCTGCCTACATGAATGTGGATGCTACCATGATTATGGAGAGTCCTGAATTAATTGTAAATGATGAGTGAAACAGTTACAGACAAACAGATATCATACCCCCAAGACATGCTAACCTCTCACCGCTACAAATAACAAGAGAGGTTATCAAACCCCCAAGACATGCTAACCTCTCACCGCTACAAATAACAAGAGAGGTTATCATACCCCCAAGACATGCTAACCTCTCACCGCTACAAATAACAAGAGAGGTTATCATACCCCCAATACATGCTAACCTCTCACCGCTACAAATAACAAGAGAGGTTATCAAAACCCCAAGACATGCTAACCTCTCACCGCTACAAATAACAAGAGAGGTTATCATACCCCCAAGACATGCTAACCTCTCACCGCTACAAATAACAAGAGAGGTTATCATACCCCCAAGACATGCTAACCTCTCACCGCTACAAATAACAAGAGAGGTTAGCATACCCCCAAGACATGCTAATCTCTCACCGCTACAAATAACAAGAGTGGTTATCATACCCCCAAGACATGCTAACCTCTCACCGCTACAAATAACAAGAGAGGTTATCAAACCCCCAATACATGCTAACCTCTCACCGCTACAAATAACAAGAGAGGTTATCATACCCCCAAGACATGCTAACCGCTCACCGCTACAAATAACAAGAGAGGTTATCATACCCCCAAGACATGCTAACCTCTCACCGCTACAAATAACAAGAGTGGTTATCATACCCCCCAAAATATATGTTTGAAACACAACAAAAACAAACAGCAAATGCATCCAACAAGTTTGTAGAGTCACAAGCTTGATGTAATAATTTCATGCTAGGAATATGAAACCAAATACTAAACTTTTGACTACTTTAATACACATAAGTTTATTTGTACCAATACTTATGATCCCCTAAAATGGGGGGGGACTATGTACAAAAACTGCTGTAATTTCTAAACGGTTCACCCGATATGGATGAAAATCACCTCAAATTAAAGCTGTCAGTCTGCACTTTAACCTGTATTGTATCATTTCAAATCCAAAGTGCTGGAGTACAGAGCCAAAACAACAAAAAACGTGTCACTGTCCCAATACTTTTGGAGCTGTAGGTTAAATTCTCCAAGAATCAATTGGTCTACATCAATAATTGAAATAACCATTGAACAGCTTCCCAAATCCCAGACTGCCTGCTCTAAGTCCAGCTCTCCCCTCCCTGAGCCTCTCCCCTCAGCCCACTCTTGACACTGACTGACAGACAAGATGAGAAATAAGGCTGAATTTCTGCTGGCCCTGACAGGACCCAATCCCTCATCTGCTGGGATTTATGGAAGAAAATCTAAGTTGTTCAGCTCCTTCCTCCAGCCTGCATAACGCATGCACACACGCACACACACACACACACACACAATCTTGTGTCAGTGTTTGTGCTTCGGGGAGATCTAACAGAGACATCCATCCATCCTCCGAACCGTTTCCACGGCAGCCAGATAGGGTATTACTGCTTACCTCTGGGATGTATGGCTACATTTGGATGGGTAGCAGGGTGCATGTGTGTGTGTAACACACACACAGAGAGACAGTCAGTCAGAGTGAGTGGGGGGGGGGGGGGGGGCAGAGAGAATGAGTGGTGAAAGAGAGAGAGAGAGAGAGAGAGTAAGAGAGAGAGAGAGAAAGAATGAGAGCAAGACAGAGACCAAGACAGAGAGCGAGAGAGTGAGACAGAGAGAGAGAGAAAGAGGGAAAAATAAGACATTTAAGATTAGATCTGACAGAGTGGATGAGGATATGTTGATGGGCCAGCCTGCCAGTGTTCAGGAGGCCGCAGCATGCTCCAGCATGTTCTCTCACCAGGAGCAGACTGGTTGACTATCTGTGTATCTGTCTGTCTATAGCATCTAATAGTAGGCAGATCGTTTCCTTTGATCAAGCCAGAGTTGAAAGCTGACCTGGTAATTTAGATACTCAATATTTTATTTTCAGCAAAAGATACACTATATATCCACACAAGTATGTCGACACCAGTGGAGGCTAATGAGAGGAGGACAGCTCATAATAATGGCTGGAATGGGAGTGTAATGGCTGGAATGGAGTAAATGGAATGGTATCAAACACATGAAAACAAAACAAAAACGTGTCTGATACCATTCCATTCACTTCATTCTGGCCATTATTATGAGACGTCCTCCCTTCGGCAGCCTCCACAGCTGGACACCCCTTTAAATGAGTGGATTCAGCTATTTCAGCCACACCTGTTGCTGACAGGTGTTTAAAATTGAGCACACCGCCATGCAATCTCCATAGACAAACACTGGCAGTAGAATGGCCTTACTAAGGAGCTCAATGACTTTCAACGTGGCACCATTGTAGGTTGCCACCTTTCCAAAAAGTCAGTTTTTTACATTTCTGCCCTGCTAGAGCTTCCCCAGTCAACTGTAAGTGTTGTTATTGTGAAGTGAAACGTCTAGGAGCAACAACGGCTCAGCCCCGAAGTGGTAGGCCACAAAAGCTCACAGAACGAGACCGCCAAGGGTTGAAGTGTGTACCGCCAAAAAAATTGTCTGTCCTTGGTTGCAACACTCACTACCGAGTTCCAAACCATCTCTGGAAGCAACGTCAGCACAAGAACTGTTCGTCGGGAGCTTCATGAAATTTGTTTTCATGGCCGAGCAGCCGCACACAAGCCTAAGTTTACCATGCACAATGCCAAGCGTCAGCTGGAGTGGTGTAAAGCTCGCAACTGCTAGACACTGGAGCAGAGGAAGCTAGTTCTCTGGAGTGATGAATCACGCTTCACCATCTGGCAGTCCGACGGACGAATTTGGGTTTGGCGGATGCCATCTGCCCCAATGCATAGTGCCAAATGTAAAGTTCGGTAGAGGAGGAATAATGGTCTGGGGCTGTTTTTCATGGTTTGGGCTAGGCCCCTTAGTTCCAGTAAAGGGAAATATTAACGCCACAGCATACAATGACATTCTAGACGATTCTGTGCTTCCAACTTTGTGGCAGCAGTTCGGGGAAGACCCTTTCCTGTTTCAGCATGACAATGCCCCTGTTCACAAAGCGAGGTCCATAGAGAAATGGTTTGTCGAGATCGGTGTGGAAGAACTTGACTGGCCTGCACAGAGCCCTGACCTCAACCCTATCGAACTCTTTTGGAATGAATTCGAACACCGACTTGATTTTGAAATTAGATGTTCAACGAGCAGGTGTCCACATACGTTTGGTCATGTTGTGTAGCTCGTTAAATGGGCTCATTTATTAAGAGCAAGAAAAAGGCGTCAGGTAGCCTAGTGGTTAAGAGCATTGGGCTAGTAACTAAAAGGTCGCTGCTTTGAATCCCAGAGTCAACTAGGTGAACAATCTGTCGATGTGCCCTTGAGCATGGCACTTAACCCCTAAGTCACAGGATAAGAGTGTCTGCTAAATGACTAAAATGCAAAAAATATATATATAAAAAAGTTAAGTACTACCGATCGACATCCAGTCTAGTTGACTGAAAATGAAGCCCAATGAAATGTTTTCAACAAATGCAAAAATATAAACTAGTCGACAAATTAATACGGCGTTTCCATTTCCATGTACAATATTATGTTTCTTGTCTATGATCACGATGTGCACTAAACTGCATAGTGCATGCAGTTACACCTGGAGGTTTCAATGGAAAGGTGAGAGGTCAGAGTTTACAGGTCAAGATCATTTTCAATAATTCCACACACAAAGGCATGTGGTGCTGGCTTGGAGATATGGAAGCCTACAGTGTAAGCTATGCTCTCATTTGAGCCAAGGTTCTCTAACCTACTGTATCTACTTGTAATACAGCCATATGGCAGAACAGAAGATACAGGCAGTGTTGAAAAGTGAAGGTGTTTAGACAGGCTGGTAGATTATCATGTTTGTAGCATGTCTCCCTGACCAATCCCTTGTGTCCCTGGAAGCAAAAAGAGGACCAAAGTGAAAGCAGTACTCTGCTCTCATCTCAGCCAAGGCTATCTCGCCTACAAAGGTTGTCCTTGTGATCTGGCCATAACTTCTAACCGGTTGGTTGATGGTAATGTTTGTACCATCTCTGACGGCTAGCATCCCCTTGTGGTCCTGAAAACCAAAGAGGGCCAAACATTTTCCTCTGAAACCATTGATTTATTTATTTGATATCCAGGCACCTGGGGCAGACTAGAAATGTGAGTAGCTGAGCCAGTTTTAGGACCAGACAGAGGAGCTTGGCTAAAAGCACACTCCTCATTTCTCTCTGCTGACCTCCACCTCCACATAACAACACAGGCTAAGTGACACTGGCCTCTTGTCCTCCTTTCCCACCATTGTGGGTACTTGACAGTTTAGGCTATTTCTCCACCCGACACATAGGACACTCACAGCTGCTCGTAGACACGATGGTAGAGCAGAAACAGAGGGGAATATTAGCTCGAAATGTGGCTAGATTAACCACTTCTCTTTCGGACTTGATCCTTTATCGTGCGCGCCCTGATTCCTTACACCACAAAAGGTAGGCTATATATATGATAAGTGTCAGGGAGAGATAGGGGTAGAGAGAAAGAGACAGAAGAGAGAGAGAGAGGGGAGACAGAAAAAACAGGAACGAGAATGAAAAAGACAAAGAGAGAGAGAGAGAGAGGAAAGAGAGATGGGCCAATAAAGTAATGAAGTGTCATAATTTGCCTGTGCAGATGGCAGGCTTGGCGCCTTGCTGAATTTCATTGTTCGTGCAGAAAGTGAGCTACAGAGAGTCTGCCAGTCACTTGAACACAGCAGCCAGTGAGGAAGGAGAGTTCTTCTCACAACCTGTCAGCCCCACCACATTCTGAATGTACGCCTTCTGACAAAAAGGAGCTGATAAGAGAATAACACAGTGTGGAATATAATTGGACGTGAAACATTCACAACACAAACTTCAACACAAACAGCTTGCGTTTCTTAAAGGCCCAATGCAGTAGTTTTTAGATTTAATATCAAATCCTTTCTCTGTAACAATTAAGTACTGTTTCCATTATAATGGGAAAACTTTGCTTTTTTTAGGGGGGGATGGCAAAAAAATATTTCTCAGGCAATCATTTTTGCTAGGACTGTCTAGGAGTGGTCTGAGTGGGGAGGGGAAACTGAAACAAGCTGTTTGGCAGAGAGGTTTGGAACTCTTTCTTATTGGTCTATTAACCAATTTGCCGCATGGTGATTTCACCATGGAAGGCCGAAACTACCGCCCACGCAAACTTGATGATTAGAAGGTCCTGTATAGATTGTATTTTCAACCAACAACTATCAGGAAATAACACTGATCAAATGTTTTCACACTTTTATAGTGTTAGTTTCATCAGCTGTTGTACAATATGATATAAAACATTTTGACTGCACTGGGCCTTTAATCTAAATTGTTCATATTTGACAAGTAGACATTTCCATCCTCTCTCCCTCTCTCTCTCCAAGAGACAGCAAATGTTGTTTTCATTATTTTCTTAAAATGTCTCGCTTGCTCCTAAAAGCATGTTGCATCTGACAAGACACCCAAGGGAGGAATGAGTTAACAGCAATACAGAGATATGAAAAACCATTAAAGAAATACCTCTTTTGCAGTCAAATGGGATACAAATAAGGGTTGAGTGGTATCCAGATATTCATACCGTCATACCGGGATATATGGTATTACTGGAAGTGCACACAAAAGGCGCTATTTATATTGATGCACAAAACTATTTAGGCAACAGGGATCTTGATCCAGGGAGGGGATTGATTGTCTCTGCTGTAAAAAAAAAGAAGAAGAAAGAATCTTGATCTTACCATCTAGCAAGTTAGCAAACCAAATGCATAACTGGAGCCCTGAACTGGACATCATTTATTTGGCACATCTTAGATATAAGCAGTGGCGTGTCACGCACCCCTGCAGCGCCATCAAGGGGAGGGGGATTTTCATAATGATAAACCATGATGCGGTTGTGTTCTATTTGTTCCTTCCCCGGGGATAAAACTCAACTCGCTCTCGCAGTCTCATGTCAGAATTAGACGTTCATCCATGTTTCTCAAACGTAAAAAGTTGTTGCAAATGTCAAATTTCAAGGTGTTTAAGGTTAAGTGTAGGCATTAACTCAGAATGGTTAAGGTTAAGGGTTAAGGTTTGGGATAGGCTTTAAACATTCAATCTCAAAAACAACTTTCTATCACTGGATTCAAACTTGCAACCTTTGGAATCTGAGGCAGATGCTTACGCACTTTCACCATCCCTGTCCACAACACCTGAGCAAAACAGAAACCTCTGGTTCCCTGTCATGGTGTGTTCTATACTTGAATGGGGGAGACGAGTGATATTGTTATAATGTAGGGCAGATGTCCAAAAATAATTCTAACCACTGAGTGCGTGTGCGTGCATGCATGCTTTGGGTCCTCCTCCCTAAGCTCTGATATAGTGTTGTCGCACGATACCAACATTTTACAAAAGATATGATACCAGGCCAAGTGTCGCGACACGATACCGAATTGTATCGCAATACAACGGTGGAAAGAAATCAGTGGCCTAGCATCCTGTTCGGCCCATCCCCCAGATGCTTGTTCACATTTTCTAAACGTTCGCCGAAAAACCTGTCACAGAAATGTACACTTCTACTGATTACAACACATTTCATTTAACTTCACACTGTTCCGTGTATAAAAGAATACTGCATAGAATTGCTGATTTGCTCATATTTGCAAAGGCCTACCTGTGATTTGGCTGGAGGAATAGGAGGAAGGAATGTACATGCAAAATGATCTGCATGTCATTGTGTCAGTAATGGGAAAACACTGCATGAAACCTTCAGTTAACAGACATACACTCTCCTTCCCTTTCTCACAAAATCTCTGTCTCCTTCACTGTCATAAACACACCCACCCGCCCACCCAACACTCTCGATCTCCTACAAACATGTAAAATGTGTATGTAAAATATATGTATATGTAGCAGAAAAGCTGTAACAAAACAAAGATATTTGTTGGGGGGGTTAATACATTTTTTTTATTTTTATAAAAAAAAAAACACACACACAGCTCTCAACTTTAGGCACCAAACAGAATGTAAGGGGCACACATATTCTCCTTCCCTTTCTCACAAACTCGCTTGGTCTCCTTCACTTTCATAAACACACACCACTCTCTATCTCCCACAAACACACACACTGTTCCCAAATGTAAAAACGTTTAGCACCAAACAAAGTGTAAGGAGCACCAGAAAGAGATAGATTATTGATATAGTTAGGCCTATAAAAATCCTATCGTTGAAGCACATTTCATGAGTAGCAGAACCTTTTCCTTTCTTCCTGTGCGAATCAAATTTGCCTAAACCTACTGTCAAGTTGCCAGGTTGTTAGCTAGGTAAATCAAATGTATTGGTTACATACACGGGTGTAGCTAAATGCTTGTGCTTCTAGTTCCGACAGTGCAGAAATATCTAACAAGTAATATCTAACAATTTCACAACATATACCCAATACACACAAATCTAAGTAAGAAATGGAATTAAGAATAAATATATGGACGAGCAATGTCAGAGAGGCATAGACTAAGATACAGTGTCACACCCTGATCTGTTTCACCTGTCTTTGTGCTTGTCTCCACCCCCCCTCCAGGTGTCGCCCATCTTCCCCATTATCCCCAGTGTACTTATACCTGTGTTCTCTGTTTGTCTGTTCGTTTGCTTCGTCAAGCCTATCAGCGTTTTTCCCCGTGCTCCTGGCTGTCTCAAGTTCCTGTTTTCTAGCTTGCCTGGTTTTTGACCATTCTGCCTGCACTGACTCTGAGCCTGCCTGTCATTCTGTACCTTGTCAAACCACCCTGGATTATTGACCTCTGCCTGCCCTGACCCTGAGCCTGCCAGCTGTTCTGTACCTTCGGACTCTGCTCTGGACTACTGCCTGCCCTTGACCTGTCGTTTGCCTGCCTCCGTTTTTTGGAATAACCTTTTGTTACTTCGAAACTGTCTGCATCTGGGTCTTCCCCTGAGCTTTGACATACAGTAGAGTAGTATAGAATACAGTACATACAGTTGAAGTTGGAAGTTTACATACACTTAGGTTGGAGATTAAAACTCGTTTTACAACCACTCCACACATTTCTTGTTAAGTCGGTTAGGACATCTACTTTGTGCGTGACACAAGTAATTTTTCCAACAGTTGTTTACAGACAGATTATTTATGTGCCTTTCAACAGCTTGGAAAATTACATAAAATGATGTCATGGATTTAGAAGCTTTTGATGGGCTAATTTACATAATTTGAGTCAATTAGAGGTGTACCTGTGGGTGTATTTCAAGGCCTACCTTCAAACTCAGTGCCTCTTTGCTTGACATTATGGGAAAATCAAAATAAATCAGCCAGTCTGGTTCATCCTTGGGAGCAATTTCTAAACACCTGGAGGTACTACGCTCATCTGTACAAACAATTATACGCAAGTATAAACACCATGGGACCACGCAGCCGTCATACCGCTCAGGAAGGAGACGCCTTCTGTCTCCTAGAGATGAACGTACTTTGGTGCGAAAAGTGCAAATCAATCCCAGAACAACAGCAAAGGACCTTGTGAAGATGCTGGAGGAAACAGGTACAAAAGTATCTGTATCCACAGTAAAACGAGTACAACATCGACATAACCTGAAAGGCCGCTCAGCAAGGAAGAAAACACTGCTCCAAATCCACCATAAAAAAGCCACACTACGGTTTGCAACTGCACATGGTGACAAAGATCGCACTTTTTGGAGAAATGTTCTCTGGTCTGATGAAACAAAAATAGAACTGTTTGGCCATAACGACCATTGTTATGTTTGGAGGAAAAAGGGGGATGCTTGCAAGCCGAAGAACACCATCCACAACCGTGAGGCATGGGGGTGGAAGCATCATGTTGTGGGGGTGGCAGCATCATGTTGTGGGGGTGCTTTGCTGCAGGAGGGACTGGTGCACTTCACAAAATAGATGGCATCATGAGGCTGGAAAATTATGTGGATATACTGAAGCAACATCTCAAGACATCAGTCAGGAAGTTAAAGCTTGGTCGCAAATGGGTCTTCCAAATGGACAATGACCCCAAGCATACTTCCAAAGTTGTGGCAAAATGAATTAAGGACAACAAAGTCAAGGTAATGGAGTGGCCATCACAAAGCCCTGACCTCAATCCTATAGAACATGTTGGGACAGAACTGAAAAAATGTGTGCGAGCAAGGAGGCCTACAAACCTGACTCAGTTACACCAGCTCTGTCAGGAGGAATGGGCCAAAATTCTCCCAATTTATTGTGGGAAGCTTGTGGAAGGCTACCCAAAACATTTGACCCAAGTTAAACAATTTAAAGGCAATGCTACCAAATACTAATTGAGTGTATGTAAACTTCTGACCCACTGGGAATGTGATGAAAGAAATAAAAACTGAAATAAATCATTCTCTCTACTATTATTCTGACATTTCACATTCTTAAAATAAAGTGGTGATCCTAACTGACCTAAAACAGTGAATCTTTACTGGGATTAAATGTCAGGAATTGTGAAAAACTGAGTTTAAATGTATTTGGCTAAGGTGTATGTAAACTTCCGACTTCAACTGTACATATGAGATGAGTAATGCAAGATAAGTAAACATTATTAAAGTGACATTATTAAAGTGACTAGTGTTCCATTTATTAAAGTGGCCAATGATTTCAAGTCTGTGTATATAGGCAGCAGCCTCTCTGTGCTAGTGATGGCTATAACAGTCTGATGGCCTTGAGATAGAAGATAACAAACAATGTTGTTCAGTCATGTTATCAAACCAATAACGGCCTGCGACATGGTTTGTGAAATTATATAAAATGTGCACGAATCTCGATAGAAATTACAAAAAGCATCTCTGGTAATATGGGTCATATTTGTTTAGGCTAGAGACCAGACGTTTTCTTTGGTGTAAAGCTGCAAGCAAGCCATTTTCCCTCTGACACTCAGAGGCTGCATGACAGTGCCCTTGCAAAGTCTACTCTGACCGGTCTGTGCTCTTGGTTATAACAGGCGATGAAATGACACAATGCATCAACATTGCTCGCTTTGCGCGCTGCTCGAATGTAACAAATGTACAAATCTAAGTCTGCATCCCCGCTTGCCATCACTGCTAAATTATATATTTTTTAAACTGACCGGAGGAATAGCTGCCCGTGAAGAGCGGACGGAGAGGAGCAGGAGAGTGAAAGGAATTGCATGGTCACCTCTGCATTGGCCGTGCAGGATTTACAGTGAGTGATATGGCCTCTGCAGAAGTTGGGCATTCATACTTATTGCGCTTCGCGGAGCAGCTCAGAGCTGTTGAGTAGAGCCGTTGTGAAGGAAGTTGTCAACCTATCTTGTCAATGGGGAGCTATACGGAGCAGTCTGATTTTTTAAAACATTTGGGAGGTGCACAGCAATGAGGTACAGAGCTCAATTTGGCATGCCACCAGAAGCTCCGCAATTGCGTCACACCCTCTCGAGTTTGGACTCCCGAGTGGCGCAGCGGTCTAAGGCACTGCATCTCAGTGCAAGAGGAGTCACTACAATCCCTGGTTCGAATCCAGGCTGTATCACATCCGTCCGTGATTGGGAGTCCCATAGGGCGACGCACAATTGGCCCAGCGTCGTCCGGGTTTGGTCGTGGTAAGCCGTCATTGTAACTAAGATTTTTTTCTTAACTGACTTGTTAAAGAAATCAAATAGAAAATACGGAGCATACAACCAGATTTTCGGATCACGCATAAATTAGCTTTGAGGGCTGGTAGGGGATGCAGCTGGCTGATTACAGCTGTGGATATTATTGGACCTAACCGAATAAGACACTAGTGGCTGTTGCTGAAATTCAACTGAATTTATAAACAAAACGGACTTAATTAAAGTTTTTTAACAGGCGCAAGCAGGTTCATTAGATCAGTTGAGCTGAAAAAGTCGGTAGTATCATTTGAAACGGTACTACGGTACTCTAAAATGTTGGTATCATAAGTATCATGACATTTTGGCACCGTGATATTACCGTGGTACAGGTCTACAGTGCAGCACTACTCAGGCCAGTCGGTAAATCCAACTAGCAGTCAGACGAGAGATGTCGATCGTGAGTGATGGACTGAGAAGCTTTCTCCTCACCCAACAGTATGGCACTTCAGAATGACAGTGCATTTTATGGCCAGATAACCATTTCCAATGAGCTGACAACACATAGAGGTGACACAAATTGGAAGTGAGGTTTTCCTGGAAGCAGGAAGACACGGGCTGAGTCTGAAATGACACCCTATTCCCTATGTCGTGCACTACATTTGACCAGAACCCTATGGCTATATACAGTCCAGTGTAGGGAATATGGGTGCCATTTTGGATACAGACATAATGTGGATGGAGACAGTTCCAGATGGCATCCACACAGAACTTTCACACAATCACAGGATTTGACAATAACAGACAGGGTCTATCTATGGAGCATAGCCTTAGGAACTAGAAATAATATATCGGTGAGCACTATGTTTGCTTTGAGTGTGTGTGTGTGTGTGTGTGTGTGTGTGTGTGTGTGTGTGTGTGTGTGTGTGTGTGTGTGTGTGTGTGTGTTTCCTGCTCATTAAACACAGAAAGGTTTAGTCTTCCCCCCGACTCTTCCTGTGTTAGAGATGGATACGTGCGTACACACACACACACTTTACTGTGTTGGATATGGATACACTCACAGCAGCATAAAGGATGTAAAGTATGAGCAACAGCAACATAACCCATAGCCCCTCCATTACAAGACAAAGTGATCAACGTCTGCTTGATTATATTATTATGAAAATGTTAATGGCTCTATAATTTAATAAAAATACTGATGATAATCACTGCAAGCATCAAACCCTTATTTAAAGCAACCCGATTGTCACGGTATAACCTTTCAGAGCCACGTGAGTGTGTCTATGAATATTGCCTATGCCAGTGCTCCAGTATTACTGGGATAAGATCAAGGCTGTGAATCTGTGATGCCTGGGAGTGAGTCATACAGAAGGCTGGAGCTTGGAGGTGTTCTACTAATCAGAAGCGAAGCAGAGACACAGGTGGACAGGCTGTTGGGATAGGACTTTGGGGGAGTAGTGTGTGTGTATATATATACACATATATATATATATATATATATATATATATATATATATATATATATACACACACAGTGGGGAGAACAAGTATTTGATACACTGCCGATTTTCCTTCTTACAAAGCATGTACAAAAATGCAAAAATCACATTGTATGATTTTTAAGTAATTAATTTGCATTTTATTGCAAGACATACAGTGCCTTGCGAAAGTATTCGGCCCCCTTGAACTTTGCGACCTTTTGCCACATTTCAGGCTTCAAACATAAAGATATAAAACTGTATTTTTTTGTGAAGAATCAACAACAAGTGGGACACAATCATGAAGTGGAACGACATTTATTGGATATTTCAAACTTTTTTAACAAAACAAAAACTGAAAAATTGGGCGTGCAAAATTATTCAGCCCCCTTAAGTTAATACTTTGTAGCGCCACCTTTTGCTGCGATTACAGCTGTAAGTCGCTTGGGGTATGTCTCTATCAGTTTTGCACATCGAGAGACTGACATTTTTTCCCATTCCTCCTTGCAAAACAGCTCGAGCTCAGTGAGGTTGGATGGAGAGCATTTGTGAACAGCAGTTTTCAGTTCTTTCCACAGATTCTCGATTGGATTCAGGTCTGGACTTTGACTTGGCCATTCTAACACCTGGATATGTTTATTTTTTAACCATTCCATTGTAGATTTTGCTTTATGTTTTGGATCATTGTCTTGTTGGAAGACAAATCTCTGTCCCAGTCTCAGGTCTTTTGCAGACTCCATCAGGTTTTCTTCCAGAATAGTCTTGTATTTGGCTCCATCCATCTTCCCATCAATTTTAACCATCTTCCCTGTCCCTGCTGAAGAAAAGCAGGCCCAAACCATGATGCTGCCACCACCATGTTTGACAGTGGGGATGGTGTGTATTCAGGGTGATGAGCTGTGTTGCTTTTACGCCAAACATAACGTCTTGCATTGTTGCCAAAAAGTTCAATTTTGGTTTCATCTGACCAGAGCACCTTCTTCCACATGTTTGGTGTGTCCCCCAGGTGGCTTGTGGCAAACTTTAAACAACACTTTTTATGGATATCTTTAAGAAATGGCTTTCTTCTTGCCACTCTTCCATAAAGGCCAGATTTGTGCAATATACAACTGATTGTTGTCCTATGGACAGAGTCTCCCACCTCAGCTGTAGATCTCTGCAGTTCATCCAGAGTGATCATGGGCCTCTTGGCTGCATCTCTGATCAGTCTTCTCCTTGTATGAGCTGAAAGTTTAGAGGGACGGCCAGGTCTTGGTAGATTTGCAGTGGTCTGATACTCCTTCCATTTCAATATTATCGCTTGCATAGTGCTCCTTGGGATGTTTAAAGCTTGGGAAATCTTTTTGTATCCAAATCCGGCTTTAAACTTCTTCACAACAGTATCTCGGACCTGCCTGGTGTGTTCCTTGTTCTTCATGAATCTCTCTGCGCTTTTAACGGACCTCTGAGACTATCACAGTGCAGGTGCATTTATACGGTGACTTGATTACACACAGGTGGATTGTATTTATCATCATTAGTCATTTAGGTCAACATTGGATCATTCAGAGATCCTCACTGAACTTCTGGAGAGAGTTTGCTGCACTGAAAGTAAAGGGGCTGAATAATTTTGCACGCCCAATTTTTCCATTTTTGATTTGTTAAAAAAGTTTGAAATATCCAATAAATGTCGTTCCACTTCATGATTGTGTTCCACTTGTTGTTGATTCTTCACAAAAAAATACAGTTTTATATCTTTATGTTTGAAGCCTGAAATGTGGCAAAAGGTCGCAAAGTTCAAGGGGGCCGAATACTTTCGCAAGGCACTGTAAGTATTTGATACATCTGAAAAGCAGAACTTAATATTTGGTACAGAAACCTTTGCAATTACAGAGATCATACATTTCCTGTAGTTCTTGACCAGGTTTGCACACACTGCAGCAGGGATTGCAGCAGCCACAACCCATCTTCAATGCTCTTACTGAGGGAAGGAGGTTGTTGGACAAGATCTCACGATACATGGCCCAAAGAAGGATGTTTCCACCTCCATGCTTGACGGTTGGGATGGTGTTCTTGGGGTTGTACTCATCCTTCTTCTTCATCCAAACACGGAGAGTGGAGTTTAGACCAAAAAGCTCTATTTCTGTCTCATCAGACCACATGACCTCCTCCCATTCCTCCTCTGGATCATCCAGATAGTCATTGGCAAACTTCAGACGGGCCTGAACATGCGCTGGCTTGAGCAGGGGGACCTTGCGTGCGCTGCAGGATTTTAATCCATGATGGCGTAGTGTGTTACTAATGGTTTTCTTTGAGACTGTGGTCCCAGCTCTCTTCAGGTCATTGACCAGGTCCTTCCGTGTAGTTCTGGGCTGATCCCTCACCTTCCTCATGATCATTGATGCCCCACGGGGTGAGATCTTGCATGGAGCCCCAGACAGAGGGTGATTGACCGTCATCTTGACCTTCTTCCATTTTCTAATAATTGCGCCAACAGTTGTTGCCTTCTCACCAAGCTGCTTGCCTATTGTCCTGTAGCCCATCCCAGCCTTGTGCAGGTCTACAATTGTATCCCTGATGTTCTTACACAGCTGTGTGGACAGGTGTCTTTTATACAGGTAACAAGTTCAAACAGGTGCAGTTAATACAGGTAATGAGTGGAGAACAGGAGGGCTTCTTAAAGAAAAGCAAACAGGTCTGTGAGAGCCGGAATTCTTACTGGTTGGTAGGTGATCAAATACTTATGTCATGCAATAAAATGCAAATGAATTACTTAAAAACCATACAATGTGATTTTCTGGATTTTTGTTTTAGATTCCGTCTCTCACAGTTGAAGTGTACCTATGAAAAAATTACAGACCTCCACATGCTTTGTAAGTAGGAAAACTTGCAAAATCGGCAGTGTATCAAATACTTGTTCTCCCCACTGTATACACACACACACACACACACACACACACACACACACACACACACACACACACACACACACACACACACACACACACACACACACACACACACACACACACACACACACACACACACACACACACACACACACACACACACACACACTGTTGCTGAGAGCTCAGCTGTGTGACAGTCCATCCATCACAGTTACACAGCACATCACCGTCCTCCCCTGATGTGTACTGGATCTGTCAGCATGATGGAGCAGCCTCGACTGCACCAACAAACAGGACAGGAGAAACAGGGACAAAAAGTCAATAAAACTTCATTTGGTCCTATTAATAACTCGTAACAGATGGAATTCTAGCCGATACCCTTCAGGAGCAACTTTGGTGAGAAGTTATGACAAGGAACAAACAAGCACTGTGATTTTGGCTTTTCTGATGTGCCGGTTGTGTTGTGGTGGTTTCTACTGGCGATACAGTATGTGACTGTCAATCGTGAGAATGACTGACTCAAGTTGCTTTGTCAATAATTGACAACTGATTTTCAAATGGGTATCGTACTCATACTGTAGAAGAACATCAAATGTACATGGACATCTCCAAACTTCACATTCCATGGAGTCCTTGAGCTGCAGTGAACTATATAATTGGCCAATAAGATTCATTTCATGCCTGTCATGGTTACTGTTCACAATTGCATCCGATAATTGTTTTTATTTTTATTAACAACAAGGCCTATTCTATCTGTTGTGCATTATAATGGCAACCACTGTAAATAATTGAGCCTAATGTATAGTCCAGGCCTTTCTATGACTGAAACGATATCATTGATATCACTATACCTAGTCAGTTGCACAACTGAATGCATTCAACCAAAATGTGTCTTCCGCATTTAACCCAATCCCTCTGAATCAGAGAGGTGGGGAGGGCTGCCTTAATCAACGTCCACGTCAGCGGCGCCCGAGGAGCAGTGGTTGTTGGGGTTTAACTGCCTTGCTCATGGGCATAACAGTAGATTTTTTTCACCTTGCATGCTCAGGGATTCGAACGAGTGACTTTATGGTTGCTGGCCCAATGCTCTTAACCGCTAGGCTACCTGCCGCCCCATTCCACAGATTAGTTCTTAGGGTAGGCCTCCTCTGTTTACACTGACTGCTTCTGATTGTGTTTTAACATGGCACCACATATCCTGTTGGGCATTTTCTGTTCTAATCCTGTTTGTTTGGGTCCAGAGAATACAGATTTGTACCGGGTCTTAGACTAGCTCTCAACTGCAGCAGGGTAGAATGGAAAACTGGTAAAGTAGAAAATCAAATTAAGTCCCTCTCCTCCCAAAAAAATACTTACATTTACCTCACAGGCTTTTTCTGACATTACAGTGGAAAAGACCTTGAAAGAAATATTAATTTCAACTCTTGCAGACTGAATGATGGGTGAAACATGACTCCTGGCTGGGAGATTGTGAAGCACTGAAATTGATAGGATGTAGAAAACAGTTCATATTCACATAGCTTATTCACAAGGTAACTATAGGGATATAAAGTAGCCTAGTTAACGTACCAGGCATGTACAGGAACTTGCAATTAAAATACCTATACCAAGCTCATAACAACTGGCATGCAATGCACTACTTTCAACATTGGATTAAAGCCAAAAGCAATATTATAAACTGGGTGATTCGAGCCCTGAATTGTGATTGGCTGAAAGCCGTGGTACTGTATATCAGATCGTATACCATGGGTATGACAAAATATTTATTTTTAATGTACTAATTACGTTTGTAACCAGTTTATAATAGCAATAAGACCCAACAACTCCATGTTGTGTCATGTGCATAAGAACAGTCCTTAGCTGTGGTATATTGGCCATATACCACACCCCCCCGGGCATTATTACTTAATTATGCCCTAATACCAACTAATCACCATATGCAATGCATTCAGAAAGTATTCTGGTGACACAACAATAAAATACACATTTACAATAGGCCTATATCTAAAAATACATACATCCAAATTATATACAGTGCATTCGGAAAGTATTCAGACCCCTTTACTTTTCCCTCATTTTGTTAAGTTACAGCCTTATTCTAAAACGTATTAAATATTGTACTATCCCTCATCAATCTAAACACAATACCCCATAATGACAAAGCAAAAACAGGTTTTTAGAAATGTTTGGAAGTATACAAAAAACAAAACTGGAAATATCACATTTACATAATAAGTATTCAGACCCTTACTCAGTACTTTGTTGAAGCACCTTTGGCAGCGATTACTACAGCCTCAAGTCATCTTGCATATGACGCTACAAGCTTGGCACACCTGTATTTGTGGAGATCCTCCCATTCTTCTCTGCAAATCATCTAAAGCTCTGTCAGTCTGGATAGGGAGTTTCGCTGCACAGCTATTTTCATAGATGTTCGATTGGGTTCAGGTCCAGGCTCTGACTGGGCCACTCAAGGACATTCAGAGACTTGTCCCGAAGCCACTCCTGCGTTGTGTTGGCTGTGTGCTTAGGATTGTTGTCCTGTTGGAAGGTAAACCTTCTCCCCAGTCTGAGGTCCTGATTGCTCTGGAGCAGGTTTTAATCAAGGATCTCTCTGTACTTTGCTCTGTTCATCTTTGCCTCGATCCTGACTAGTATCCCAGTCCCTGCCACTGAAAAACATCCCCACAGCATGATGCTGCCACCATCGTGCTTTACCATAGGGATGGTGCCAGGTTTCCTCCAGATGTGACGCTTGGCATTCAGGCCCAAGAGTTCAATCTTGGTTTCATCAGACCAGAAAATCTTGTTTCTCATGGTCTGAGAGTCTTTAGGTGCCTTTTTGCAAACTCCAAGCATGCTGTCATGTGCCTTTTACTGAGGAGTGGCTTCTGTCTGTCCACTCTACCATAAAGGCCTGATTGCTGGAGTGCTGCAGAGATGATTGTCCTTCTGGAAGGTTCTCCCATCTCCACAGAGGAACTCTGGAGGTTTATCAGAGTGACCACTGGGTTTTTGGTAACCTCCCTAACCAACGCCCTTCTCCCCCTATTGCTCAGTTTAGGAAGAGTCTTGGTGGTTACAAACTTTTTCCATTTAAGAATGATGGAGGCCATAGTGCTCTTGGGGACCTTTAATGCTGCAGACATTTTTTGGTACCCTTCCTCAGATCTTTGCCTCGAAACCATCCTGTCTCGGAGCTCTACGGACAATTCCTTTGTTCTCATGGCTTGGTTTTCACTCTGACATGCACTGTCAACTGTGGGACCTTATATAGACAGGTGTGTGTGTGTGCCTTTCCAAATTATGTCCAACCAATTGAATTTACCACAGGTGTACTCCAATCAAGTTGGATCTCAAGGATGATCAATGGAAACACGATGCACCTGAGATCAATTTCGAGTCTCATAGCAAAGGGTCTGAATACTTCTGTAAATAAGGTATTTCTGATTTTATTTTTTATACATTTGCACAAAAAAAACAGTTTTTTCTTTGTCATTATAGGGTATTGTGTGTCGATTGATGAATATATATTTTTTTATTTCATTCATTTTAGAATAAGGCTGTAACGTAACAAAATGTGGAAAAAGTCAAGCGGTCTGAATACTTTCCGAATGCACTGTATAATAGCCTCCCAATTCTGGCAATGCCTCTGTAAATTATAGCAACATATTGTTCCAAATATGCCGTAGTAAATGCTTTGGTGAGTCAGGTTGTAGTTATTTACAGTCCTTGGCCAAAAATAGTGTTGTCTTCTTTTCCAGGGAGATAATTAACATAATCTAGGTGTTGTGTAGTGTCCATAAATTACATTAAAAAAGAGAGGCATAATACTTTTCTCAAAAACAAGATGAAGGCAGAGTTTATATTCCTATTCCATTTCATGTTTCCTAAAATGTACTAACCGATACAAGATTTTTTCCCACTAGGACCAATACACTTTTCACCTCAATGAGGTGAATAAGGACCACATTTCTTTCCATTGAAGTTGAATATTAACAGGCACAATTAGGCTAGATATGATTGATGCAATGTGTCGGGACGAGACTGTGGAAGGCATCAGTGTGAGAGCAAGACGTATGTCTTCATCTTAACAGCAGACCTTGGTTCAAACACCTCATGCTGTGCGCTTAGGAACACATGGTTCTAGTACGGAAAAATTGGTTGAATTAGGGGGTAAATGTGAAGTAATGACCTTATACGTGTAGCCTGTATAAGCACCACACATCACAGATAGAGCCTAGATCTTTGTATATGGTTTCACTGCCACCTACTGTTTTATGTTCTATCATTAAATGATGTTCAAAACCTTCTGTTGGCCAATATGCCACTCTACAGGCCACTAGGCCACACTGCATCATCAGATACTGTATGATCCGATTGCTACCCATGACCTCAGGCTGAATGACAGAGCTGGTGACTTGACTCTTTCCAACCTACAGACGGACGCCCTCTCTGAGCAAATACAAACTGTTGTTACAAACGTTCAAGAAAGGACATTCATTCATGTAAGCCAGGCCTCTCCAACCCTGTTCCCAGAAAGCTCCTGTCCTGTAGGTTTTCCCTCCAACCCTAATCTAGCGCACCACATTCTAATAATTAGCTAGTTGGTAAGATGAATCAGGTTATATCTATTGAATATAAATAATACCCCATGTTTCTAAGGTTCACCGGGACAAAAACACACAATCTTTTTTTCGATATTTCAATAGTAAACTTCAACTGAAACTTGGATATGAACAAGAAGACCATGATACTACCTTCAGGAGGTTCTTCGCGTAGATAAGGTGGAATTTCCTCGTTGTCGGAGTTGTCTACTGGTGTTGAACTGCTACTGCCTTCCTCCACCACCTCATTTTCATCGCTCGGGACCTACGGGACAAGACAAGACAGTGTGAGAATTGCATACACATAGGCATTACTGAATACAGAACATTATATCAGACTGTTATATATCATTATAATTTACCAGTTCAGATGAGGACATCATTCATAAACAATAGTATGCAGTATGTCTACGATGATAGTACAGGGGATGAACTAAATAAATGTAGTATAAGAAAGTAATATATATATATATATATATATATATATATATATATATATATATATATATATATATATATTAAATGTAATATCAAGACTTTATGTTTGATATAAGAATATAAAACAATATAAAATAATATAATAAATAATGATGAGGTGGCTCTAGGCAACAAAATAATCCTATTACACTGACACACATCATTGGCCAGACAATAGAGGCAGCTGGAATACTCTGACAGCATCATGTCAAAGTGGCTACTGTGTAATCGTGTTCCTGTAACCAACATGAACACAAAGTAACCAGTAACATGTTCTGCAGCAGTGGAGTCACTACACACGTAGCAAACGGGTTCTTGTTTTTCACTGAAAGAGCATCACTACTAAGCTACTGTAGTAGGCTATGCAGGGGGAGGGACTCGAGTGATGTCGTAGCTACACGATGTGCATTTTCTTCTGTGTAGTACGCCAACATTTGTACAATTATGTGATACGTCTGCAATACAATGGCAATAAAAACAATGTTTTATTGGTCGTTAATGCGAACAGCACAGATTTCCACACAAAACCATTAACGTTAGCTTACGATTTCAACAAAAACAAAATCATCCCCTACTCACCTTCATCTTCCGCTAGCTAGAACCAGAATACTGATCTCTTTCCGAATATTGCCAATTCCACCACACAAGTAAAATGAGCTAATAAATGTGACGCAAAAAAACACAAAAGGTGTTAAATTAAAAAATACCATTTAATGGGGACCAGAGATTAGTATTGCAAAATGTTGCAGTGTTTTGCTGTCAAAATAATAACCGGAAGTGACGTTTGGGATGTTTACGGAATTCTTCTTCTTTAACTTGTGATGATTTTCAGTCGCAAGGGGGTAGCATCGAATCAAATAATTCAACGAGCAGCATAATGGTCCATTATTAAATCAAATCAAAGTTTACTTGTCGCGTACACAGTTTAGCAAATGTTATAACGGCGAAATGCTTATCTTACTACCTTCTAACAGTGCAGTAAAATGTCAAACAAGTGCACAAATAATCCAAAACTACAAACACGAAGTCAAGAAACGACAAGAACGAATCCAATTAACAATCCCAAGTAACTGTGTATCAGTAATACAAATACAGTATACATACACTGAAAATAGTAATACAAATACATACACTGAAAATATATACTAAGAATTATATATACAGTAATATATATATTAGAATGAGCTATGTCAAGAATCCAGTATATAAATACACATTTTGTATAAACAGTGTTTCAAACATGCAATGTCCAGTAGAAGATATATTAAAAAGTCCACGTCTTCGGATATAAACACACAGTGTGAAAAACAGTATTAAAGAAACAGGAAGTGTCTAGTGTGAATGTATCTATATAAATGGGACAGCAGCATCGGCTGTGTGTGTGTGGGTGTGAGTGTGTGTCTGCATATGTTGCGAGTATGGGCATATATGTGTGTTAGTGTACAGAAGCAGTCAAAAGTTTGAAAACACCTACTAAAGGTTTTCTTTATTTTGACTATTTTCTACATTGTAGAATAGTAGTGAAGACATTTTAACTATGAAATAACACAAATTAAATCATGCAACCAAAAAAGTGTTAAACAAAAGTAGCCATCCTTCGCCTTGACAGCTTTGCACACTCTTGGCATTCTCTCAACCAGCTTCATGAGGTAGTCACCTGGAATGCATTTCAATTAACAGGTGTGCCTTGTTAAAAGTTCATTTGTGGAATTTATTTCCTTCTTAATGCATTTGAGGCAATCAGTTGTGTGGTGACAAGGTAGGGGTGGTATACAGAAGATAGCCCTATTTGGCACATGCCCATTCATCAGATGGACACACTTCCTCTTCCAGACCACCACATGCATGTGAGTTTGAGCACACACACACACACACCTCCCCCCCCTTCTTGGCTTCCATGGCAACCCCCACAGGAACCTTTCCCCAATAGAATCTTCCCCCACGGGAACCACACCTGTTGGCATTCCTACAAACAATCGCAACATTGTTTCAATAATATATAGAACTTTTCTCGCAGCTCTGGTATATAAAGCTTTTTTGAGGCCTTGCTCACAATTTATTCTGTGGCAGCACAATGACCAAACGATATACTGTACTGCATGTGAGGCTCTTGATCATATCTTTGATCGTGACACTGGTGAGGAGGAGAGAGGCCAAGAAACTGACAGTTAAGATGCATTAGACGAGGAAGTGTCAGAATATGATCCAGACCAAGAGACAACCGATGTGGAACAATCCAGTGATGAGGAAGAGGGCCCTGCTGAGGTTGTTGTTACATTCCAGTCAAACAATGGGAATTTGTCCTGGTCTTCATCCCCACTTGAGAGGAGAGGTCGGCTGTCGGCTGAAAATGTTATCAGGATGACCCCAGGGCGAACGAGATACGCCATATCCTGGGTTGATGACATAAAATCCTGCCAATATTTAAACATTTGGTTTCAAAGCAAATGTCCTTGTTAAACTTTGACACAAAGTAGTCTGTGATAAATAGCACAATATGTTTCATCTGAGTATTTGTTATAGTCAAAATAATTCATACATTATTATTTTTATACTCAAAAAACGAGTTGTATGAGCTCAGGTCAATGAGTCCTACAGGCCATAAATCGCAAATAGAAGTTCAAAACTTGTAATGTTCACAATAACTTACGTTTTTAAAAAGAACCAACACAACATTAGGTGATAATGTGTGTATTATTATGGATTTAGAATCAGCTGTAATGGGGTGGTCATTTTGGATCGGGAACACAGAACTAATTAACATGAAACGAACACAACAGGAGGGTTAAGACAAACCAGAAAGTCAATAACTTCATCAAGCACTATGATGAAACTGGCTCTCATGAGGACCGCCACAGATAGGAAGACCCAGAGTTAGCTATGCTGCAGAGGATAAGTTCATTAGAGTTACCAGCTTCAGATTACAGCTCAAATCAATGCATCACAAAGTTCAAGAAACAGACACATCTCAACATCAACTGTTCAGAGGAGACTGTGTGAATCAGGCCTTCATGGTCAAACTGCTGCAAAGAAACCACTACTAAAGGACACCAATAAGAAGAAGAGACTTGCTTGGGCTAAGGAACACGAGCAATGGACATTAGACCAGTAGAAAGCTGTCCTGATGAGTAAAAATTTGAGATTTTTGGTTCCAACCGCCGTGTCTTTTTGAGAACCGGAGTAGGTGAACGGATGATCTCTGCATGTGTGTGAGCATAGAGGAGGAGGTGTGATGGTGTGGGGTGCTTTTCTGGTGACACTGTCTGTGATTTATTTAGAATTCAAGGAACACTTAACCAGGATGGCTACCACAGCATTCTGCAGCGATAAGCCATCCCATCTGGTTTGCGCTTAGTGGGACTATCATTTGTTTTTCAACAGGACAATAACCCAACACACCTCCAGGCTGTGTAAGGGCTATTTGACCAAGAAGGAGAGTGATGGAGTGCTGCATCAGATGACCTGGCCTCCACAATCACCCGACCTCAACCCAATTGAGATAGTTTGGGATGAGTTGGACCGCAGAATGAAGGAAAAGCAGCCAACAAGTGCTCAGTATATGTGGGAACTATTCGAAGAGCATTCCAGGTGAAGCTCGTTGAGAGAATGCCAAGAGTGTGCAAAGTTGTCATCAAGGCAAAGCGTGGCTACTTTGATGAATCTTAAATATATTTTGATTTGTGTAACACTTCTTTGGCTTCTACATGATTCCATATGTGTTATTTCATCGTTTTGATATCTTCACTATTATTCTACAATGTAGATAGTGGTAAAAAAAAATAAAGAAAAACCCTTGAATGAGTAGGTTTGTCAAAACTTTTGACTGGTACTGTATACTGTATGTGAGTTGGAGTCTGCATGTGTATGAGCTGTGTGTGTGTGTGGGAGTGTGTGGGGGAAGAAGTCTAAGGTGCAGGACAGAGTACCGGGCAGGTAAACGACCAGTGATGACTGTTCAACAGTCTGATGGCCTGGTGATAAAAGCTGTTTCCAAGCCTCTTGGTCATGGCTCTGATGCACTTGTACTATGTGCCAGACGGTAGCAGAGTGAACTATCCATAGTCCGGGTGGCTGAAGTCCTTAATGATCCTCTTGGCTTTCCTTATTCATTTTTTCTTTTTTATTTAACCTTTATTTAACTAGGCACAGAGTGCTGTAAATGTCCTGGAGGGCAGGCAGCGTGCACCCCATGGTGTACTGGTCTGACCGCATCATCCTTTGAAGATCCATGCGGTTGAGAATGGTACAGTTGCCGTACCAGGCGGTGATGCAGCCCGACAGACTGCTCTCAATGGTGGGTCTTATGCCAAATTTCTTCAGCCGCTTGATGTTGAAGAGACACTGTTGTGCCTTTCTGCACCATGGTGTCGATGTGATTAGACCATTTCAGGTCCTCTGTGACAAGCACGCTGAGGAACTTGAAGCTTTTGACCGTCCCCACCGTGGCCTGCAGATGTGGATGGGGGCGTGCTCTCTGATCTGTCTCCTGTAGTCCATGTACAGCTCCTTGTTTTTTTTTTAGATTTTCATAAATTAACTTTATGACATTAAAATATACACAATCGTTTGTCTCTACATTAACTAACATATTCCTCTCAATTGTAAATGTTTTGCTTGACTCGTTATGACGTTATAATTACTTAAATTTGCTTCCCCCTTAATGTTTTGTCAGCCATCTTTGCTGAAGAAAGTCACCGGGGACGGGTGGCTCGCGTCAAATTCGTCATTGGAACCCCTCGATATGATTGGTCATATAAAAACCTTGGGACCCAAATGCATAATGAGTGCTCTAAATCCCACTTGTGGTGGTCTGTGTCAATGAAGCCGTGACACTGCGGTGTTAGCTCACAACATTTAAAGGAGGAACCACTGTATATAATTTAGGTGACTAGAAAAGGGAAAGGAATAGAATGAGGGGCCCGGCAGACTGTTTAGTTGATCAGGTGCAAAATAGGTGGTATTTATTTACAGTGCAGGTGATATAGAAGACTGGATCCAGACAAGTGGTGAGGAAGGCCAAATCCATCATGTCTGACTGTGCCGACTCCCTACCAGGGCACTCCAAACCTGTTCCTGGTGAATACAGTGAAGATGAGGAAGTTGGCTAGTCTGTCCTAATGACCAGGGGATGATCATGATGATGTTGATGATGATGGTGATGATGACATGACATTACATGTTTTTTTGATGATGGTGATGATGACATGACATGTTTTTTTTTGGTCAGCATATTCTTGATGACAATGTTGATGGGATGATTTTAGATTGTGCAAAGAGCACGTACTTTGTAGGCCTACTATTGTTTTTTTGTGCTGCAGTAAATGCTAATGTTGATTATTAGTCTGTCAGCCCATGACTGATGAACTGGGCGATTTGTTTTCAGTATCATTGTGTTGTTGTCATTGTCTATCATTGTGATCCATATGGATTTGATATGTTTTCATGTCTCACCTGCTGCAAAACCAATTGCCTTCTGGGACAAAAAAAGTTGAAAGTTGAAATGTAAATATTGTGTATATATATATATATACATATATATGTTGCGTTTAAAACAACTGGAAACTCTGAACTGGGAAAACTCAGACTTCAGTTAGTTGAAGACAACTGGGAATTCTGAAAAAAAACTGGGAAAATATGTTTTGAACGGTCATCCAACTCAGAATTCCAAGTCGGGAACTCAGGCCTCTTTCTAGAGCTCCTACCTAAAGACCACTTCATGACTCAATCTTGTTTTTTTTTCAGAGTTCCCAGTTTTCTTGAAAGCCCATCATGCCTCACCCTAATAATTTGGTCCCTTTCCCCCTCAAAACTTACCCTAATGTTCTGACTTGGTGCTGCACACCTATAGCCTGTTTTAGAGAAATGTAATCATTGAATATTGTAAGAGCTTTCATTGTCTGCTTATATGCCCCCTTTATTTATCCAATGGTTCTGACTTGGCGTACTGGGAGAGTACTGTAAGAACGGCCCATGTTCTGAATTCTGTCATTGTACATTTCAAAAGTCAAATGGTTATATTGACTACGTCCATGTTAGTGCGCTCATTAATGCCTTCATCGAAATTACGGATTGCCTCTTAACTGCTCGTCGTTCACGTATGCCATCGTTTGTACATCTCAATTGTAAGTAGAAAACACATTTGTTTAAGTAAATCAGCCATATCGGCTATGTTTTTTAAAAGGCAGTAAATGAGGCTGAATTAACTGCTTCGCTGCCAGACAAGGTTCCGCTGATAGCCAGGTGTAGCGGTGGTAAGGATTCACTCCATGATGCTGAAAAGAAAGCTCTGCTGTTTGTACAGCTTTATGTAGGCCCTAACAGTTTGTGGGCACCGTTTGTCACCGTTACAGTGCAATTAATGTATTGATTACTGTTGTGTAGTGACATTGATGGCATTTTTTTTTTACCTTACTGAGATTTACATGCTAAAATCTCTACTGGTAACTTCACAGCAATTTCTAGCTGCCCAAAATGTAGCTAGCTAGCAGGCTCAGTTAAATACAAATCTCCCTAGATACAGCCATGCCTCATAGTCACGTCATGCAATTTGTAAATTAAATAGGAATAAAATAATGTGAATTGAATGGAGTTTCCCATCTTCCCATGTATAGTTTCTGGCGCATCACACAATCGCCCTTATCCAGATGGTGTGTCAAAGGCATTTCCTAACAGACCTGCTAACTTTCTTTGTTGTTACTTTTAAGGTTGGAACCAACATGGAGTGCGTCCAGCAGGAAGAGAGGAAGGAACCATTCGTCCGCCAGCTCAGGGACAAGCTGCACTATTCACAGGCCAGTGTAATGTTCAATGTAATTGCATTTCTGGAATTTTTTTAAACTTCATGTATTTGTATTGATTTAAACATTTACAAATAAAAGGATATGTTTGATTGAAACATGTCTTGAATGCTTATTTGTTTTAGCAGTTAGTGGTAATTCCCTAAGTGTTCAAATACAGTGCCTTGCAAAAGTATTCGGCCCCCTTGAAATTTGCGACCTTTTGCCACATTTCAGGCTTCAAACATAAAGATATAAAACTGTATTTTTTTGTGAAGAATCAACAACAAGTGGGACACAATCATGAAGTGGAATGACATTTATTGGATATTTCAAACTTTTTTAACAAATCAAAAACTGAAAAATTGGGCGTGCAAAATTATTCAGCCCCCTTGAGTTAATACTTTGTAGCGCCACCTTTTGCTGCGATTACAGCTGTAAGTCGCTTGGGGTATGTCTCTATCAGTTTTGCACATCGAGAGACTGAAATTTTTTCCCATTCCTCCTTGCAAAACAGCTCGAGCTCAGTGAAGTTGGATGGAGAGCATTTGTGAACAGCAGTTTTCAGTTCTTTCCACAGATTCTCGATTGGATTCAGGTCTGGACTTTGACTTGGCCATTCTAACACCTGGATATGTTTATTTTTTAACCATTCCATTGTAGATTTTGCTTTATGTTTTGGATCATTGTCTTGTTGGAAGACAAATCTCCGTCCCAGTCTCAGGTCTTTTGCAGACTCCATCAGGTTTTCTTCCAGAATGGTCCTGTATTTGGCTCCATCCATCTTCCCATCAATTTTAACCATCTTCCCTGTCCCTGCTGAAGAAAAGCAGGCCCAAACCATGATGCTGCCACCACCATGTTTGACAGTGGGGATGGTGTGTTCAGGGTGATGAGCTGTGTTGCTTTTACGCCAAACGTACATTTTTATGCCAAAAAGTTCCATTTTGGTTTCATCTGACCAGAGCACCTTCTTCCACATGTTTGGTGTGTCTCCCAGGTGGCTTGTGGCAAACTTTAAACAACACTTTTTATGGATATCTTTAAGAAATGGCTTTCTTCTTGCCACTCTTCCATAAAGACCAGATTTGTGCAATACACGACTGATTGTTGTCCTATGGACAGAGTCTCCCACCTCAGCTGTAGATCTCTGCAGTTCATCCAGAGTGATCATGGGCCTCTTGGCTGCATCTCTGATCAGTCTTCTCCTTGTATGAGCTGAAAGTTTAGAGGGACGGCCAGGTCTTGGTAGATTTGCAGTGGTCTGATACTCCTTCCATTTCAATATTATCGCTTGCACAGTGCTCCTTGGGATGTTTAAAGCTTGGGAAATCTTTTTGTATCCAAATCCGGCTTTAAACTTCTTCACAACAGTATCTCGGATCTGCCTGGTGTGTTCCTTGTTCTTCATGATGCTCTCTGCGCTTTTAACGGACCTCTGAGACTATCACAGTGCAGGTGCATTTATACGGAGACTTGATTACACACAGGTGGATTGTATTTATCATCATTAGTCATTTAGGTCAACATTGGATCATTCAGAGATCCTCACTGAACTTCTGGAGAGAGTTTGCTGCACTGAAAGTAAAGGGGCAGAATAATTTTGCACGCCCAATTTTTCAGTTTTTGATTTGTTTAAAAAGTTTGAAATATCCAATAAATGTCGTTCCACTTCATGATTGTGATTGTGATTCTTCACAAAAAAATACAGTTTTATATCTTTATGTTTGAAGCCTGAAATGTGGCAAAAGGTCGCAAAGTTCAAGGGGGCCGAATACTTTCGCAAGGCACTGTAATGAACAAAACTATAAATGAACATGCAACAATTTCAAAGATTTTACTGGGTAAGAGTTTAAATAAGGAAATCAGTCAATTGAAATAAATTAATTAGGCCCTAATCCATGGATTTCACATGACTGGGCAGGGGTGCAGCCATGGGTGGGTCTTGGAGGGCATAGGCCCACTTACTTGGCAGCCGAGCCCAGAACCACCCCCCCTCAGAATATCCCGCAGGTGAAGAAGCCGGATGTGGAGGTCCTGGGCTGGCAAGGTGACACGTGGTCTGCGGTTGTGAGGCCAATGTGGTGTGCGGTTGTGAACATTCAATTCTTTGGCAACAGCTCTGGTGGGCATTCCTGTAGTCAGCATGCCAATTGCACACTCCCTCTTACCTTGAGACATCTGTCGCATTGTGTTGTGTGAGAAAACTGTACATTTTAAAGTGGCTTTTATATTGTCCCCAGCACAAGGTGCACCTGTGTAATGATCATGCTGTTTAATCAGCTTCTTGATATGCCACAGCTATCAAGTGGACGGATTATCTTGGCAAAGGAGAAATGCTCACTAACAGGGATGTTACAACCTTTTTGTGCACATAGAACATTTCTGGTATTTTTGTTTTCAGCTCATGAAACATGGGACCAACACTTTACATGTTCCATTCATATTTTTGTAAAGTGTACATTTCTGTTTACATCATCAAGCGTTTATGTACGTGTTATGAATGACCAAAGGTGTCTGACTTTATAGTAAGTACAGCGTCATGTGATATAAGGCATTCATGTATATGTTATAAATGACCATAGGGGTCTGGCTTTAAATTAAGTACAGCGTCATGCTATCTAAAGGCTTTATGGATGTGTTATGAATGACCAAAGGTGTCTCATTTCAAACTAAGCATTACAGGACACTACATAAAGTGTCAATAAATAGGTATTTAATGTTCTGCTGATTTATGAAGGTTCTTTCATGATTCACAGTACTGTAGGGTGTGAGAGGTATTTAAATGGCTTGATGGACCTGCAAAGCTTGAGTTTGTGTGTGTGTCAGAGCCAAGATGATTTAGAGTTGTCCTACCTGAGACTACTGCAACAGGTATTCCTCTCCTGTTTCTATGCTGGAGATCAGGGCTCGATTACAACCGGTTACAATGGTGCCAACATTTTGTGGCTGATCTTTTAGCGAGGGAGTCGGTGAATGTGTCAAAGAACTGACTGGGCCCAGCACCGCGTGAAAAGTTTGTTTTTGTTGTGTGCGTGTTTGTGTACTGAGGAACATGTAACTTGGTTCCAGAAGACAGACACTTTGAATTTCTTTAGGTTGGGGGCTTCCATCAAGGTACGTCTTTCTTGGTGTAACGTTGTCCCAAGGATTTTGCATACAGAGCACATATAAGCCTGAGATATCAACCATTCAAAGTTGGCCTTAGTGGGAGTGAACATTGTGGTGGTTAATTTCTTTACTATCAAATGAGGAGAGACAAACTTATCACATAAGTCAGAGTTATACTAAAACTACATCTTTAACACAGTCAAAAAGTCATAATTATTGCTAAGCCCTGCCCATTCCCACAATTTATCTTCTTCAAATGTGATTTTAAACCTAACCCAAACTAATGAAGGACCAGTTGATGCATTGGTTGGTCCACCAGACCTTCCGCACATTTAGGTGGAATTGTCTGCAAACAAGATTAGGTGTAATGTGACTAACATGACATCCCTTTAGAGAATATGCCATCCTTCAGCACATCATCTTTTATAAAGCACATGTTTATATCTTACTCGACATCGTGGGTTATGTCACATTTGACATGGGTAATTATGTCAGAAAGTTATGCCACATTTTATTAACCATTTATAAAGCATGACATACGGTTATACTGTATAAGCTTGGTAACACATTTATGTAGTGCTTATGAAGGCTTTATGAAGACTTTTTAAGCTGAACATAATTTAAAGTTGGACCCAAATGGGTCATTACCTTGTTTGAAATTGAATAGGTCAAGGTTGACCTCACCTGACTTTCCTACTGTACTAATCTAAGAAGTAAACCTCATGGCATGTATGTATGTGAAGGGATTATACGAGACTGACAAACCACTTTGTAATGTGAAAACAATTCAAACTTATCCAAGTGTTTAATGTGATGTAAGGGTATGCGTGTGTTTAATTAGTAGTAGGCAAGCTCACTCATTAGAGAGTTCTTTATCCATGCCACATTCTCAAGATTTCTGTGGATTCAATTTGACATACCTGGCTTCTAAAAGCAGCCACATTTGCATGCAAATTATGTTGACAGACTTATTACGAATTCAAACTTCTGCATCATTAATTCCAGCAGTGTGCCCGTGGGCCCTGGGTTTCAAATTAAGTTAGTTTATTCTGACAGTCATTTCATCTTAACCATGGACTCTTTTCAGATTTTTATGCTAGTTCATCATACTTCCATTTTCTAAATGCATGTTGCATTGATGAGGAGTGCATGAGGGGACATTCAAAAGTTGGGTAATGGAATCTCCCCCATGGTTCTGTGAAGTTGACCTATAATTCTATAAACTCCCAGAGAGACCTGAGTACCTATACTCTGATTACCTATTCTATTACCGATACCTATTCTTAGCCCCCCCCCAAGCTTAAGAGAAGCTCACCCCCCCCCCCCCTCCCCACAATAAGTAAGACCGACTAATAATTCTCAGGATTCCTACTGTAGATATTATATGATTTATGGACATGATATTCCTTCGGCAATGTTGTGAATGAGCGTTAGGTCCCTTTGATCTAATTTAGCTTAATGAGCTTGCAGTGAGTTAACGGCTCTCAGGATAATCATCTTATTGGATTACTGGACCTGCCTGGTCTTTACTGTAACATCGGTGACTCTGAGTGGTGGCACTGGGACCCATGGCATACTCATGCTTTTCCAGTATGCTCACTAGGAGGTAAAGACATATACAGTACAATGTGGAAATACGTAAAGTATAACAGATTAAGACATGTTTTTGAGAATGGTCATGTGCACCCTTGCACCTTTTGGATGTTACACAGCATGCTAATACAATGTTGCATTGCATAGAATCCCCTCAAAGTATCCTACAATATACAGCTTCGCAGAGATGTCAACACAGACAATACCATGTAAGGAAGGGCCCACTCACTCACCAAAGAATACATACACAATCAATTTGGTCTTCTTATCTTTGTAAGGTCACCAGTCTAAAGGTGAAAGTTCAGCCAATATAATGTAACCTATAGGTTTGTCACGCCCTGACCGTAGAGAGCCTTTTAATATCTCTATTTGGTTTGGTCAGGGTGTGATTTGGAGTGGGCATTCTAGGTTTAGTTTTCTATGATTTTGTGGTTCTATGTTTTGGCCGGGTATGGTTCTCAATCAGGGACAGCTGTTTATCATTGTCTCTGATTGGGAACCATACTTAGGTAGCCCTTTTCCCTCGTTTCTGTGTGGGAAGTTGACTTTGTTTATGGCACATAGCCTTTAGTGTCATGGTTTGTTTTGTAGTGTTTATTGTTTTGTTCGGCGTCTTTCCTAATAAAAATAATATGTACGCTCACCACTCTTCACCTTGGTCCTCTTCATTCAACGGCCATGACAAGGTTTCTCTCACTGTCTCCCATAAAGTTACGTAATGGAGGTTATTTTAAACAACAAGAGGTATGTCAGTGTGCACTGCATGTTGACCAATGATGTATTTGTATGTCTGGTCTTGACTGGTTTTAAACCACGCTGTATTGTGAGTCTCTCTGGCTGTCTTTACACTAAATCAGCATTTCTGAGTAACTGATTCATGATGATTGACAAGTTTTCTGTGGCATTGTGTCCATACCACTGCATGTATCAGATCCAAAAGCCCATCCCAGTTCCAAACACAATTGCAGTCTATCTGGTCTGATGCCAGAAGAAAAAAAAACTCCCAATATTTTCCAAGGGAAACCATTCACCATTGTGCTTTGACCAAGTACAGGTAACTTCCAAAATAAAGGAAACACTTGAACTTCGGATACAAAGTATATTAGAAGCAGGTGTAGTTGCTGAGTTAATTATGCAATTAATCATGCTTAGGGTCATGTATAAAAATGCCCAGTTGCCCATTATTTTGGCTACTATGGCTAGAAGAAGAGATCTCAGTGACTTTGAAAGAGGTGTTTAAAGTGTGTGTGTGTGTGTGTGTGTGTGTGTGTGTGTGTGTGTCTCGGTCACAAGATCTCAACCCAATTGAACACTTATGGGAGATTCTGCAGCGGCGCCTGAGACAGCATTTTCCACCACTATCAACAAAACACCAAATGAGGAAATTTCTCATGGAACAATGGTACTGCATCACTCCAATAGAGTTCCAGACACTTGTAGAATCTATGCCAATGAGCATTGAAGCTGTTCTCGTGGCTCGTGGTGGCCCAACGCCCTATTAAGACGCTATGTTGGTGTTTCCTTTATTTTGGAAGTTACCTGTAGGTTTTAATTCATTTTCAAATTCCAATAACAAAGGCAGTCAATGCAGGCTACTCTAATGCTCAGTGCTCATACTACTAAGCTGTTCCTATCCTAGGAAACCATTTGAGGAAATAATGGCAGTGCTATTTCTAGTGGGAGGGAATGCTGACTATGAGGGGCTGGCGGTGGCACAAGTTGGACTTTGGTCACATGATCTCATGGCAATAGGACTCTACAAGAGGAATCCTCATTAAACAATAGCTACTGTGCGCGTTTGTGTGTATTTTGTCTACCAAAGAGATGCTAGTAGTTACTGTTTTAGAGAACCAGCTGAATGCTGTAGTAAAGATCCAGCAAAATGAAGGACCAGGTCCTGTGTTCAGGGAAAAGTCAGGGCCCAGATATAACTCCTACGGGAGGGGACAGGAGAGCAAAATGTGGCCAGGTGTCACCCTCTAATGTAAGAGGTCAAGGCTTTATGTACTTAAGTAGCAACGCCCATGCCCCGTCCACCTGAGGAGCTTTCTTTTTTTCCCAGCCATCTATTTCCTGTGTCTTGAGGGGTGATTGGTTTCATTTGACTCCTGCGACTCTTTCGTATTCTTGCTTTTTGGGTACCCTGCTGTCGACTTATGCAACAGAACGTGACAACAGTAATTATTGAGGCAATCAAGACAGTGCAGGTCGTTTTTTTGGTTGCAGCCCTGCTCCACCCCTTTATGTTAATGTTTCCATATATGCAAATATTGTATTTTTGTGTATTTATGCAAATTAGGAACATATAGTTTTCTTTATTTTAACACGAAATATCAAATAAACCAGAAGTTCATACACAGGGGGTCCAAAAAGGCAACCGTACAAGCAGGGAAAAGGCTAGTAATCAGGCAAGAGGTTGATAACAGGAAATCCGATAGGCTAAAGTACAGGCAGAGAATAGGCAAAAGGCATCGTTAGTGAGGCAGGCCAAAACTATCATACACTGGGGGTTACATTACAGGAAACACAGCACTCCGAATATTTTTATTTATTTCACCTTTATTTAACCAGGAAAGCTAGTTGAGAACAAGTTCTCATTTACACCTGCGACCTGGCCAAGATAAAGCAAAGCAGTGCGACACAAACAAGAGTTACACATGGAATAAACAAGCGTACAGTCAATAACACAATAGAAAAATATATATATTTACAGTGTGTGCAAATGGTGTGTAAGGCAGTAAATAGGCCATAGTAGCGAAGTAATTACAATTTAGTAAATTAACACTGGAGTGATAGATGAGCAGATGGTGATGTGCAAGGAGAAATACTGGTGTGCAAAATAACATAAAAGTAAATAAAAACAAAATGGGGATGAGGTAGGTAGATTGGGTGGGCTATTTACAGATGGGCTGTGTACAGCTGCAGCGATCGGTTAGCTGCTCAGATAGCTGATGTTTAAAGTTAGTGAGGGAAATATAAGTCTCCAGAAGTGTCACAATACATCACAACGATGGGGTGCAAAGAACTGAACTAAATAGTGTGTGATAATGACATACAGGTGTGTGAACAGGTGATCATAATTCAGGTGATTGGGATCTGGAGAGTGAGCTGCGTTCAGGGGATCTACGTGTTTGAGATTGTGAGTTGGAAGCAGACGTTACAGTGCTATAATGAATTCAATACCTGATGGATTTTTTTTTAATCAAAAGGTTTGGAGTATCTTCCTCCATTGTCTAACTGTTGCATTTATTAGAATTGTTTTTTAAACCTTTTAACAATGTTGATGACCATTGCTAGAGTAAGTAAGTCATGAATGAGGTCACACACCATGCCTGGTCAACCTGACTGAAGTAAAACAATGGTGATCGCAGCGGTCAGTCTGTTTTACGAGGCTAACAACCTCGGGGTCAAAATCGAATGGTCTAATCTAAGGTTAGAACTTGGGCTGCTGGTGTCAGTGGTGTGTCCAGGGGGTTATACCCCCTGAAATCTGATTGGCCACCCCAAAGGCACCCACAGAAATTCTGAGATCTGAAAGGTCGTCTCTGAATATATTGATACTTTTGACAACAAGACTCAATCTTACCGGAGAAAGCATCCGAGCGAGGAAACGGCTCCCTTCTATCTTCGTATGTGTAGTCCATGTATCTGATGCTGTCTGGACAAAAAGAGTAGGACATGTCATATTCTTTTTGGCAAGACAGCATCAGATACGTGGGCTATAGATACTTAGACAGAGGAGCGCCGTTTGCTTCGCTCGGATGCTTTCTCTGGTGAAATTGATTCAGCCGGTTGCAAATTGAAGTAACATTTATTATGAATCATTTTCTATGTTTATTTTTTCACTGTTAGGCATCAATGAATAGACACCACTTTGTAGACTGAATGTCATTAAACTTTTGGTGTTTGTAGTAGATGTCCCTTTCCATTCAAATGGAAAATGGCATCCGTTCGGATGCTGAACTTATTTTGGAGTAGACAAACTTACTTTTTGAACTGATTTGTTTGACAATCACATGAAAACATCATGACCAGTGGTGTTCACCACACATTAAAAAGTCATACATTTTTACAATTAAATTCCATGACTTTAGGCGGTCCCGTAAATGTTGAGGGATGAGTTGTACTCTGGATGTCACTTTCAAGTGAATTTACTGCTGTATGCTAATACCCTTACATAAAATCCTGACCTTGAATGCAAACACTAACAAGACTTTTGGAATTGATTTATTTGAACAAGGAAATGAACCTCAGCTAAGCATTTAATGCGTTGAATCATCCAGTTAATTTGTGCCAGCTGTACAGTAAAAACAGGCCAGTAATGTAAAGTAAACTACAGCAAGGAAGTATCTGAGGCTATAAGATAGCCAAGGACAGAGTTAAAAGAAGGGTATTAGCCCAATGCTCCATAAGCTCACATAACCACCTCCTCTCTTCCACCACATCTGGCTGCCCAAAACACTGATACAAGTAAACCTAATGTGTAACTACCTTGGCTGGATCACATTCTAAAATAACATGACCTTACTATCCTAACTGCAATCTAATTTTATGAACCTTCTATGCTAGCTAACAATCTTACCTTATGCCAACTGATTAGTGTGTGTGTGTGGCTCAATGTGCTTGACTTATACTTATCCTTCAATACCCTTTTTCTACTTAAACCTGTTCCTTAAACTTCCTACTATTACTTCATCTGAATAGTATTTTCCCACGTTCTCCATGTCTCTGTGGGTGGAGCACTGTGCCGTGTCTGGCAATAGAGTCTCATCTGAGTATTGTCTTCTCGTCAGTAATTGAATGGCCAGTGGGGAGCTTCTATGTTTCTATAAACCACTCCTTTTAATAGAAGTATTGTGGACTCCCCTCCTATCCACACCATTCAAACAATCACTTGCTTTTTTGGTCGTCCCCTTCTGAACCACTTCCTCAGGTATGTGGTTATCAATGGGACTGGGAAACCACGTTACACTGTGGTCAGTGAGGCCAGACTGCTGTGTTCTACCACTGTGTAAAGACTTACTAAATTGACAGGCCATGAGGACAATCCTTTTACTTTATGAACATCAGCGTTGGGATCAATTCCATTTCAATTTAGTCAACTTTGGAAGTAAACTGAAATTCCCTCATCGACTTGACTGAATTGAATAAACTTAATTGAAATGGAATTATCCCAACCCTGAGGGACATTCTCTGGTTATTGAACACTGACCAGACTAGAGATTGACTTTTTGGTTTGGTGAAGACTGTCCTAAATTTCTATTGGTGAAAACAGTCTTATGACTATTGTCCACTCCCATTCAGGGTGAGGCTCTGAAACTTCCTTTGAAGGCCTGCTAGTGGTCCCAGAGGCTTTGGTTGTCATTTTTCATGGCATGCCCTGATTGGCTGGCTGTAACGCTGTGTCTGAACGTCAGTCAGATAGACAAGGGGCCATGTCTCCATTATGACTGATGCACCGGACTTTATTTATATAGTGACCTCCAACATGCCTTTCTCTGCGAACGCATCATCAACCTGTCTTCCAGTCTTCCAACAATAGACCACAGTGCCACCTCCCAGCTATAAATTAGCCAAATGAGACTCTTGAGCGTGCGTGCGTGCGTGCATGTGTGTGACAACCGTAGTGGGACAGGGCAACTCTAACTTTCAGTTCCGCATTGGTGTGTAAGGGTGACATGTCTCCTAAAAAGGCCCGAGGTCTTGAAGGTATGTGATGGCATGGGTCCTGTGTACTCCTATTTAAATTCAGAGAGCAGGTGAGCCAGGCGCACTCTCCTCTCTCTGTCTCAAGGGACTGTAACACAACGCCTCCTGTCCAGCTCTCCAGGGTAAGTCATTCTCTTGCACACATGCAATTCTCATGAACCTGTTTCGATGGAATTCTGTTATTATCATAATCATTTATCATTCAGTAATACATTCACATTTTAGTCATTTAGACGACACTCTTCTTTTATCCAGAGCGACTTCCAATCAGTGCATTTCCTGTACATTACCATGTATATGTAAGATACATACTGTATGTTACAGTTGAATGTACTGTAACAGACCTGAGTGGACAAGAGAAAAGAGCAATGAGTGAAGCAACATTTCTTACCGATAAATGTTTCAAAAGAGCAATGACTGAAGCAACATTTCTCACCGATAAATGTGTAAAAAAAAGAGCGATGTATGAATCCACATTTCTACCCGATAAACGTCTAAGACTAAATAGCAAAATCATTTTTATGTTGCTTTGAGTTCATGATTACACATAATAAAAAGTTGATATAAAATGCAATACAGATCCCTGCTTTAAGATTCTTAAAACTGCTATTGTGCTTTAAAGTCTGGGATTAGGACCACTACAGGAATACGTTTAAGCACTTAGAGCAATCAAAATGTAGCACTGTCCTCTGTTGTGTGCATTACAATTATAAACAGTAAGTCAGTCAATTAATTTGTTAGTCAAACAAAAAGTGAGTTATAGAGCTAGCATGGCATATATGAACAAACAACAAGAAGAGACTAGACAGACAGACAGTGCTACAGAATAAGCTCACAGTGTGAATGGCAGCAACTGTTAATAAAGTAACACTTCATTTTGCTATGGCCATATGCCATGTGTGAAACACATTGCGCTCTGACATACTTGACTTACTGGTGACAACTGGTGTATTGTGTGTGTGTGTGTGTGTGTGTGTGTGTGTGCGTGTAGTCCCACAGTAACCGGACTCAACCATGTGTGACGAGGAAGAGACAACAGCCTTGGTATGCGACAACGGCTCAGGACTGGTGAAGGCTGGCTTCGCCGGTGACGATGCCCCCAGGGCAGTGTTCCCCTCCATTGTGGGGCGCCCCCGTCATCAGGTGAGACATCATCTCACTCCCTCCCCCATTTTACCTCTTCATGTCATTCACAGGGTCATTCCTGAAGTTGAGCTGCAACACTATTGTTAGTTGGTCATTGCTCCTACAGCAGGGATCATCAACAACTAGACTCAGCCGCGGGCCGATTATTTCTGGAGAGTAGTCAGGGGGGCCGGAACATAATTACAAATTATTCGTAGTATGCAAATTGATCGCAAGAAGCCCAAACAGATATAATGTTTGACTAAAACATAATCATTTCATTGCTTACGTTTGTATACGATCACGTTTCTCTCTATTATTGGTGGGAATACTTGGGAACGGATTTCTTAAATTATACTGAACAAAAATATAAACACAACATGCAACAAAAGTTCAATGATTTTAATGAGTTACAGTTCATATAAGGAAATCAGTCAAATTAAAATAAATTCATTAGGCCCCAATCTATGGATCACCCAGGGTGGGCGCACCTGGGAGAGCATAGGCCCACCCATTCAGGAGCAAGTTCCACCCAATCAGAATGACTTTTTCCCTACTAAAGGGCATTATTATAGACAGAACTACTCCTCAGTTTCATCTGCTGTCTGGGTGGCTGGTCTCAGACAATCCAGCAGGTGAAGAAGCCAAATATGGAGGTCCTGGGCCAGCATGGTTACATGTTGTCTGCGGTTGTGAGGCCGGTTGGACATACTGTCAAATTCTCTAAATGACATTCCTGCAGTCAGCATGCCAATTGCACACTCTTCAAAACTTGAGACATCTGTGGCATTGTGTGGTGTGACAGAACTGCGCATTTTATTGACCCCAGCTCAAGGTGCACCTGTGTAATGATCATGCTGTTTAATCAGCTTCTTGATATGCCACACCTGTCAGGTGGATGGATTATCTTGGCAAAGGAGAAATGCTCACTAACATGAACGTAAACCAATTTGTGCACAAAATTGGAAAGAAATACGCTTTTTGTAAATTTTGTAAATTTTTTGTACCTTTTATTTCAGCTCATGAAAAATACTTTATATGTTGCGTTTATTTTTGACCGGGAATAAAATCACTTGGAGCTGATTTCCTGGTGTTTTTACATTATCTTATGTCCAACAATAAAAAATCCACACGGGTTCAAGATCTGTTTATGCTCTTACCAACTACATTGCTATCAATGTCAAGCCAAACACGGCATGACAATGAGTGACAAGTAGTTTAAATGATAGCACAAACAGACTGGAAATCAGACTAGAGTTTGAGCCAGTTTCATGGAAAAAGATTAAGTCTAGTCCCGGAATAAAAGGCACTTTCAATGGAGATTCTCCATTGAGCATGTTTTTTTAGCTAAGTAGGCTTAATCTGGGTCCGGGAAAACAGACCCTAAATGTGTGTCATTTGTAGCTCTATTTCACAAATCAATACGGTATGTGGCTGTTGTTGTTCATGTCTGTACCTTCTGTTCATGTGAATAACACATGCCTGTCTGTCTCTTCCCCAGGGGGTGATGGTGGGTATGGGTCAGAAAGATTCCTATGTTGGAGACGAGGCCCAGAGCAAGAGAGGTATCCTGACCCTCAAGTACCCCATTGAGCACGGCATCATAACTAACTGGGACGACATGGAGAAGATCTGGCATCATACCTTCTACAATGAGCTTCGTGTGGCACCTGAGGAGCACCCTGTCCTGCTCACTGAGGCCCCACTCAACCCCAAGGCCAACAGAGAGAAGATGACCCAGGTGGGCCCTAATACCTTAAACCCAAACACTTGGCCATCAGTCTAGTTTAATGAGAAATATCCCACTGGGCAAAAACTGGTTGAATAAACATTGTTTCCACGTCATTTCAACCAAAAAATATATATGATGATATATATGATGACGTTGAGTCAATGTGGAAAACTGATTGGATTTGCAAAAGGTAATCAATGTAAGGGCATTTTGTCTTTTTCTTACCCAACTTTTATCCTAAATCCAATTACAAGGTAAAATGTTTTGTTGAATTCACCTTAGTTGACAATTATACAACGGATGGGTCAAATCCTGAATGCTGATTGATTAATACCAGATTCCAGCCGGTGTCTAGTTGCCAGCAGCTAAATCTATGATGTTAAAATGCCTATTTTACTCTGTTCCACCTGACTGCGCAATCCACTGTCTCATCAGCCCAGCCAGGCAATTTATAAACTTCATCTCCATTATAAAAAGCATCTAGATTTTGTTTTTAACAGCGGAGATTTGTATAAACCTTGCTGTCTGTCTCTCCGACATTTGCAACATTTGTTTCAATATTCAAATTTGATCACCTGCTGTCCCATAGTAATGTAATAAGTCAGGACGAGACAGACAGGCAGGCAGCGTTTTTCAGGCAGGCAGCGTTTTTCAGCCAGTCGAAATAATGAATCAGCTGCCATCATTTTTATGGATATATATATATACATACAACAACAAAAAAAATCCATTGAAAAAAGGTACAACGTAACGCAGTCTTTCCAGATTACGTTTGAAGTGATTGTGTTACTGTAGCTGTGTTGTTGGCTAGGTCCTCTGAACAACAGTGTCCTGACGAGTGTGCACATGTGCTATGCCAGGACAAATTGCACCTCATTAGCTCATTGTTATGGATGTTTCTAAATAAATGTCACTAGAAAACAGCTTAAACAAATGCAAATGCAGCTACTTTGCTGTTATCCTGGCTGTACTTTTTGATGTGACTAAGTTAGCTGTTGTTGGCTAGCTAGCAAGCAAGGTATAAGAGCATTGCCAGGCAGTACAGCAATGAAACACTTAGAACAAACGACTGGGTCGTATTCATAGATACTGAAGAAAAAGACCGAACGCGTCTTTAGCAACACTAGATTTTGTGTCGGGACTATATATTGTGGAAGGATGAAATACTATGAAGAAATTCCATTTATTGAAAACATGTCAATTACTATTTGAATACGTTGGTAACCCGTTGAATAAAAGTGATAATGCCCTCAAAGCCGGTGTTTGGCACGGTATATGTCCTCCAAACACCGGTTTCTCTGGCATTATCAATTAACTAGACAATGAACTGACTGATGTCTGTGCCTTGTGGGACATTTCTCAGTGACTCATGGTGACTCCTCCATTACTGCAGATCATGTTTGAGACCTTCAACGTGCCAGCTATGTATGTGGCCATCCAGGCTGTGCTGTCCCTGTACGCCTCTGGTCGTACCACAGGTGAGCATGCGCCTCCTAACACTGATCCACCCAAAAATGGATGACGGTAAAAAGTTACTTACAGTACAGCGAGTTAGTATATGTATACATGTTAGTATATGTAGCACCATTGGGAATAAAACCCACAACCCTGGCATTGACCACCACCGTGATGCTCGTTGGTGTGTCTGTGCAGGTATTGTGCTGGACGCTGGCGATGGTGTGACCCACAACGTGCCCGTATATGAGGGTTATGCCTTGCCCCATGCCATCATGAGACTGGACTTGGCTGGCAGAGACCTGACTGACTACCTGATGAAGATCCTCACTGAGAGAGGCTACTCTTTCGTCACCACCGGTAATGATAGAATATCAATGTAGAACTATATACATTTGAATTTAAGTATTTGACTTATTTTTCATTACATTTGAATATTCATGTAGCCTTTCACCTAGTTAACATGTAGCGTTAATGACACCTGTTTAGTTCAACTGAACCTTGCCACTGTTGGTTGCTCATGAACTTACAGTGCCTTCTATTGGCAAAATAGAGTAACTGCAGCCATTTATTGTACTGTTAGCTGAGGAGTCTGTTCAAAGTTGTCAATATTGACACACACCGTAGGTTTGATTTCCCTAAATGTAACAGTTGTTACCTTGTTTGTCTATTGTGGTGGCTAACAGACTATTTTATCCACCCCAACAGCTGAGAGAGAGATCGTGCGTGACATCAAGGAGAAGCTGTGCTACGTGGCTCTGGACTTTGAGAATGAGATGGCCACCGCTGCCTCCTCCTCCTCTCTGGAGAAGTCCTATGAGTTGCCCGACGGTCAGGTCATTACCATCGGTAACGAGAGGTTCCGTTGCCCAGAAACCCTCTTCCAGCCCTCCTTCATTGGTCAGTATCCAAATCCTTGCACCTACACAATGTTCTATAACCTGGACTTAGATCAGTTTTGTGTTCTCTCACCAACTCCTGCCATTGTAAAGACAACACAAACAGATCTGGGACCAGGCTAGATCTACTGTGCTGTAGCACAAGTAATGTAGAAAAAATTATGCAGGATAGCAGGAAGAAAAGTAGTCCATATTGTGTAACCAAATGTATTATTCATTAAGGATATACCCTATGTATCGTCTTTTACATGATGCTTATGAACTAAGTATAAGCTTGGGGTTCTCCTCTCTTTTCCCATGGGGCCTCACTACACATGACAAGACTCAGAATCCAACGTTCCTATTTCTCTATTGTCTTGCATGGAGTTCAACAGAATGTGGGTGTAAAGACTGTTATTTCTTATCCCCATAGGCATGGAGTCCGCTGGTATCCATGAGACCACATACAACGGCATCATGAAGTGCGACATTGACATCCGTAAGGACCTGTACGCCAACAATGTCTTGTCCGGCGGTACCACCATGTACCCAGGTATCGGTGACCGCATGCAGAAGGAAATCACAGCCCTGGCCCCCAGCACAATGAAGATCAAGGTATGGAGAATTCTCTATAATAATGGACAATCGACCTAACCACACCACCATCACAATTACTGAGAGAAAGTATGCAAAAGTGAAGTACCTCAAAGTACTTTGAGGATGAAGTACTTTGTGGTCTCAAAGTACCTTTGGTGCAGCAAGGCTGGTTAGGATAGACACGACTTTGTATAGACAACATTTGACTCTGCCCTAACCACTGACTGTCGCTCCCTGTAGATGATTGCCCCCCCTGAACGTAAATACTCAGTCTGGATCGGCGGCTCCATCCTGGCCTCCCTGTCCACCTTCCAGGCCATGTGGATCAGCAAAGACGAGTATGAGGAGGCCGGACCATCAATCGTCCACAGGAAGTGCTTCTAAATTCTCTCTCCAACTGTCAACTGTCCCCAAATATTTGCTCTCTGTCCATTCTCATGTGCCTCTAATCCCTACAAATAACCCATTGTAATTGTTTACTATTTGTGCAACGTTCCCAAAGACAATCTGTATTATGAGCCATCAGACGATCAGGATATTGCTAAATAAATCAATTCTGACTTTTGACTTCTGTGTGCAGTTGCCTATGTGACCTCATAACAGAACATAAAGGAATTATCACAGGACTATTTTGCATTAAAAAAAATATTGTTTACATTTCCCACAATTACATGTGTGGTGACAAATTGTGACTAGATATAACAGAGCATTGAGCATAACAGAATTTTCATTCCACTGATAAGATATTCTGGGGTATGCTTTACACATACATATCCTGTTGAAAGTCCTGTAAAAAAAAAAAAAAAAAAAATGCTCTGTCAAACTTATTATCTGAGTGGACTCCATACATTTACATTACGACAACACATAAAATGGAGTGGTTTGGTTTGACGTAGATTCGGTCTACCGTTGAAATGTACTGTAATGTGACAAGACACCCACTGGATGGCGTTGAAGTCATGCAACACAACCCGTTCAGTAAGCTCTTTGGCGTCCTATGTGGATTGTTTGCATACTATATGATGACAAACACAGTCAAAGGGGTTCCAGGCAACAGATATAGCAACAGACAGAGAAGATTTGTTCACCAGGACTATACAGTAGGTTAGATTTGGAGCCCAACAAATGTAGCAGCAGTGTGGACATACATGCACTGTGGTCTATCCTCGCAACATGAGAAGAAAACAGGCCAGCACAATCTAGGACAGAGTCTGTATGTACCATAAATGTTTTTTTTAACAACATCCTGGAGCTACATGTTATTTCCTGCCAATTAAAGGGAACACAATTAGGGATTGTCATTCGATATGTTTTGACTGTTTGAGTACTTGCATTATTTTTATTTGAGTACTTGAGTACTATAAAATAAACGTTTTACCAAGGCCAGCCCTGGGGATAAAAAATATGTGCACATTTATCTACAGGACCAGTCAAAAGTTTGGATACACCTACTTATTCAAGGGTTTTTCTTTCTTTTCACTATTTTCTACATTGTAGAATAATAGTTAAGACAAACTATGAAATAACACATATGGAATCATGTAGTAACCAAAAAAGTGTTTAAAAAAATCTAAATATATTTTAGATGTTAGATTCTTCACAAAGTAGCCACCCGTTGCCTTGATGACCGCTTTGCACACTCTTGGCATTCTCTCAACCAGCTTCATGAGGTAGTCACCTGGAATGCATTTCAATTAACAGGTGTGCCTTGTTAAAAGTCCATTTGCGGAATTTCTTTCATTTTTAATGCGTTTGAGCCAATCAGTTGTGCAACAAGGTAGGGTTGGTATACAGAAGATTGCTCTATTTGGTAAAATACCAAGTACATATTATGGCAAGAACAGCTCAAATAATGTGATGTGCATCTCGCGCCTGGAACAGTTACTCTCCTAGAGTGGTCATTTTAAACAGGGCTCAATTTGGTGAGTTGAAAGACAATTTTTTTCAGGGTTACAAACCAAACATCTGTCTTCTTTTCGATGTACAGACGTTCTATTTAGTTTATTCTGCCTGTTCTTTGGAATTTTCAAAATGGATTAACAATTCCACATTGAACACTGCATGGTGATGGCCACGACATCTGTTTGATGAGTAGGCCTATGCTTCATGATTCTGATGAAAACACGGTCTTTGTCTCTCTCAAACTAATGTTTCTGAAGAAGATTACGGAGTTTCAAAGCAAATTTTGCTAAATTCCACACATTTTTGCATAGGGCAAATATTTGTTTTGCTGTTTTAAAGATAATTTCTTGCAATTCTACACATTTTTCCATGTCTTAATTGTGTTTACATGAAACTAGGAGTCGGCTCCGGACCGTGGTCCGCCAGTTGAGTATGGGGAAGATAACCAATTCTAAATGGCACTAGCAGTTCGCAAAATAGCCTAAGCTGAATAGAGACAGGACGCAATTATTCCCAAAACTGCAGCTCATTGTTGGAACACATATTCTCCTACTTCAATCAACCAGATAAAACTGTCATAATTTGGCAATGAATGTAGCTTGTATATCCCATCAGTTAGATTTTATAGTCATTCCTGTAGGCCTAAAGGGAGCTTGTATGTGCACTCGGCACATGTGTGGAGGCAGCGGTCGGAACGTAATGGAGTGAATGAGACATGGAGGGGAAAGGGAATTTAGGGAGAAGAACTGTGTGGATTACACAGTGCCACCGATGCGGCCCGCTACCAAGGACTGTGGGCTCTCCTTCTCCGTGGACGACGTGAGTCAGGCATTTAAGCGTGTTAACCCTCGCAAGGCTGCCGGCCCAGATGGCATCCCTAGCCGCGTCCTCAGAACATGCGCAGCCCAGCTGGCTGAAGTGTTAATGGACATATTCTCTCCCAATCCCAGTCTGCTGTTCCCTTCATGCTTCAAGATGGCCAACATTGTTCCTGTACCCAAGAAAGCAAAGGTAACTGAACTAAATGACTATCGCCCCGTTGCACTCACTTCTGTCATCATGAAGTGCTTTGAGAGACTTGTCAAGGATCATATCACCTCTACATTACCTGACACCCTAGACCCACTCCAATTTGCTTACCGCCCCAATAAATCCACAGACGATGCAATCGCCATCGCTCTGCACACTGTCCTATCCCATCTGGACAAGAGGAATACCTATGTAAGAATGCTGTTCATCGACTACAGCTCAGTATTCAACACCACAGTACCCTCCAAGCTCATCATTAAGCTCGAGGCCCTGGGTCTGAACCCCGCCCTGTGCAACTGGGTACTGGACTTCCTGACGGGCCGCCCCCAGGTGATGAAGGTAGGAAACAACACCTCCACTTTGCTGATCCGCAACACTTGGGCCCCACAAGGATGCGTGCTCAGCCCCCTCCTGTACTCCCTGTTCACCCATGACTGCGTTGCCACGCACACCTCCAACTCAATCATCAAGTTTGCAGATGACACAACAGTAGTCGGCCTGATTACCAACAATGATAAGACAGCCTACAAGGTTGAGGTGAGTGCCCTGGGAGTGTGGTGCCAGGAAAATAACCTCTCACTCAACATCAACAAAACAAAGGAGCTTATTGTGGACTTCAGGAAACAGCAGAGGGAGTACCCCCCTATCCACATCAACGGGACTGCAGTGGAGAAGGTGTGTAATTGTTGTGAAATTGTTGGAGATAGAAACACAAGCATTTCGCTACAATCGCAATAACATCTGCTCAGTATGTACAGTATGTGATCAATAACATTTTATCTGCTGCTTTTATTTGTTGTGCTCTGCAAATGCACAAATGGAACACTAGAGTCAAAGCAAATTAACATCGTCTTCAAGACAAAATATCCTTTCATTGTACAAATGATTATGCAATGTTTACTTTAGGGTAAAAAAAAAATTAATGGCCTCTACCAAGAGGGGCCCTTCTTTGTGAGGAATTGGAAAACCTCCCTGGTATTTTACAGAGATGGGTAGTCATTCAAAAATCATGTTTAACACTATTATTGCATAAAGAGTGAGTCCATGCAACTTATCACAGTATGTGAAGTATTGTTAATTAAGCAACTGTTTACTCCTAAACTTTTTTAGGCTTGCCATAACTAAGGGGTTGAATACTTATTGACTCAAGACATTTCAGCATTTCATTTTTAATTAATTTGTGAACATTTCTAAAAACATCATTCCACTTTGACATTATGTGTAGATCCGTGACACAACATCGCAATTTAATCCATTTTTAAATTGTAACACAACAAAGGGTGTGAATACTTTCTGAAGACACAGTATAATGAATTGGTTATTACTATGGAAGTACCATGTCAATTTTTTTTTTTGGGGGGGGGGGTAAATATCTGTTCATTTTTGTATAGAATGTGCTTCTGTACCCTAATATCTCTAGACAAACCCATTCCCTTTTATAGATGTGTGTGGTAGACAAGAGCCCCAATATCGTGAGAATGGAAAAGATTGACAAAGGATCCAGAACCCGTAGAAGGATGGGGAAACAACATATTTTGCTGTTTGGTCATCTTTCTTTAAGCAGCCAGACAGACATGAACTTTCTTCACCTGTATGATTTCTTATTATAACAACCCCAGGCATATTTTTCAGTTTCTTGCTCTGTGAGTGGCTGTGATTTGTGATGGAGCTACTGTAACATAAGATGGAGCTACTGTAACACAAGGTTATGATGCCAAACGTAATTTTGTAGCCAGACAGCCCAGCAAGCTGCTGCCCCACTTCTGGCTCGCCTCTCCTCTCCTAGCCTGGGTAGAGGAGTCAAAGACAAATGAAGGTGGAGGCATCGGGGAGGGAGGGCAAAATTATTTACGTTCCTCGAACCGCAACAGGAAGGAAGGAAGGAATCACACAGGAAGAGAGAGAAACCACAGAGGCAGATATAGACTATAGAAGTTGTGAAGATGACACCTTTTCAATCTGGTCCATCACCGGCAGAACCTTTCCTGCAGTCAATGACCAAAAGTGCACTCTTTGGCCTCATGGGGGTAATGTTATTAATATTTTCATAATTAATAAATACTTAAACAGATGTAAATATGGTGTTTCGAAGTCAAAAAGTTGTCTTATTTTTCAGTCTTCTGTGATGTACATAAAGTGAAATATTTGGATGCAAACTCGAAATTGAATACATTTCAGCTATATATATATCTGACATGGTACAGGGGTCTTTTTTTAAGCCCATAACCATGTGTGTTTGAAAGTAGATTAGTTTAAAGACTTTTAAGACTGTGTGTGACCCTGATTTAGCCCACTGCAGTAAAAGGTTTTTAAAATAAAATGAAATAAAATTAAACAGGTTTGCAGATAATTATTTTAATGTGGTCAGTTCTATGATTCAAGCACACGTCTTGAATATTGACTATTATTTACAACCATGTTAATAGACTAACACATAAAGCAGTGTTTTATATTAAAACATAAGGTTGCATGGAATATTCTTAACCTTTATTATACTTCATGGATACTAACCCCAGCAGGTTACTGATACATATGTAACGATGCAGTTTGAATCGTCTATGTGTGTAAAACAAAACATGTGGGAATCGCTAGGACCATTACAAACCAGCATCATTAGGGTGGAGATGTTATCCGTGGTAAGTCCGTACTCTACTGTAGCTGAGCTGTGCGGTGGTGGAAAGACAGGTGCAATAACGACCCCTCCTCCACCGTGAACCCCCCTCTCTCTCTCTCTGCTCCCTCTCCTCTGCTCGGTAATGTTTATCATCCGCATGTTTCCAAACCCTTTTACACCATTTCCCCCCAGATACCCCGGGCGGCGGGCAAGCGAGCTCAGCAGATGTACGGTAGTGCACACACCACTTTCCCTTTCTGAAAAGGATACTGAAAACGGAAAATAACGTTACCCTCGTGTTACCCGGTCCAAGCTGCGGAGAATCACCTTTTGCAGTTTCTGCTTTCCCTCCAAACGAAGGTGGAGAAGTAGAGGGGGACAAGTCGCGTACCTCCGGCTCCAATCACCCCAAGGTAAGTGCAAATGCCATTGTTTCCTGCACTGCGCGTATTTATAAAAATAAGACGCAGAGGGTTTGTTAATAGGGACTTGGGTCTCAAAGTTGAAATTGGCCTACAGAATAATTTAATTTACATTGCTCTAGTCAAATTGTGACGAATGAACTTCGATGTAGCCTAGCAAAAATGCTGTTTTAAATAGCCTATAGTTTGGCATTCTCAATTCAAGAATTGGGAGGGGGAGAAAGCTACCTGGTCACTTTAAAAACTACGTAGTATAATTCATTATATGACAATTAAAATGTTCTTTGTGTTCAATGCTGTTGCTTGGTACAATGTCAAAGGTCTGTATTTAAAAGAAGTCCAATCAATCAACATGTATCAAGCAATGAATCAGTGTAGCAGTTTATGCTTTTGCAATAGATTTGACATTTTAAGTAAATTATAATACTTTATGGCATTGCTGGCTTTGCAGTAAAAACGTGGGTGTGGCCATTAGCCTAATTGGTCAATTACTGAATCTTCAACAGTAATGACAATTTACCAATTACACTTTCAAGCTCACTTATTACGGTATGCTATGTTCCTAACAAGAGTACACAAACACACTATAAAGGAAATAGCCCAATGAAATATCACAATCTGTCAAATGCAATATTTTTTTCCCCCATATGTAAATAAGTCAAATATTAGCCTACTTCTAAATAATTATTGTCAGAAATATGAAATCACTTACCATCTACCATTCTGTCAATGATGGTGAACACAATTGTACATAATGTCTCTTGACAGAAAACTGTCTCACTTTGAGATACTGGGTTTCTCCCAAATGGCACCCTATTCCCTGTATACTGCCCTACTTTTGACCCGGACCCTATGGGCCATGTAGGGGATAGGGTGCCATTTGGGATGTATTCACTTTGTATGTTGTTTATGTCCTTTGGCCGAAGCAGCTGCCCATTTCTCCTCCCTTTAATAACTTCAATTTTGTAGTTCATTCACTCATTGTCATATCGGGAGGGTGGCTTGAGTTACTTTTACATGTTTTTATTGCCAGGTTTATAAATCTGCCATAGGTGATGAGGACAGATTGTGTTTTGTTACTCTATCTGGATGATGAATAATCAATCGAAAGCATTGGTGTGGCTGAGGAAGGGAGAGAGAGAGAGGGGGGGGGGGGGGAGAGAGAGAGAGAGAGAGAGATAGTCGGAGAGGGGAGAAAGAGAGTAAAATGTGACTGGCTAGCTGGCAGGCAGGGTGTGGAGGAACACACAACTTATAGCTTATTGACACATTTATCTGTGTCCTTTCAAAGTCACTGGGCTAGCTTCCAGGCTGTGAGCTGTTTGCACACCAGAGCCATAGAATTACAAATAACACTATCTCTATGGCCAGGACAGTGTCTCCAAGCTGCTCCCCCAATCTCCCTATGTATTCACTTTCAGTATCATTAATACCAAATTTCATAAGACTACAATGATTAACAGATGTGAAGTTCATTCCCCAATGCAAATAGTGCCATTGTAGACCTTGTTGATGTTGAACAAACAGGCACAATCAGGTATACAAGTACTGAAGGGATCGGAGGACCTTAATTGAGAAATGCTAATACCACATTTCATTATCAAATAGATTAATAATATAAAAGTGATAACACGTAATAATAATAAAACAAATAATAAATACACAATGAGTAAGAATAACTTGGCTATATACACGGTGCACGGAGTCCATGTGCAGGGGCACGAGGCAATTGAGGCAGACATTCACATATAACTATGAATAAAGTAACCAGGCAACAGGATAGATAATAAACAGTAGCAGGAGCATGTGATGTGATGAGTCAAAAAAAAGTTTGTGCAAAATGCGTCAATGCTGGTAGCTATTTTGTTAACTATTTAGCAGTCTTATGGCTTTAAGTCAGAAGCTGTTCAGGGTGCTGTTGGTTCCAGACTTGGTGCATTGGTACCGCTTGCCATGCGGTAGCAGAGAGAACAGTCTATGACTTGGGTGGCTGAAGTCTTTGACAATTTGCAGGGCTTTCCTCTGACTGCCTGGTATAGAGGTCTTGGATGGTAGGGAGCTCGGCCCCAGTGATGTACTGGGCCATATGCACTACCCTCTGTAGATCCTTGAGGTCAGATGCCATAACAAGTGCTGATGCAGCCATTCAAGATGCTCTCCTTGGTGCAGGTGTCGAACCTTTTGAGGATCTGAGGGCCCATGCCAAGTATTTTCAGCCTCCTGAGGGGGAAGAGGTGTTGCTGTGCCCTCTTCATAACTGTGTTTGTGTGTGTAGACCATGATAGATCGTTAGTGATGTGGACAGCGTGGAACTTGAAGCTTTCGACACGCTCCAGGACAGCCCCATCGATGTGAATGGGGGCATGCTCGGCCCCTCCATTTCCTGTAGTCCACGTTCAGCTGGACTGGATTCGGGCCGTCAGGAAGTCCAGGATCCAGTTGCAGAGGGAGGTGTTCAGTCCCAGGGTTCAGTCCCAGCTTAGTGATGAGCTTGGAGGGCACTATGGTGTGGAACGCTGAGCTGTAGTCAATGAGCGGCATTCTCACATAGGTCGTTCCTCTTGCCCAGGTGGGAGAGAGCAGTGTGGAGTGCAAAAGGAAGTGAGTCATCTGTGGATTTGTTGGGGCGAATTGGAGTGGGTCCAGGCTGTCTGGAATGATAGTGTTGATGTGAACCATGACCAGCCTTTCAAAAAATGTCATGGCAGATGTGAGTGCTATGGGACGATTGTCCCCAGCCTTGTGAATGTTGTGAACCTGTTTAAAGGTCTTACTCACATCAGCTACAGAGAGCGTAGTCACTATCTGTCCCATCCTTATCTATGCACAAATGGGACAACTGTACACTCTTAGAAGAAAATGGTGTTATCTAGAACCAAAAAAGGGTTTTTCAACTGTCCCCATAGGAGAGCCATTTGAAAAACCCCTTTGGTTCCAGGTAGAACCCTTTTGGGTTCCATGTAGAACCCTTTATACAGAGGATTCTACATGGAACCCAAAAGAGTTCTACCTGGAACCAAAAAAACGGTTCTATCTGGAACCAGAAACGGTTCTCCTATGGGGACAGCCGCAGAACCCTTTTGGAACCCTTTTTTTCTAGGAGTGTATACCAACACCACCCTTAGGAGGCTAAATACTTTAGTAATCCCTGAGGGGAAATGTGTTCATTTGGTTACTTATTTAGTACTGTACATATCATTTGCATTATGTTTTGAACACCACATGTGCACATAGTTTCTGTTCCATTTTCTGTTGTAGCATTCAAGCATTACCATCAAAAATGTAAGGAAGGGAGCAGTACCTGGCTTTAGTACAGGGAGTAGCACACTAAAGGGAGGCAGAACAGCAGTACCTGGTGTTAGGAACATCCTTCCTCTGTTAGATACATTTACTCATTCAGCAAAGTGTGTCCCACTGGGCAAAAACTGGTTGAATCAACATTGATTCCATTCCATTTCAACCCCAAAAAATCTATGTGATGATGTTGAATGAATGTGGAAGTCTGAATGGAATCAATGTTGGAATCAATCAACTTGCAAATAGTCACCAACGTAAGGGAAATTCACATTTTTTTTCAACCAACTTTGAACCTAAATCCAATGATTACTTTCACATTGAATTCACGCCAGTTGACAACTCAACCAAATGTAAATCAAAAATAGATGAACTGCCATCTGTGCTCAGTGGGGTGTTTCTCCTTTGAATGCACATATCTGGTTTACTTCTTCTAAGTCTACTATTCCCAGCAGACCATGCAGCCTACCAGGAATTCACAGTACGGCTATAATTGATTTGTTTCTTCAATGAGTTTTTAGGACAGCAGCATTTTTCCAAGCATGCGATATTATGCAGGCGAGACGTTTTTTTTTCCATCACTGTTATACTGGGCGGAAGGTCCTATGGGGTTTCCAAGCATGGCCTCCATAGCAACGGAGGCAGAGAGGAGAGGGTTTTACGGGATGGCACTTTTAATCTGTAGGAAATCCTGGTGGCTCTGCATCGCTGTGACAAACGGATGGATGTCACACCCACTACCTGACCTCTACAGCTCACTTAGAATGTATTATACAACGACGTAACTTAAGGGTTTCTCCGCCAACACTGGATGCTTTCTATCGTATAACATAATCACACAATCTAGATAATCCTCCACATAGACCTTACAGTCCATAGTGAAAGTCTGCACATCCCTTACACTAGTCTTCACATTTTGCTGCCTTAAAATGAAATCCAAAAATGTTTTTTTCCCTGCTGATCTACACAACGTACTCCACATTATCAAAGTGAAAGAACAGTTATGTAATTTGTTTATAATGAATTTCTTGAGTTTGTTTCTTGAGTTTTCTTGAGTTTGTCTTCACACCCCAGAGTTAATACTTGGTGAAAACACCTTTGGCAGCCATTACAGCTGTAAATGATTTTGAATAAGATTCTACCAATGTTGTACAACTCTTAGGGCAGCATATAACCATAGTTTTTTCGAGCAGGTTTAAGTCATCACTGAGACTGGACCATCCAGGAACACTCAACAGCTATTGGAAAACCATTCTGGTGTGTCCTTGGCATTAAAAACGCAATCCCAGGGTTAGGTATTCAGAAGACTGAAGGCAGGGTATCCTCAAACTTTTTAACTGAGCTTTCCTCCTTTCATATTTATTTTGATGCTGACAAATCAAGCTTTATTTATACAGATCAAAATAAATCCTGATAAACTTCCCAGTCCCTGCTGGTGACAAGCATCCCCATAACACGATGCTGCCACCACAATACTTGAAAATACAAAGGATTTCACTCTGTGTTGTGTAGTGTTGGATTTGACCCAAGCCTGTGGTTTTTAATTTAGGCCAAAAAGTAAATCAGACAAGGTTTGACAATTGCTGTCAATCAATGACTCCCAACCAAATTTACTGATCTTGAGAAATTTGGACTAAAACAATGGGTATACTGTATGTTTCCCTAGGAATCTTATTCAAAATGATTTACAGCTGTAATGGCTGCCAAAGGTGCTTCTACCACAGTGTGAAGTTATAAGCAATCAAGAAATCTTTGTTTTTGTATTTTATTATTAATTTGGAAGATTTTCTATAATTTTTCTTTCCCTTTTAAAATATGGAATAGGTTGTGTACATCAGTAAAAACAAAATCTAATTCAATCAACTTTTGATTACATTTGTAGGCAGCAAAATGTGCAAGGGGTGTGTAAACTTCAACTAGGCACTGTAGGTCCCCCACAGCTCACTTAGATAACCTCAGACAGCATACGTTTATTCCCCCCACCCCAATGGATGCTTTCTTTCTACCATACAAATCTAATACATCTTCATCACTCCATTATACAGAGACAATATTTTTTATTTTATTTTATTTCACCTTTATTTAACCAGGTAGGCTAGTTGAGAACAAGTTCTTGTTACTCCTAAATGACATTCCCAAATCTAACTGCCTGTAGCTCAGGCCCTGAAGCAAGGATATGCATTTTCTTGGTACCATTAGAAAGGAAACACTGTTAAGTTTGTGGAAATGTGAAAGGAATGTAGGAGAATATAACACATTAGATCTGGTAAAAGATAATACAAAGACAAAACCAATCTTTTTTTTTTTTGTACCATCATCTTTGAAATGCAAGAGAGAGGCCATAATGTATTATTCCAGCCCAGATGCAATTCAGATTTTGGCCACTAAATGGCAGCAGTGTATGTGCAAAGTTTTAGACTGATCCAATGAGCCATTGCATTTCTGTTCAAAATTTAGTATCAAGACTGTCCAAATGTGCCTAATTTGTTTATGAATAACTTTTCATGTTCAAAACTGTGCACTCTCCTCAAACAATAGCATGGTATTATTTCACTGTAATAGCTACTGTAAATTGGACAGTGCAGTTAGATTAACAATAATTTAAGCTTTCTGCCATTATCAGATATGTCTATGTCCTGGGAAATGTTCTTGTTACTTACAACCTCATGCTAATTGCATTAGCCTACGTTAGCTCAACTGTCCCGCAGTGGACCCACCAATCCTGCTAACTGCTATTTTTCCCTTAACTATAAACTTAAGAAGAAAGTTAAGCAAACGTGTTATTCCTCAAAAAGGTTATTGGAAATGTTATTGCGCTATTTCTTATGTTTCTTCTTTAGCAAAAAGTTAACAAGAAATTAGATTCTTGAAAATAAAGTTATTTGAAATACCAAGATAACTAAACCCTTGTCACACCCTGATCTGTTTCACCTGTCCTTGTGCTTGTCTCCACCCCCTCCAGGTGTCGCCCATCTTCCCCACTTATCCCCTGGGTACTTATACCCGTGTTCTCTGTCTGTTGCCAGTTCGCCTTGTTTGTCAAGTCAACCAGCGGTTTGTTTCTCAGCTTCTGCATTTCCCCAGTCTCTTTTTTCTAGCCCTCCTGGTTTTGACCATTGCCTGTCCTGGCCCTTTACCCTGAGCCTGCCTGCCATCCTGTACCTTTGCTCCACCTCTTGATTACCGACCTCTGCCTGACCTGACCCTGAACCTGCCTGCCGACCTGTACCTTGGCCTCTACTCTGGAATATCGACCCCTGCCTGCCTTGACCTGTCGTTTGCCTGCCCCTGTTGTTACAATAAACATTGTTACTTCACACAGTCTGCACTTGGGTCTTACCTTGATTCCTGATGACCCTTGTCTTAAACTCAAGGCAGTGAGAGAAAAAGCTCATGAAAGCAATTGAACATGTTTAATTCATTCACAAATTTGATCTGAAATGTTCCGTATTTATTCTTTTAAACCCTAGAACATGTTTTAGAACATTGATCTCATTAAGACATTTGTTGATTGCTGACATGCTGACATGATTGCAATTGCTAGCTAGATAGCTAGTTGAAACGGTTGCCTAGCAACAAACATGTTAAGAAGATTTGTAAGAATATTGTAATGAAACAGCAGGGAGCAGGTCTTGAACCCTCGACCTTCTAGCCTGAGGTCCGGCGCGCTATCGACTGTGCCGCAAAAGCATGCTCGTGCGGCAGAGTCGATTTCTGCGCTTATAAACCCAGGGTTGTTACAATATATTTGAGAAGTTCATAAGAAAACTGTTGAGGAATTGCACTTGCAATGAACTATCTTCTTTTTCTTCATAAGATGCTTGATAAGTTTTTGCATAAGAAGTGTTTTGTGCCCAGTACTCTAACCAGCCCCACCACACAACACACACACGACAGGCTTAATACATACAATATAGTCATGCAATATTGTTCTTTTACATACCTCCATAATTTCCATTGCACAAGACTACCTTTGCCACAGCAGGGTAATGTAATGTTGCTAATGAAGGAAAGAGCTGATCAATATTTAAAGGGGAACTGACAGCGTTTGAACTACTTTTCAGATATGAAATATTCACAATCATAATATCAGCGAAAAAGATCAAATTCCCAGTTTATGCTTCAAACCCAACTTTATGAGAGGTTTTAAAAATAGATACAGTAAGGCATTTTTGGCAGAACAATATAATTAATATAATTCACCAATACATTTTTTAGTAGTCCCAAAAATATTGCTATCAGGTTTTAAATCACAGCGGCCTGGTACATTGTTTGCTGCTGCCACCATTCGTGATGCACCGTTTCAGTTTTAATTACTCAATATTTTGTACAAAAACGGGCGACTGTAATTAAGGCTGGGAATGTCAATACAATCAAACTAGCAAGGGCAAAGATCACAAGTCAGTCATAATGTGGCTAATAGGCTAGCGCACATGTGTCAAAGACAAGACCCGCGGGCCAAATAGCACACAAGCGAGTCTAGATGAGTCAACCGTTGAAATCAAATCAAATCAAATTTTATTTGTCACATACACATGGTTAGCAGATGTTAATGCGAGTGTAGCGAAATGCTTGTGCTTCTAGTTCCGACAATGCAGTAATAACCAACAAGTAATCTAACTAACAATTCCAAAACTACTGTCTTGTACACAGTGTAAGGGGATAAAGAATATGTACATAAGGATATATGAATGAGTGATGGTACAGAGCAGCATAGGCAAGATACAGTAGATGGTATCGAGTACAGTATATACATATGAGATGAGTATGTAAACAAAGTGGCATAGTTAAAGTGGCTAGTGATACATGTATTACATAAGGATACAGTCGATGATATAGAGTACAGTATATACGTATGCATATGAGATGAATAATGTAGGGTAAGTAACATTATATAAGGTAGCATTGTTTAAAGTGGCTAGTGATATATTTACATCATTTCCCATCAATTCCCATTATTAAAGTGGCTGGAGTCAGTGTCAGTGTTGGCAGCAGCCACTCAATGTTAGTGGTGGCTGTTTAACAGTCTGATGGCCTTGAGATAGAAGCTGTTTTTCAGTCTCTCGGTCCCAGCTTTGATGCACCTGTACTGACCTCGCCTTCTGGATGATAGCGGGGTGAACAGGCAGTGGCTCGGGTGGTTGATGTCCTTGATGATCTTTATGGCCTTCCTGTGACATCGGGTGGTGTAGGTGTCCTGGAGGGCAGGTAGTTTGCCCCCGGTGATGCGTTGTGCAGACCCCACTACCCTCTGGAGAGCCTTACGGTTGAGGGCGGAGCAGTTGCCGTACCAGGCGGTGATACAGCCCGCCAGGATGCTCTCGATTGTGCATCTGTAGAAGTTCGTGAGTGCTTTTGGTGACAAGCCAAATTTCTTCAGCCTCCTGAGGTTGAAGAGGCGCTGCTGTGCCTTCTTCACAATGCTGTCTGTGTGAGTGGACCAATTCAGTTTGTCTGTGATATGCCGAGGAACTTAAAACTTGCTACCCTCTCCACTACTGTTCCATCGATGTGGATAGGGGGGTGTTCCCTCTGCTGTTTCCTGAAGTCCACAATCATCTCCTTAGTTTTGTTGACGTTGAGTGTGAGGTTATTTTCCTGACACCACACTCCGAGGGCCCTCACCTCCTCCCTGTAGGCCGTCTCGTCGTTGTTGGTAATCAAGCCTACCACTGTTGTGTCGTCCGCAAACTTGATGATTGAGTTGGAGGCGTGCGTGGCCACGCAGTCGTGGGTGAACAGGGAGTACAGGAGAGGACTCAGAACACACCCTTGTGGGGCCCCAGTGTTGAGGATCAGCGGGGAGGAGATGTTGTTGCCTACCCTCACCACCTGGGGGCGGCCCGTCAGGAAGTCCAGTTGCACAGGGCGGGGTCGAGACCCAGGGTCTCGAGCTTGATGACGAGCTTGGAGGGTACTATGGTGTTGAATGCCGAGCTGTAGTCAATGAACAGCATTCTCACATAGGTATTCCTCTTGTCCAGATGGGTTAGGGCGGTGTGCAGTGTGGTAGTGGAGGGTGGAGGTGATATGGTCCTTGACTAGTCTCTCAAAGCACTTCATGATGACGGAAGTGAGTGCTACGGGGCGGTAGTCGTTTAGCTCAGTCACCTTAGCTTTCTTGGGAACAGGAACAATGGTGGCCCTCTTGAAGCATGTGGGAACAGCAGACTAGTATAGGGATTGATTGAATATGTCCGTAAACACACCGGCCAGCTGGTCTGCGCATGCTCTGAGGGCGCGGCTGGGGATGCCGTCTGGGCCTGCAGCCTTGCGAGGGTTAACACGTTTAAATGTCTTACTCACCTCGGCTGCAGTGAAGGAGAGACCGCATGTTTTCGTTGCAGGCCGTGTCAGTGGCACTGTATTGTCCTCAAAGCGGGCAAAAAAGGTATTTAGTCTGCCTGGGAGCAGGACATCCTGGTCCGTGACTGGGCTGGATTTCTTCCTGTAGTCCGTGATTGACTGTAGACCCTGCCACATGCCTCTTGTGTCTGTGCCGTTGAATTGAGATTCTACTTTGTCTCTGTACTGACGCTTAGCTTGTTTGATAGCCTTGCGGAGGGAATAGCTGCACTGTTTGTATTCGGTCATGTTACCAGACACCTTGCCCTGATTAAAAGCAGTGGTTCGCGCTTTCAGTTTCACGCGAATGCTGCCATCAATCCACGGTTTCTGGTTAGGGAATGTTTTAATCGTTGCTATGGGAACGACATCTTCAACGCACGTTCTAATGAACTCACACACCGAATCAGCGTATTCGTCAATGTTGTTGTCTGACGCAATACGAAACATGTCCCAGTCCACGTGGTGGAAGCAGTCTTGGAGTGTGGAGTCAGCTTGGTCGGACCAGCGTTGGACAGACCTCAGCGTGGGAGCCTCTTGTTTTAGTTTCTGTCTGTAGTCAGGGATCAACAAAATGGAGTCGTGGTCAGCTTTTCCGAAAGGGGGGCGGGGCAGGGCCTTATATGCGTCGCAGAAGTTAGAGTAACAATGATCCAAGGTCTTTCCACCCCTGGTTGCGCAATCGATATGCTGATAAAATTTAGGGAGTCTTGTTTTCAGATTAGCCTTGTTAAAATCCCCAGCTACAATGAATGCAGCCTCCGGATAAATGGTTTCCAGTTTGCAAAGAGTCAAATAAAGTTCATTCAGAGCCATCGATGTGTCTGCTTGGGGGGGATATATACGGCTGTGATTATAATCGAAGATAATTCTCTTGGTAGATAATGCGGTCTACATTTGATTGTGAGGAATTCTAAATCAGGTGAACAGAAGGATTTGAGTTCCTGTATGTTTCTTTCATCACACCATGTCACGTTAGTCATAAGGCATACGCCCCCGCCCCTCTTCTTACCAGAAAGATGTTTGTTTCTGTCTGCGAGAAACCCGTTGGCTGCACCGCCTCGGATAGCGTCTCTCCAGTGAGCCACGTTTCTGTGAAGCAAAGAACGTTACAGTCTCTGATGTCCCTCTGGAATGCTACCCTTGCTCGGATTTCATCAACCTTGTTGTCAAGAGACTGGACATTGGCAAGAAGAATGCTAGGGAGTGGTGCACGGTGTGCCCGTCTCCGGAGTCTGACCAGAAGACCGCCTCGTTTCCCTCTTTTTCTGAGTTGTTTTTTTGGGTCGCTGCATGGAATCCACTCCGTTGTCCTGTTTGTAAGGCAGAACACAGGATCCGCGTCGCGAATAACATATTCTTGGTCGTACTGATGGTGAGTTGATGCTGATCTTATATTCAGTAGTTCTTCTCGACTGTATGTAATGAAACCTAAGATGACCTGGGGTACTAATGTAAGAAATAACACGTAAAAAAACAAAAAACTGCATAGTTTCCTAGGAACGCGAAGCGAGGCGGCCATCTCTGTCGGCGCCGGAAGTTGAGTCATATACTTTATGAAATTACAGCCTGCATAGGTGAATTCAACTTCAACAATTGCGCTGCTTTCGTGTGTCCTGTTTACAGCACTCAGCGGTGGGAAAGTGTACAGACACATGCCACAGTCCTAGCTAGGCTACTGAAATTGTGCATTCCGCCTTCGGTTTTTAAAGCTCGACAATGAATAAGCAAAAAACTAAACCTGCAACAAAATGCAAAGAAACATGTAGGCCAGTGTCAAACTCATTCCACAGAATGCCGAGTGTCTGCAGATTTTGTTTTTTCCTTTCAATTTAAACCTAGACAACCAGATGAGGGGAGTTCCTTACTAATTAAGTACATCAAGTGCAAGGGTGGAGCAAAAGCCCGCAGACACCCAGGTCCTCCGTGGAATGAGTTTGACATTTGATGTAGTCCTATTAGAGCAAGATTTGAGCAGTAGCCTAGGCTACTCAACTACAATACATTTTGAGTACATCGTACAGCAATGCTGCATTCAACCACACCAGTAATCCATGCAGTGCAAAAAAAAAATTCAAACATGTTTTAAGTTTAAATGTTACAACAACTTATATTCAAGTTTTTGTTATTTGGAGTTATTAATTAAATCATTTTTGATTAGGGTCGCAGCATATTATGCACATCTGCAGGCTAGCAGAAAAGGCTGGACAAATGCTTTTCCTCTCTGTTGTTTTAACATGTTCAAATGCTATATACAGCGTCCTATGTTCAGTGTATTTGGAAAGTATTCAGACCTCTTGACTTTTTTCACATTTTATTTTGTTTCAGCCTTAATCTAAAATGGATTAAATAATTGTTTTCCCTCATCAATCTACACAGAAATACCTTATTTACGTAAGTATTCAGACCCTTTGCTATGATATTCGAAATTGACCTCGGGCGCATCTTGTTTCCATTGATCATCCTTGAGAAGTTTCTACAACTTGATTCGTGTCCAACCTGTGGTAAATTCAATTGATTGGACATGATTTGGAACGGTACACACCTGACTATATAAGGTCCCGCAGTTGACAGTGCATGTCAGAGAAAAAAACAAGCCATGAGGTTGAAGGAATTGTCCTTAGAGCTCCAAGACAGGATTGTGTTAAGGCACAGATCTGGGGAAGGGTACCAAAACATTTCTGCAGCATTGAAAGTTCCCAAGAACACAGTGGCCTCCATCATTCTTAAATGGAAGAAGTTTGGAACCACCAAGACTCTTCCTAGAGATGGCCGCAAGGCAAAACTAAGCAATCATTTAAAAAAAATAAAAATTATTAAATGCCTTCCTAACCATCTTAAATAAGCATGCCCCATTCAAGAAATTTAGAACCAGGAACATTGGTCCCTTGGTTCTCTCCAGACCTGACTGCCCTTAACCAACACAAAAACATTCTATGGCGTTCTGCATTAGCATCGAACAGCCCCCGAGATATGCAGCTTTTCAGGGAAGCTAGAAACAATTATACACAGGCAGTTAGAAAAGCCAAGGCTAGCTTTTTCAAGCAGAAATTTGCTTCCTGCAACACTAACTCAAAAAAGTTCTGGGATACTGTAAAGTCCATGGAGAATAAGAACACCTCCTCCCAGCTGCCCACTGCACTGAAGATAGGAAACACTGTCACCACTGATAAATCCACTATAATTGAGAATTTCAATAAGCATTTTCCTACGGCTGGCCATGCTTTCCACCTGGCTACCCCTACCCCGGTCAACAGCACTGCACCCCCCACAGCAACTCGCCCAAGCCTTCCCAATTTCTCCTTCTCCCAAATCCAGTCAGTTGATGTTCTGAATGAGCTTCAAAATCTGGACCCCTACAAATCAGCCGGGCTAGACAATCTGGACCCTTTCTTTCTAAAATGATCTGCCGAAATTGTTACCATCCCTATTCCTAGCCTCTCATGTCGTCTGAGATTCCCAAAGATTGGAAAGCAGCTGCGGTCATCCCCCTCTTCAAAGGGGGGGACACTCTTGACCCTAACTGCTACAGACCTATATCTACCCTACCCTGCCTTTCTAAGGTCTTCAAAAGCCAAGTCAACAAACAGATTACCGACTATTTCGAATCTCACCATACCCTCTCTGCTATGAAATCTGGTTTCAGAGCTGGTCATGGGTGCACCTCAGCTACGCTCAAGGTCCTAAACTATATCTTAACCGCCATCGATAAGAAACATTACTGTGCAGCCATATTCATTGATCTGGCCTAGGCTTTCGACTCTGTCAATCACCACATCCTCATCGGCAGACTCGACAGCCTTGGTTTCTCAAATGATTGCCTCGCCTGGTTCACCAACTACTTCTCTGATAGAGTTCAGTGTGTCAAATCGGAGGGTCTGCTGTCCGGACCTCTCGCAGTTTCTATGGGGGTGCTACAGGGTTCAATTCTTGGACCGACTCTCTTCTCTGCATACATCAAAAATGTCGCTCTTGCTGCTGGTGAGTCTCTGATCCACCTCTACTCAGACGACACCATTCTGTATACTTCTGGCCCTTCTTTGGACACTGTGTTAACAACCCTCCAGGCAAGCGTCAATGCCATACAACTCTCCTTCTGTGGCCTCCAATTGCTCTTAAATACAAGTAAAACTAAATGCATGCTCTTCAACCGATCGCTGCCTGCACCTGCCCGCCTGTCCAACATCACTACTCTGGACGGCTCTGACATAGAATACGTGGACAACTACAAATACCTAGGTGTCTGGTTAGACTGTAAACTCTCCTTCCAGATCCACATCAAACATCTCCAATCCAAAGTTAAATCTAGAATTGGCTTCCTATTTCGCAACAAAGCATCCTTCACTCATGCTGCCAACTTGTAAAACTGACCATCCTACCAATCCTCGACTTCGGCGATGTCATTTACAAAATAGCCTCCAATACCCTAATCAACAAATTGGATGGAGTCTATCACAGTGCCATCCGTTTTGTCACCAAAGCCCCATATACTACCCACCATTGCGACCTGTACGCTCTTGTTGGCTGGCCCTCGCTTCATACTCGTCGCCAAACCCACTGGCTCCATGTCATCTACAAGACCCTGATAGGTAAAGTCCCCCCTTATCTCAGCTCGCTGGTCATCATAGCATCACCCACCTGTAGCACGCGCTCCAGCAGGTGTACAGTATCTCTCTGGTCACCAGCAAAACCAATTCTTTCTTTGGCCGCCTCTCCTTCCAGTTCTCTGCTGCCAATGACTGGAACGAACTACAAAAATCTCTAAAACTGGAAACACTTATCTCCCTCACTAGCTTTAAGCACCAGCTGTAAGAGCAGCTCACAGATTACTGCACCTGCACATAGCCCACCTATAATTTAGCCCAAACAACTACCTCTTTCCCTACTGCATTTATTTTATTTATTTATTTTGCTCCTTTGCACCCCATTATTTTGAATTCTACTTTGCACATTCTTCCACTGCAAATCTACCATTCCAGTGCTTTACTTGCTATATTGTATTTACTTTGCCTCCAAGGCCTTTTTTTGCCTTTACCTCCCTTATCTCACCTCATTTGCTCACATCTTATATAGACTTGTTTATACTGTATTATTGACTGTATGTTTGTTTTACTCCATGTGTAACTCTGTGTCGTTGTATGTGTCGAACTGCTTTGCTTTATCTTGGCCCGGTCGCAATTGTAAATGAGAACTAGTTCTCAACTTGCCTACTTTGTTTAAAAAATGTTTAAAAAGTGCCTTGGTCAGTGAGGTGACCAAGAACCCAATGGTCACTCTGACAGAGCTCCAGAGTTCCCCTGTGGAGATGGAAGAACCTTCCAGAAGGACAACCATCTCTGCATCACTCCACCAATCAGGCCTTTATGGTAGTGTGGCCTGCCGGAAGCCATTCCTCAGTAAAAGGCCCGTGACAGCCCACCTGGACTTTGCCAAAAGGCACCTGAAGGACTCTCAGACCATGAGAAACAAGATTCTCTGGTCCGATGAAACCAATATTGAACTCTTTGGCCTGAATGCCAAGCCTCACATCTAGAGGAAAACTGGCACCATCCCTATGATGAAGCATAGTGGTGGCATCATCATACTGTGGGGATGTTTTTCAGTGGCAGGGACTGGGAGACTAGGATCGGGGAAAAGATGAATGAAGCAAAGTTCAGAGAGATCCTTGATGAAAAGCTTCTCCAGAGCGCTCAGGACATCAGACTGGGGCAAAGGTTCACTTTCCAACAGGACACCGACCCTAAGCACACAGCCAAGACAACGCAGGAGTGGCTTTGGGACAAGTCTCTGAATGTCCTTGAGTGGCCCAGCCAGAGCCCCGACTTGAACCCAATCGAACATCTCTGGAGAGACCTGAAAATAGCTGTGCAGCAACACTCCCCATCCAACCTGACAGAGCTTGAGAGGATCTGCAGAGAAGAATGGGAGAAACTCCCAAAATACAGGTGTGCCAAGCTTGTAGCGTCATACCCAATAAGACTCAAAGCCTGTAATCGCTGCCAAAGTTGCTTCAACAGCGTACTAAGTAAAGGGTCTGAATACTTATGTAAATGTGATATTTCAGTAAAAAAAATATATATATATTTGCAAAAATGTCTAAAATCCTGTTTCTACTTTGTCATTATGGGGTATTGTGTGTAGATTGATGAGGGGAAAAAAACAATTGATTACATTTTAGAATAAGGCTGTGACTTAACAAAATGTGGAAAAAGTCAAAGGGTCTGAATACTTGCCGAATGCACTGTAAGTGGACATTATTACGGGCCATATGTTTTCAAATAAAACAATGACCAGTTTGGTCGTTGGCTACAGCTGAAATGCTGCAGGTGTCATTTGGTTAGCTAGCAAGAAATGTGAATTGCTTTGCTAGCTATGCTGAACTTTAACGACTGTTATCCACAGTTAGCATATCTCTTAGTTGTCAATTAAATGTATTTGGCATTAATCAAATGGGTGGGCTGGCAGCCTAGTTCCCATTCAGTTTTTTGGACAAGCATTGGCAGGCAATCTGCAGATAGATGAGCAGGCTACTATTGAATAGTAACTATTCCCCATCGTTTATCAGTGCAATTCTGACGCCCAACTAACTGAAAAAGTTTGAGAGTTCCCTTGTTAGATTTTTAGCTCATCTCGCTCTGGCTAGCATTAGTTGTTTATCTTGTTGTTGATGTGCGTAGGCAACTGAGGGAGAGAGAGCTTACCTTTTCAATGGTCGTTTGATCAATAGGATTGTGAAGTTCCCAAATGTAACAGGACTCCCGTGGTATTTACATATTTCCAGAAATCTATTCAGGTGCATTTTGTGGTTTTTGGCGAATGCGTTCTAATGATCTAAAGTTGCTACTGCCTGTAAACACACAGTCCAGTTCAAAGGGAATGATGGCAAGCCCTTGTTGCAAATAGCTTATTTGCATATAGGCCTACTGTCTCTCTGATTGGCTTGGGCGCACCGGTCTGCGTAGACTCCGGTCCTGGACAGTGGTGTGTCTATTAATTGTCCAAATGCAAGGCCGGTTTCCCACTCTACATTGCTATAGAATGTTCACAAATGCCTTACTACACGAAATTCCCAAACATTCTATGAATTTATGAAAAATGTGAAAATGACCATATCTTTTTGCTAGCTTGTCGGAAAATGGTCATATTCTTCATGGGGGTGTATATGAGCAGATTTTAATAACATGTTGCTCAAATGCTGTAAGTTCCACTTTAAATCTATTAATAATCTCATTCACCACACTCCTTATCAATAATGCAAAGATAGCAGAGCAGATGAACAGATCCATAGATCATCTGGATGGAGACGAGAGCAGAGCACCTTCTAAAGCTGCCATGTGCCTCCAATGGGTAAGGCTGTGCTGGCTGTGACGTTTCCTTTTTCACGTTGCCCTTTCCAGCACAGTTCCAGCAACTATGTGTAGTATGAAAAGCGTGTCAACGAGTGCGCCTCGCATGGGTAGAGCTGTTTCAGCTGGATCCTAGACCTAGCACGGTAGGTTGCTCATGCTGCATAGCAGACCTGGGTTCAAATATGATTCAAATAGAACAGTCAACAACAACCAAAAACAACCCAACTGGCACTCCAGTTGGTACACTGAAGGTATAGAAGGATTGTGGTAACTATAACAGCCATGCTCACAGGGAGCAGGCTCTTCTCTGTTCTCTGTGCCTAAAAAATAAAACAAAATAAAAAAAATATATATACAGTGCCTTGCGAAAGTATTCGGCCCCCTTGAACTTTGCGACCTTTTACCACATTTCAGGCTTCAAACATGAAGATATAAAACTGTATTTTTTTGTGAAGAATCAAAAACAAGTGGGACACAATCATGAAGTGGAACGACATTTATTGGATATTTCTAACTTTTTTAACAAATCAAAAACTGAAAAATTTGGCGTGCAAAATTATTCAGCCCCCTTAAGTTAATACTTTGTAGCGCCACCTTTTGCTGCGATTACAGCTGTAAGTCGCTTGGGGTATGTCTCTATCTGTTTTGCACATCGAGAGACTGAAATGTTTTCCCATTCCTCCTTGCAAAACAGCTCGAGCTCAGTGAGGTTGGATGGAGAGCATTTGTGAACAGCAGTTTTCAGTTCTTTCCAAAGATTCTCGATTGGATTCAGGTCTGGACTTTGACTTGGCCATTCTAACACCTGGATATGTTTATTTTTGAACCATTCCATTGTAGATTTTGCTTTATGTTTTGGATCATTGTCTTGTTGGAAGACAAATCTCCGTCCCAGTCTCAGGTCTTTTGCAGACTCCATCAGGTTTTCTTCCAGAATGGTCCTGTATTTGGCTCCATCCATCTTCCCATCAATTTTAACCATCTTCCCTGTCCCTGCTGAAGAAAAGCAGGCCCAAACCATGATGCTGCCACCACCATGTTTGACAGTGGGGATGGTGTGTTCAGCTGTGTTACTTTTACGCCAAACATAACGTTTTGCATTGTTGCCAAAAAGTTCAATTTTGGTTTCATCTGACCAGAGCACCTTCTTCCACATGTTTGGTGTGTCTCCCAGGTGGCTTGTGGCAAACTTTAAACAACACTTTTTATGGATATCTTTAAGAAATGGCTTTCTTCTTGCCACTCTTCCATAAAGGCCAGATTTGTGCAATATACGACTGATTGTTGTCCTATGGACAGAGTCTCCCACCTCAGCTGTAGATCTCTGCAGTTCATCCAGCGTGATCATGGGCCTCTTGGCTGCATCTCTGATCAGTCTTCTCCTTGTATGAGCTGAAAGTTTAGAGGGACGGCCAGGTCTTGGTAGATTTGCAGTGGTCTGATACTCCTTCCATTTCAATATTATCGCTTCCACAGTGCTCCTTGGGATGTTTAACGCTTGGGAAATCTTTTTGTATCCAAATCCAGCTTTAAACTTCTTCACAACAGTATCTCGGACCTGCCTGGTGTGTTCCTTGTTCTTCATGATGCTCTCTGCGCTTTTAACGGACCTCTGAGACTATCACAGTGCAGGTGCATTTATACGGAGACTTGATTACACACAGGTGGATTGTATTTATCATCATTAGTCATTTAGGTCAACATTGGATCATTCAGAGATCCTCACTGAACTTCTGGAGAGAGTTTGCTGCACTGAAAGTAAAGGGGCTGAATAATTTTGCCCGCCCAATTTTTCAGTTTTTGATTTGTTCAAAAAGTTTGAAATATCCAATAAATGTCATTCCACTTCATGATTGTGTCCCCTTTGTTGTTGATTCTTCACAAAAAAAGACAGTTTTATATCTTTATGTTTGAAGCCTGAAATGTGGCAAAAGGTCGCAAAGTTCAAGGGGGCCAAATACTTTCGCAAGGCACTGTATGTTTTGTCATTTAGCAGAGATGCTCGTATCCAGAGACGCTCATATCCACAGACGCTCTTATCCACAGACGCTCTTATCCAGAGCGGCTTACAGGTGCAATTAAGACAGTGTTTCCCAAACTCCGTCATGGGGACACAGAGGGGTGCACATTTTGGTTTTGGCCCTAGCACTACACAGCTAATTCAAATAATCAAAGCTTGATGATTCGTTGATTATTTGAATCAGCTGTGTAGTGCTAGAGCAAAAACCAAAGTGTTCACCTCTTGGGGTCCCCAGGACCAAGTTTGGAAAACCCAGAATTAGGGTTAAGTGCCTTGCGCCAGGGCACATTGGCAGATTTTTTCAACTATTTGGCTTAGGGATTTGAACCAGCAACACTCTTAACCGCTAGGCTACCTGCCACCTACCTGTTCTCCACTTAAGTGGAGTATGATAGAGAATAGTGTAATCTAGAGCCAGATAGAAGGTATAATATAAAGCATAACCACAGAGACACAAGAAACTCTGTTTAAATCCACTCTCATCTCCTCGTGATACCCTGGCTTTCCTGGCTCTGGCAATTCCCTTACACTGAGAGAGGTTTATAAATTATTCATTACCCTTTTGTATCCATAGGACAGTTAATTTCACCTGGCTGAGTGTCTCCATGTCTCCGGATTGACTCTTGGACTTGGGTCGCAATTCTGTTATGTTTAGTAAAGTCACGGGCTGGTGAATCTGGTTCCTGAGATTGACAGGAATGGAGATGAGCGTAAATGTGTTTCTCTTGATATCAGGGATTTACCCCTGGAGAGTGGAACATCATTAGCCTAGATCCATATTTGTTTGTGCTGTTTTGCCAACTCCCATGGTCATGGCAAGACGGCAAAACAGTTTTGGGACCAGGTTAGAACTCAGAAAGAAATGTTGTGTAGTTCTGTGTTCTGTGTTGACTCAGCTCTACTGAATGTCGCAGCCCACTGCACAGCATAAGCCCTAAGTCACGGGTGGGCAAAGGACCCCCCCTCGCCCCCATTGATTTTGTTAGTCAGTCTCATTCAGATATCATATTAAAACTGCAAACATTTCTCTCCCCCCTATGGCAAAATGTGTAGAATTGTGGTGGTCAACTGCGGCCTCTCATGATGAGTTCAGAAGTTTTGTGTCCCCCACCCCCATCAAAGTTGCCCATCACTGACCTAGGTAATATGAATAATTGACGGGCATACTTTTAAGGTGGACATCCTTTTCTAGCAAACTAAACTATTCATTTGTTCAGCCAATGATGCGTTAAACTGTTCAACCAACAGTATTGGCATTTTACACACCCATCTGAGACCAAGATGTTCTGACCGGCCTGCTAAACAATCCTATGTGTGTTGCCCTACTTACTGTGGCATAGCTAGTGATGCCTTCCAGTCGTCCATAGGAAACAAACTGACCGAGAAGCTATATCATTAGGCCTCCATCCACTGTGACACTGAGTGATGTTTCTCCCTATCACTGCCTGGGGACTGACAATGTCTGTCTGCTTCGTCCAGAATACATAAAAACGGGCTAGATCAAATTCACTGAATATTGTTAGCATGGAGAAGAAATACAGTATTTGATATGGGTTTGTGCTTCATGAAGGCACGGTTTCCTGATTGGTATTTTTGTCTGTTTTATGATAATATTGAGTTTAAGAAAACACATGTTCGTAAAGTCTGATGCGTGGTGGAAATTAGGTCTACATGGTTACACAGTTGTGCTTGTAATGTGAGCCACATCTAGTCAAACCTTCCTAAAGACGCTGTCCATTCAGGGGGTCTGAAATAACAGAGGTCTCCGATGCTAATGGGCCATGGTTAGAACGCTCTCCTGTCTGATTTGAGTGTCTTTTTCAGTGGCTAAACCCATCACTGTCCTCGTTGTGGTCCTAGAAAGATTGCTATTACACTGACATTCTCCCCTAAGGGTGCTTTGCAGCTGGATAGCATGGCACATGTACTGCATGCTATTTTAATGTATTTATTTTGTGAAATAGAAATTAGTTGTGAATAAATCTGGAATATACCGTGGCATGAAATGTATGTTATATAGCCCATTCCTATGTGAATTACAGAATTGTTTACAGTATGATAGAGGTCCTTGACAACTCTGACCTGATTCAGGCAGTCAGACGGATGCTGGACGCTAAGTCAATATGTCAGACCATCTGGAGTCAAGGTGTTCAGGTGCGGATTGGACAAAAGTTCACTCTGGGAATGCAAAATCGCATAATTTCTCTCCTTACAAAACATGTCAAACGTGATTTCACATTGGGAACTCCCAAGAGTTCCTTCCCAATTCCACCTTTGGTTGTGTATACTGGAGGTTTGTTCACCTTAATATGATTGAGTTACTCCCTCTGGTGCTGCCCCTGGCCCTGATCCTAGAGGACAGTCAGGGCCACACTGTGTGACCCTGTGTGACAGAGAGGTCCCTGGTGCTCAACCTCACTGCAGGTTAATGACACCAACAGGGACACAGTAGATCTTTAGAACAGCTCACTGTAGAGGAGACTGTACACCAGAGGGAGAACCACAACGTAGAGTGTTTACTGGATCACAAAATGACTGTAAACAGTTGCAGTGCTATACACCAATCACAGTAAGAGGTACGGTCACTGAGAGGTGAAACTAGTCCCTGGATCCAGCAGAGTAGAGCCTCCCAGGGATGGGATGTTATGGTCCCTGACCGTGTCAGATTAGCATTTTGGAGTGTTATATCCTCTCTTGCATGACTGAGTTCATTACAGAGTCCCAGCTTGGCCAGCTGATCCCCATCCCATCCACTGGGGCTCTCATTAGAGCCAAGTACACAGCAAATGGGCTAGATGCAAGACTGACCGGGACTTAAAAGTACAGGGTTCGGTTATAGTGCCCACTTTTGATCTCATCACACTGCATGGATTGAAAGTTAGAGATTTTGAATAAGGTCTGCCTACGGTGCTATCCGAATTCACTTCAAAGACAAAATCCATATCCTCTTACATTACGTGTCATACTTTTAGCTACCTTGGGTTCGACATTTTGCCAATGGTTCTGTCTGGCATTGGCTTTCACTTTGCAGAGATTCTTTCCGGGCCCAGCATGCTTGAACAGTGTGTTGGAACACCCATGTAATAGCTAAGGTATATCAGTGTGTCAGACCTGCTGCGCTAGGCAACTGTTTAATTGCCTCCAAGACCCTATAGGCTAAGCAAGCGTTAAACAAACCAACACGATACTTCCTTCCTTCTGGGTTTAGTGTGTCTCGTGGTGATTCAAAGGGGTCTGTGTGTGTGTGTGTTTCCGTGGTGATTGGAGGGGTCTGGCTGGAGGAAGGAGGAAGTGGAGAAAACAGACAGTCATGATGAATGATGTGGCTGTCTGGGGAAGATGCTCTAGGGAGGTTATGTGCTGCTGGACCACTTTTTATGGAGCTAGTCATTTTTTCGACTGTGGCCGTGGCCCCGACTGGACTGGATTGAGGGAGAACCACAACGTAGAGTGTTTACTGGATCACAAAAACGACTGTAAAGTCACAACGGTTTGAGCTAAAAAACTATTATGACCACGCAGTTGTCACTGACAAGTTGGATATCCATTTCCCACTGAGAAAACAATTTCTGTGCTTGCAACATTCTTATAAATGCATTTTTCATCAGGTTCTTGATTGGTGGACCTTACTTGTTTATTGACATTTGTCAATAAAACTCATGAATACAACTTTTTATATCAAATTGTTTTGTGCTCTACTTGAAAAGAACATGGTAAAACACTTCAATGTGAGGCTAAATATGATTGCAGAGCAAGCATATGAATGAAAGTAGTGAATTTCAGCGTTTTCACTGTAGGAGGCCTCGGACAAATTTCGTTTTTAAGATGCTATTCTCACATTGCTATTCTCTTATTGCAGGATGGATCCCACCACTTGTTACTTCCAAGGTCATGGCATTTGATTTCAAGCTGCCTGTCAGTTTCTTGGCTGTCTGAAAACAACAATTAGAAAAGGTGAGCTTCTGGTCTGCTTCCTTTACTTCACAGCTCAGTTTTAAATTACATTTGTGAGCAGTGATTGAGAAACTCTCAGCACAGAGCTCTAAAAGGGAAGTCAAGGACAATGAACCCGGCATCACAAAGTGAGAGAAATGGACAGGAAATGAACAAAAGGAAGGATAGTAGAACCATTTTAAACACACAATGACTTGGGTCTCAATTACTGTGTAAAGTGGTATCGGTCAAATATAACCAGTATACAAATCTATCCTACATACAGCATTTTCTATTTGAAAAACTTCCCTGTTAGACAGAATTAGGGTTTTGCAAAGCATTATTGTAAAATGTATTTTGAAGCATTATCAATATCCAATTTTAAAGCAGTGCCTGTTCAAATGCAGGATACCGGTAGTAGTGTGTGAATGTGTGTCATCCTGTGTGTCATCCAGAGCTCTAAACTAGGGCAACAATATTGCAAAGGCTGCATGGTGTGTGTGTGTGTGTGTGTGTGTGTGTGTGTGTGTGTGTGTGTGTGTGTGTGTGTGTGTGTGTGTGTGTGTGTGTGTGTGTGTGTGTGTGTGTGTGTGTGTGTGTGTGTGTGTGTGTGTGTGTGTGTGTGTGGAGGGCTCCTGTCACATGACATCTGATATCGCAGATTTTGGTGGTCAGATTTGAAGAGAGCGCTGGATAATGCCAATTGATCCAATTATCAATTCCTTTCACTAGGTTCTATACCAATGGCCAATACTATATGTCCAATATATCAAAAGATAATATCACATATCGTTATTTGTTATATATGTAGGCTATTATGGAAACACCCCTCAACGTTACTACTGAGCACGCACACCTAACGGATATCTTTGGACATCACCGGTGGGGGTGAGGAGACCTAAAAATCAGCGATCGATTATGCGTTCCCGTGCTATCAGGTAGTTCCAGACTCACATTAATCATCTCCAATCCAAAATTAAATCTAGAATCGGCTTCCTATATCGCAACAAAGCATCCTTCACTCATGCTGCCAAACATACCCTCGTAAAACTGACCATCCTACCGATTCTCGACTTCGGTGATGTCATCTATAAAATAGCCTCCAACACTCTACTCAACAAACTGGATGCAGTCTATCACAGTGCCATCTGTTTTGTCACCAAAGCCCCATACACTACCCACCATTGCGACCTGTACGCTCTCGTTGGTTGGCCCTCGCTTCATACTCGTCGCCAAACCCACTGGCTACAGGTTATCTACAAGTCTCGCAAAAATCTCTGAAGCTGGAGACACATCTCCCTCACTAGCTTTAAGCACCAGCTGTCAGAGCAGCTTACAGATCACTGCACCTGTACATAGCCCATCTGTAAACAGCCCACCTATCTACCTACCTCATCCCCATACTGGTATTTATTTATTTGTTTTGCTCCTTTGCACCCCAGTATCTCTACTTGCACATTCATCTTCTGCCGATCTACCATTCCAGTGTTTAATTGCTGTATTGTAATTACTTCGCCACCATGGCCTATTTATTTCCTTAACTTACCTAATTTGCACTCACTGTATATAGACTTTTTGTTTTATTTTGTTCTACTGTATTATTGACTGTATGTTTTGTTTATTCCATGTGTAACTCTGGAATCAATGTGCAGGGGTACTGGTGACTCGAGTTAATGTAGGTAGGGGTAAAGTGACTATGCATAGATAATAAACAGAGAGTAGCAGCGGTGTATGTGAAGAGTGTGAAGGAATGCGAATGTACTGTATATGTGTGTGTGCAGGGCGTCAATATGCAAATGTGTGTGTTTTGTGTGTGTGTGTTGGAGTGTCAGTGATTGTGTGGTTAGTGAGTGAGTCCAGTGAGTGTACATCGAGCCTGTGCAAGAGATTCCGTGCAAAAAAAATGATAAATAAAATAAGGGGGTCAATGTAAATAGTCCGGGTAGCCATTTGATTAACTGTTTTTCAGTCTTATGGCTTGGGTGTAGAAGCTGTTCAGGAGCCTTTTGATCCCAGAATTGGCACTCCAGTACTGCTTGCCATGCGGTAGCAGAGAGGACAGTCTATGGCTGTGTTCGAATACCCATACTAACATACTTTATACTACATACTTAATGAGTATATGCTACATACTATATACTATTAGTTCATTTTAGTATATCTAATATTCATATGTGTAAACATACTGAATTGTAATTGGATGCATTTTATCGCCATATCATACTATGATTGGTTAAGACCACCCAAATGGTTAGGTCATGGGCAGTTTGATCCTGGTTGGCGATACATGAACTTGCCAGTTATAGCTAGCTAATAAAGAGCTACCTTAAGAAATATCCTGCAGTACTGCATTGTATTATTTTGTACAAAGTGTGCAAAACAAGACATGATGTCAGAGTAAAAGGTCTTAAAAGATGCATTTTTCTGGAGTTCCTTCACCTCGAATGGACTGGGAGTCTAAAAACTTACCCGATGCATGGCGTAAGTACAAACAGCATGTGGAGCTAATGTTCACGGGTCCTCTGAAGGACAGAGGAGAAGAGGGAAAATGCAGTTACCTGCTCCTCTGGATCGGTGAAAAAGGGAGAGATATTTTCAACACATGGACACTTACTGAGGCTGAATCAAAGGTACTGAAAACATACTAGGGTGGTTTTGAAGCATATGTTGCGCCGAAGACCAATACGATTTACGCTAGGTACAAATTCCATTAGAAAGTACAGGGAGCTAGCGAGTCTTTTGAACAGTTTTTGACAGAGCTGTGTCTGCTTGTGAAAGACTGTGATTATGCAAACAATGATGAGATGGTCAGGGACCGTATTGTATTCAGAATACACTCACCGCGAGTGAGAGAGAAACTTTTGAATGTTGGGTCTGAGGTAACATTGGATAAAGCTATCGACATAGCCAGATCTCACGAGATACAGAGAGCGCGTTTTAGAACGGAGAGAGACATAACTCCAAAACAGAGCGACACAGACTCAAAACGCCCCAAAACATGTGGATATTGTGGATATTGTGGATACAACGTGCATGGCGAACAAGGAAATTGCCCAGCTAAAGGCAAACAGTGTATTAAATGTGGAAAATGGAATCACTTTGCAAACTTGTGCAGAGCTTACTGTGGAAAAACAGTACACACAGTGAGTGAAGATGAAATGCCAATCAAAGAGTCAAACGCTGATGAACACAGCAAATGGAATCAAGCCAGATCCACAGAAGATCTCAGCCATAAAATAAACGGAGCCACCAAAGAACCGTGAAGAGCTGGAAACAGTGCTTGGCATGGTCAACTACTTAGTCAAGTTCGCACCCAGCCTCTCCAATGCTAATGCACCCCTGTGTCAACTGCTAAAGCGGTCCAGTGAGTTTCTCTGGGACAAGCAACACGACATTGCTTTCCAGAATGTGAAAGAATTGATCACGAGAGAACCAGGACCAATCCTTGCCTACTACGACCCTGACAAAGAGCTCAGACTCCAAGTGGACACGTCGAAGTATGGACTAGGTGCAGCGCTACTGCAAGAAGGAAAGCCCATCGGCTACTCTTCCAAATCTCTCACAGACTGTGAAATGAACTATGCTCAAATCGAAAAGGAGCTCTACGCCAAACTGTTCGGATGTAAACGTTTCCATCAGTACATATATGGACGACAAGTCATTGTGGAATCCGACCACAAGACCCTTGAGTCAATTATGAGGAAACCACTAGCCGCAGCCCCACCAAGGCTGCAGAGAATGATCCTTCAACTACAAAAATACGACTTCACAATCACTCACCGTCCAGGCAAAGACATCCCTGTCGCAGACACACTCTCCAGGAAGTTTCTTACTTATAAGGACAGCAGCCTCAGAGAAGGCATGGACATGCAAGTGCACACTGTGTACAGCAACTTACCAGTTAGTGACACAAAACTGAAGGAGATCCAAGCAGAAGCAGAAAAGGACTCACAACTCGCACAGCTGAGGGAGGTCTTACAGGATGGATGGCCTGAGGAGAAGAGAAAATGCCCTCACAGTGTCTCAGAATTCTGGACCATCGTGATGAACTATCACAGATCAACTGAATAATTTTCAAAGGTGAGAAAATCATTATTCCTACCAGTCTCAGAGAAGAGATTTTGACAAAGATCCATGCTGGACACATGGGCATGGAAAAGTGCAGACAGAGAGCACGGGACATTTTGTTTTGGCGCTGAATGTGCAAACAAATAGAGGACATTGTTGGTAAATGCGCCATATGTCTTGAACGACGCCCCTCAAACACCAAAGAGCCAATTTTACCTCACTGTATCCCAGACCGACCCTGGCAGGTCGTGGCAACCGTTCTGTCCACCTGGAACAACGAGGACTACATTGTAACAGTGGACTACTACAGCAGATACTTCGAACTCGACAAGCTTCACAGCACCACATCTGCAGCTGTGATACACAAACTGAAAGCAGAGTTTGCCAGGCATGGCATTGTAGAGACTTTAATATCTGACAATGGGCCCTGTTACAAATCAAAAGAGTTTGAATCCTTCACAAAAGCATGGGAGTTTACACATGTCACCACAAGCCCACATTACCCTCAAAGTAATGGCCTTGCTGAAACATCTGTGCAGATTGCTAAATCACTCATGGACAAAGTAAAAGCAGACAAGACAGGCCCCTACCTCAGTCTCCTTGAATACTGCAACTGTCACACCCTGACCATAGTTTACTTTATATGTTTCTATGTTTTGGTTGGTCAGGGTGTGATCTGAGTGGGCATTCTATGTTACATGTCTAGTTTGTCCAGTTCTATGTTCGGCCTGATATGGTTCTCAATCAGAGGCAGGTGTTCGTCATTGTCTCTGATTGGGAACCATATTTAGGTAGCCTGGGTTTCACTGTGTGTTTGTGGGTGATTGTTCCTGTCTATGTGTTTTCACCAGATAGGGCTGTTTAGGTTTTCATTACGTTCTTTATTTTGTAGTGTTTGTATTGATTCGTGTTTTACGTTTGGTTATTAAACATGGATCGCAATCTACACGCTGCATTTTGGTCCGACTCTCCTTCACATACAGAAAACCGTTACAGAATCACCCACCACCAACGGACCAAGCAGCGTGTTTTTATTTTTTTATTTTATTTTTTATTTCACCTTTATTTAACCAGGTAGGCTAGTTGAGAACAAGTTCTCATTTGCAACTGCGACCTGGCCAAGATAAGGCATAGCAGTGTGAACAGACAACACAGAGTTACACATGGAGTAAACAATTAACAAGTCAATAACACAGTAGAAAAAAGGGGAGTCTATATATACATTGTGTGCAAAAGGCATGAGAAGGTAGGCAAATAATTACAATTATGCAGATTAACACTGGAGTGATAAATTATCAGATGGTTATGTAAAGGTAGAGATATTGGTGTGCAAAAGAGCAGAAAAATAAATAAATAAAAACAGTATGGGGATGAGGTAGGTGAAAATGGGTGGGCTATTTACCAATAGACTATGTACAGCTGCAGCGATCGGTTAGCTGCTCAGATAGCAGATGTTTGAAGTTGGTGAGGGAGATAAAAGTCTCCAACTTCAGTGATTTTTGCAATTCGTTCCAATCACAGGCAGCAGAGAACTGGAACGAAAGGCGGCCAAATGAGGTGTTGGCTTTAGGGATGATCAGTGAGATACACCTGCTGGAGCGCGTGCTACGGATGGGTGTTGCCATCGTAACCAGTGAACTGAGATAAGGCGGAGCTTTACCTAGCATGGACTTGTAGATGAGCTGGAGCCAGTGGGTCTGGCGACGAATATGTAGCGAGGGCCAGCCGATTAGAGCATACAAGTCGCAGTGGTGGGTGGTATAAGGTGCTTTAGTGACAAAACGGATGGCACTGTGATAAACTGCATCCAGTTTGCTGAGTAGAGTGTTGGAAGCAATTTTGTAGATGACATCGCCGAAGTCGAGGATCGGTAGGATAGTCAGTTTTACTAGGGTAAGTTTGGCGGCGTGAGTGAAGGAGGCTTTGTTGCGGAATAGAAAGCCGACTCTTGATTTGATTTTCGATTGGAGATGTTTGATATGGGTCTGGAAGGAGAGTTTAGAGTCTAGCCAGACACCTAGGTACTTATAGATGTCCACATATTCAAGGTCGGAACCATCCAGGGTGGTGATGCTGGTCAGGCGTGCGGGTGCAGGCAGCGAACGGTTGAAAAGCATGCATTTGGTTTTACTAGCGTTTAAGAGCAGTTGGAGGCCACGGAAGGAGTGCTGTATGGCATTGAAGCTCGTTTGGAGGTTAGATAGCACAGTGTCCAAGGACGGGCCGGAAGTATATAGAATGGTGTCGTCTGCGTAGAGGTGGATCAGGGAATCGCCCGCAGCATGAGAAACATCATTGATATATACAGAGAAAAGAGTCGGCCCGAGAATTGAACCCTGTGGCACCCCCATAGAGACTGCCAGAGGACCGGACAGCATGCCCTCCGATTTGACACACTGAACTCTGTCTGCAAAGTAATTGGTGAACCAGGCAAGGCAGTCATCCGAAAAACCGAGGCTACTGAGTCTGCCAATAAGAATACGGTGATTGACAGAGTCGAAAGCCTTGGCAAGGTCTATGAAGACGGCTGCACAGTACTGTCTTTTATCGATGGCGGTTATGATATCGTTTAGTACCTTGAGCGTGGCTGAGGTACACCCGTGACCAGCTCGGAAACCAGATTGCACAGCGGAGAAGGTACGGTGGGATTCAAGATGGTCAGTGATCTGTTTGTTGACTTGGCTTTCGAAGACCTTAGATAGGCAGGGCAGGATGGATATTGGTCTGTAACAGTTTGGGTCCAGGGTGTCGCCCCCTTTGAAGAGGGGGATGACTGCGGCAGCTTTCCAATCCTTGGGGATCTCAGACGATATGAAAGAGAGGTTGAACAGGCTGGTAATAGGGGTTGCGACAATGGCGGCGGATAGTTTCAGGAATAGAGGGTCCAGATTGTCAAGCCCAGCTGATTTGTACGGGTCCAGGTTTTGCAGCTCTTTCAGAACATCTGCTATCTGGATTTGGGTAAAGGAGAACCTGGAGAGGCTTGGGCGAGTAGCTGCGGGGGGGGGGAGCTGTTGGACGAGGTTGGAGTAGCCAGGCGGAAGGCATGGCCAGCCGTTGAGAAATGCTTGTTGAAGTTTTCGATAATCATGGATTTATCGGTGGTGACCGTGTTACCTAGCCTCAGTGCAGTGGGCAGCTGGGAGGAGGTGCTCTTGTTCTCCATGGACTTAACAGTGTCCCAGAACTTTTTGGAGTTGGAGCTACAGGATGCAAACTTCTGCCTGAAGAAGTTGGCTTTAGCTTTCCTGACTGACTGTGTGTATTGGTTCCTGACTTCCCTGAACAGTTGCATATCGCGGGGACTGTTCGATGTTAGTGCAGTCCGCCACAGGATGTTTTTGTGCTGGTCGAGGGCAGTCAGGTCTGGAGTGAACCAGGGGCTATATCTGTTCTTAGTTCTGCATTTTTTGAACGGAGCATGCTTATCTAAAATGGTGAGGAAGTTACTTTTAAAGAAAGACCAGGCATCCTCAACTGACGGGATGAGGTCAATGTCCTTCCAGGATACCCGGGCCAGGTCGATTAGAAAGGCCTGCTCACAGAAGTGTTTTAGGGAGCGTTTGACAGTGATGAGGGGTGGTCGTTTGACTGCGGCTCCGTAGCGGATACAGGCAATGAGGCAGTGATCGCTGAGATCCTGGTTGAAGACAGCGGAGGTGTATTTGGAGGGCCAGTTGGTCAGGATGACGTCAATGAGGGTGCCCTTGTTTACAGAGTTAGGGTTGTACCTGGTGGGTTCCTTGATGATTTGAGTGAGATTGAGGGCATCTAGCTTAGATTGTAGGACTGCCGGGGTGTTAAGCATATCCCAGTTTAGGTCACCTAACAGAACAAACTCTGAAGCTAGATGGGGGGCGATCAATTCACAAATGGTGTCCAGGGCACAGCTGGGAGCTGAGGGGGGTCGGTAGCAGGCGGCAACAGTGAGAGACTTATTTCTGGAGAGAGTAATTTTCAAAATTAGTAGTTCGAACTGTTTGGGTATGGACCTGGAAAGTATGACATTACTTTGCAGGCTCTCTCTGCAGTAGACTGCAACTCCTCCTCCTTTGGCAGTTCTATCTTGACGGAAGATGTTATAGTTGGGTATGGAAATCTCCGAATTTTTGGTGGCCTTCCTGAGCCAGGATTCAGACACGGCAAGGACATCAGGGTTAGCAGAGTGTGCTAGAGCAGTGAGTAAGACAAACTTAGGGAGGAGGCTTCTGATGTTGACATGCATGAAACCAAGGCTTTTTCGATCACAGAAGTCAACAAATGAGGGTGCCTGGGGACATGCAGGGCCTGGGTTTACCTCCACATCACCCGCGGAACAGAGAAGGAGTAGTATGAGGGTGCGGCTGAAGGCTATCAAAACTGGTCGCCTAGGGCGTTGGGGACAGAGAATAAGAGGAGCAGGTTTCTGGGCATGGTAGAATATATTCAGGGCATAATGCGCAAACAGGGGTATGGTGGGGTGCGGGTACAGCGGAGGTAAGCCCAGGCACTGGGTGATGATGAGAGAGGTTGTATCTCTGGACATGCTGGTTGTAATGGGTGAGGTCACCGCATGTGTGGGGGGTGGGACAAAGGAGGTAACAGGGGTATAAAGAGTGGAACTAGGGGCTCCATTGTAAACTAAAACAATGATAACTAACCTGCACAACAGTATACAAGGCATATTGACATTTGAGAGAGACATACAGCGAGGCATACAATAATCACAGGTGTTGAATTGGGAGAGCTAGCTAAAACAGTAGGTGAGACAACAGCTAATCAGCTAGCACAACAACAGCAGGTAGAATGGCGATTGATTAGGCAGAGAGGGTCGGATTAACTACACACAGAGCCTAAGTGCGGCTGGGGCCGACAGATAAAACATAAACAAGCAGAATGGATTACCGTGATTAATGGACAGTCCAGCATGCATCAGCTATGTAGCCAAGTGATCAGTGTCCAAGGGGCAGCGGTGGATGGGGCAGGGAAGCTGGACTGGCGAGTGTTATCCAGGTTAGAAAACTAACAATGACCAAAAAGCTTGTAGCCAGTTAGCTGGTTAGCTTCTGGAGGTTCTTGAGTGTGTTCTAAAAAATGTAAAGATAATAGCGGTTCCGTATCACATTGGGTGAGGCAGGTTACCGGAAGGTATAAACAAATTAAAAATCGAAAAGGGATAGAAAGTAAATATGGGTTCAGTGAGTGTTTGGGACGCGGCGATTCAGACGGTTAGCAGGCCTGTGCTAACAAGCTAACAGTTAGTAGACGGTGCTAAACACGGTAGCAGTTAGCGGACCGGGCTAAACAAGCTAGCAGTTAGCAGGCCGAATTTGCAAGCAAGGAGATAGCAAGGGCTAGAGAGTTAGCCTTTGGGGACGTCGCGATGGGGGTATCTGTTTATTCCTCTTCATGCAGTGACATCGATGGACCGGTCGTGGGTCTGGATATTGTAGCCCAGGAGCTCAAAATGTTCCGTATGCGATGGGAATCCGGGGATGAAAAATAAAATAAAATAATAAATAGGTCCGTTATGCTCTGGTTAGAGTCGCGTTGTTCGAACTGGCGAGAGCTTTCCGAGCTAAAGGTTAGCTGATGACCGGTTAGCTGAAGACCGCTAGCAATGTTTTGCTGAAGCTGGTAGTTCGTTGGCTAGCTTCAGTTGAGGGGTTCCAGGTCCGAAGTAAATATAAATACTTTAGGAAAAATAGCTACGTTGGGTGAGGCGGGTTGCAGGAGAGTATTTAGAAGAAGTTGAGGTTCAGCAAAAAGTTTTAAAGATATGTGAAGAAAAAAACGAAAACAAACGATATATACAAGGGACACTACACGACAATACGTCCTACTGCTACGCCATCTTGGCACACGGTGTCAACAGGCAGCAACAGCAGCGTAAAGAGGAATGGACATGGGAGGACGTTTTGGATGGTAAGGGCTGTTACACTTGGGAGGAGATACTGGCTGGAAGAGATCGCCTCCCATGGGAACAGGTGGAGGCACTTAGGAGAGCAGAGGCAGCCGGAGAGAGGAGCCGGCGATATGAGGGAACACGGCTGGCAAGGAAGCCCGAGAGGCAGCCCCAAAAACTTATTGGGGGGGGGGGCTAACAGGGAGTATGGCTACGCCAGGTAGGAGACCTGCGCAAACTCCCTGTGCTTACCGGGGGGCTAGAGAGACCGGACAGGCACCGTGTTATGCAGTGGTGCGCACGGTGTCTCCAGTGCGGGTGCATAGCCCGGTACGGTATATTCCAGCTCCGCGTGTCGGCCGGGCTAGATTGAGCGTCGAGCCTAATGCCATGAAGCCGGCTCTACGCAGCTGGTCCCCAGTGCGTCTCCTTGGGCCGGCTTACATGGCACCAGCCTTGCGCTCGGTGTCTCCGGTTCGCCTGCATAGCCCAGTGCGGGCTATTCCACCTCGCCGCACTGGCAGGGCGACCGTGAGCATTCAACCAGGTAAGGTTGGGCAGGCTCGGTGCTCAAGAGCTCCAGTGCGCCTGCACGGTCCGGTTTTTCCAGTACCACCTCCACACCCCAGCCCTCCGGTAGCAGCTACCCGCACCAGGCTTCCTGTGCGTGTCCTTGGCCCAGTACCACCAGTGCCAGCACCACGCATCAGGCCTACAGTGCGCCTCGCCTGTCCAGCGCTGTCGGAGCCCTCCTCATCTCCAGCGCTGTCGGAGTCTCCCGCCTGTTTAGCGCTGTTAGAGCCTTCCTTCTCTACAGCGCTGCCGGAGTCTCCCGCCTGTTCGGAACTGCCAGTTTGCAAGGAGCTGCCAGTTTGCAAGGAGCTGCCAGTTTGCAAGGAGCTGCCAGTTTGCAAGGAGCTGCCAGTTTGCAAGGAGCTGCCAGTTTACAAGGAGCTGCCAGTTTACAAGGAGCTGCCAGTTTGCAAGGAGCTGCCAGTTTGCATAGAGCTGCCAGTTTGCATAGAGCTGCCAGTTTGCATAGAGCTGCCAGTTTGCATAGAGCTGCCAGTCTGCAAGGAGCTGCCAGTCTGCAAGGAGCTGCCAGTCTGCAAGGAGCCGCCAGAGCTGCCTGTCTGCAGGATGCCGCCAAAGCTGGCAGTTTGCAAGGAGCCGCCAGAGCTGCCAGTCTGCAAGGAGCCGCCAGAGCTGCCTGTCTGCAGGATGCCGCCAAAGCTGCCAGTTTGCAAGGAGCCGCCAGAGCTGCCAGTCTGCAAGGAGCCGCCAGAGCTGCCAGTTAGCATGGAGCAGCCAGAGCCGCCAGTCAGCATGGAGCAGCCAGGGCCGCCAGTCAGCATGGAGCAGCCAGGGCCGCCAGTCAGCATGGAGCAGCCAGGGCCGCCAGTCAGCATGGAGCAGTCAGGGCCGCCAGTCAGCATGGAGCAGCCAGTCAGCATGGAGCAGCCAGAGCAGCCAGTCAGCATGGAGCAGCCAGAGCAGCCAGTCAGCATGGAGCAGCCAGAGCAGCCAGTCAGCATGGAGCAGCCAGAGCTGCCAGTCAGCATGGAGCAGCCAGTCAGCATGGAGCAGCCAGAGCTGCCAGTCAGCATGGAGCAGCCAGTCAGCATGAAGCTGCCAGTCGACCAGACTCTTCCAGATCTGCCAGTCGACCAGACTCTTCCAGATCTGCCAGTCGACCAGACTCTTCCAGATCTGCCAGTCGACCAGACTCTTCCAGATCTGCCAGTCGACCAGACTCTTCCAGATCTGCCAGTCAGCCAGACTCTTCCAGATCTGCCAGTCAGCCAGACTCTTCCAGATCTGCCAGTCAGCCAGACTCTGCCAGATCTGCCAGTCAGCCAGACTCTGCCAGTCAGCCAGACTCTGCCAGATCTGCCAGTCAGCCAGACTCTGCCAGATCTGCCAGTCAGCCAGGATCTGCCAGAACCGCCAGCCAGCCAGGATCTGCCGGATCCAACTACCTGCCTGAGCTTCCTCTCAGTGCTGAGCTTCCTCTCAGTGCTGAGCTTCCTTTCAGTGCTGAGCTTCCTCTCAGTGCTGAGCTACCCATCAGTCCCGAGCTACCTCTGTCCTGAGCTGTCATTTAGGAGGGTAACCTATCTAGGGACGCTAAGGAGGTGGACTAAGACTATTATGGAGTGGGGTCCACGTCCAGCGCCAGAGCCGCCACCGCGGACAGATGCCCACCCAGACCCTCCCCTATAGGTTCAGGTTTTGCGGCCGGAGTCCGCACCTTGGGGGGGGGTACTGTCACACCCTGACCATAGTTTACTTTGTATGTTTCTATGTTTTGGTTGGTCAGGGTGTGATCTGAGTGGGCATTCTATGTTACATGTCTAGTTTGTCCAGTTCTATGTTCGGCCTGATATGGTTCTCAATCAGAGGCAGGTGTTCGTCATTGTCTCTGATTGGGAACCATATTTAGGTAGCCTGGGTTTCACTGTGTGTTTGTGGGTGATTGTTCCTGTCTATGTGTTTTCACCAGATAGGGCTGTTTAGGTTTTCATTACGTTCTTTATTTTGTAGTGTTTGTATTGATTCGTGTTTTACGTTTGGTTATTAAACATGGATCGCAATCTACACGCTGCATTTTGGTCCGACTCTCCTTCACATACAGAAAACCTGTTACAGCAACACTCCAGTTGACAACTTCAAATCACCAGCCCAGCTGTTGATGAGCTGCAGACTTCGCTCAATCCTTCCCAGCACCAACCAGCAGCTGCAACCTGAGGTTGTCAGCTACAAGGAAATGCATGAAAAACGTGCACAGAGACAACAACAACAAAAGCGATACTACGACAGGTCAGCTAGACCACTGCCACCACTGATCGACGGAGAGTCAGTTAGAATCCAGAAGCATGGCCTCTGGAGGCCGACAGTCGTCGATTTTTTTTATTTTGTTTTAAAAGAAGGGGTATGTAATATTCATATGTGTAAACATACTGAATTGTAATTGGATGCACCATATCACCATATCATACTGTGCTATGATTGGTTAAGACCACCCAAATGGTTAGGTCATGGGCAGTTTGATCCTTGTTGGCGATACGTGAACATCCCTGTTATAGCTGGCTAATAAAGAGCTACGATAAGAAATATCCTGTAGTACTGCATTGTATTATTTTGTACAAAGTGTGCAAAACAAGACAGTATACTGTAGCAAACGGTATTAGTTTGTCTAAATAAATGTTGTACAATTAAAGGTCAAAAACACTCAATTTCAAAACAGTCATCAATAATCTAATGAGTTCAGGGCTTGTGAAGTTATACCACGGCTATACAGTGCATTCGGAAAGTATTCAGATCCCTTTTTCCCTATTTTGTTACGTTACAGCCTTATTCTAAAATGGATAAAATAGTTTTTTCCCTCATCAATCTATACAATCAATACTCAATAATGACTAAGCAAAAAAAATGTGCCAATGTATTACACATTTAACGTAACTATTTAGACCCTTTGTTGAAGCACCTTTGGCACCAATTACAGCCTCAAGTCTTCTTGGGTATGGCGCTACAAGATAGACACACCTGTATTTGTGGAGTTTCTCCCATTCTTCTCTGCAGATTCTCTCAAGCTCTGTCAGGTTGGATGGGGAGCGTTGCTGCACAGATATTTTCAGGTCTCTCCAGAGATGTTCAATTGGGTTCAAGTCCGGGCTCTGGCTGGGCCACTCAAGGACATTCAGAGACTTGTCCCGAAGCCACTCCTGCATTGTCTTGGCTGTGTGCTTAAGGTCGTTGTCTTGTGGGAAGGTGAACCTTCGCCCCAGTCTGATGTCCTGAGCGCTCTGGAGAAGCTTTTCATCAAGGATCTCTCTGTACTTTGCTTCACTCATCTTTCTCTCGATCCTGACTAGTCTCCCAGTTCCTGCAGCTGACCTCCATCATGTTCACGTGCCCTTCTCCCCACAGCATGATGCTGCCACCACCGTGCTTTACCATAGGGATGGTGCCAGGTTTCCTCCAGATGTGACGCTTGGCATTCAGGCCAAAGAGTTCAATCTTGGTTTCATCGGACCAGAGAATCTTTTTTCTCATGGTCTGAGAGTCCTTTCGGTGCCTTTTGACAAACTCCAAGCGGGCTGTCATGTGCCTTTTACTGAGGAGTGGATTCCGTCTGGCAACTCTACCATAACGGCCTGATTGGTGGAGTGCTGCAGAGATGGTTGTCCTTCTGGAAGATTCTCCCATCTTCACAGAGGTACTTTGGAGCTCTTGATCAGGGAGATGACCAAGAACCCCATAGTCACTCTGCTCTTCTCCCCCGATTGCTCAGTTTTGCCGGGCAGCCAGCTCTAGGAAGAGTCTTGATGGTTACAAACTTCTTCCATTTAAGAATGATGGAGGTCACTGTGTTCTTGGGGACTTTCAATGCTGCAGAAATGTTTTGGTACCCTTCCCCAGATCTGAGCCTCGACTCAATCCTGTCTTGGAGCTCCTTAGACAATTATTTTGACCTCATTACTTGCATTTTGCTCTGACATATCCTGCCAACTGTGGGACATTATATAGACAGGTGTGTGCATTTACAAGTCATGTCCAGTCAATTGAATTTATCACAGGTGGACTCCAATCAAGTTGTAGAGACATCTAAAGGATGATCAATGGAAACAGGATGCATCTGAGCTCAATTTCAAGTCTCATAGCAAAGGGTCTGAATGTTTTTGTATTTGCTAATATTTCTAAAAATCTGTTTTCGCTTTGTCATTATATGTGTAGATTGATTTATCCATTTTAGAATAAGGCTGTAACAAAATGTGGAAAAAGTGAAGGGGTCTGAGTACTTTTTGAATGCACTGTAAGCCTTCCACAGCCATAAGACCCACTAATAATGTATTTTATTTTGTCAAGATAGTTGAACCTGTTTTTTTGGTGTTGCAATAATCACTAATCTGGCTTTCAAGTCTGTCTTTGAAAATGGCCTTTTTTTTAAAAGAATTAAACTAAAACCACATTGACTAATAATGACTAACTTCTTGAAGCAGGCGTTAGGCTATAGACACAGGTCTCATCAACAATCTCTCATGCCCACGTGCTAGGGATTAGCCAGCTAATCTTTATATTTCAAGTATAGTCAACTTGGATCTATTTGCTAGCTAACAATGTTGAACAGTTGAATTGTTATGAAAACACCCTTCTGTCTGTCTCCAACTGTTTTAAAGGCATGTTAGCCTGTCCACTTTGTTCAGATGTTGAAATCAAACGGCCTACCTTATTTCTCAGAATGAGAACGAGTTGCCAATTCCTTATACAATTGTGTTTTATGCTTATTGCACATTTATAAAACAGACTAGACAACTAGTCTGTCTTTGGCTAAAATGCTGCTAGCGGTACGTGGTACCCCAATGCTGTGCACAACAAACTGGACATTCCTTTTCCAGAATTAATGCTCATTAATACTCTCGCTTTAGTAGTGTCTGCTCTGCACACAATTGTAGTAGTTGAGACGTAAAAAGGGTATCTTTAGAAGAGTTAACTACTCTATTACAGTTTTTTTAAAGGCTCAATGTGTTTTGGTGTCCTTATGACCGATTCTGTTTTACCAAACCTCAAATGCAAATAGCTGAAGTTAGTTAGTTGAAGTTGAATCCTACAAGTTGAATTCACTTGTAGGAGAGGAAGATCTCTCAACTTTGTTGGCATAAGAGGCAGGGAGAGGGGCTTGGTGTGTGTGTAAACCATAGAGGAAGAGGCTTCAGTCTCGCTAAAGTATGTCCAAAATAAGGCCAATGTGGTTCTATGGACTTATTTTGGACCTTAGCGTGTCTTCTGCCTTCCGACTTTGGGACAACAAGTACCATTTTTAGGTCGGAGACGTGTACTCGTCATAATTTACAGATCTCTGGTGTAACTGGGAAGGTGCACACTGCACAAAGGGGCGAAGGGGAGGAGACCAAAAATACAACATGAGAACAAGCAGACATAAACGCTCATAAAAACAAAATCCCTACTCTGAGTACGCGTCCTGAACTCAGGCGAGCAAAACCTTGAGACTTCCTTAATATTAGAGATTGTTCATTAGTTGTTGTTGACAAAGAGAATAAGATAATTGTTCTGACTTCAAAACTTAAACACAATAAGGCTGGATTTATGGCGCCGAAGAACATGGCTGATGTTTTACCAATTGTGCAATTCTGTTATTTTTGGGGGGCGTTTTGAGTAACTTATTTTTTTACTTATTGTGTACATAATGTTTCTGCTACCGTCTCTCAGAAAATCGATTTCTCACCAAGGACTGGAAGAAGATTTTTCCTTTAATGAGTCAGACGAGAAGGATATCCTGCTTTCACTGGAACAGGCCCAGATCCACGCCTTTTGCGTGAAGAAGAGACGCCGAAAAAGGGGACGCAGATCGGGGATCCTTCTGAGATTCCGGAGGCAAGCGAGCAAACTCCCAATGCCTTTCATTCTTCTAGCTAACATGCAGTCTTTGGAAAATTAAATTGATGACCTACTATTAAGATTATCCTACAAACGGGACATTAAAAACTGTAACATCTTAACATCATCTCACTGAGACGTGGCTGAACGACGAAATGGACAACATAGAGCTGGCGGGATATTCCATTCACCGGCAGAACAGAGACACTACCTCTGGTAAGACGAGGGGTGGGGGTCTTTTTGTCAATAACAGCTGGTGCGCGATGTCTAATACTAAAGAAGTCTCGAGGTATTGCTCGTCTGTGGTAGAGTACCTTATGATAATTTGTCGAGCACACAATCTACCAAGAGAGTTCTCATCTGTGTTATTAGTAGCCATCTATTTACCACCACAAAGCAAAGCTGGCACTAAGACCGCTCTCAACCAACTCTATAAGGCCATAAGCAAGGAAGAAAATGCTCACCCAGAAGCGGCACTCCTAGTGGCCGGGGACTTTAATGCAGGCAAACTTAAATCAGTTTTACCAGCACTACCAGTTTTATGTGCAACCACGGAAAACAAAATTCTAAACCACCTTTACTCCACACACAGAGATGCATACAAAGCTCTCCCCCGCCCTCCATTTGGCAAATCTGACCATAATTCTATCCTCCTGATTCCTGCTTACAGGCAAAAACTAAAGCAGGAAGTACCAGTGACTCGCTTAATACGGAAGTGGTGAGAATACGCGGATGCTACACTACAGGGCTGTTTTGCTAGGACCGACTGGAATATGTTCCGGGATTCATCTAATGGCATTGAGGAATACACCACCTCAGACATCGGCTTCATCAATAAGTGCATCGATGACGTCGTCCCCGCAGTGACTGTATGTACATTTCCCAACCAGCCATGGATTACAGGCAACATCTGCATCGAGCTAAAGGCTAGCGCTGCTGCTATCAAGGAGCAGGAGACTAATCCGGACGCTTATAAGAAATTCCGCTATGCCCACAGACGAACCATCAAACAAGCAAAGCGTAAATACAAGATTAAGATTGAATCCTACTACACCGCCTCGGATGAGGCAGGGATTGAAAACTATTACGCACTACAAAGAAACCCAGACGCGAGCTGCCCAGTGACGCGAGCCTACCAGACGAGCTAAATGCCTTTGTTAGCTTTTTATTTTATTTTAATTTTACCCCTTTTTCTCCCCAATTTTGTGGTATCCAATTGTTGTAGTAGCTACTATCTTGTCTCATCGCTACAACTCCCGTACGGGCTTGGGAGAGACGAAGGTTGAAAGTCATGCGTCCTCCGATACACAACCCAACCAAGCTGCACTGCTTCTTAACACAGCACACATCCAACCCGGAAGCCAGCCGCACCAATGACATTTTCAACCTCTCCCTGATCAAGTCTGTAATACCTACATGTTTCAAGCAGACCACCATAGTCCCTGTGCCTAAGGAAGCGAAGGTAACCTGCCTAAGTGATTAGCGCCCCGTGGCACTCACGTTGGTAGCCATGAAGTGCTTTCAAAGGCTGGCCATAGCTCACATCAACAGCATCCTCCCAAACAACCTAGACCCACTCAAATTCGCATACCGCCCCAACAGATCCAATCTCAATCGCACTCCAAACTGCCCTTTCTCACCTGGACAAAAGGAACACATATGTGAGAATGCTGTTAATTGACTACAGCTCAGCGTTCAACACCATAGTGCCCACGAAGCTCATCACTAAGCTCAATAAGCTAAGGACTCTGGGACTAAACACCTCCCTCTCCAACTGGATCCTGGACTTCCTGACGGGCTGCCCCCAGGTGGTAAGAGTAGGCAACAACACGTCTGCCACGCTGATCCTTAACACTGGGGCCCCACAGGGGTGTGTACTTAGTCCCCTCCTATATTCCCTGTTCACCCACGACTGCATGGCCAAACATGACTCCAACATCATCATTAAGTTTGCTGATGACACAACAGTGGTAGTCCTGATAACCGACAACGATGAGACGGCCTATAGGGAGGAGGTCAGAGAACTGTCAGTGTGGTGACATCAACCTCTCACTTAATGTGAGCAAGACAAAGGAGCTGATCTTGGACTAGAGGAAAAGGTGGGCCGAACAGGCCCCCATTAACATTAATGGGGCTGTAGTGGAGCGGGTCGAGAGTTTCAAGTTCCTTGGTGTCCACATCACCAACAAACTATCATGGTCCAAACATACCAAGACAGTCGTGAAGAAGGCACGACAAAACCTTTTTCCCCTCAGGAGACTGACATTTTTTGGCATGGGTCCCCTGATCGTCAAAAGGTTCTACAGCTGCACCATCGAGAGCATCCTGACCGGTTGCATCACCGCCTGGTATGGCAACTGCTCGACATCTGTCCGTAAGGCACTAGAGAGGGTAGTGCAATCGGCTCAGTATATTACTGGGGCCAAGCTTCCTGCCATCCAGGACTTATATACAGTGCCTTGCGAAAGTATTCGGCCCCCTTGAACTTTGCGACCTTTTGCCACATTTCAGGCTTCAAACATAAAGATATAAAACTGTATTTTTTGTGAAGAATCAACAACAAGTGGGACACAATCATGAAGTGGAACGACATTTTATTAGATATTTCAAACTTTTTTAACAAATCAAAAACTGAAAAATTGGGCGTGCAAAATTATTCAGCCTCTTTACTTTCAGTGCAGCAAACTCTTTCCAGAAGTTCAGTGAGGATCTCTGAATGATCCAATGTTGACCTAAATGACTAATGATGATAAATACAATCCACCTGTGTGTAATCAAGTCTCTGTATAAATGCACCTGCACTGTGATAGTCTCAGAGGTCCGTTAAAAGCGCAGAGAGCATCATGAAGAACAAGGAACACACCAGGCAGGTCCGAGATACTGTTGTGAAGAAGTTTAAAGCCGGATATGGATACAAAAAGATTTCCCAAGCTTTAAACATCCCAAGGAGCACTGTGCAAGCGATAATATTGAAATGGAAGGAGTATCAGACCACTGCAAATCTACCAAGACCTGGCCGTCCCTCTAAACTTTCAGCTCATACAAGGAGAAGACTGATCAGAGATGCAGCCAAGAGGCCCATGGTCACTCTGGATGAACTGCAGAGATCTACAGCTGAGGTGGGAGACTCTGTCCATAGGACAACAATCAGTCGTATATTGCACAAATCTGGCCTTTATGGAAGAGTGGCAAGAAGAAAGCCATTTCTTAAAGATATCCATAAAAAGTGTTGTTTAAAGTTTGCCACAAGCCACCTGGGAGACACACCAAACATGTGGAAGAAGGTGCTCTGGTCAGATGAAACCAAAATTGAACTTTTTGGCAACAATGCAAAATGTTATGTTTGGCGTAAAAGCAACACAGCTGAACACACCATCCCCACTGTCAAACATGGTGGTGGCAGCATCATGGTTTGGGCCTGCTTTTCTTCAGCAGGGACAGGGAAGATGGTTAAAATTCATGGGAAGATGGATGGAGCCAAATACAAGACCATTCTGGAAGAAAACCTGATGGAGTCTGCAAAAGACCTGAGACTGGGACGGAGATTTGTCTTCCAACAAGACAATGATCCAAAACATAAAGCAAAATCTACAATGGAATGGTTCAAAAATAAACATATCCAGGTGTTAGAATGGCCAAGTCAAAGTCCAGACCTGAATCCAATTGAGAATCTGTGGAAAGAACTGAAAACTGCTGTTCACAAATGCTCTCCATCCAACCTCACTGAGCTTGAGCTGTTTTGCAAGTAGGAATGGGAAAAAATGTCAGTCTCTCGATGTGCAAAACTGATAGAGACATACCCCAAGCGACTTACAGCTGTAATCGCAGCAAAAGGTGGCGCTACAAAGTATTAACTTAAGGGGGCTGAATAATTTTGCATGCCCAATTTTTCAGTTTTTGTTTTGTTAAAAAAGTTTGAAATATACAATAAATGTCGTTCCACTTCATGATTGTGTCCCACTTGTTGTTGATTCTTCACAAAAAAAATACAGTTTTATATCTTTATGTTTGAAGCCTGAAATGTGGCAAAAGGTCGCAAAGTTCAAGGGGGCCGAATACTTTCGCAAGGCACTGTAATAGGCGATGTCAGAGGTAAGCCCATAAAATTGGCAGAGACTCCAGTCACCCAAGTTCTAGACTGTTTTCTCTGCTACCTCACTGCAAGCGGTACCGGAGCACCAAGTCTAGGACCAAAGGCTCCTCAACAGCTTCTACCGCCAAGCCATTAGACTGCTGAACAATTCTTAAAAATCGCCTCTGGACAATTTACATTGACCCCCCCCCCCCCCCCCCCCCCCACCCGTTGTACACTGCTGCTACTCGCTGCTTGTTTGTTACCTATGCATAGTCACTTCGCCCCCACCTACATGTACAGATTACCTCAACTAGCCTGTAGCCCTGCACACAGACTCTGTACCGGTGCCCCCTGTATATAGCCTCATTATTGTTATTCTTATTGTGTTACTTTTTATTATTACTTTTTATTTCAGCCTACTTGGTAAATATTTTCTTATTCTTGAACTGCGCTGTTGGTTAAGTGCTTGTAAGTAGGCATTTAATGGTAAAGTCTACACTTGTATTCGGCGCATGTGGCAAATAAAGTTTGATTTGATTTATAGTTTCCCACTTACCACAAGCATGTGAAGCCCCGATAATATAACTTTAAACTATAACAAACAATTTAACATTTCTATTCTAGTGTAATCTTTTGCATAACAACTGTGGAACATGTTTAGCTATAGGAATATGCTTGTACAGTACACGCTAGCAACACAAGTAAACATTAGCAAACATTCAAAATCTGTGTTTGGCGCCAAATGAGGGGATAGGAATCACGTCCCAATGATATCTCCTTTCTCCTGCAGTGTGCACTCACTCGTTCACTACTTCCCACAAATCTAAAAGCATTGGATTGGTGGAGACATGGGTGAGTGGAGGTTTCCACCTTATTTCTTATTCCAGTAAATTCCTTTCATTTCAGTGAAGGGAAGTGAACAGATGCACACTTTGGGAGTAAAGAAAGATGATTGGGATATAGCATTATCACAGTCCTGTTTGTATGTGTGCGTGTGACGTTGTAATAAATGTATGGATCTGGGTGACCCTGTTTCTTCTCTCCTCTCTCATCTCTCCTCTCTCTTCTCCCTCCCAAGGCCACAGTCCGATATCAGGCCCGACGTCCAGTGAGAAGGAGGAAATCCACAGTGTGTGTGTGTGTGTGCGTGCGATGTCGTGTGTACGTGCAACGTTGTGTGTGCGACGCTGTGTGCATGTGTCTGTGTGGGAAGTACACTGTGTTTGTATGTGTATCTGTGTCTGTAATTGTACAGATTTCTAGGTAACACTGTGTCCTCCATTATCTCTCTCTCTCGCTCCTCTCCTCTTTTTCTCTTGCTGGCCTGACCAGAAGGGTATCATTCCTCGTTGCCTAATGTCCAGTGAGGAGGAGATGGACCAGAACTTTTGTGTGTGTACATGTGTATAAAGTACACTGTGTAATATTTATTTTCTCCTCTCTCTTCTCACCTCTCTTCTCTCCTTTCTCCCCTCCCTCCCCCGGCAACAGCGTAGTACGGTATCATACCTCGAAGCGCAACGTTGAGTCCAGAGATGGCGTGTGTGTGTGTGTTAGTCTTTTATGTGTGAAGTACACTGTGTCAATGTGTGTACCTGGGGTCGGTTACAGTATAATGAAACCCTATAACACTGTGTCCTCTATCCCTGCCCCGACCACAGTAGAGTCCAGCATGCCTCGTAGCCAGACCTTCAGAGCTTGTACAGTTGAAGTCGGAAGTTTACATACACTTAGGTTGGAGTCATTAAAACTCTTTTTTTTCAACCACTCCACAAAAGTAATTTTTCCAACAGTTGTTTACAGACAGACTATTTCAGTTAGAATTCACTGTATCACAATTCCAGTGGGTCAGAAGTTTACATACACTAAGTTGACTGTGCCTTTGAACAGCTTATAAAAATCCAGAAAATTATGCTGATAGGCTAATTGACATCATTTGAGTCAATTGGAGGTGTACCTGTGGATGTATTTCAAGGCCTACCTTCAAAATTAGTGTCTCTTTGCTTGACATCATGGGAAAATCAAAATAAATCAGCCAAGTCCTCAGAAAAACAATTGTAGACCTCCACAGGTCTGGTTCATCCTTGGGAGCAATTTCAAAACGCCTGAAGGTACCACGTCCATCTGTACAAACAATAGTACGCTAGTATAAACACCATGGGACCACGCAGCCGTCATACCGCTTAGGAAGGAGACGTGTTCTGTCTCCTAGAGATGGACGTACTTTGGTTCGAAAAGTGCAAATCAATTCCTGAACAACAGCAAAGGACCTTGTGAAGATGCTGGTGGAAACAGTTACAAAAGTATCTATATCCACAGTAAAATTAGTCCTATATCGACATAACCTGAAAGGCCGCTCAGCAAGGAAGAAGTCACTGCTCCAAAACCGCCAGAAAAAAGCCAGACTACGGTTTGCAGCTGCACATGGGGACAAAGATCGTACTTTTTGAGGAAATGTCCTCTGGTCTGAGGAAACAAAAATAGAACTGTTTGGCCTTAATGACCATCGTTATGTTAGGAGGAAAAAAGGGGAGGCTTGCAAGCCGAAGAACACCATCCCAACCGTGAAGCACGGGGGTGGCAGCATCATGTTGTGGGGGTGCTTTGCAGCAGGAGGGACTGGTGCACTTCACAAAATAGATGGCATCACAAGGCAGGATAATTATGTGGATGTATTGAAGCTGCATCTTAAGACAGTTAAAGCTTGGTCGCAAATGGGTCTTCAAAATGGACAATGACCCCAAGCATACTTCCAAAGTTGTGGCAAAATGGCTTAAGGACAACAAAGTCAAGGTATTGGAGTGGCCATCACAAAGCCCTGACCTCATTCCTATAGAAAATGTGTGGGCAGAACTGAAAAAGTGTGTGCGAGCAAAGAGGCCTACAAACCTGACTCAGTTACATCAGCTCTGTCAGGAGGAATGGGCCAAAATTTACCCAACTTATTGTGTGAAGCTTGTGGAAGGCTCCCTGGAACTTTTGACCCAAGTTAAACAATTTAAAGGTAATGCTACCAAATACTAATTGAGTGTATGTAAACTTCTGACCCACTGTGAATTTTTTATTTTTTTATTTCACCTTTATTTAACCAGGTAGGCTAGTTGAGAACAAGTTCTCATTTGTAACTGCGACCTGATGTGATGAAAGAAATAAAAGCTGAAATAAATCATTCTCTCTACTATTATTCTGACGTTTCACATTCTTAAAATAAAGTGTTGATCCTAACTGACTAAGACAGGGAATTTTTTACTGTGATTAAATATCAGGAATTGTGAAAGACTGATCCGACTTCAACTGTATGTGTGTTAGTAGTATATACTGTATAATGTACACTGTGTAGCACTGTCTCCTCTCTCCAGTAGACTATCATGCCTCGGAGTCCTACGTCCAGTGAGGAAGAAATGGCCCAGAGTGTCTCTGACGGGTCTGGAGGTTTTGAGACAGACAGCTCCAAGGAGGAGGCTGGCCAAGGAGGACCTGGAGGGGAAAGGGCCAGCAGAAGGACCAACAGGAGAGCAGAGAAGGATAAGGCCGCCCGCAGGGAGTCACTGGTCTTCTGTGTGGTCATCCCTGACCTGCAGCAGTCTGTGAGTATACACTTCTGTCTCATTAAACTGTTTTTCTTATCATACTGCAGGAATATGCTATCTAAATCCAGTTCGAAGCCAAAACATAAGCACGTTTCACTTTCCATTTGTGTTGTCATACCTGACCGACAGCAATCCATGAGTAGGGACAGGGACATTGTATATATATTTTTTTTTCATATTAGTCATTTAGTAGACAGCTTTATCCAGAGTGACTTACAATCAGTGCATTCAACTAAAATAGTTAAAACAATGAAGAAACTTGAAAAAGAAAAGGAGAGCCTCACACTATGAGCTCAAAAGCAATAATTTAATAACCAACATTTCAACAGACAAGCTGTCTTCATCAGGGTATAATGACAAACACTGCAGGTCACTAGTTTATATCGTTTGGAAGGACACACACAGGTGTCTGCAATCATGGCCGGGTGTGGAACAACGACCACATCACAATCATTACAAGTAAAACATCTTCAAAGAAAACAGCAGCTATCTGCGAAATCAGTGCTAATGAGAGTAGAAAAATAATTGGGATGTTTTTTGGAATTACGACATACCGGTAGTTGTTTCTGCAGTTTGTTACTGCGTTTTGCTTATATGAAAGACTAAACCCTAGGCTAGTAAAATTGTAAGTAAAGCACAAAGCTGTTAAAAAAACGAGGTCATAGCAATCGTGGGATATTTACGCCAACCTAGCTGCAAACAGTCAATGTGAAAGAGCGAACTACAATTGCTATGTACTGTATAATGTATCAACTGAAAGTCAGACTGTTCTCAGCCAAGCAATTAGATAGATACAGTGCCTTCAGAAAGTATTCACACCCCTTGACTTTTTCCACATGTTTTTGTGTTACAGACTGAATTTATTATGGATGAAATTGAGTTTTTTTCCCACTGTCCTACACACAATACTCCATAGTGTCAGAGTGGAATTATGATTTATTTTTTATTTTTATGTTTACAAATGAATAAAAACTGAAAAGCTGAGATGTATTGAGTTAATAAGTATTCAACCCCTTTGTTGTGGCAAGCCTAAATAGGTTCAGGAGTAAAAATGTGCTTAGCAAGTCACCTAATGCATGGCATGGACACACTCTGTGTGCAATAATATTATTTAACATGGTTTTTGAATGACTACCTCATCTCTGTACCGCACATATACAGTTATCTTTAAGGTCCCTCAGTCGAGCAGTGAATTTCAAACACAGAATCAACCACAAAGACCAGGGAGGTTTTCCAATGCCTCTCAAAGAAGGTAGATGGGTAAAAAAAAAAAAAAAAAGCAGACATTAAATATCCCTTTGAGCATGGTGAAGTTATTAATTACGTTTTGGGTAGTGTATCCATGTTATGGGAATGCTTGTAATCATTAAGAACTGGGGAGTTTTTCAGGATAAAAAGGAAACGGAATAGAGCTCAGCACAGGCAAAATTCGAGAGAAAAAACCTGGTACCGTCTGCTTTCCATTAGACACTGGTAGATTAATTTACCTTTCAGCAGAACAATAACGTTAAACACAAGGCCAAATCTACACTGGAGTTTCTTACCAAGAAGACAGTGAATGTTCCTAAATGGCTGAGTTACAGCTTTGACTTAAATCTACTTGAATATCTATGGCAAGACATGAAAATAGTTGTCTAGTAATGATCAACAATCAACTTGACAGAGCTTGAAGAAATCTGAAAAGGATCATGGGCAAATGTTGCATAATCCAGGTGTGGAAAGCTCTTCGAGATTTACCCAGAAAGACACACAGCTGTAATCGCTGCTAAAGGTGCTTCTACAAAGGATTGACTCAGGGGTGTGAATACTTACATACATCAAATCAAATCAAATCAAAATTATTTATATAGCCCTTCGTACATCAGCTGATATCTCAAAGTGCTGTACAGAAACCCAGCCTAAAACCCCAAACAGCAAGCAATGCAGGTGTAGAAGCACGGTGGCTAGGAAAAACTCCCTAGAAAGGCCAAAACCTAGGAAGAAACCTAGAGAGGAACCAGGCTATGTGGGGTGGCCAGTCCTCTTCTGGCTGTGCCTGGTGGAGATTATAACAGAACATGGTCAAGATGTTCAAATGTTCATAAATGACCAGCATGGACGAATAATAATAAGGCAGAACAGTTGAAACTGGAGCAGCAGCACAGTCAGGTGGACTGGGGACAGCAAGGAGTCATCATGTCAGGTATTCCTGGGGCATGGTCCTAGGGCTCAGGTCCTCCGAGAGAGAGAAAGAAAGAGAGAATTAGAGAGAGCATATGTGGGATGGCCAGTCCTCTTCTGGCTGTGCCGGGTGGAGATTATAACAGAACATGGCCAAGATGTTCAAATGTTCATAAATGACCAGCATGGTTGAATAATAATAAGGCAGAACAGTTGAAAGAAACTGGAGCAGCAGCACGGCCAGGTGGACTGGTGACAGCAAGGAGTCATCATGTCAGGTAGTCCTGGGGCATGGTCCTAGGGCTCAGGTCCTCCGAGAGAGAGAAAGAGAGAAAGAGAGAATTAGAGAACGCACACTTAGATTCACACAGGACACCGAATAGGACAGGAGAAGTACTCCAGATATAACAAACTGACCCTAGCCCCCCGACACATAAACTACTGCAGCATAAATACTGGAGGCTGAGACATGAGATATTTCTATGTTTCCTTTTCAATACATTGCGACATTCCTCTAAAAACACGTTTTTACGTTGTCGTTATGGGGCATTGGGTGTAGATGGGTGTAAAAATGTCTCATTTAATCCATTTTGAATTCAGGCCATAACACAACAAAATGTGGAATAAGTCGAGGCATATGCATACTTTCTGAAGGCTCTGTACGTAAGAGGGAGAAAGAAAGCAATTGAAAATCGGTAGCTTGGTTATTCAGCCACAAAACACATATTTTCTTGCTGAGAAGAAGTGTTGTTGTTTTTCCAAATTCCTTATCAGAAATGAACATGCACTCTCATATAAACCCACTAGGATTTTCTGGATAACAGCATAATCCATTGCTATAATCCTTACTAATTGATTGAGCTAATTCCAGTTATTGTTTCCTTCCACCAATACTGTGTAGTGTACACCTCTGCCAAATGACTTCATGAATATGGAATGATCATTTTTTTGTCCAGCTTCTTTTGGGAAAAGGCTAGCTAATTACTGAAGCAGAATATCATTCGTAGACATTTCCATACTGTTCTATACAGGACTTCCTAGTCTATTCTACTGTAAATAAAATACTATATTCACAGCCATTGTCTCACTGGCAGGGAGACGTGTGCTATTGTTTGTCCAGGTCCATCTGTTACCACCTGCTGCCAGAATGGAACATCTGCATGTGTGTGGTAGAAGCAGAAATGTATGCTTTTTAAACCCAACGCCACCTGTCCTCTAATGTTTTGGAGCAGAAATGTATGTTTAAACTCCAGGTTTGGTATGTTAGCATGATCTTTGCATATGTTGTCTTTGTTTTGGAGCAGACATGTATGAGGTTTAAACCCGAGGCCACCGTATGGGTTGCTAAACAACAGATCCTGTGTACACTGACCCAGACGTTGAGGGACGTGCTGAACTATGGCCTGTTTCAGCCCGCCGTGGAGGGCCGCAAGTCTGGCTTCCTGGACGAAGAGCGCCTCCTCAAAGACTACCCTACTCCCACCAGCATCAAGGGGGTTCCAACTCTGGAGGTACAGTAAAAGTACGGCTTTGATCCATCCCTCAGGTCTAGCCCTAACCCTAGCCCGAGTCCTAACTCTAACCCTCAGACTGACTCACCCACCAGCAGCAAAGGGATCCCAACTCTGGTTGTACAGTAAAAGTACTGCTTTGATCCATCCCTCAGGTCCAGCCCTAACCCTAGCCCGAGTCCTAACTCTAACCCTCAGACTAACTCACCCACCAGCAGCAAAGGGATCCCAACTCTGGTTGTACAGTAAAAGTACGGCTTTGATCCATCCCTCAGGTCCAGCCCTAACCCTAGCCCGAGTCCTAACTCTAACCCTCAGACTAACTCACCCACCAGCAGCAAAGGGATCCCAACTCTGGTTGTACAGAAAAAAGTGCTACACCGTTAGTCTGTATTATTAAAACGCACATCCATCACTGATTGCTTCACCACATGCAGTACCTTCATCAGGCTATTACGTTTTGATCAAAGAGTGGATCTTCGTCTTGTCAAATAGATGCGCTCCTGGCTCAAAACATTACACTATAAAGTATGTGGTAGAGCAATCGTGTGTGCATTGCAGGCCCTACTTAAATAACCCACTACGGCTCCATCCCTCAAGTCCAGTCCTCCTGTATTGGCAAACGTAAGTCACTGATTGCTCGACAACAGACCTTTATTAGGCGAGCACAATGTTGTTATGGATTGTGTGTGTGTGTGTGTGCCCTACTTCCTCCATCCAGCACTGCTCCATCCCGGCGGTCCAGTAACACAGCACTGGACATGCTGCTCGAACCCCAACCAGGGGTGCTGTATAAGCACTTCTCCGGGTTGATCATTATCAAAGAATCTAATCTGTAGAAAATTCAGCCACTTAATGAATGATCGAGGGACTGCATCACTATAATAAGTCTTGTTTTCCCAAACAGCTCAGCTGGATTTGTGATGAGGCGGCATAGCGGGAAACTCCATTCTTGGCTCCCTCTCTCTGTTCTTTGTTCTATATAGCCTCAGTCAGTGGTCCCCTGGTATCACTAGTACTTAATTACTGCCTGCCTGGGTGATATTCTCTAGTATAGTACACCTTAGTTACTTAGTATTAGACATACGGATCATACATTCTGGGGCAGTATTCATAAAGTGTCTCAGAGAAGTGGTGATCAGTTTTGCCTTTAAGATCATAACTGAGTCTTTATAGAACAATGACATGGACAGGGGGGGGGGGGGGGGGGGGAGAGAGACACCTGATCCTAGATCAGTACTCCGACAGTACGCTGAGATGATTTTGTGAATATGGGCCCTGGGTATGATTGGGAAGTAATCTTTTTTTTTAATCTCCTTTCTACAGTTTTGTTATAAGAGCAAGGTCTACCACTAACACAATGTGAAAGTTTCCATAGATACAAAAACATCCTCTTGGCTCCCTCTCTCTGCTTTGTTCTATATAAGCCCAGTCAGTGGTCCCCTGGTATCGCTAGTACTGAAGTCTTAGTTACTGCCTGCTTCTTCTACTGGTAGTTGTACACCTTACTTAGTGTTGAATATATGGATCACCAATACCAGCGCCGCAGGGTATGATTATATCTGTTTTGTTAGTCGGGATCATTACGAGTTGATTATAAGAGGCGTTACAATGCATTACAACAACATCATAGTGTATTATACTGTTTGGCTTTAAGTAAAGCGTTACCATTTTTCTCTTCTCCTATTTACAGTTCCGTTACAAGAGCAGGGTCTACCAGCAGCCCAATGTAAACGAAAAGCAGATTGCCAAAATCCACACGCAGGTGAGAAAAATAAATGAGGCTTCATATTCCTTTTTCACTTCTTCTTTCAAGTGCCTTGAATATCTATTGCTGATGTAATTTATTGTATTGGATCAGGTGAAAGCTATATCTTGGACCCTTTTCACACTATATATCCGTCAATGATGGAACCGTGCTGAAAAGAGCAATGTGAAAAGACAATATTAGCCTCAGTAGAGTACGGCTCAGGTCATTACAGTCGTGTGAAAAAGTGATATTATTAACGGAGCTTGTCTCTGAGACTTTCATTGTATTATGAGCGAAAGAACATCTCAGGGCCTTTCTCTGTAATACTGATCAAATCAATACACTATTCGGCTACAAGCTGAATATAAAGTGTGAATTATTGAAGTGCATCATTTCAATGGGCTCAATATTCAGCAGGTATGTGTTTTAACACATAGAACAGGATGGATTATTGGATTAAGACAGAAAACGACTTGAGTCCAGGAGAAATTCTATCCCTGTCCTTCTCGGTCAAAAAGGAATGCCACACTAAATAATTCACCCATCAAATTCCATCCCTGCTGTTTCCCCTGTTCTTTCAAGTACACTCTTCCTTTATGTGTGTTCGTGCGCGCGTGCGTGTGTGGTGTGTGTGTGTGTGTTGGAGTTGTTCAAAGTGTGTGTACTGTGGCTGCGTTAGAGTGCTCTGGTCAGCGTCAGTCCCCCTGTAGTGTCTCTGTCCTGCCTGAAGGCTGCAGGCGAGCCTCTCTCCCTCTGCCTGGCACTGTTCAGCTCAGCTCAGCTCTGGGACCTGCTCTCTTAGCTATTTATAACTGGCCTGGAAAGCAGCACATGTGTCCCTGGTCCCTGGGAAAGCAGCATGAGAAGAACAGCAGTGGAGAGACCTGTGTAACCATCATCTGACCTCCCTACTGTACCAACCTCCCTGTCCCTGTATCACCACCCCACCCTGCTCTCTCTCTCTGTCTTTCTCTGCCCCCTCCTACTCCTAGGCCAACTATAGGAAATTCATGGACCACATTCAGCATCTCCAGCTGGATAAAGTGGTAAAGATGCTGGAGAAAGGCCTCGACCCCAACTATCAAGACCCTGATACTGGTGGTACGCCACACACACACACACACACACACACACACACACACACACACACACACACACACACACACACACACACACACACACACACACACACACACACACACACCTGGGCTCTTACTCAATATTGTGATGTGCACCTCATGTTGTATTATACAGCAGCTGCTGAGAAGTAAACAGTGTCTGATAAATTATGAATAGCTTAGTTTACTGAAAAAGGAAATTAGAGATCACCTCACCTCAAATGTTTTTAAAATCTCAGTTTACGGCTACAGTAGACAATTGCTTGCTTGTGTTTTTGTGCACCTTTATTCTGTAGGACCTATAGGGCTGGTTTCCAGGACAAAGTCTCGTCCTAGACTACAAAGTTATTTCGATAGCCGTTCTTCATTGAACAATAAACTCAGGGTTTCTTCTTTTAAGTAATATCCGTAACACTGAACAGCCCCATGTTGTGTGTTTGTTTTGTAGAAACTCCACTGACCTTCGCAGCCCACCTTTACAATGTGGAGCAGGTCATCGTTGTATTGAAACAAGGTGGAGCACATCTCGACTTCAGATCACAAGATGGAATGACCGCTCTCCACCATGCGGTCAGGGCCAAGAATCAGGCCACGCTGAAGGTTATCCAGCATCTCTATGCCTTTTACAGCTTATATAAAGTCGGCCACAATTCCCCTCTCTACCCCTTCCCCTTGGCCTTACCCTTTGATGTGTGCAGATCTGTATGGTTGAAGCAACATAGTGGAACATCCGCCACTACTGCTTTTCTCCAGACCCTTCAGATCTGCAAACGTAGAAGGGTTAGGACCAAGGATATGGGAAAGAGAGAGAATTGGTATCGGCTGATACCTTTAGATTTTTCTAAACAATCTATCCCATAACAAATCAAATCCAACTTTGTCACATGTGCCGAATACAACAAGTGTAGACCTTACCGTGAAATGCTTACTGACGAGCCCTTAACCAACACCCCACATATAGGAATCATAATTGACAATGTCCTACGCATAACACATGTGAACGACCACCTGGATTTGGTCGGTCGTATGTAGCAAAATTTGAAATGGTGTGTTTTTTTTTTATACATTGGATAAGAGTAAAGACTCATAGCTACAACATGGTATATCATACACTGCAGTTGAGGAACAATGGGGAAGTAATTGAGTTTGAGTTTATTTGTATTTTTACAGGGACAGTGCACATTAATCAACGTTTTAGTAAAAGTGCCGGTTTTAGCCAACCGGCTAATTTTCAACTGCAGTCCCTGGGCAGGTTTTTAAAATTAATTACAATACAGACAATCAATGAGCAGTGAGCACACGCAGAGCAACATAGGACAAGCAAGACATAGCATGCCGACAGAGGAACATAGGACAAGCAAGACATAGCATGCAGACAGAGCAACATAGGACAAGCAAGACATAGCATGCAGACAGAGCAACATAGGACAAGCAAGACATAGCATGCAGACAGAGCAACATAGCACAAAAAGCAACAAGACAAAACCCATAAAAGCAACAAAGTGTTTTCACACCTCACAAGCTACAGACAGCAGACAACATGGAAAGCAGCAATACACAGCTAAGGATTATGTTCACAAATCTGATTGACCTTTAGCCATGTTTTTTGTGAAACTGTGATTCTGCTTTGAAAGTTGATAAACTTGTAACATCACTTTTGAGATAATGGTATTTGCATGTTTTGGTACCTACTAGAGAGCTCTTCTCTGTCTATACCTATTCAGCATTGTTCACACCCAGATACTTTATGTCTATGTCCTGGGAAATTTTCTTGTCACTTACAACCTCATGCTAATCGATCCCGAAGAAGCTTACGGACAATGTCAAATGTGATATAACGAAGCACCTGAGTGAGTTGGGTGCGCAATTACGCAGGTACTTTCCAGAAACGGATGACGCAACAACTGGATTTGTTATCCCTTTCATGCCCTGCCTCCAGTCCACTTACCGATATCTGAACAAGAGAGCCTCATCGAAATTGCAACAACTGGTTCTGTGAAAAATGTATTTAATCAGAAGCCATTGGGCTGTGCTCAGAGTATCCTGCCTTGGCAAATCGCGCTGTTAAGACACTGATGCCCTTTGCAACCACGTACCTACAGTTGAAGTCGGGAGTTTACATACAACTTAGCCAAATACATTTAAACTCACAGTTCCTGACGTTTAATCCTAGTAAATACGCTGTTTTAGGTCAGTTAGGATCACCACTTTATTTTTTAAGAATGTGAAATGTCAGAATAATAGTAGAGAGAATTATTTATTTCAGCTTTTATTTATTTCATCACATTCCCAGTGGGTCAGAAGTTTACATGCACTCAATTAATTGCCTTTAAAATGTTTAACTTGGGTCAAAGGGTAGGGTAGCCTTCCACAAGCTTCCCACAATAAGTTGGGTGAAGTTTGGCCCATTCCTCCTGACAGAGCTGGTGTAACTGAGTCAGGTTTGCAGGCCTCCTTGCTCGCACATGCTTTTTCAGTTATGCCCACAGGAATTTGTGATGGCCACTCCAACACCTTGACTTTGTTGTCTTTAAGCCATTTTGCCACAACTTTGGAAATATGCTTGGGGTCATTGTCCATTTGAAAGACCCATTTGCGACCAAGCTTTAACTTCCTGACTGATGTCTTGAGATGTTGCTTCAATTTATCCACATAATTTCCCTCCCTCATGATGCCATCTATTTTGTGAAGTGCACCAGTCCCTCCTGCAGCAAAGCACCCCCACAACATGATGCTGCCACCTCCGTGCTTCACGGTTGGGATGGTGTTCTTCGACTTGCAGGCCTCCCCCTTTTTTCCAAACATAACGATGGTCATTATGGCCAAACAGTTCTATTTTTGTTTCATCATCCCAGAGAACATTTGTCCAACGCTCTTTGTCCCCATGTGCAGTTGGAAACCGTTGTCTGGCTTTTTTTATGGCGGTTTTGGAGCAGTGGCTTCTTCTTTGCTGAGCGGCCTTTCAGGTTATGTCGATATAGGACTCATTTTACTGTGGATATAGATACTTTTGTACCTGTTTCCTCCAGCATCTTCACAAGGTCCTTTGCTGTTGTTCAGGGATTGATTTGCACTTTTCGCACCAAAGTACGTTCATCTATAGGAGACAGAACGCGTCTCCTTCCTGAGCGGTATGACGGCCGCGTGGGCCCATGGTGTTTATACTTGCATACTATTGTTTGTACAGATGAACGTGGTACCTTCAGGCTTTTGAAAATTGCTCCCAAGGATGAACCAGACTTGTGGAGGTCAACTATTTTTTTCTGAGGTCTTGGCTTATTTTTTTCAATTTTCCCATGATGTCAAGCAAAGAGGCACTGGGTTTGAAGGTAGGCCTTGAAATACATCCACAGATACACCTTCAAGACGTGTAAAAAGCCTATCAGAAGCTTCTAAAGCCATGACATCATTTTCTGGAATTTTCCAAGCTGTTCAAAGGCACAGTCAACTTAGTGTGTGTAAACTTCTGACCCACTGGAATTGTGATACAGTGAATTATAAGTGAAATAAACTGTCTGTAAATAATTGTTGGGAAAATTTATTGTGTCATGCACAAAGTAGATGCTCTAACCGACTTGCCGAAACTATAGTTTGTTAACAAGAAATGTGTGGAGTGGTTGAAAAATGGGTTTTAATGACTAAGAGTATGTAAACTTCCGACTTCACACTACTGCATGTGAGAGTGGATTCTCAGCCCTCGCTAGCAAGAAAACTAAATACAGGCACAAGACTGTGTGTGGAAAATGATTTAAGACTGAGACTCTCTCCAATACAACCCAACATTGCAGAGTTATGTGCATCCTTTCAAGCACACCTTTCTCATTAACCTGTGGTGAGTTATTCACAATTTTCGATGAACAATAAGGTTTTATATGTAAGATGGTTAAATAAAGAGCAACATTATTGTCTATTATTATATTTTTATTTGTGCCCTTGTCCTATAAGAGCTCTTTGTCACTTCCCATGAGCCTGTATGTGACAAAAACTCACACTTATTCTTATGTTTAATAAATGTATCGTAGAGTGTGTGGCAGGCTTACAATGATGGCAAAAAACATTTGAGAGTGCGCTGACCCTGGTGCTAGAGGGGGTATGCAGCTGGAGGTTGATTGTTTGAAGGGGTACGAGACTATAAAAAGTTTGGAAACCACGGGACGGTTGAGCTAACGTGCACTAATGTGATTAGTATGACGTTTTAAGTAACAAGAGAATTTCCCAGGACATAGACTTATCTGATATGGGCAGAAAGCTTAAATTCTTGTTCATTTAACTGCACTGTCCAATGTATAGTAGCTATAACAGTGAAATAATACCATGCTATTGTTTGAGGAGAGTGCACAGTTATGGATCAGGAATCAAGGTAAGACCCAAGTGGAGACTGTGTGAATTAACAATGTTTATTGTAACCACAGGGTCAGGAAAACGACAGGTCAAGGCAGATAGGGGTTGATAATCCAGAGTAGAAGCAAAGGTACAGGACGGCAGGCAGGCTCAGGGTCAGGGACAGGCAGAGTTCAGTAATCCAGAGGTGGAGCAAAGGTGCAGGGCAGCAGGCAGGCTCAGGGTCAGGCGGGTGGGTACAGGGTCAGGACAAGCAAGGGTCAAAAACCAGTAGGACGAGAAATAGAGAGGCTGGGAAAAGACAGGAGATGACAGGACAAACACTAGTAACATGGACAAACAAGACGAACTGGCCCAGACAGTTTTTCTGGGGCAGTGTGCTTTTGGGGGAGTGATTTTACACTCCGGGCAGCTGTGAAAATAGTCTTCCACAGCCCTCCTCATCCCGGGCCAGTGGAACTAGGCGGTGATCCGTTCCCGGGTCTTATCCATTCCCAGGTGCGCCTCCAACAGGTGAACAATTCCTGCGTACAGTTGGGGCAGCAACAGTACCTCTCTAAGTTCCCCCTGTCTGCACGACACCTGATGCAGGGAATGGGCTCCTCCTCCAGTTGTTCACTGGGGGGGGATCGGGACTCCGACTCCGGACCCGTAGATACGGGTTTGTCAACTTGCTTATTGGCCACGCTCTTGTCTTACACCGGCTCGTACCTTTTTCCACAGCTCCTGCCTCCACAGTGCCCTGAACAGTGGACAATCTCGTCCCACGAGGAGGGGTACCCGGCAGCTCCGGTACGGCACCCACCGCCATCTGGCAGCCCCCTTGTGGCGTCCCGATATTGGTCTGTACGGTTGGATACCGCTTTGTGTCACCGTGGACACATGAGACGGACATCTCCCTACCACGTTCGGTCCCCTAGGCCAGCAGGGTCGTGGCTATGAGCGTAACAGGAGTTGACATAGCTCACTGCGTGGCCCACCTCGCCTACGGGGCTTGCTGATGGCATTGAATCCTCTCGAGTCGGACAATTCCATGAAAGGTGCCTCTGAGCACCACACTCAAAACACCCCCTTAGATCTCCATCTACCTGGGGTCGACTGTCGGTTCGAGATATAATGCGGTGTGGGTGTCCTTCCATCCCCTCGGACGGGTCTCCGACTCGGCCCGGCTCCCCTTCAGGAGGGCCTCTGTATTCTGATGCATCTCCACTGCTCCCGGGAGTCCCTTCAAGGTCTGGGGCGTGCATAGATTCGCTGCCCTCTTCATGTCGTGGGGTAGGTAAGAAGCGATCCATGACCACTTTGTCTATGATGGAGAGGGTGGATATGTCGGTTTGGAAGCACGTCCTGGTGATTTGCACTAGGTGGCTGATCTGGGCTCGGGGGGAGGCATCGGCCCCGTACCTCCAGTCGTGGACCAGTTGGGCCCGATGGGCCTGTCTGAGTATGTCGTAGTTAGCTGCCTGTTCGTTGTTAAGGGCCAGCAGACTTACCCACTTCGGCCTTGGCCATCCTTTCCGTAGCGCTGTCCGTTCAAACATGCAGAGGTATGTTTTCGATGTCATCATCCTCCATTAGCTTGTTTAAAAACTGGTCTGGATGCAATTCAGTAGACGTTCCTCCTTGTAGCTTCCTGTTTTCTTCAACAAGGCAAACATTTTGTTGCCGCTTTTCCTCCAGCATTCGTTCCTGAACCGTCTGTTGGGCCCGGGACGAGCTGAACTATCCAAGCTGAACTATCCAAGCTTTCCAAGTGTCCAAGCTTATGCTTCGTAAACGTCAAGCCAGATCTGACCATGTTATCAGAATGCCCGCATTCTTCACCAATGTGGCAGACCAGGGGGTTTGGTCAAGACGTTTAACAGATCAGACACAATTGTATTAGCTCGGTTTCAAGGGTGTTTATTAAATAACAAACAAAGAGAAAAGAATAGGAGACCTCCTCCGGGATATCGTCTTCTGGGCTCCGGAGTCTTGCGGTATCCTGTGGGGAACAAAACCGAGCTCCCTTCGTTATCTCTGGTACTGAGCACGATTATACAGGAGTTACCTCTCTTCCCCCTAGTCCCCAAACTTGTGTGATGCCCTTCTGGCAGCTTTATGGGACTCGTCCAGCTAGTGAGCAATCAGCCCCTTTATTACTGGGCTCTCGAGTGGCTCAGCGGTCTCAGGCACTGCATCTCAATGCAAGAGGTATCACTGCAGTCCCTGGTTTGAATCCAGGCTGCACCACATCCGGCCGTTATTGGGAGTCCCATAGGGCTGCAAACAATTGGCTGGGGTAGGCCGTCATCGTAATTAAGAATTTGTTCTTAACTGACTTGCCTGGTTAAATAAAAAAATGTAAACAATTACAAATTACTCACCAACCACAATCAGCCCGAATTAGTCCTGACTGGAGAGCCCGTTGAGACCTGGCACGTCCAGCAGAGGGAGCCATCGACGCGACAAGTCTCACCCTGGTGGCTAACCTGCTGTATGCCACAGTAGGCATACATTTAAGCTATACAGTACACCACCCCCATTCCATGTATTAAACTTTGACCTACCAGCACCATCACCAACTGTCACATGACACCATCACCCATTTACCCCAAGGCGGCTCAACTTACCCTGTCCCTATGCTCAATTTAGTTTATTAAGTACACCACCACGTTCATGAAAATGGATCACTCCTACAAACAGTGAGTCACGTGGCCGTGGCTTGTTATATAAAGCAGGCAGGTAGGCACTGAGCCGTTAGAATGAAGAATACAAGTGACCTAAGCAATTTTGAGCTTGATATGGAGTGCCGGATCCAGTATCTCAGAAACGGTCACCCTCCTGGGCTTTTCACGCATGACAGTGTCTAGGGTTTACCGAGAATGGTGAGACAAACAAAAAACACCCAGTCAGCAGTAATCCTTTCGGCGAAAAGAGCTTGTTGATGAAAGAGGTCGAAGGAGAATGGCAAGAATCGTACAAGCTAAACGGCCGGCCACAAACAGACAAATAACGGCGAGGTACAACAGTGGTGCGCAGAACAGCATCTTGGAATGCACAACACGTCCATCCTTGTCACGGATGGGCTATTGCAACAGACGACCACACCGGGTTCCACTCATTTCAGCTAAAAACAAGAAAAAGTGGCTCCAGTGGACACGCAATCACCAACAGAGAACAATTGAGGAGTGGAAAAACATAGCCTGGAACATGACAGTGAGTTCAGTTTACTTTAGTGGCCCACACAGTCCCAAGACCTCAACCCAATAGAACATATTTAAGATAAGATGGAACGGGCTGTTCGCAGCATGAATGTACTACCGTCCAATTTGCTGCAACTGCCATTGCGTCAGCATGAACCAACATCCCTGTGGAACGTATCTGACACCTTGTAAAATGCCCTAAAGACTTTAGGTTGTTCTGGAGTCCAAGGGGGGCGGGGGTCAGACCCGGTATTAGATGGGTGTACCTAAACTGGCCGGTGAGTGCATGTAGATATCTTTGTTAGAAAGAATACTATATTTTGACCCGTTGACTACTGCACCTCACTTTGATAGGCCATGAGAATGAGGGGAAATTGGATGTCCCAATCACTCTGGTTCCTGGGCAGTCTCAAGGGCTAGTCGGGCACCTAAAGTACATATGAATCTTTCGACTAGCCTATCGTTGTGCGGATGCTAGTGGGTAGTCCGCGTCTTCCTGTTACCCAGCCGTAGAAGTCTTCATGTGTCCAAAAAGTTGGACCTGTTCCGAAATGGATCCGTGGCTTTCCCACCGGACCCGATATGCATAAATTAAAACATTTAAACGGAGACCTGTTCACGAAATGGACCCAAGGATGACAATCAGACCCATTTTGAAACAACCTATGTAAAAACATATCCAAAAAGACCCGTGCAGGTTCATATCTGAGAGATCCATACAGATCTGAGAGAAGAAAGAGAGAGAGAAAGAAACCACAGACCTGGCACTGCCAGTGGCATCAATAAACAAGAAATATTGGCCAAATAACCAATATTTACGTGCCCTTAAGAAATGCCTCCAACAAATGACAAAAAACCTATTCATTGTGGTTTGATGTGTAGCATATTAAAACTTTATAGCCTATTGTTTTTTTTTGTTTTTTTATCAGGTATGAAGGTACGACCCAGATGCAGACACGTCAAATTAACAATGGTTTAATAATCCAACAGGGGCAGGCAATAGACAGGTTAAGGCAGGCAGGGGTCAGTAAACCAAAGGTGGGGCAATGGTACTGGACGGCAGGCAGGCTCAGGGTCAGGCAAAGTGGTCAGGCAGGCGCGCTCAGAGTCGGGACTGGAGGGCGAGAAAAAGAGAGTCTGGAAAAAGCAGGAGCCGAGACAAAAAACGCTAGTTGACTTGACAAACAAGACAAACTGGCAACAGACAAACAGAGAACACAGGTATAAATACACAGGGGATAATGGGGAAGATGGGCGACACCTGGAGGGGGGTGGAGGCAATCACAAAGACAGGTGAAACAGATCAGGGGGTGACAGGTTTTTACTTTCCTAAAACAATAATGGTCCACCTCACAATTTAGCTGTCAGAGATTTGAGTGCTAAAGGCTTCAGGGTATTGCATTCCTATAGACCTAATAGGCTTAGGCATCCACTGTATGATGTTAATATTTCAAAAATAAATATAAAGGAAGAAACACTTAGGTGCCATGTTCCCGACACCAACATGCATTCTTTATCTTTGTCAGATAGGCTACTACTGCTATACCGATATAGGCATTCAGAACGGGGCTAATTTGTTAATTTTCGATCCGAATATTTTTTTGATGAGCATTATATTGTTCGATTAAAAGAGTAACTCTGTTAGGCCTTCTTCCTCACCTCAAGTTCAACTGTCAAAGTCAGTTGGAGCTCCAGTGCGCACTGCCTTCATTGGCCTGCAGTAGCTAAGGCTAATAATAGCCATACCACACCAAACCTTCAAAAAAGTTTATTTACTGTTAATTTCCTGGTAGCAGCTCTGCGAGTAACAAAGACCCACATTGGAGTAACAAAACTGTCTGGGTAGAGGTCTTTACGGATCAAACAGACCCGAAATTCTGAGATCTGACCCACTTGCAGGTTCATGGCCTTACAGTGTTTCTGCTCGATCATAGTCGCGGCATTCTAGCGCACATTCTGGCGCACATGGCCGTCTGGACAGGCTATCAACTTCTAGAAGCTCCCGGCGTGTTACACAATAGTTATTCTCTGGCTTGTCAAAGATGTGACTGTAATCGGCAACAACTCATTCTCTTTCCTGGGTCATTACTGGCATCCGTATCGAGGATGAACTTAGCGGAACTCAGAGGAACATTATCACTCTCCCCTCAGTCTCGATCTGTCTCGCTCTCGCTCAGATCCCCCTCAACACCCCAAACCTAGTGAGTTATCTGAACTAGGGGCAACTCCTTCCCCCATACATTCCCCTTGAGCCCCCGCGCATAATAGAGCTAAAGGGTCGCTACAATATTGTAAAGCAATAAACCCATTAACCCATGTTAATAACAAGGGTTATGCAGACATGCAGACTGTACAGTAACTGTCCGTTGAAAATCTCACGTTTAGAAGTTAATATTCTGTTAAAACTTACCAAAATAATGTTGACTCATGAAATACCAATCCTGTACCACACTGAACAAAAATATAAACGCAACATTTAAAGTGTTGGTCCCATGTTTCGTGCTCTGAAATAAAAAAATCCAAAATTGTGTGCACTAATTTGTTTACATCCCTGTTAGTGAGCATTTCTGCCAAGATAATCCATCTGGTGTGGCTTATTAAACAGCATGATCATTACATAGGTGCACCTTGTGCTGAGGAAAATAAAAGGCCACTCTAAAATGTGCATTTTTTTTCACATAACACAATGCCACAGATGGCTCAAGTTTTAGGGAGCATGCAATTGGCATGCTGACTGCAGGAATGTCCACCAAAGCTTTTGCCAGATAATTAAATTGTTAATTTCTATTCCATAAGCCGCCTCCACTAGAGAATTTGGCAGTATGTCCAACAGGCCTCGCAACTGATGAAACTGTGGGTTGGCACAACCAAATAATTTCTACACAGAAACCGTCTCAGGGAAGCTCATCTGCGTGCTCTTCATCCTCACGCTTCTCCAGTGTGCTCTTCACGGATTAATCCTGGATTCAACTGTACCGGGCAGATGGCAGATAGTGTGTATGGTATTGTGTGGGCGAGCGGCTTGCTGATGTCGAAGTTGTGAACAGAGTGCCCCATGGTGGCGGTGGGGTTATGGTATGGGCATGCATAAGCTATAGACAATGAACACAATTGCATTTTATGTATGTGTAACAGTATAGGCTTTACGTCCGTCCCCTCGCCCCGACCTGGGCGCGAACCAGGGACGCTCTGCACACATCAACGGTCACCCTCGAAGCACCGTTACCCATCGCTCCACAAAAGCCGCGGCACTTGCAGAGCAAGGAGAACTACTACTTCAAGGTCTCAGAGCAAGTGACGTCACCGATTGAAACGGCACTAGCGCGCACCACCGCTAACTAGCTAGCCATTTCACATCGGCTACACTCACCCCCCCTTTTGACCTCCTCCTTTTTCCGCAGCAACCAGTGATCCGGGTCAACAGCATCAATGTAACAGTATAGACTTTACGTCCGTCCCCTCACCCCGACCTAGGCACGAACCAGGGACGCTCTGCACACATCAACGGTCACCCTCGAAGCATCGTTACCCATTGCTCCACAAAAACCGCGGCCCTTGCAGAGCAAGGGGAACCACTACTTCAAGGTCTCAGAGCAAGTGACGTCACCGATTGAAACTCCACTAGTGCGCACCACCGCTAACTAGCTATTTGATACAGTGACGAGATCCTGAGGCATGTTTGGGATGCTCTGGATCGACGTGTAATCCAGCATGTTCCAGTTCCCGAACAATATCCAGCAACTTTGCACAGCCATTGAAGACTAGTGGGACAACATTCCACAGGCCACAGTCTCACCCCCCTCTACCATTGATCAACTTTATGCGAAGGAGATGGTGAATGGTGGTCACACCAGATACTGATTTTTTTTTTTTTATCCGCGCCCCTAACTTTTTTTTAAGGTATCTTGCATATCTGTATTCCCAGTCATGTGAAATCCATATATTAGGGCCTACTGAATGTATTTAAATTGACTGATTTCCTTATATGAATTGTAACCCTTTGAAATTGTTGCATGTTGCGTTTATATTTTTGTTCAGTGTATAAATTGGAGAAAAAACACTTAAAAAACACCACTTGTATCTCAAACAGACTGTTTATTTATTTTTTGGACTATTTCCTCCTGTCATCATCCTGAGGAGGATGAGCTGGCCAATAAGCGGGCTACTGCATGAATGTTTTTAATGACCAGTATACGCCCACACCATTCTGTTGTTGTGGTTCGCCCACACCATTCCAACACAGAAAATCGGCTATTTAACTTGCTTGAATACAATTTCTTTGGAAGCAAAGCTATTTCACTCATATTGTAATTAATTATAGGTCATCTTTTATAGAAATCGGGAAACATTGGACAGTTACTTTAAATAAAGTGTAGCTCAGGGCTGAAGTTTCTCCTGTGTACAGATCTAGGATGTATCAGCTTCCCCAAACCTAACCTTAATCATTAGTGGAAAAAATGTTTAACTGACCTAAGATCAGCAACGTCAACTTAAACCTAAATTGCTCACCCTAATACTCTCTGTCGCCCCCCTCAGGCTCTACTGGACCTGGGCGCATCTCCAGACTACAAGGACAGCCAGAGTCTCACCCCCCTCTACCATACAGTCTTGGTGGAGGGAGACCCAAGCTGCTGTGAGCTGCTACTGAGGGCCCACGCCACCGTCTCTTGCCATGACGAGAACGGCTGGCACGAGATACACCAGGTGTAATAATCGATTGGATTTATATAGAGGTAGCCTAACGGTTAAGAGCTTTGGGCCAGTAACCTTTTGGGCCAATAAGATGGCAAGGTGGGAAAATCTGCCATTTGGCCCTTGAGCAAGGCAGTTAACCCCCAACAACAACTACTCCCCGGGCGCTGATGACGTGGAAGTGTATTAAGGCACCCCCCCCCCCCCCCCCCCCGCACCTCTCTGATTCAGAGAGGATTGGTTAAATGCAGAAGACACATTTCGGTTGAATGCATTCGGTTGTGCAACTGATTAGGTATCCCCCTTTCCCGAAGGGTTTTACATACAAGTGTTCTACATAATGGTTTAGTTGAGAGTCTCAAGTTACAGCGCCTGATACAGTACTAAAGCAAATTAGCCAAGCCATTGAAATTATATGGACTCCCTTGAATAAGCTATCTTGTCTTTGATTAGATATAATTCCGCTTTTGGTAGATGTTTCACTTTATGAATTGCTTTGGTTGAGAAGCAAGCTTGGCTAGATCATCAGCAGCAAAAACAACAGTAAGATAGCTCAGCTCAGTTGGTACTCTGACTGACATCTAGTGTGCAGAGCAAGACGATACAGTTGAGAATATCCGTAGTCTACCGACTCCTGTTTGGTCATTTTCTATGATAGTCCCGGTGTGAAAGCTAGGCTGCTGTATAGATTGTTTCATTTTCTTTGTTTATGTATTTGTGACAGACGTGTAGATATGGACATGCCTTTAAAAAAAAAAAGTTTTTACCTCCTCTCTATTAGTTCGTTTGTATGTCAGACCTGTAGGTATGGACATTATTTGACATGGTCTCTGTGTTTGTATGTCAGACCTGTAGGTATGGACATTATTTGACATGGTCTCTGTGTTTGTATGTCAGACCTGTAGGTATGGACATTATTTGACCTGGTCTCTGTGTTTGTATGACAGACCTGTAGGTATGGACATTATTTGACCTGGTCTCTGTGTTTGTATGACAGACCTGTAGGTATGGACATTATTTGACCTGGTCTCTGTGTTTGTATGACAGACCTGTAGGTATGGACATTATTTGACATGGTCTCTGTGTTTGTATGACAGACCTGTAGGAATGGACATTATTTGACATGGTCTCTGTGTTTGTATGTCAGACCTGTAGGTATGGACATTATTTGACATGGTCTCTGTGTTTGTATGTCAGACCTGTAGGTATGGACATTATTTGACCTGGTCTCTGTGTTTGTATGACAGACCTGTAGGTATGGACATTATTTGACCTGGTCTCTGTGTTTGTATGACAGACCTGTAGGTATGGACATTATTTGACATGGTCTCTGTGTTTGTATGACAGACCTGTAGGAATGGACATTATTTGACATGGTCTCTGTGTTTGTATGTCAGACCTGTAGGTATGGACATTATTTGACATGGTCTCTGTGTTTGTATGTCAGACCTGTAGGTATGGACATTATTTGACCTGGTCTCTGTGTTTGTATGACAGACCTGTAGGTATGGACATTATTTGACCTGGTCTCTGTGTTTGTATGACAGACCTGTAGGTATGGACATTATTTGACCTGGTCTCTGTGTTTGTATGACAGACCTGTAGTTATGGACATTATTTGACCTGGTCTCTGTGTTTGTATGTCAGACCTGTAGGAATGGACATTATTTGACATGGTCTCTGTGTTTGTATGTCAGACCTGTAGTTATGGACATTATTTGACCTGGTCTCTGTGTATGTATGTCAGACCTGTAGTTATGGACATTATTTGACATGGTCTCTGTGTTTGTATGACAGACCTGTAGTTATGGACATTATTTGACCTGGTCTCTGTGTTTGTATGACAGACCTGTAGTTATGGACATTATTTGACCTGGTCTCTGTGTTTGTATGTCAGACCTGTAGGAATGGACATTATTTGACATGGTCTCTGTGTTTGTATGTCAGACCTGTAGTTATGTACATTATTTGACCTGGTCTCTGTGTTTGTATGTCAGACCTGTAGTTATGGACATTATTTGACCTGGTCTCTGTGTTTGTATGACAGACCTGTAGTTATGGACATTATTTGACCTGGTCTCTGTGTTTGTATGTCAGACCTGTAGTTATGGACATTATTTGACCTGGTCTCTGTGTTTGTATGTCAGACCTGTAGTTATGGACATTATTTGACCTGGTCTCTGTGTTTGTATGTCAGACCTGTAGTTATGGACATCATTTGACCTGGTCTCTGTGTTTGTATGTCAGACCTGTAGTTATGGACATTATTTGACATGGTCTCTGTGTTTGTATGTCAGACCTGTAGTTATGGACATTATTTGACATGGTCTCTGTGTTTGTATGACAGGCCTGTAGTTATGGACATTATTTGACCTGGTCTCTGTGTTTGTATGTCAGACCTGTAGTTATGGACATTATTTGACCTGGTCTCTGTGTTTGTATGACAGACCTGTAGTTATGGACATTATTTGACCTGGTCTCTGTGTTTGTATGACAGACCTGTAGTTATGGACATTATTTGACCTGGTCTCTGTGTTTGTATGTCAGACCTGTAGTTATGGACATTATTTGACCTGGTCTCTGTGTTTGTATGACAGACCTGTAGATTTGGACATTATTTGACCTGGTCTCTGTGTTTGTATGTCAGACCTGTATATTTGGACATTATTTGACCTGGTCTCTGTGTTTGTATGTCAGACCTGTAGGTATGGACATTATTTGACCTGGTCTCTGTGTTTGTATGTCAGACCTGTAGGTATGGACATTATTTGACCTGGTCTCTGTGTTTGTATGTCAGACCTGTAGGTATGGACATTATTTGACCTGGTCTCTGTGTTTGTATGACAGACCTGTAGGTATGGACATTATTTGACCTGGTCTCTGTGTTTGTATGTCAGACCTGTAGTTATGGACATTATTTGACCTGGTCTCTGTGTTTGTATGTCAGACCTGTAGTTATGGACATTATTTGACCTGGTCTCTGTGTTTGTGTGGCAGGCATGTAGATATGGACATGTCCAGCACCTGGAGCACCTGTTGTTCTACAGAGCAGACATGGGTGTCCAGAACGCCTCGGGAAACACGGCTCTACACATCTGTGCTCTATACAAGCAGGTGAGAAAACACAAACCACCAATCGGCTGTCAATCAACTGTACAGAGGGGTTTATATTCTACCACCTACAATGTTTTAATTATACCATTAGCATATTGTTTTGGTACAGGCCCATAGTATTCAGGATTAGGGTCAATTCCATTTGAATTCATGCAATTCAAGACGTAAACTGATTTGACTGAATTGAAATGGAATTCACCCCAATCCTGAAAATGATGCTATTATTAGCGAAGGGGGAAATTATGATGAATACATATCCTGTTGATTCGTCACATGGATAAAGATTGACTGGATGCGCTGCTGATGATACATTTCACTGCTATGGATGAATCCTGGGTGAACATGAGTCAATATTGTCTTAACATTTTAAAATGTACCCATCTATCATGTTCTATATGGGCTTAGAGATCGATGGAAACGAACGATGACAATTATGAAAATGCCATTCATTACTGTGCATGTGCGCTGACCCTTGTGTCAATGGCTATGAATTATAGTTTAAATGTTAATCCCTCCACTCTGTCATATGAGCATTACACACACACTCACACACACACACACACACACAAACACACACACATTTTCCAGATGGTGGTTTTAGCATGGGATGTGTGTGTGAGATATCTCTCCTGTTCTCTGTAGGGTTCACTGCTCCCATGAGATATGGCAGAGATTAAAAAATAAAATTAAAATGAAAAACTCTCTCCTGCCATTAGAGAGAGAGAGAGAGAGAGAGAGTGAGGAATGATGAGAGACATAGAGAAAGAATATGAGAGAGAAAGAGAGATGATTCCCTCTCCATTGTTTGGCGTTGTGCAGTCTCTTTCCTCAAGTGCTCTGCTCAGCTCCTACACGGGCAAGGTATATCTCAATGGCTTTCTGATTGGCAGTAGAATATAAAAAAGAACATGCTAAGTATGCTTCTTTGCATCTCTGCTAAAATCTGGGTAGCAGATTGAAAGGAATGAGTCTTATTCTGTACATTTAGTAATCGCTTGCTTTTCTAAAGTCTACCAACATTGCCAGCAGGCATGCCAGCCAAGACAAGCTAGCCACTCTTAATTTATTGATAGCCTGAAATGGCTTCTTGGTAGCTAGTTATGAGGTTGGGAGATTGAGAATCTATCTGGGCTAGCTAAAGCCAACTTCATACAATTTCTAGGTAGCTAGTATTATTACAACAACAAAACATTTAGCCAGATAAATCTGAGGGGGCCACGCGCCCCTGTGCCCCCTATGGACATGATGCCTCTGAATTTATTGAACATTAAAACTATGAATATTCATATCTCAAAAGTACCCTTTTGATTTTGATAATTTTTTCAGCAGATTGTTTTAAAAAGTTTATCAAATTTCCAGTGTGGGCTCTCTGCTACTTTTAAAGTTATGATACATTTTATGAGCACCACCAACACAGTGATTATGAAAATGGATTCGAAAACTCCCTCTGCTGGTGATTTGCTGAAGGGTAGTGCTAGCAGGGATCCTTTGGACGTCCAACTCCACCGTCACACAATTAAGTATAACGGTTAAGGTAAGGGTTATTGTTAGGGTTAGGTAAGGGTTATTGTTAGGGTTAGGTAAGGGTTATGGTTAGGGTTAGCGTTAGGGTAAGAGTAGGGGTTAAGGTGTAGGGCAGGGACGTCCCAAGGACCCCGGATAGCACTACCCATTTTCTGAACACGCAATCCTACAGGAGGAATGCCATTGGTTAATGTTGTTAATATTGTTAATGTTGACTCAGTTCACGTGAAAATTCTATTTCAGAATATAGCCTTACTCCTTATTTTCGAGCACACTATAAGGAGTACAATGTCATCAAGATGTTGTCTGTATAGGGTATGGTTCATGGTCCATAAGGTCTTACAGGAGGCATGGATTGGTCTAAAAAGGACCTAAAATGGCCACTTTCATCATGATTTTCTATGTAAAAAGCATGTTAAACATCCTTCCTCCCGATAACATTTGCATGGAAACGGAAAGGGGATACCTAATGAGTTGCACAACTGAACGCATTCAACTGAAATGTGAGTTACTAAATAAAAATTCAGGCCATGCTGGTGTGGAATCGCCCAGTAGGCGGAGTATTAGCTTGAACTGGGGTGTGTGTGTGTTTGTTTGTGTGTGTGTGTGCAAGCACTATGCGCGTGTGTGTATGTGCAGGCACTGTTCGTGTGTGGGCGCCTGCGTGTTTGTGAGCCTGATTGTATGGGTGTGTGTATGCTTGCGTGTGTGTATGTGTGTGTGTGTGTGGGCACGTGTATAAGTGTGTTCGCGTGCGTGTGTGTGTTTGTAATGGAGCCTTCCGTGGGTGGGCTGCTGAATCCAGCTAGCAGCAGGCTATAGTGCCACATACAGTTACCACAGCTCCATCTCTTTATTCACCAATCTTTACACTACATGTGTTCACTGCACTGAGATTCTTACTGGAGAACTGAGGTTTTACCTGGTAACAGACACAGGGCATCATCAGCCAGAACAGGGTGAGCTGCAGCTCCAGGACAATGATCAGTCCTGGAATGTTCTGGAATCAGTCTGGATCAGTTGATGGAATGGAATGCCTGAGCAAGATGGTTTCTGGTTCTCTCGTTTAATGGGCTCAGTACAGAAGAGGGTAATATTGTACAGTAGCTGGCTGCAGAAAGAGAGAGAGAGAGAGAGAGAGAGATAGAGAGGTGAAGTGGAGTTTAAATTAATGAGGTCCTGGTCACAACCCTTACAGTGTCTTACTCTGTTCTCGCTCTCTCTCTCTCTTTTTAATTGTATTTATCCTCCCTAAGGAACACTGTGCCAGAGTACTGCTTGTTCGTGGTGCCAACAAGGAAGTGAAGAACTACAGAAGCCAGACATCATTCCAGGTATGGACTGACTCACACCTCTAACCATTGTTGCTCACAGTAAAGGTGTGCTGTCGAGTAAAGATGGCTACATTCCAATCTCCAGTCTAGCATGCCACATGGCCAGTACACTGCTTCCTTCTTCTATATGGTATGCTATATAATGGTCATCCATTGTTTCCATTACTCTTCTTTTCTCAGATGAATTACATCAGTAGAGAGCTTGTTACAGTAGTGGAGTATGTGATACTATTTTTGCGGGCAGGTGGCAAGTCTAATAAGTCTGTGTTTTCGGGTCTCATTTTGTTCACTTGCCGTTTCAGAAGGGAAATGCAATATGTTTGTTAGTGATTTAAGCAAAGCACTATATGAGTCAGTGGTTCCTTATATGGTAGTCTTTTATGTCGCTGTGAACAAGCAGTCAGTGGTCCTGGGATAATTATTCATGTTTTAATGGTTGTTTACATGCACGTGTCAGCGTTCCACGGTGTTCTAAATTTCAAACAACCAATTAGTCATACTGTAGGTGTGATGCATTTTGGGGGTTGAAAGTAAAACATATTGAATGGATATCGAAATAGCTTTCTAGCTATAGTTGACTGTATGTTTTATTTTTCCCATTTATCATTCCTATTCTGTTTACCAACTGTGTACTACTTTTCATGCAGATACAGTAATTCCATATCCCACGAATAATTGAGCCGTGAATTCACACCGACATTGTTTTGACCTATTTTATTTTACTGGCAGCAGGCCCATATAGCTGCTAAGACATATTACTATTTAAGTAGCATGGCAAAATAAGAACTACTGCATGAGGTACATTAGTACCAAGCACACAAATACAAATAAAGTTTATTCTGGGAAAGAGTCTTCCATTGTGGTACGTTTATGGTACAAAGTTGAACATTTTTCACCAAATCCCCTCTTTACCTCCTCATGCTTTCTTAGCAGTCTGAACTCATCCTCAGTTACTCTGAATTCCTATTACTTGGTCTGATCCCCGGCGGAGCCAACTGTCTTCTCTTGCATCACGTTGGAGTCAGTGGAGTGTTGCTGTTTATGCAATGTACATTTCCACCGAGCGCTGATGCGTCCTCAAATTCTCTCTATTATTCATTCATCCCTTCATACTTCTGAAATTGTTTCTTGCCTCAGTGACTCCTTAATTACAGCTAATTTGAAGGGGTCCATAAACCGCATTCACCACACCCAATCAAATTCTGATGAAGTCTTCCCAGTTAAACAGGCGTCTGCTGACTGATGGTGACAATTTAAGAGCTGAGATTAAGGGTAGCATCCCAAATGGCACCCTATTCCCTATATAGTGCACTATGGGCCCCGATCAAAAGTAGTGCACTATAGAGGGAACAGGGTGCCATTTGGGACGCATCACTGATTCAGAGCAAATTGGACCACTTCACTTCTTGCTCCTCTTTTCTGACCCACTTTCATCCTAAAATCACATCCCGCTCCACTTCCTAGTACACCCTGCCGTCATACCTCACCTTATCTCCATATGGTTTGGGACAAGGTAATCCTCCCCTGCCTCACATCCTTCCTCATCCCCCTCTCCATCTCCCTCTCTCTCTCATCTCTCTCTCTCCCTCCTTCTGCTCTCCGTTTCTGTGGTCTTTTTTTCTCTCTGTCCCTTTCTGCCCAGCCGTCATAACATACGGTTTTGGGGACCAGGTAAACAGACCGCAGAGCAGAGAGCGGAGCGCGTATGGTGTACTTTGCTGTGCAGAGTTAAGAGGGGGTATAATCGTTTTAGCAGAAAGGGTTCTATAGCAGGCTATCATGGTGGTTATACTGTAGCAGAAGGTTGTTTCTGGGAGATGAGCTGGGAAGCAGGAGTCATGACATGTGTTGTCACCCCCAGAGAGGACCTCCTGGCTCTCATCATCGTGAAACCATCAGCTGGAGATTATACAGCCTCGTTCCACACTCTAGCTGGCATTGAATTACAGCCCTACTACTCCAAGCCAATATACAGTAGCTACCGTAAGGTCATTGCTGTATTACATTGATAGGTTCATTGCACTCATTTCAGCTGTGCTATTGAAAATGGAAGTATACTTTGGGCTAATTTTCACTTATGCATCATTAATGGAAAATGCTATTTGTTTTTCAATACGGAGGCAATTTCATATTTGCAACGGAGGGATGAGTTTATTCCGTTTATTTCCATGATAAGTAGCGTTTCAAGTTGTGATTTCGCTTGTTCTTTTCCCTGACTGAACTAGCTGGATGTTCATGAGAGGTGCTGTATGACTCAGGTGGAGACTTTGTATGGACTTTGTCTCCAGCGACTAAAACTATGGTCGACCTGCTTTGATGCAGCCAGAGCCTCAAGTCGTTTCTCCTACTCCACTGACCTGACTTATGTAAGACGAGCTAAAGGTGGCCTGAGCCGGCAGGGTCTACTGGCTGGATATGTGTTGACTCACCCACTGTGGCTGTAGCTCGGCTGTCCGCCACCCACGACAGTACAACTCTTAGCGGGCTGCTGTTTGTTGTGTTATTATTAGTAGCTATAATCATTTCAGGTTGCATTTCATAAAAGTGAGTCCTTCGACAATGGGTATTAAGTTATTTTCGGGCAAATAACTGAGGCACCGCATGTGGGAGGCCATCAGACCAGGTAGTCAGGCATTTTGAATTATGAATACCATAGGTCAGCCATTTTGCTTGATTTAAAAATGGTACTGTGATAAATGCTAAAAGACAAATCTATCATTCTGTTCCAGGTGGCCATCATCGCGGGGAACTTTGAATTGGCAGAATTAATCAAGAATCACAAAGAGACTGGTATTGGTAAGTTACTGAACTAAACACTTATATGTGTGTCTAAACTGGGTGTATTTTAAGAGATGAAGAAAATACATTATTGTTCTAATATAGGAAATGGTGAGACTGGTAAACCATTGAGCGCAGCAGTCAGTATGGTTGACCAGGCTAGGAAATGGTTGCAAGCAAATCTGTTGTATTGAATGGGATTCAAGTCATGTCCAATTCATGTGCTTCTTTATAAATGTTGTATGTTGTTGACCAAAGATCTTCCTCTCTGAATGGGCCCTGCTGTTTACTGTTTGATGGACCTGCACTGTGGTTCCTCTCACCTATAGACAGTCTGTTTTCTGCTCCAATCCCACATCTACTTCCACACTTAGCCACAGTACACAGTGGAGCTGACCTACATAGTGCAGAGTAGAGCGACTGGGATGAGAACACACACACACACCCGTCACACACATCCTGCATGCACACATACACACACGCATGTGCTCATGAACACATGTATGAACACACACACACATGTATAAAGTGTACTCTTTATAATAGGTTACTTTGCTGTATAATGTGTACTGTATGTAGTACACTATAGAATACCCCTAAAAAGACAGCATGCCTTTGAGAACTAAGAACAGTGTTCCAGTGGTTGTCTGTGATATGAATGGGACAATCTCCCTCTATTCTTCACAAAGGGCACATCCATCCTCTCTTATCCTCACATGACACTCTTAGAAAAAAAGGTGTTATCTAAAAGGGTTCTTTATCTGTCCTCATAGGAGAACCCATTGAAGAACCCAATTTGGTTCCAGGTAGAACCATTTTTGGTTCCATGTAAAAACCCTTTCCACCTCAAGTTCTACCTGGAACCTAAAAGGGTTCTCCTACAGGGTCAGCCAAAGAACCCTTTTTGAACCCTTTTTTCTAAGAGTGTACACTACCGTTCAAAAGTTTGGGGTCACTTAGAAATGTCTGTGTTATGAAAGAAAAGCTAATTTTTTTGTCCTTTAAAATTAAATAAAATAGATCAGAAATACAGTGTAGACATTGTTAATGTTGTAAATGACTATTGTAGCTAGAAATGGCTGATTTTTAATGGAATATCTCCATACAGAGTACAGAGGCCCGTTATCAGCAACCATCACTCCTGTGTTATAATGGCACGTTGTGTTAGCTAATCCAAGTTCATCATTTTGAAAGGCTAATTGATCATTAGAAATCCCTCTTGCAATTATGTTAGCACAGCTGAAAACTGTTCTGATTAAAGAAGCAATAAAACTGGCCTTCTTTAGACTAGTTGAGTATCTGGAGCATCAGCGTTTGTGGGTTCGATTACAGGCTCAAAATGGCCGGAAACAATTAACTTTCTTCTGAAACTCGTCAGCCTATTCTTGTTCTGAGACATTAAGGCTATTCCATGCGAGAATTTGCCAAGAAACCGAAGATCTCGTACAACGCTGTTTACTACTCCCTTCACAGAACAGCGCAGACTGGCTCTAACCAGAAGTGAAAGAGGAGTGGGAGGCCTGATGCACAACTGAGCAAGAGGACAAGTACATTAGTGTCTAGTTTGAGAAACAAATACCTCACAAGTCCTCAACTGGCAGCTTCATTAAATAGTGCCCGCAAAACACCAGTCTCAATGTCAACAGTGAAGAGGCAACTCCGGGATGCTGTTCCTCTGTCCAGTTCCTCTGTCCAGTGTCTGTGTTCTTCTGCCTATCTTAATCTTTCTTTTTTAATTAGCCAGTCTGAGATATGGCTTTTCCTGTGCAACTCTGCCTAGAAGGCCAGCATTCCGGAGTCGCCTCTTCACTGTTGACGTTGAGACGGGTATTATTTAATAAGGCTGCCAGGTGCCCTAAGGTGCTGGTGATGGGGATTCTCTTTAATCTTTCTTTGCTTGTCACTTTGTAACTGCTGGAGTCAGGTCTTTCCTATGTCCTTAGGCCAGGGTTTTGACATTATGAACTCTCCTCGGCCTTCTGGCATGCTGTCAACATAATGCTACTGCCAGCAATCTTACTGTGCAATTGCCGGAGCATTTCTGTCTTTTCCTCTCCAAATAGGCACTGACACTTACACTAACTCATTTTGTCATGCATTGTCAACCTCCCAAGAGAATTTTTGTTCTCTCTGTCTTCCATTCCGTCATCGCTTCTTAATGTTTTGTAACCTTCTTTTGTAAATTGCTGAACACCTTCTATCTGATCTAAACAGTCAAACTGAAAAGTCTTTGTAACAGTGGACCTCAGTACATGTTCATTTATAACTCTGTACGATATAGTACAACAGCATGCCTACAGACAGGGGCGTCATGCACCCATTATTTTAGATGGGGGACGAAGTATATGGCGATGGAGGGGGGGGGGGGGTGCACATTGATTCTTTAACCTATTACTGGAGTGGGCTAAACCAGGATCACACAGAGTGTTTCTTAGTAGTCTTAAACAAACGTATACACCTCACACACATGATTATTAGCTTAAAAAAAGAAGACACCTGTACCATGTCAGCTATAGAGTTGAAATGTATCAAATGTTTGCATCCCAATAGTACACTTTATATACAACACAGAAGACTGAAATATAACTAAATCAGTTGGCATAGAAAAAAACTGATTTTTGGAATTAAAAAAATAAATAAAAATGAAAAATATTAATAACATTCCACCCATGAAGCCAATAGAGGGTGATTTGGTCATTTGACTGCAGGAAAGGGTATGAACTTTTATGCCTTTTAGGGTTTTAGTACAACTGCCACACTGGTATATACTATCGTAACACAATAATTAAAGCAATTCAAGTATTTTCTAAAGTCTAGCAACCTTGCCAGTTGGCATGCCAGCTAAGATAGTTTGACAACTTACTCTAACTTGATTGATAGCCTGAAATGGCTTGGTAGCTAGCCATGAGGTCGGGAGATTTGGAACCTATCTAGCTGGCTAGCTAAAGCCAACTTCATAAAATTGCTAGGTGGCTAGTATTACAGATGTAACGGTTTTCTTGAGGTGAAGGAGAGGCGGACCAAAATGCAGCGTGGTTTCTATTCATGTTTTTTTAATGAAGAAAACTATACATGAATAAACTAACAAAACAATAAATGTGAGAAAACCTAAACAGCCTATCTGGTGACAACAAACACAAAGACAGGAACAATCACCCAAAGAATATGGCTGCCTAAATATGGTTCCCAATCAGAGACAACGATAAACACCTGCCTCTGATTGAGAACCACTCCAGACAGCCATAGACTATGCTAGAAAACCCCACTAAGCCACAATCCCAATACGTACAAAAAAAAACCAAGACAAAACACACCACATAAAAAAACCAATGTCACACCCTGGCCTGACCAAATAAATAAAGAAAACACAAAATACTAAGACCAGGGCGTGACAACAGAGAAACAACAAAACATTTGCATTTGATTTATTCATCAAGAAGGAATCAATATGCTACCTAGCTTGATCAAATTAAAATTAAAATAAATAGCAAAAAAATACAAAAACTATAGTAACACAATAAAATAACATTAAAGAGGCTATATACCAGGAGTACCGGTACCGAGTGAATGTGCAGGGGTACGAGGTAGTTGAGGTAGTATGTACATGTAGGTAGGGGTAAAAGTGACTAGGTAATCAGGATAGATAATAAACAGAGTAGCAGGAGCGTGTGTGAAGAGTGTGTGTGTGTGTGTGTGTGTGTGTGTGTGTGTGTGTGTGTGTGTGTGTGTGTGTGTGTGTGTGTGTGTTGAAGTGTCAGTGTAATATGTGTGAGTGTGTAGGTAGTATCTAGAGTCCTGCCTAACATATCTTTGCTCTGTGGTGCACCTTGGAATGAACTACTTACTAGGGCGAATAGGCGGGGTACTCTTTCCAGTCAGTGTGCGCCCTCCGCAAAATACAGCTTACACATCTTTTTTTAAATAGTTATGATAAAACGTCAGCTTAAAAATTTAGTTTTGTAATTTATTTAATTTAATAAAAAAATTGACATCTGAGGGGGAATGTGCCCTTGTGCCCCTTATGGGCATGACACCTCTGCGTACAGTCATGACATGAAAACCTATAGTATCTGCCTTGTTCAACAGTCAACTATGTAAATCATTGTCACATACCAGTGGTTGCCATGGTTCCCAGATCCATGTGATAATAGGCTTAGGGGATCTGAATCTTTGGTTCCTCGATGATGATGATGATGGGAGACTCATGGGTAGGGAGGTAGCCTCTTTATATAGTATACATCTATGCATTGATGGTTAGTTTTCCTAAAACATTTTTAACTCATTAGTGTTGTTTACATCAATGTCCTGTGAACAATTAACCGCCTTGCGTCATTTTATGGTCTACTGTATCACTGATCTATGTGGTGATTCATGTGATACCAGAAGTGTTCTATCTAATTTCCTATATCTATGGATCCATCATTCAGGGTTTGTGATGCTCAAACGATGGTTCCTCAGTATTTTACACTCTTTGCGATTGATCTTTTCCAGCACAAGCATATGTTTGGGGAGTCTCCCACATGCCTTTTGGCGAACACCAAACATGTTTGCTTATATTCTTGGCCACTATTCCGGAAAGCCCAGCTCTGTGGAGTGTATGGCCTAAAGTGGTCCTATGGACAGATACTCCAATCTCCGCTGTGGAGCTTTTCAGCTCCTTCAGGGTTATCTTTGGTCTCTTTGTTGCCTCTCTGATTAATGGCCTCCTTGCCTGGTCCGTAAGTTTTGGTTGGCGGCCCTCTCTTGGAAGGTTTGTTCTGGTGCCATATTCTTTCCATTTTTTAATAATGGATTTAATGGTGCTCCGTGGGATGTTCAAAGTTTAGAATATTTTTTTAGAACCCAACCCTGATCTTTACTTCTCCACAACTTTGTCCCTGACCTGTTTGGAGAGCTCCTTGGTCTTCATAGTGCCGCTTGCTTGGTGGTACCCCTTGCTTAGTGGTGTTGCAGACTCTGGGGCCTTTCAGAACAGGTGTATATATACTGAGATCGTGTGACAGATCATGTGACATTTAGATTGCACACAGGTTGCCTTTATTTAAGTCATTATGTGACTTCTGAAGGTAATTGGCACCAGATCTTATTTAGGAGCTTCATAGCAAAGGGGGTGGATACATACAGTTGAAGTCGGAAGTTTACATACACCTTAGCAAAATACATTTAAACTCAGTTTTTCACAATTCCTGACATTTAATCCTCAAAAGAATTCCCTGTCTTTGGTCCGTTAGGACACCACTTTATTTAAAAAATGTGAAATGTCAGAATATTAGTAAAGATAATGATTTATTTCAACTTGTATTTCTTTCATCACATTCCTAGTGGGTCAGAAGTTTACATTCACTCAATTAGTATTTGGTAGCATTGCCTTTTAATTGTTTTATTTGGGTCAAATGTTTTGAGTAGCCTTCCAGAAGCTTCCCACAATAAGTTGGGTGAATTTTGGCCCAGTCCTCCTGACTGAGTCAGGTTTGTAGGCCTCCTTGCTCACACACGCTTTTTCAATTCTGCCCACACATTTTCTATAGGATTGAGGTCAGGGCTTTGTGATGGCCACTCCAATACCTTGACTTTGTTGTCCTTAAGCCATTTTGCCACAACTTCGGAAGTATGCTTGGGGTCATTGTCCATTTGGAAGACCCATTTGCGACCAAGCTTTAACTGTCTTAAGATGTTGCTTCAATATATCCACATAATTTCCCTACCTCATGATGCCATCTATTTTGTGAAGTGCACCAGTCCCTCCTGCAGCAAAGCACCCCCCACAACATGATGTTGCCACCCCCGTGCTTCACGGTTGGGATGGTGTTCTTCGGCTTGCAAGCCACCCCCTTTTTCCTCTTAATGGTCATTATGGCCAAACAGTTCTATTTTTGTTTCATCAGACCAGAGGACATTTCTCCAAAAAGTATGATCTTTGTCCCCATGTGCAGTTGCAAACCATAGGCTGGCTTTTTTATGGTGGTTTTTGAGCAGTGGCTTTTTCTTTGCTGAGCGGTATAGGACTTGTTTTACTGTGGATATAGATACTTTTGTACCTGTTTCCTCCAGCATCTTCACAAGGTCCTTTACTGTTGTTCTGGGATTTATTTGCACTTTTCCCACCAAGTAGTTTAATCTCTTGGAGACAGAACGCGTCTCCTTCCTGTACAGTATGACGGCTGCGTGGTCCCATGGTGTTTATTCTTGCGTACTATTGTTTGTACAGATGAATGTGGTACCTTTATGTGTTTGTAAATTGCTCCCAAGGATGAACCAGACTTGTGAACCAACTTTGTCAACTTTTGAAGTTGACTTGTGGAGGTCAACAATTTTTTTCTGAGGTCTTGGCTGATTTCTTTTGATTTTCCCATGATGTCAAGCAAAGAGGCACTGAGTTTGAAGGTAGGCCTTGAAAAACTTCCACAGGTACACCTCCAATTGACTCAAATAATGTCAATTAGCCTATCAGAAGCTTCTAAAGCCATGACATAATTTTCTGGAATTCTCCAAGCTGTTTAAAGGCACAGTCAACTTAGTGTATGTAAACTTCTGACCCACTAGAATTGTGATACCGTGAAATAATCTGTCTGTAAACAACTGTTGGAAAAATTACTTGTGTCATGCACATAGTAGATGTCCTAACCAACTTGCCAAAACTATTGAAATTTGTGGGGTGTTGAAAAAACAAGTTTTAATCACTCCAACCTAAGTGTATGTAAACTTCCCACTTCAACTGTATACACGCACCACTTTTTCTTTCTTTTTTATCATTTCACCCCACCAATTTGTGCTTGAAATCCAAATAAAAATCCATTTAAATTACAGGTTGCAATGCAACAAAATGGAGAAAACGCCAAGGGGGTGAATACTTTTGCAAGGCGCTGTATCTTACAATCCGTATACCGTAGATGCGAAGAGGTGATCCATAGGGATTCCCCCATCCACAGTTCCCCTATAGCCTACAGTCATTTAGATGTTAGATTTTAAACTGGTTTGATGTCATAATGCTTTGAAATCCGTCATAGACAGCACATTTTCCAGCACGGGATAGAGCCATCATTATCATTTCCTGAACCATCAGAGTAAGTGAAAATGTTGCATTAAATGGACTGATTCCTATATATTTATTTAGCTAGGCAACCAATGACCACACCAACGGTTTGAGCAATGTTGATGGTAGGAGTATTTCCAAATGCCAGGCTCTGAATTCATTATGTTGTTTCCCCAATGAAAGTCCCAAAGGTATTCTGAAGAGGTGCTGAGTCTGACATTATAACATTTTATAATATCAGAACATTTCTTAATTTCCATCACATTCCCATTGGATTTGGAATGTGTCTTGTGCTGTCAATGACTGGTTGCAAGGGCTGTGGAACCACACCATAATATACATAAGGAGTCAGATCCTTTCACAACCAACAAGCAACTTGCAAGTGACAAATTTAGACTTCCTCACTAAGGTTGCCTAGCAACACAAAGGGTTTGTTTCCGATACAGCTGTTCCCGCGAAAGCAAGGGTTAAAATCCCATCTCCCACTGAACATTGCATGTCTCATTTGGGTGCTATGGGATTGCAAGCGATGCATCTCTTCGCCATGTTTGACAGTCACATATTGAAAATGTGCCTGTCCTGTCATCTATGGCAAAATCATTAACTTGTTATTGAAGTAGTTTTAGTTAATGCAGCCCTTACTCTAGTTTATACAGCTGGCAGTGCTAATGATAATAATCATAGTTGATGTGGTTTAGTTTAATTCTCCCCATCCGTGATGATTATAATAATGAACATATTCTTGCTCCTTCGAGTCCAGCCTGATATGCTGTGCTGCTTGTCTATGTGCCTGGGTGAAGCTGTGAGAGAGAGCGAGAGTGTGTCTGTGAGAGAGAAGTGTGTGTCTGAAAGAGAGAGCGAGAGTGTGTCTGTGAGAAAGTGAGTGTGTGTCTGTGAGAAAGTGAGTGCGTGTCTGTGAGAGAGAGTGAGTGAGTGTGTGTCTGTGCGAGAGAGTGAGTGTATGTCTGTGAGAGAGAGTGAGTGTGTGTCTGTGAGAGAGAGTGAGTGTGTATGTGTCAGAGAGAGAGAGAGTGAGTGTGTGTCAGAGAGAGAGAGAGAGAGAGAGAGATTGTGTCTGTGTGTGTGTGAGAGAGAGAGAGAGAGAGAGAGAGTGTGGATCTGGTGCATTGTGCACCCATCCTCATAGTCAGTGACAAGCGGAATCATGTGGGGTGGGCTCTCTCTGTCACCAGCGTGCCTGCCTGCCTGGCTCCGTCCCTGCCTTCCTCCCTGCCCAGTCAATCTCTCTCCCTCCCATTGTGACTCGCTATACCACTGGAGCTATTCGCTGCTGCTTTTTCGCGCTACAAAACTCGGATACATTTCACATTCACTCTTTCTCCACATTCCCATTAATATTTAAGCAATAAGGAAAAGAGGGGAAATGAAGTCTTTTCTGAATGCCTTGAAGAAAGAAGGTGAGCTGTTGTAGTTGATTTTGGAGGATTTTGATGGCTCTCAATGTTTTGAGTTTGTGATTGAAAGTTTGTGTGGAATACAGGAGCTGAGAAAATGAGTTCTAGACTGTACGTTGTGGTATGCCTTTTAATTGATATGGTAGTTCTAGCTTAACAAAAACTCGGCATGTAGTTTAATAGCAACTGTTCATTAACTAAGGCAATTGTTGAATCACTAATAGTCACCGTTGTATAACTTGTTTTGCTAATATAAATATTGATGGCTGCTTTCATAACCGCTTCAAAAAGTCTCAAGAGGATGCTAACTATTTTGGCCCTACGATTTTCAAAGAACACAGCCTGGGAAAGTAATGTCTGTTTACCGGATATACTGTAGAGTGCAACCTAGGTTGTTGGCACTGTAGGTTGATTTGACGAATGATGATCAATGTCGACAACTCACAATATCTGACTCTGCAAAGTGAACGGACTTTTTGCGACCGGTGAATTGTAAATGTAATCGGACCATTCTTGCAGAAGAGATGGAGTTATATTGAACTGTCATACAGACACACAGGGAACGCATTTGTTAGGATATGTCACTTTGTTAAAGCAGATCCAAGCATATCGCCATAACTTTATTCGCTTTGCCTCTTCCGTTGATGATAGGCCATTCAGATATCACCGGCTATTGGGAGAGAGGTGAAGAGGGTGTGGGATCTGTCTTGTTCAGGTAGTGGTGGGTTGGGCGTTTTTCCTTTCCCTTACCTTTCCTCTCTTTATGCCTCACGGGCGTACACTTTATTGTGGATCATTTTCACCGAGTTTTGGAGGTTCACTGGCACGGCTTTACATTGTGCAATCAGGATTTGAGTCTTCCTCGGGGGGAATGCGTAGACTTCTTTTTTTGTAAGACGTCTTTTGGAAATGTTTTAAATAGATGACCCTTTTCCTAGGACGGTGTACTGTGATTTTGGCTGTTTTACAAAGCAGTGTCTTCTCTCTCACTAAGTGGCCTGTCTTTGCAGGGTTAAATCATGTGGATGCTGTATATAAGCCTCCTCTTCCTCCTTGGTGTTTAGAAGGCAGCGGAGAAATAAACATCATCATTAATCATGCTTCAGCTGTGTGCACGGTGCGCTGCTTCAAACACAGGGGAATTCCACCAAGGCTCCTATTATAGCTGGTGTTGAATAGAGTCCTCTCCACAGCCAGCCTGTTCTGAGGCCGTGAGCCTAGCGCGTTTGGAGCTCTCCTTGCGTCTTCATTGAGGCTCAAGATGCTTAATGCCTCAAGGTTGTTAATTGAAGGTGTATGCGTGCGTGCGTGCGTGTGTGTGTGTGTGTGTGTGTGTGTGTGTGGAGTATTCTGCTTACTGACCTGCTTCTATTTGAGTTTCAAAGGAACAATGAAGAATCTGACGTAATACTCTACCATAATGAAACTTGGTCTAATTTCTCCCTCCCTCCCTCCCTCCCTCTCTCCCTTCCTCCCTCCCTCTAGTGCCTTTCCGTGAGGCGCCGGCCCAAACTGCCCGGCGCAAGCAAGCCCCACGGAGCACCCTCGCTGCACCACGGCCGACGCTCTTGCGCTCCAACAGCGACAACAACCTGAACGTGAACAACCGGTCACCCCTGCCGTCCCCGAGCCACTCTCCCCTGCGTAGCCTCTCCCCCCGCCGGCCCCAGCAGCAGCAGATGCCCAGCCCCAATGGAACAGTCAGGACCATGGGGAAGGGGGCTCCCCGCCCTCCCCGCTCACCTTCCCTGGGGCGCCTGGGGGAGGAAGCACGGAGACAGACCCCTCAGCGACAGCCCAGGTCAGTCACCAACCAGGGTTTGAGTTATATATTGGCTCTTGAGGGCTCCCAACTTCTTTTGCAGGTGCCCAAAGTGAAATCGTGATTTTTTTTTCGGGGGGGGGGCCCGGCCCATATTGATATCTCAATACTTATGGGTGGGCCCTGATTTGTTATGGGGCTGCCCAGGCTTACTAGACCTCCTTTTAGTTAAACAATGTCACCAACTTTAGGGTGCGACTGCTATAGGGAGTGACTTTCCAATTAGTGCCCTTGATAGTTTACAGAACCTCTACAAACAGAGTGCAGTTACAAAGAAGGATTTTGGCCCAGAAAATATGTCCCAAATGAGTCCCTGGTGCACATGGCAGCCTGGGGAATAGAGATGGTAGATGTGTGGCGCTCACTGTAGGTCTGAGCAGTCTCTCTCAGGAGAGTGTGGATGTGTGTTCATGGATGTGTGTGGATGTTGGCCCAAAAACAGTCCCTAGTGTTCACTGCATCTTGGGGAGTAGAGATTCTAGATGTGCTCCACCATCGGTCCAATCAGTCACTCTTATGAAAGTGGCAACGTCGGAGTGGGGGTTTCTGTTGCAGACAGGGGAGGGAAGGGTTTGTTCAGTTGGGATAAGTGAGGCCCTGCTCAAAAGTAGTACACCATACAGGGAATAAGGTGAGAGGAATTGCAGGCAGACAGAGGAGAGGCTTGGCAGTACAGCTGTCCCACTGCGACTTGGTTAATGTGTACGGATTCCCCAATGCAAATCGTGACAACTGTTACTCTTCGTGAACAATACCCCAGTCCTACTTCAGCAAACTGCTTTCGGTTGGTTTACTTAATTTGACACTCCAACCCCCCCCTACCCCAGATATACCCTGGATCACAGTCTCATCACATATACCCCCCACCCTCCTACTTCACATCTGTGATTGTCACCATGGATGTACCACCAGATTTGAGTTGAGACCATTTTTTGGTCCACGTCAATGACGACGTGTGTTTGCGTGCGAGCGTGTGAATCTCTTCACCATAGCAGGGGGTCTGTGGAGAACAGAGCAGGCTCAGTAAGTGGGCCACGCCAATTACTCACTGCTCGCATAAAAGGAAAACGGAAATTCATCTAAATTGAATCTAAATATGACAGATGTCACACAATAAATGATCCTATGGGAATTGTACCTTTTTTTTCTCCTCTTCAGCTTCCCCGTGTTCAGCCCGTGTTCAGCCCGTGTTCAGGATGCAGAATGAGTTGTTGTGATTGCCTTCACTCTGCCTCCTCTCAGCCAGGTCAGCAGGCCTACTGGTGTATGAATACATTATTACTGGCACCGTTACTGGAGTAGAGCGGTTAAAATGGGACGCCGTTAGTTCCTCCCTAGTTACTGGAGTGGTTGCTATGGCCATTACTGCCATATGGTGCATATGTGTTTTTAGCAGCTAACTAGCTTACTCCACGGTGTGTTAGATAATATCCTCCAACTGCGGACCAAAGCAAAGCGCTAACAGCTGTAGTGTGTTTCGGATGTGATCTGATAATTGCTGTTTGCTATTACGCTCCTGTTGTCCGTGTGGACAACGGTGATTCAGAGGCCAATATAAAACACACTATTTTCTGTATTTAGTTCTAAGGCGTAGACAGTACTTGTGCTAAATAACTGTTCAGGGTTAGAGCCTGCTATTTTAACTGTATTAGATAATTCACCTAGATTTTTTTTACTTATTATTCTTTACTTGGTACTGTAGTAGACACTCTATCTTGGTTTACATACTGTACCTAGAAAGAGCAATGACAAATAGCTCACACGTATAGGCCATTCCTTCTCTTTTTGATTTAGTCATTTTAGCCAACAATCTTATCCAGAGCAATTTATAGTAGTGAGTGCATACATTTTTCATACCGGTCCCCCTGGGAAATTGAACCCATAACCCTGGCGTTGCAAGTGCCAATGCTCTACTAACTGAGCCACTCAGTCAGTGCCTGTTATAGTTTCATTGAAACGCTGATATATCCTGACATGATACCTTAAAAGAAGCAATTATATACCATGACAGTGAGTGTTACATGAACACTCATCTGTTTTTGCCTCAGCATAGCAGTAGATCAGAAATAGACACATTGTGACAATATTCAGACACAACCATTGGCTGATGCTGCTGTTGGAGGACCTATTTTCTTCCTGTTCTTGTTTTGCATAAATACCTCAGCCCACGACTGCCTCTTCCAAATTTAACATCCTTATGTAATCACTGTCTTTGGTTCAGGGTATGAGGGGTGGGTTTGTGCACGGCTCCATCCCAAATGGCACCCTATTCCCTACATAGTGCACTACTTTTGACAAGAGCCCTATGGGCCCTGGTCAAAAGTAGTGATATATATATATATATATATACTGCTCAAAAAAATTAAGGTAACACTAAAATAACACATCCTAGATCTGAATGAATGAAATATTCTTATTAAATACTTTTTTCTTTACATAGTTGAATGTGCTGACAACAAGGTCTGGATTTGGAATCACACTCCAGTGGAAAACCACACTACAAGCTGATCCAACTTTGATGTAATGTCCTTAAAACGAGTCAAAATGAGGCTCAGTAGTGTGTGTGGCCTGCATGTGAAATGTATTGTCAATCAGTGTTGCTTCCTAAGTGGACAGTTTGATTTCACAGAAGTGTGATTGACTTGGAGTTACATTGTGTTGTTTAAGTGTTCCCTTTATTTTTTTTGAGCAGTATATATATATATATATATATATATATTCTATATATATTCTATATATATATATTCTATATATATATATATATATATATATATATTCTATATATATATATATATATATATATATATATATATATATATATATATATATATATATATATTCTATATATATATATATATATTCTATATATATATTCTATATATATATATATATATATATATATATATATATATATAGAATATGATGCCATTTGGAACACAGACGGGTGGGTTTGAGCATGTCGCCAACCAGGGTTGGTTGCTGGTAAACAAGGACTTGCTCTTTGTAGTTTGTAGAGGCGGGTAGCTGGTAGCCAGGACTGTGCCCCAAATAGCACCCTATTCCCTACATAGTGCACTACTTTTGACCAGAGCCCTATGGGCCGTGGTCAAAAGTGGTGGACTATATAGGGATTGGAATATGGCGCCATTTGGGACACAGGTCATCAACCATGGTTGGTTGGTGGTAAACAAGGACGTGCCTTTTTGTAGTTTGTAAGGGCGGTTATCTAGCCGGTAGTTGGTAGCTTGTGTCCTATAAACCTCTCACTGGGTTATTTACACCGTCAACAGTTTTTTTTTATGATCTATTATTCATCCCGTTCATAAGTTTCTCTTACGTCTCATACCGTCCATAGCACACGTGTGCAGTACAATACCCTTGTGTTCTTCCTATTTGGTATATGGCAACGCAAGAGTGTCCCGTTGCAATTTAATGACCGTCACGACCCTACACAACACTATAACTATGTAGACACTAAAGTACCCAGACCTGTTTGTTAGCCTAACCTTATCTCCATAGTCTTTCCATCATGCAGTAACCCGGTGCCATTTTCACATTTTGGTTGCATCACACTGCTAAGTTTGATGCCCACTATTCTAGCAGATCCCCCAGACACTCTTTTTTTCTTTTTTTCACACGATTGTGTCGACCCCAACCAAACTGTGCTGGCTCCAGCACATTTACAGCAACTATGGTGGATGTGTAACCAAACCAGCTCAAGACAGCCTGGCTCGGCTCGACACAGTAGTGTGTGTAGAGCCACGAAAGCATCTGGAGGATTTGATGTGACAGCTTGACTGTTAAACAGGCAGTGAGCTGCTGTCAGTCACAGTGGTCTGCCATCTACACACACACACACACACGCACACGCACACACACACACACACTGCCATGGCTACTAAGCGTAAAGTCATGACTAAAAGGTTAACATTGGTTTGACTGTTGCCATGTACAAAGGTCACGTTTTTATGATTTCGACCTACCAGTGAATGAATGGCAGTGACTTTGGGCCTATGCATTTATAGGCTATAAAGTGTGTAGCATCTGTACTAAGTCAAATAAAATCTCAAATTGTGTTGCTGTAGTTACACAAAAAAATGTTACGTAACGTGAATGTCGGTATTGTTGGTGAGACCCTATCATGCTTTATGGGCTGGCAGGTAGTCTAGTGGTTAGAGTGTTGGGCCAGTAACCGAAAGGTTGCTGGATCGAATCCCCCGAGCTGACAAGGTAAAAAATCTGCCCCTGAGCAAGGCAGGTAACCCACTGTTCCCCCGGTAGGCTGTCATTGTAAATAAGAATTTTGTCTTAACAGACTTGCCTAGTTAAATGAAGGTCAAATGTACACACTGCATTGTATTCAGTGTGTGGACTCTGCAGAGTCTCTTGTCTTGATAGTTTGCTATCGTCAGCACCTGCTCAGACAATGGATGTGTCATGGTTTCCCATACTGCTTCACACTCTCAAAATCTACAACCTGAAAGGGTTCTTCGGCTGTCCCCATAGGACTCTTTTTAGCTCCAGGTAAAACCTTTTTGGGTTCCCATGTAGAACCCTTTCCGCAGAGGTTTCTACATGGAACCCAAAAGGGTTCTACCTGGAACCAAAAAGGCTGTTCCTTTGGGGACAGCTGAAAAACCCTTTTGGAACCCTTTTTTCTAAGAGTGTGAAGGATAGGAGGCTATGCTATGCTATGCTAGCCTATCCAGTTGGCATGAGGGATGCCTTTGGCTGTGACTTCGACAGAAATAGTGATTCACTTGGTATGAAATCTGATCTCGGTTAGTTTGGTCTGCGGAATCCGGTCGGATGCTCGATTAAACCATTTACGTTCACGCAGTCGGGTACATTAGATATGACAAGGTATAGTCCCTGCCTACAGTTAAGCGGAGGAGGCTGTGCTACACTAGGTACCTACAGTGATGCTAAACTAGGTAGTTAGCATGAGGAATGCCTTTGGTTGTGACTTTGACAGAGTCTCTATAGAGTCTTAATGAAGCATCAGCCACTGAGGGCATGTACAGCTGGAATTCTCATCTGGCCCACTTTCTCTCTCTCTCTCTCTCTCTCTCTCTCTCTGCCGCTCTGCTGGCCTCTATCGCCGTGTGTGTGTGTGTGTGTGTGTGTCATGCTGTGTCCCTGGGCTAGCAGGTGGAGCAGCGAGGTGGGTAGGCTCTCATCCCCCAGGCCGAGCACAGGAAGTGAACATACCAGGACATCACATATCACTGCTCTGCTGCTGCCTTGGTTGTCAGACGTTTACAGTACACCATCCCCATCATCTCCATGAGTACAGCATGTCATCTGTGGCGCTTCAAAATGTGTTGTCATTTTCGGTGTAGATCTTGTTGAATTACACTGTGTTCATACCAGTGACATTGACAGATGCATTTTTTTTACCCGTTTTAAGTCTAAACACAGTCCACAAAGTACTTTCTATGCAAATTAGCTTTGCTGTACAAGGCTCTTGTGCTAAATACACAAGAGAATCTCAATTTGGGGCCCTTAACTTCATACTGTATTGCAGAAGACATTGTAATGTTTCCATCTACATCCTCTTCCCCTGTGTCATTTCTCTCTACAAAGCAGGTGAATGCCAAGAGCTCTGCGGATAATAGCTCTGATTGGTTTCCCTGTTCTCCTCATTGTGTTGTAGAATAGATGATGTGTGCAGAGAGTAGATCTGGACCACAAGCTGGGATAGGAGTGGTAATAGGGCCCCTGTTGAGGGACCCAGACACTGTACAGCAACTCCAAACAACCGAATGGACAGAGAGAGTTTGCTGCTTTAATTAGCTAGAAGGAGCATTCGTATTCAACAGAGGAGAGCCTTGTTACTGCCTCAGGCTTCAATATAAAGCTATGTCCAAGGGATTGTAAACATATACAAGTGGACCATCATAGGAATTATATTGTCCAAGCACTATCCAATCATTTGATAATGTAATGTCTCTCAATTGCTACATGTTTCACATCTCCACGCTAACGAATGTCAGACTTTTGAGTGGGGAATGGAATATATCAACATCAAATGGATGATCAACACAGATGTGATGATACTCCTGTCATTAGTGTGGATAATGAGCCCGTTCCAGCTCTGATCTCCTATTGTAGGCCGTCAGTTTTACAGCAGTCCAACAGAGGGGGCCATTGTACAACCTTTCATTCCTGTCAGTGAATTTCCTCAGCTGCTATGATGTGCTGCTCATTGAGTAGAGTAGAGTTCACTAAATACTAGGGATGTGACGATCATGGGATTTTGTTGACAACTATTGGTCACCGTTATAAACTATACAAAATAAATAAATACGAGATAATGACTGGACTCAACCACACATAATATGTTTTTGAATGCCCGGGTGTCTCGTCTTCAGTCAGCTGTTCTTTCCAAACAAAATGATATTTTTTCCACCTCTTGTCTCTCCTTATGTCGGCTGTTATATGTAAACCAAGCGTACTTTTACTTTGCTGCTTTCGGGTAAAGTTTTTCGACTTTAAAATGAAGTTGATGATATTTATTTTTGAATAATGTTATTATTAAAACGCTCGTGACAGTTATTTTATTATAGACGGTCTTCATCCATAATCTGCAGTTACACGGTTATAGAGCCCTACTAAATACATACCCATATAATTTCACTGTTCTGTGAAAATATGTACCTTGCACTTTTTTCTCTTCCCTATCCTGTTCCCTGAATATCCCCCCCCCCCCTCCCCCCCCCCACACAGTATACCGTTTAAAGGGGGCACAGGCTGCTAAAGTGTGCTTTATACCAAAAGGCTGTGCTCCATTTAATAAAATCACTGTATGTGACCACAAAAAAAAAGTATGTTTCTATTTTTGTGACTACGGACTAACATTCCCCTAACCTCAATCTTTTTCCCCTCTCCCTCTCCAGCCCACACAGGGGTCGGGAAGCCTTCTCTGATGGCATAGACAGCCAGGGGCCCAAGCGTAAGCTGTACAGTGCTGTGCCAGGCAAGCACTATGTGGTGACCCAGTCCTACCAACCACAGGCCGAAGGAGAGATCCCCCTGTACAAGAACGACAAGGTCAAAGGTAAACATCCTGGTCGATCTATGCTGTGTCCCAGAGCGAAGTAGTGTTTTAATTGGGACACATTTTCTACTGCTTGAGTACTGGGCGTTCTTATAGTATAATGGCTCTCAAATACAGTATGAGCGCCGGTACAGTACATTTGTATTAGTTCCGGCACCTTTTTCATTTCACTTGAAGCACTGGGGAGAGAGATATTAGAGGCAACCACTCAGAAGGATGTCATTAAGAAGTCCATCAGTAACCTGCTTAGATTTAGCTAAACGATTTTTCCCAACTAAGTAAACAGTGAAAAACAAGACACTTATGCAAAAGACTGCAGTGCATTAAATTTACTCCAGTTATTTACTCTCACTTCTACTCTAGTTATTTACTCTCACTTCTACTCTAGTTATTTCTAACATTAGTGGTAGCTTTGTCTCTTAGGGAAAAGGACTATTTCGTTTACGGGTGTGTTTTTCCTCAGTGCTTTTTGAGTTTTAAAATTCAATTGTGCCTTTTCAAAGGTTACATAGTATTTACCTGTCAGGTTGTCATGTTGGGTAAGCTAGAGTGGCATTGAAGAGACCACAGGCACATTGGTGGAGTGGAGCTGGGGTCTTTTTTAGATGAATAATGACTAATGCAGTCAATTCTTCTTTTACATACTACTATTTACATTGTTCTTACACAGTCTTTCCCCCCTTATCTCACTCCCCCTTCCCCACCCTCTCTCTTACTCTCTTTTCACCCACCCTTCCCCTCCTCTCTCTCCCCCTCCCAGTGCTCTCCATAGGGGAAAGTGGTTTCTGGGAGGGCAGTGCCCGTGGTAACTTGGGGTGGTTCCCAGCAGAGTGTGTGGAGGAGAACATCCCTAACCAAGTCCAGGAGGAGAAACCATGTAAGTCCTCAGTGTGTGTGTGTGTGATCCCTAGCCAGGCCCACTAGGAGAAGCCTCCTCTCAAGACAGATCACCACGCTGTTCTAAATCACTTCTAAATCTCCGCTCGCAGCGCCACGAGGATTGATGTTTTATTGATTGGTAGAACAGTTGTTAGTGTAAAGTCTGATGCCAAACGGCCTCATTTTTCGCCTCACGCATCCCGTCCCTCTCCTCCTCTACAACACAATAGGGCTCCATTATATGAATAAAGGAAAGAAATGGACCTTTGTAACAAGAGTTATTTTGTGACCTATCGTTTTATTCAAACACACACACTCTGTTTCTTCAAAGAAAAAAGCAATCAGATTCTTGTGAGATATTTTTCTCCTGTGCTCGGTCTCAGCTTTAGCTCTCTTATGCTTCGATAACCCTCTGAATATGTGAAGTGCCTTCTGGCCATGGCAGGCTGGTAATGCAATTAGCACTCAGCAGCATGGACACAGTCCACAGCCTACACATGCGTTCTCTCACAACACAGTGTTTGCGTGGATCATTTTGCATTCAGTAGGCTAAGCCACAGGGTACATGCATTTACAGTAGCCTATCTTTGCCTGTACAGTAGCGGGCATACGGACCTCATGTTCAATACATGCTTAACCTGTGTATTTCACGCTTGGTTCCCTGACCTCTCCTAGTATGTCATTCTGGATTATGGGTAGAGAGAGCCACACTGATACCTGAGACTAGACTACAATGCAGCTGTAGTACTGTAGTGAAGATGTTAAAATTTCTGAGATGTTGGCCGGTAGACTGCTTTCTTCCTTTGCATTTGTGCAAGTACAGTATTTTTGTACAGTTTGTGTGAATTTGTGTGTGTGTACTCTGTGCGCATACTACGTGTGTGTGGGTGTGGGTGTGTGTGGGTGTGCGTGCGTGGCGCGCGTGTATGCTTCTGTGTGTCTGCGTGTGCCCCTTGCTCCTGGGGGCAACATTCTGTTGAAAGTTATTTTGGTCCAAATAAATGCCTTCCACATCAGTGCAGCCAGTGTTCAGTAGCTTATGAGGCCATGCAGCTCTGCTCAGGCCAGAGGGGATGAGGGCTCTCTTGAGTTTAAAGCACACCATGATTGCATGATCCGGCTGCACTGATGTACTGACACAATAGTAAGGCAGCTATTGAAACGCTTAAAGGGATAGTGCGAGATTTTGTCAAACCATTTTCGACCTACCCAAATTCAGATGGACTCATGGAGACCATTTGTATGTCTCTGCATGCGGTTCTAAGGAAGTTTCTAACTGGCGTCAGCGCAATGACTGGAAGTCTACCGGAACGGCTAGCATGCACATCTATCTACCTCTTACTTCCCTCTGAATATGTGAAAGGCCTTCTGGCCATGGCAGGCACACACACAATTAACCCTCAGCAGCAAGGCCACAGTCCACAGCCTACACATGCGTCCTTCACAACGCAGTGTTTGCGTGAATTATTTGCATTCAGTAGGCTAAGCCACAGGGTACGCGCATTTTACAGTAGCCTATCTTTGCCTGTACAGAAGCGGTTGTGCGGACCTCATGTTCGATACATGCTATAACCTGTGTGTTTCACCCTTGGTTCCCTGACCTCTCCTAGTGTGTCTTCTGGATTATGGGTAGAGAGAGACATTAACTTTTACTATGTTACGTCTATGCCTGAGTCCAGGTTGATCTTGCGGGAGTTGCTGTTCCACAACTACCGCATATCAACCAATCAGCATCCAGGATCCAAACAACCGTTTTATGACACATTATAAAAAGCAGCATTTGAATAAAGCGATACTTCAACGCTTTCACTTTCGCCATCACTGTCTTATCAATCTTCTTGAACAACAAAATAATATACAGGATTCCTACCGGGGACCAAAATATATGATGTCACTATTGTAGGTCATTTTGCATAAAAGTGTCTTCTAAATGGACTGTTAGGAGGGTGGTGTACAGAAATACATTAATTATGTTTTAAATTAGAAGTCAGGCAGGCTTGAGAAGCATTGGCAAACCATCTGTGATGCAATTGGCTGGGAGGGTGTGTGTGTGTGTGTGTGTGTGTGTGTGTGTGTGTGTGTGTGTGTGTGTGTGTGTGTGTGTGTGTGTGTGTGTGTGTGTGTGTGTGTGTGTGTGTGTGTGTGTGTGTCATCACAATATGAGTCATTATGATGTCATTCTGCCTGCTACTCCACTCTGACAGAACACTGATATGCCATTGAATGTTCCAGACCCTCATGTTTGTGTGTGTGTGTGTTCCAGACACTTACCTGTGGCTTATATAGTATCAGAACAATGTGCGGTGACTGGAGAGGTCTCTTGATAGGAGAAGGCTAGCTTTGGTGTTTACCCCTTAAAATGTGTATTGGCCTAAATGTATTTAATGTCAAATAATGTCTATACTGAACAAAAATATGAACACAACATGCAACAGTTTTCAGGGAATTAGTCAACTAAAATAAATTATCTAGGCCCTGGGCAGGGGTGCAGGCATGGGTGGGCCTGGGAGGGCATAGGCCCACCATTGTGGGAGCCAGGCCCATCCACTGGAGAGCCAGGCCCAGCCAATCAGAATTAGTTTTTCCCCACAAAAGGGCTTTATTACAGACAGAAATACTCCTCAATTTCATCAGCTGTCCAGGTGGCTTGTCACAGACGGTCCTGCAAGTCAAGAAGCTGGATGTGAAGGTCCTGGGCTAGCGTGGTTAGATGTGGTCTTTGGTTGTGAGGCAGATTGGATGTACTACTAAATTCTCTAAAATGATGTTTTGCCAGCAGCTTGTGGTAGAGAAATTAATATAAAATTATCTGGCAACAGCTCTGGTTGCCAGTTGCACTCCCCCCTAAAACTTGAGAAATCTGTGGCATTGTATTGTGTGACAAATCCGCACATTTTAGATTGGCCTTTTATTGTCCCAAGCACAAAGTGCACCTGTGTAATGATCATGCTGTTTAATCAGCTTGATATGCCACACCTGTCAGGTGGATGGATTATTTTGGCAAAGGAGAAATGCTCACTAACAGGGATGTAAACAAATGTGTGCATATGCAACATTTCTGGGATCTTTTATTTCAGCTCGTGAAACATGGGACCAACACTTTACATGTTACGTTCAGATTTTTATTTTGTTTATTTGTGAATCCTGAAAGACCTACTTGCTGTACTCAGTGACTGGACAGAGTCACAATGACTCAATCAGTACATTTTGACCGAATCTGTGAATTATAGCAGTCCGTGCTACTGTACAAATGCAGTTTGTGAAGGATATGATAATTCACTATTTGACAATGCAATGTCGATGAGGCTATAATTAGCAGGTACTTTTCATCCAGTCTTGTCCTCACAAATACGTCTGTTTTCATACACCTGAAGGGAAGATAAAGCACAGAGGATTTCAGACATTGTTATTGCTCGAGGTCAATAATTACTACCGAAGGACCATCTGAATATTATAGTAGTGGCTACCTGTGCTTCTGTTTGGTTACTAACATCATGCAGTCGTACCAGCATCATGAACCCTTTACTGTAACACTCATGTACATTCCTGATTGATATATTGCCATGGAAACGTCCTCTGTACACTGTACAAGCCCGGTTGCTAAGGAGTGGGCCTTGGCAAGATTTTTTTCTCTCTCTCTTTTTGTACAATTTTTTTCTCTCTCTCATTCTCTCTCTGCACTAAGAACGGAGCTTACGGATTTTGTCATTACCAGATAGAGTTGTTCTCTTCATGTCTATGGACATGGTTATGGGCTCTATATATTCACATACCGGGATTGGTCAAACTTTCTGGGGATGTTGACGAAAGGCTTTCTAACCTGAGGACTAGAGGTGGAGAGGTGAGGTATCCTGACTTAGGACGGGGACTTGAAGGTGGAGGTGTGAGCGTTTCTGGGAAGCACTCCATTTCAGGAGAGGACAGAAGGGGGCAAATGGAAGAGACTGCCAAATCCAGGAAGAAGGTTCATTTTGGAGGTACAGCACTGTGTGAGTGTTGGGGGGGGGGGGGGGGGGGGGGATTGAAGCGAGGACCATATCTAGCTGGTAGTCAGTCTGGTTGTAAACATTGTTTGAAATGTTTTCAGGGATCCTAACGGAAAGTGTTTTACCTGGAAGGGAGAAAGGCATATGTAGGTGGTATTTCTGTTAGTTATTTTCAGTGTTTTTAGTTGGAAGTGTGTGTGTGTGTTTATTACGTGGACAATGGATTGGGTAAATTCTATTCTCAAGTTGAGTATAGTGCTGCTTATATAAAGGAGGCGGAAGAATTCGTAATGGTAAATTATAGTGATTTTAATGCGCTGTACTGTATGTTCCTTTACTGTATGGCCTTACTGTACATGTATGCATTCATCTTCCTCAGTTGAAGTAATTCAAAGGATGTAGACATCTGATTACACCCAACATATACAGTACAGTTCAGCACTGATGTTGAATCTATTCAGGGCCTAATCTTTTCCACGGTGCTAGTTTTCTATTCCAAATACATAGTATCCTTGGCCTGTGTCAGTATCCATTTGAAACGCAGGAGTCAGGTTGGAGCCTCTGTGGATTTACCAAGCTAGCCACTGACTGTGCTATGCTAGGCTAGGCTAGCTACAGTGCCCCCATGGTGATGTGATTTAGTGTCAGCAGCTGTCAGAACAGTGCACGCTCTCGTCAAGTAGTCTTTTTTAATTCTGCTCTCCGTGTGTTAAGGAGAGGAGGCAAGTGAGGGAGGGAGAGAGAGAGAGAGAGGTGTGTTTGCACTCTAGAGAACAGCAGCAGCATTGAGAGGGAGACAGAATGAGAGATGGTGGGTACAGAACATACACTACAGTGCCTTGCGAAAGTATTCGGCCCCTTTGAACTTTGCGACCTTTTGCCACATTTCAGGCTTCAAACAAAGATATAAAACTGTATTTTTTTGTGAAGAATCAACAACAAGTGGGACACAATCATGAAGTGGAACGACATTTATTGGATATTTCAAACTTTTTTAACAAATCAAAAACTGAAAAATTGGGCGTGCAAAATTATTCAGCCCCCTTAAGTTAATATTTTGTAGCGCCACCTTTTGCTGCGATTACAGCTGTAAGTCGCTTGGGGTATGTCTCTATCAGTTTTTCACATCGAGAGACTGAATTTTTTCTGGCCCTTCCTTGGACACTGTGCTATCTAACCTCCAAACGAGCTTAGATGCCATACAACACTCCTTCCGTGGCCTCCAACTGCTCTTAAACGCTAGTAAAACCAAATGCATGCTTTTCAACTTTCGCTGCCTGCACCCGCACGCCCGACTAGCATCACCACCCTGGATGGTTCCGACCTAGAATATGTGGACATCTATAAGTACCTAGGTGTCTGGCTAGACTGTAAACTCTCCTTCCAGACTCATATCAAACATCTCCAATCCAAAATCAAATCTAGAATCGGCTTTCTATTTCGCAACAAAGCCTCCTTCACTCACGCCGCCAAACTTACCCTAGTAAAACTGACTATCCTACCGATCCTCGACTTTGGCGATGTCATCTACAAAATAGCTTCCAATACTCTACTCAGCAAACTGGATGCAGTTTATCACAGTGCCATCCGTTTTGTTACTAAATCACCTTATACCACCCACCACTGCGACCTGTATGCTCTAGTCGGCTGTCCCTCGCTACATATTCGTCGCCAGACCCACTGGCTCCAGGTCATCTACAAGTCCATGCTAGGTAAAGCTCCGCCTTATCTCAGTTCACTGGTCACAATGGCAACACCCACCCGTAGCACGCACTCCAGCAGGTGTATCTCACTGATCATCCCTAAAGCCAACACCTCATTTGGCCGCCTTTCCTTCCAGTTCTCTGCTGCCTGTGACTGGAACGGATTGCAAAAATCGTTGAAGTTGGATACTTTTATCTCCCTCACCAACTTTAAACATCTGCTATCTGAGCAGCTAACCGATCGCTGCAGCTGTACATAGTCCATCAGTAAATAGCCCACCCAATTTACCTACCTCATCCCCATACTGTTTTTATTTATTTACTTTTCTGCTCTTTTGCACACCAGTATCTCTACCTGCACATGACCATGTGATAATTTATCACTCCAGTGTTAATCTGCTAAATTCTAATTATTCGCCTACCTCCTCTATATTGCACACAATATATATAGACTCTTTTTTCTTTTTTTTTCTACTGTGTTATTGACTTGTTTATTGTTTACTCCATGTGTGACTCTGTGTTGTTGTCTGTTCACACTGCTATGCTTTATCTTGGCCAGGTCGCAGGTGTAAATGAGAACTTGTTCTCTACTAGCCTACCTGGTTAAATAAAGGTGAAATAAAATAAAATCCTCAATGATTTTATTAATGTGCATGTATGGCTTTTAAGTTTTATGTGTGCTTGTTTTTTAAAATGGTCGAATTAATAAACTAAACTAAACTCCGCCATTGGACGCTGGAGCAGTGGATACGTGTTCTCTCGAGTGATGAATCACGCATCACGATCTGGCAGTTCAGCGGATTAATCAAAGTTTAGCGGATGCCAGGAGAACGATACCTGCCCGAATGCATAGTGCCAACTGTAAAGTTTGGTGGAGATGGAATAATGGCCCAGGGCTGTTTTTCATGGTTAAGGCTAGGCCCCTTAGTTCCAGGGAAGTGAAATCTTTAAGCTTCAGCATACAATGACACTCCAGACGATTCTGTGCTTCCAACTTTGTGGCAAAGGTTTGGGGAAGGCCCTTTCCTGTTTCAGCATGACAATGCCCTCGTGCACAAAGCGAGGTCCATACAGAAATGGTTTGTCGAGATCAGTGTGGAAGAACTTGACTGACCTTCACAGAGCCCTGACCTCAACCCCATCGAACACCTTTGGGATGAATTGGAACGACGACTGCGAGCCAGGCCTTATCGTTCAACATCAGTGCCCAACCTCACTAATGTTCCTGTGTCCCAGCAGCGATGTTCCAACATCAAGTGGAAAGCCTTCCTAGAAGAATGGAGGCTGTTATAGCAGCAAAGGGGGGGACCAACTCCATATTAATGCCCATGATTTTGGAATGAGATGTTCGACGGGCAGGTGTCCACATACTTTTGGTCATGAAGTGTATATCACTGACAGGTTGTAGTGTACCATTTGGGGATGCAGAAAGAGAGACACGGGGGGCTGCTGTACAGCACAACACTGACAGGGGCTTTGTTCTCAATGGCACTCTATTCCATATATAGTGCAGTACTTTTAACCAGAGCACTATGTAGTGCACTATAAAGGGAATAGGTTGCTATTTGGGACATAGCCAGAGCAACACCACTGACAGGGTGTTTCATTAGTACTGTGGATGGCTGGGGGATTTAACCTGTGCTAAAAAGGTGCTTTACACGTCTATCTCATTGCCATGGTGTGCATAGCCTACAATCTGGGCGTATCTCAGAATATATTAGCTTGGCAGTTTTATATCTGAGCCTTAAAATTTGAACTTAAAATTTTAACTAAAGATGGTGATTTAAGCCGTGATGTACATTTCAGATGTCTATGAGATTTAAAATAGTGGACTTTCATGAAAAAGCAGATGGGATGACCTACAGTGGGATAGTGTACTTTCTAGAAGAGGCCTTGAATAGGGTAATGCTCACATCACATGTTATCTACATGGGTGATACGTGCACATAATATAAGTCATATAACTCACCCTGCTATCAAAGAGGCTGTGCTTAGAAAAGAAATCAGTGACTATGACAACGAGGAAGTAGGTTGGAGGGGAAAGTGTTGAGTCCCACGCAGCCCAGCTTCTGACAACTGATATCATCACATATCAACATAGAGAACCTACAGAACAATGCCAAAATAACACTCACTGTGGTCTTCAACAACATCTTCAACATCTCCACATCCTTTGAATTAATTATCCTAGTTTCTAAAGGCTTTTGGATGGCTATCGGACAGCTAAATGTTTTCTGTTTTAAAAGGGCCTTTTGGTTTTACATTGGCTTATTGTTGTTATTATATGTCTATATTTAGAGTTCATCTTTTGTCAAATACTGAATATTTGGTGGTGTTTATTGCAATTAGGAAAGGGTGTTCTTAGGAAAGGCTATACAGTATGTGCACTATACAACTTGGATTGTATCCAGTGTTAATTATTCTCTGTGCTATCCCTAACACACACACACTGTAATGGGTGCGTGCCGGTGGCAGGGAAGTCAGGAGAACGAACTTGGTATAAACAGAGTCATTTAATAAGTGCTCACAAAACTCAGAAAACCAAAATATACAAAATTATAAAAGTAGGTACAAAACCCGTCGCACACGAGAACATAACTAGCACATACCATACAATCAAACAATCACAGTCAAGGACATGGGGGGAAACAGAGGGTTAAATACACAACATGTAATTGACAGGATTGGAACCAGGTGTGAAGGAAGACAAGACAAAACAATTGGAAAATGAAAAATGGATCAGCGATGGTTAGAAGGTCGGTGACATCGAACACCGCCCGAACAAGGAGAGGGACCGACTTCAGCAGCGAGTCGACACCGACCTCAGGGACGACCCGGAGGGCGAGGCGCAGGGCGATCCGGATGGAGACGGTGGAACTCTCGCAGCATTGAAGGATCCAACACATCCTCCACCGGAACCCAGCATCTCTCCTCTGGACCATACCCCTAACAGTCCACAAGGTACTGAAGGCCCTTCGCCCGACATCTCGAATCCAGTATGGAATGAACGGAGTACGACGGGGCGGAGGAACATCCAGCACCTTAGTATTGCGGAGGAACCTCCATCACCTTAGTCTCCAGGAGCGGGTCACTCACCACCGGCATGAGGAGAGACACTTGGAACGAGGGGTTAATGCGGTAATCGCAGGGAAGCTGTAACCTGTAACAAACCTCGTTCACTCTCCTCAGGACTAAATGGCCCCACAAACCGCGGACCCAGCTTCCGGCAGGGCAGGTGGAGGGGCAGGTTTCGGGTCGAGAGCCAGACCCGGTCCCCCGGTGCGAACACCGGGGCCTCACTTCGGTGAAGGTCTGCGCCAACTTTCTGGCGCAGCACGGCGCGCTGATGTCTCCTCCGTGCGCCGGAACCAGTCGTCCACTGCAGGAGCCTCGGTCTGACTCTGATGCCAAGGAGCCAGAACCGGCTGATACCCCAATACACACTGGAAGGGAGAGAGATTAGTGGAGGGGTGGCGGAGCGAGTTCTGGGCCATCTCTGCCCAGGGCACGAACGCTGCCCACTCCCCTGGCCGGTCCTGGCAATAAGACCTCAGAAACCTACCCACATCCTGGTTAACTCTCTTCACATGCCCCTTACTCTCGGGGTGAAAACCTGAGGTAAAGGCTGACCGAGACCCCCAGACCATCCATGAATGCCCTCCAGACCCTCGACATGAACTGGGGACCCCGATCAGACACTATATCCTCAGGTACCCGTAGTGCCGGAAGACGTGTGTAACCAGGGCCTCCGCAGTCTGTAGGGCCATAGGGAGACCGGGCAAAGGGAGGAGATGACAAGACTTAGAAAAACGATCCACAATGACCAGGATCGTGGTGTTACTCTGTGAATGATCAAATCAAATCACATTTTATTTGTCACATACACATGGTTAGCAGATGTTAATGCGAGTGTAGCGAAATGCTTGTGCTTCCAGTTCCGACAATGCAGTAATAACCAATGAGTAATCTAACCTAACAATTTCACAACAACTACCTTACACACACAAGTGTAAAGGGATGAAAGGGATGAAGATATGTACATAAAGATATATGAATGAGTGATGGTACAGAACGGCATAGGCAAGATGCAGTAGATTGTATCGAGTACTGTATAAACATATAAGATGAGTAATGTAGGGTATGTAAACATATAAAAGTGGCATTGTTTAAAGTGGCTAGTGATACATGTATTACATAAAGATGGCAAGATGCAGTAGATGGTATAGAGTACAGTATATACATATGAGATGAGTAATGTAGGGTATGTAAACATTATATTAAGTGGCATTGTTTAAAGTGGCTGGTGATACATTTTTTACATCAATTTTTCCAATATTAAAGTGGCTGGAGTTGAGTCAGTGTGTTGGCAGCAGCCACTCAATATTAGTGGTGGCTGTTTAACAGTCTGATGCCCTTGAGATAGAAGCTATTTTTCAGTCTCTCGGTCCCAGCTTTGATGCACCTGTACTGACCTCACCTTCTGGATGATAGCGGGGTGAACAGGCAGTGGCTCGGGTGATTGTTGTCCTTGATGATCTTTATGGCCTTCCTGTGACATCGGGTGGTGTAGGTGTCCTGGAGGGCAGGTAGTTTGCCCCTGGTGATGCGTTGTGCAGACCTCATTACCCTCTGGAGAGCCTTACGGTTGTGGGCGGAGCAGTTGCCATACCAGGCGGTGATAAAGCCCGACAGGATGCTCTCAATTGTACATCTGTAAAAGTTTGTGAGTGCTTTTGGTGTCAAGACAAATTTCTTCAGCCTCCTGAGGTTGAAGAGGCGCTGCTGCGCCTTCTTCACCACGCGGTCTATGTGGGTGGGCCAATTCCGTTTGTCCGTGATGTGTACGCCGAGGAACTTAAAATTTACTACCCTCTCCACTACTGTCCCGTCAATGTGGATAGGGGGGTGCTCCCTCTGCTGTTTCCTGAAGTCCACAATCATCTCCTTTGTTTTGTTGACGTTGAGTGTGAGGTTATTTTCCTGACACCACACTCCGAGGGCCCTGACCTCCTCCCTGTAGGCCGTCTCGTCGTTGTTGGTAATCAAGCCTACCACTGTAGTGTCGTCTGCAAACTTGATGATTTGAGTTGGAGGCGTGCATGGCCACGCAGTCGTGAGTGAACAGGGAGTACAGGAGAGGGCTCAGAACGCACCCTTGTGGGGCCCCAGTGTTGAGGATCAGCGGGGTGGAGATGTTGTTACCTACCCTCACCACCTGGGGGCGGCCCGTCAGGAAGTCCAGTACCCAGTTGCACATTGCGGGGTCGAGACCTAGGGTCTCGGGCTTGATGACGAGTTTGGAGGGTACTATTGTGTTAAATGCTGAGCTGTAGTCGATGAACAACATTCTCACATAGGTATTCATCTTGTCCAGATGGGTTAGGGCAGTGTGCAGTGTGGTTGCGATTGCGTTGTCTATGGACCTATTGGGGGGTAAGCAAATTGGAGTGGGTCTAGGGTGTCAGGTAGGGTGGAGGTGATATGGTCCTTGACTAGTCTCTCAAAGCACTTCATGATGACGGAAATCAGTGCTACTGGGCGGTAGTCGTTTAGCTCAGTTACCTTAGCTTTCGTGGGAACAGGAACAACGGTGGCCCTCTTGAAGCATGTGGGAACAGCAGACTGGGATAAGGATTGATTGAATATGTCCGTAAACACACCAGCCAGCTGGTCTGCGCATGCTCTGAGGACGCGGCTGGGGATGCCGTCTGGGTTTGCAGCCTTGCGAGGGTTAACACGTTTAAATGTTTTACTCACGTCGGCTGCAATGAAGAAGAGTCCGCAGGTTTTGGTAGCGGGCCGTGTCAGTGGCAATGTATTGTCCTCCAAGCGACCAAAGAATGTGTTTAGTCTGTCTGGGAGCAAGACATCCTGGTCCGCGACGGGGCGGGTTTTATTTTGAAATCCGTGATTGACTGTAGACCCTGCCACATACCTCTTGTGTCTGAGCCGTTGAATTGTGACTCTACTTTGTCTCTATACTGACACTTAGCTTGTTTGATTGCCTTGCGGAGGGAATAGCTGCACTGTTTGTTTTCGGTCATGTTTCCGGTCACCTTGCCCTGGATTAAAGCAGTGGTTCGCGCTTTCAGTTTTGCGTGAATGCTGCCATCAATCCACGGTTTCTGGTTTGGGAATGTTTTAATAGTTGCTGTGGGTACGACATTGCCAATGCACTTGCTAATATACTCGCTCACGAATCAGCGTATTCATCAATGTTGCTGTTTGACGCAATGCGGAACATATCCTAATCCACGTGATCGAAGCAATCTTGAAGCGTGGAATCAGATTGGTCGGACCAGCGTTGAACAGACCTGAGCGCGGGAGCTTCCTGTTTTAGTCTCTGTATATAGGCAGGGAGCAACAAAATGGAGTCGTGGTCAGCTTTTCCGAAAGGAGGGCGGGCGAGGGCCCTGTATGCGTTGCGGAAGTTAGAATAACAATGATCCCGGGTTTTACCAGCCCTGGTAGCACAATCGATATGCTGATAGAATTTAGGGAGTCAGATTAGCCTTGTTAAAATCCCCAGCTACAATGAATGCAGACTCAGGATATGTGGTTTCCAGTTTACATAGTCAAATAAAGTCCGTTCAGGGCCATCGATGTGTCTGCTTGGGGGGGAATATATGCGGCTGTGATTATAATCAAAGACAATTCTCTTGGTAGATAATGCGGTTGACATTTGATTGTGAGGAATTCTAAGTCAGGTGAACAGAAGGACTTGAGTTCCTGTATGTTGTTATGATCACACCATGCCTCGTTAATCATAAGGGATACCCACCGCCCCTCTTCTTACCAGAAAGATGCTTGTTTCTGTTGGCGCGATGCGTGAAGAAACCAGCTGGCTGTACCGATAGCGTGTCTCGAGTGAGTCATGTTTCCGTGAAGCAAAGAACGTTACAGTCTCTTATGTCTCTCTGGAATGCAACCCTTGCTCGGATTTCATCAACCTTGTTGTCAAGAGACTGGAAATTGGCGAGTAGTATGCTCGGGAGCGGTGTGTGATGTGGCCGTCTCCGGAGCCTGACCAGAGGACCGCTTCGTCTGCCCCTTTTATGGCGTCGTTGTTTTGGTTCGCCGGCTGGAATCCAATCCCTTGTCCTGGGTGGTGGGCAAAACACAGGATCCGCTTTGGGAAAGTTGTATTCCTGGTCTTTATGATGGTGAGTTGACGTTGCTCTTATATCCAGTAGTTCCTACCGACTGTATGTAATCAAACCTAAGATTACCTGGGGTACCAATGTAAGAAATAACACGTAAAAAAACAAAATACTGCATAGTTTCCTAGGAACGCGAAGTGAGACGGCCATCTCTGTCGGCACCCCTGAGGAAGATCGGTCAGGAAATCTACCGACAGGTGCGACCACGGCCGTTGTGGAACGGGTAAGGGTTGTAACTTACCTATGGGCAGGTGCCTAGGAGCCTTACACTGGGCGCACACCGAGCAGCAGGAAACATAAACCCTCACATCCTTAGCCAAAGTGGGCCACCAGTACTTCCCACTAAGACAGCACACCGTCCGACCGATCCCAGGATGACCAGAGGAGGGTGACGTTTGGGCCCAATAGATCTGCCGGTCGCGGACAGCAGACAGAACGTACCGATGTCCAGCTGGACACTGGAGGGGAAGGGACTCTGCATGTAACGCCTGCTCAATGTCCGCATCCAGCTCCCACACTACCGGTGCCACCAGGCAAGAGGCCTCCTTCTTCTTCACAAAAAAGAAACTCAAGGAGGTGGGTGAAAGGGGGGACCGAATGTACCCTTGACGCAGGGATTCAGAGACATATGTTTCCATAGCCTCCATTTCCGCCTGTGAGAGGGAATACACGTGACTCCTGGGAAGTGCAGCGTCTCTATCGCACAATCGCCCCGTCGATGAGGTGGTAATTGAGTCGCCTTCTTTTTAGAGAAGGCGAGAGCCAAATCAGCATATTCAGGGGGAATACGCACGGTGGAGTCCTGGTGTGGTCTCTCCCAGTAGTAGCACCAACGGAAACCCCTAAACACCTACCTGAGCACTCTCACGACCACCCCGTGAGAGCCCTCTGTGGCCAAGAAACAGTGGGGTTATGACAAGCTAACCAGGGTAGGCCCAGCACCACGGGAGAGTCAATAAGGAAGAGACTTCTCTCCGTATGACCCCCCTGCGTCACCATGCCCAAAGGCGCGGTGACCTCCCTAATCAACCCTGACCCTAATGGTCGACTATCTAAGGCGTGAACGGGGAAGGGCACATCCACGGGAACGATGGGGATCCCTAAACTATAGGCTCTATCAATAAAATTCCCAGCCGCGCCTGAATCTACAAGCGCATTAAGTTGGGAATGCGGGGAAGACTCAGGGAACGTGATAGATACAAACATATATGCAACAGGGGGCTCTGGGTGAGAATGGTGCCGGCTCACCTGGGGTGACGCCAGAGTGCCCTGCCTGCTGCCTCGATTCCCAGAGGAACCAACCCGGCACCAACCGGCAGTGTGACCTCTGAGGCCACAGATGGTGCACGAGCGGGGATCCCCTCCAGTCTCCCTGCGCAGCGCCCTTCCCAGCTCCATGGGTATTGGAGAGGGAGTGCGGGAGGATGGAACCACCAGACACCGATCTGAACGTCCGCGAGTAGCCAGCAGGTTGTCCAGTCGGATGGACAGGTCCACCAGCTGGTCAAACGTGAGGGTGCTGTCTCTGGAGGCCAGCTCCTGACGAATGGGACGACTGTTTGAGGACGACACAACAGTGGTAGGCTTGATTACCAACAACGACGAGACGGCCTACAGGGAGGAGGTGAGGGCCCTCGGAGTGTGGTGTCAGGAAAATAACCTCACACTCAACGTCAACAAAACTAAGGAGATGATTGTGGACTTCAGGAAACAGCAGAGGGAACACCCCCCTATCCACATCGATGGGACAGTAGTGGAGAGGGTAGTAAGTTTTAAGTTCCTCGGCGTACACATCACAGACAAACTGAATTGGTCCACCCACACAGACAGCATCGTGAAGAAGGCGCAGCAGCGCCTCTTCAACCTCAGGAGGCTGAAGAAATTCGGCTTGTCACCAAAAGCACTCACAAACTTCTACAGATGCACAATCGAGAGCATCCTGTCGGGCTGTATCACCGCCTGGTATGGCAACTGCTCCGCCCACAACCGTAAGGCTCTCCAGAGGGTAGTGAGGTCTGCACAACGCATCACCAGGGGCAAACTACCTGCCCTCCAGGACACCTACACCACCCGATGTCACAGGAAGGCCATAAAGATCATCAAGGACAACAACCACCCGAGCCACTGCCTGTTCACCCCGCTATCATCCAGAAGGCGAGGTCAGTACAGGTGCATCAAAGCTGGGACCGAGAGACTGAAAAACAGCTTCTATCTCAAGGCCATCAGACTGTTAAACAGCCACCACTAACATTGAGTGGCTGCTGCCAACACACTGACTCAACTCCAGCCACTTTAATAATGGGAATTGATGGGAATTGATGTAAAATATATCACTAGCCACTTTAAACAATGCTACTTAATATAATGTTTACATACCCTACATTATACATCTCATATGTATACGTATATACTGTACTCTATATCATCTACTGCATCTTTATGTAATACATGTATCACTAGCCACTTTAAACTATGCCACTTTGTTTACATACTCATCTCATATGTATATACTGTACCCGATACCATCTACTCCATCTTGCCAATGCCACTCTGTACCATCACTCATTCATATATCTTTATGTACATATTCTTTATCCCTTTACACTTGTGTGTATAAGGTAGTAGTTTTGGAATTGTTAGTTAGATTACTTGTTGGTTATTACTGCATTGTCGGAACTAGAAGCACAAGCATTTCGCTACACTCGCATTAACATCTGCTAACCATGTGTATGTGACAAATAAATTTGATTTGATTTTAATGTCCTCGCGCAGACTGCAGTGGTAATAGTCGATCAGGGCCCTGTTGTTCCATCCAGCGCCGGCAGCCAGGGTCCTAAACTCCAGGGCGAACTCCTGGGCGCTCCTCGTCTCCTGCCTCATATGGTAGAGGCGCTCACCCGCCGATCAACCCTCGGGCGGGTGGTCGAAGACTGCCCGGAAGTGGCGGTTGAACTCCTCAAACTGGTCCAACGTCGCATCTCCCTCTCTCCACACGGCGTTGGCCCACTCCAGGGCTTTCCCGGTGAGGCACGAGACAAGGGCGGACACCCTCTCACGGCCCGATGGAGCCGGGTGGACGGTGGCCAGATAGAGGTCTAATTGCAATTAGAACCCCTGGCAGTTCGCAGACCTCCCGTCGTACTCCTGGGGCAAGGAGAGACAGATCCCACTGGGTTCAGGTGGGAAAGGGGCGCTCAGGAGAGTCCCCGGTTGTGCTGGTGAAGGTGCTGGAAGAACACCCTGTCTCTCCCAGCGGTCCATTGTCTGGACAACGCGATCCATGGCGGCGCCAAGATGGTGAAGCATAACTGCATGCTCCTGGACGCGCTCCTCCACCTCAATTGCCGGGGTACCTTCTCCTGCTGACTCCATAGTTCGGGTCGGTGATTCTGTAATGGGTGCGTGCTTGTTATAAACGGAAGTCGTTTAATAATAAGTGCTCACAAAACTCCGAAAACCAAAATATACAAAATAATAAAAGTGGGTACAAAACCCGTCGCACACCAGAACATAACTTGCACATAACATAAAATCAAACACTCACGACAAGGACATGAGGGGAAACAGAGGGTTAAATACACAACATGTAATTGATGGGATTGGAACCAGGTGTGAAGGAAGACAAGACAAAACCAATTGGAAAATGAAAAATGGATCAGCGATGGCTAGAAGGTTGGTGACGTAGACCGCGAAACACCGCCCGATCAAGGAGAGGGACCGACTTCGGCGGAAATCGTGACACACGCGCGCACACACACACACACACACACAACTTTTGTCCCCTTCTTTAATTTGCGTCAATCCACTACAGCATTTGCAGCCACTTCTTTCTAAAGCCATTACACACCTCCCTACACTGATTGTTAGGCAATATTGATCCATGCCTGGGTTCCAACATTATACCAATGACGTGCTGCTTAAGGCTACTCACAGTGGCTTGGGCTGACTGCTTGATCAGCTTGAGTACATTGAGGGTCCGGCTTATATTGCATAATTCAATTTGCTGGGAGACAGCACCTGGGAATAAAGTGCCATATGGTGCAGTGCTTGTTTCTGTGAAAGAGCCTCTATGAATCTCACTACGGCGTCTTCTATCTCTGCATGGAGTCCCAAAATGCACCCTATTACCTGAATAGTGCACTACTTTTGACCAAATCCCTATGAGGTTCGGGTGAAAAGTAGTGCACTGTGTAGTGAATAGGGCACCATTTGGGACGCGGGATCTGTTTGTTCTGAGTGGTTTGTGACACTGGCTGACTGGCTCTGTTGTGCGGTTTTGGTAGTAGCCGCCATTGAAGTGAAGCTATTTCTAGCAGTACATGTACGGGTGGGTACATGTTCTGCTTATTTTCAGGGGTTAAGAGGGCCTTCTTCAAACAATTATAAATGACGTAAGGGTCATAATGTTTGTCGGTTTTCTGCCTCAGTACTCGTACCTATTTGATTTCATAAAATGGGTTGAACACAACCGCCACATAGAATAAACATGGATAATGACCTATTGATTTGGAAGGGTTCAATGTGATAAGATATCTCTTGTATCTCTCCATAAGCTTCATTTTGAAAATTAAAAGCTGTTATATTCTGCCGCTTACTTCGAAACAGTACCGGACTCCAGTCATCCATGTTAATTTAGAGCATGAGGAGGGCAGGAAGTGATGTGATGCCTCATCCGTTGAATTGGTCACCCCTTTACACGTCACTAACTTAATGGCTTGCGTCCCAAATGGCACCCTATTATGGGCCATGGTTAAAAGTAGTGCACTATATACTGTAGGGTGCCTTTTGGAAAACAGTCATGGTCACCCCTTTAATGAATAGTTCACCCCTTTTACTGATTGTTTTGTTGTCTGTACTGCAGATGCCAGGGCAGACAGAGCTGAGAGGAGGAAGCTCTTCAGGCACTACACTGTGGGATCCTACGACAGCTTTGATGCGTCAAGGTAAGGATTGGTTTCAGGATTGGTCTTGGTTTACTTACTGTTTTTCCGAATGCCTATTCAAGGGGATGTTCAGAGGAAATTGGTGGAACCATGATACTCTACAGGGTGTGATATCTTCTTCTAAACTGCTATAGCATATGAGAAGTTTTGCAGACATTTATAGCTTCTGTGACGAAGATGCTGCTGACACATAACCCCTAATGTTTGGTGTCTGACTTCAGACTACAGATCTGAAGTAGCATCACCGGCCTTATTCAATTGTAAAGAATGGAGGAAGCAACTATGCACATACGGTAGTAAGCTATTCATCTGGGGGGGTCTTCGTCAGCCAATCCTCCCAGATGATGAGGCGAGGGGTGAATGTGAATTGTGAACTCAAGCGTATAAGGCACTTGGCTTATTTCATGTATTTTCTTTTTCGTTTGGGAATAGCACGTATGGGACATTGCATGTTACCCTTTTACCTGGCTTTCATGTGCATATTTCAGTTATTTCATTCATTCGTATCAACCGCATTCATTTTGTATGTCAGATCATCTACAGTAGTACTGCACTCTAATCTGTGGCGCCACTGATTACAGCACAAGAAAGGGCTCTGAGAGGACTCTTTGGATCCTTCTCTCTGGTAAAAAAAAAGCTTCTAAAAGGGTTCTTTGTGGGCGACAGGGTTCTACCTAGAACCGTACAGCGTTCTTCTACAGGTGCAAGTCCTAAGGACCTTTTTATTTCCAAGAGTGTACTGTGCCAAAGCCTTTTATGGCAAAGCAAACTTGTGCAAGTGGAGAACATTGAGGAGGAAATTGGCTGGGTGGGAGTGTGTGTGCGCGTGTATGTGTTTGTCTCCAAAGGAGAGGAGATAGGCAGGGTAGGAGTGTGCATGTGTGTGTGTGTGAAACCTCTCACTGTCAGATGGATGGTGATGTAAGAAATGCTTGAGCCCGGGGCCTCGCTTGTTCGCACTTGGGCATTCGATGCCGGGACTGTTATGCAAACAGTAACAAAGTAAGAAAAGTGTACCTAGGAAAGAAAGCACTCCATTCACAATGTCCTCAGCTTCTTCCCAGGGAACGGTCCACATGAGAAAGCATGGGGTAACTACATGTTTTAACTAACGAACATCCCAAGGAGACTGTATTGCAGCCCATGCACTAGCCTACATACCGGATGGATTTAATGGAGAGACCAAGAGAAGAGACAGAGAGATATCCTCCTCCATCCAACAGTACTAACATACAGTGCCTTCGGAAAGTATTCAGACCCCTTCCCTTTTCCCCCACATTTTGTTACGTTGCAGCCTACTTGTAAAATGAAGAAGAAATGAAGAATATCCTCATGAATCTACACACAACTCATAATGGCAAAGCGAGACAAGTTTTTTTTTAGAAATGTTTGCAAATGTATAATAAAAAAATAAGAAAAACGCAGAAGTATTCAGAACCTTTTGGAATGAGACTCAATATTGAGCTCTGGTGCATCCTGTTTCCATTGATCATATTTGAGATGTTTCTTCAACTTGATTGGAGTCCACTTGTGGTAAATTCAATTGATTGGACATGATTTGGAAAGGCACACAGTCTATATAAGGTCCCACAGTTGACAGTGCATGTCAGAGCAAAAACCAAGCCATGAGGTTGAAGGAATTGTCTGTAGAGCTTCGAAACAGGATTGTGTCGAGGAACAGATCTGAGGAAGGGTACCACAAAATGTCTGCAGCATTGAAGGTCCCCAAGAACACAGTGGCCTCCATCATTCCTAAATGGAAGAAGTTTGGAACCATTAAGGCTCTTCCTAGAGCTGGCCACCCGGCCAAACTGATCAGTCGGGGGAGAAGGGCATTGGTTAGGGAGGTGACCAAGAACCTGATGGTCACGCTGACAGAGCTCCAGAGTTCCTCTGTGGAGATGGGAGAACCTTCTTGAAGGACAACATTCTCTGCAGCACTCCACAAATCAGGCCTTTATGGTAGAGTGGCCAGACGGAAGTCACTCCTCAGTAAAAGGCACACGACAGAGTTGGAGTTGGAGTTGGCCAAAAGACACCTAAAGGACTCTGGATGATGATGAGAAACAAGATTCTCTGGTCTGGAGGAAACCTGGCAACATCCCTACGGTGAAGCATGGTGGTGGCAGCATCATGCTGTGGGGATGTTTTTCAGCGGCAGGGACTGGGAGACTAGTCAGGATCGAGGCAAAGATGAACGGAGCAAAGTACAGAGAGATCCTTGATGAAAACCTGCTGCAGAGCGCTCAGGATCTCAGACTTAGGCGAAGGTTCACCTTCCAATAGGACAACGACCCTAAGCACACAGCCAAGACAACGTAGGAGTGTCTTCAGGACAAGTCTCTGAATGTCTGTGAGTGGCCCAGCCAGAGCCCGGATTTGAACCCAATCGAAAATCTCTGGAGTGACCTGAAAATAGCTGTGCAGTGACACTCCCCATCCAACCTGACAGAGCTTGAAAGGATCTGCAGAGAAGAATGGGAGAAACTCCCCAAATACAGGTGTGCCAAGCTTGTAGAGTCATATCCAAGAAGACTCAAGGCTGTAATCGCTGCCAAAGGTGCTTCAACAAAGTACTGAGTAATGGTCTGAATACTTATGTAATTGTGATATTTCCGTTTTTTAGTTTGAATACATTTGCAAACATTTCTAAAAACCTTTGTTTGCTTTTGTCATTATGGGATATTGTGTGTAGATTGATGAAGGAAAAAAACAATTGAATCAATTTTAGAATAAGGCTGTAACGTAACAAAATGTGGAAAAACTAGAGGTCTGAATACTCTCCGAATGCACCGTACCCACCAACCAGTACAGCCAGTGTAAAGAGCAAAGTAGGTTGTCATGGACACACAGACAGTCCCTGTTACCGGTGCTGTGATGGCTGTTTGCATGCTGCTCTGCTCATCTGCTCTGGCATGGGGGGTGACAGAGGTGAGGGACTTCAGCATGGTCCCAGATCTGTTGCTGCTGTCTTGCCAACTCAACATAGCATAGCAGATCTGGGCCTTGCCAACTCAGCCCGAAACAAACTGATCTGGGACCAGGCTATAGGGACAGAGCCTCTCTGTAAACTTGGCCAGGCTTCTGGTTTGCTCAACAGACAACATATTTGGGGATTGGTCCTCTTGACCAGTTGCATTGTTGCACTGCACTGCTCCAATAAATGAATGTAATCTCTTCAAACGTCTGTTGATGTTCAAGCTACAGTGTAATCTCTTAATACATGTAGCAGAAAGGAGACTACTACTGATTAGCTTGGTAAATACTGTCTGCATTGAGATTTGTCTCCTTTCTGCTTCACGTAATGACATATTTCACGGTAGCCTTTTGGGATAGCTATAGGCTGCCTTCTGGGTTCATACTAGGATATTGGAATATAGATGATTAGACTCTGTTTCCTGAAGGTCTGTGGAACACCCTTACAAAACGATTGCAGTCAGAGTGCAGTACAACCGCAGTGTGCTGCAAATACTGCATCCAAAATAAATAAAAAATAGTTTACTGCAGTAATTTTGCAGTGTAACTGCAGTTAGAGTGCAGTATAACTTCAGTTCAACTGCAGTCCACTGCAGTTATTCTGCAGAATCTACCATAACCTTGTTGCACTATGACAGCGTTTCCCAAACTCAGTCCTCAGGACCCCAAGCACATTTTGGTTTTGCCCTAGCACTACACAGCTGATTCAAATGATCAAAGCTCGATTATGATTAGTTGATCATTTGAATCAGCTGTGTAGTGATAGGGCAAAAACCAAACCTGCACCCCTTGGGGTCCAGAGGACCGAGTTTAGGAAACCCTGCACTATGATGACCTGTAGCGTCACTTTGGTCCTGGAATACTATGACTAGCTCCCATTCTGATCACCAGCTCAAAGTAGAACAGGTTACCATGGCAACCGAGCATCCCACCACAATCACGCTGCTACCTCTGCTGCTCTCCCTTCAAGTTCCTCTTTGGAACCCAACCAAAGCATTGAACACAATACTAACTCTGGAATGATGTCTACTTCTGTAGCCTGGTTTATGACAATCAGGCTGACCTACTGTTTTTATTCAAGCATAGGCCTACCAGATTGGAAGAATGACATTTAGATTGTCCATGCATCTGAAATGGTTAACTACTTCTACTCCAGGGGTTCTTGAGAATGAAATTCAGCAAATTCTTCTTGAGAAAATAATAAGTGAGCGCTTTTCATGTATTTTTTCACCAAATTGTGTATTCTTTCTTTTGGCACAATATTGGTATAATTATTTGTTTAGTTAAAGGCTATTTACTCCAATAAATCACATTACTGCATGTTGGTCTGCATGCAATTTTGCAAACATATGTAGGCTAAATAGCCTAACTCTTCTCAGCTTTCACCCATGATACAGATGTTCATCCAGATGTTGCTGTATACACAGAATAATACGAAATCTCTGAGACCAGGTTGCATACACTAAAGGATACTGCCGACTGAGGGATGACATACATTTGATAGGCAGGCTATGGGTGGTCGCTTCCACTAAATTGAAATAAATTACTCCAAATCGCCTGTCTTCATTCATCCATTAATTCATTTGTTCGTTCATTCATCCACTCAGCTTTGCACCCTATAGGCTACCCCTCACCGCTCCCTCCCTCCATCCTTCCCAGAGCCGCTGGCTTTTCAGAAACATTTTTTTCTCTTTTCTTCTAATGTTAACTGCTTTTGATTTTGCTCTCCTTTGGGTGGAAATGTTTTCTCTCCGCTGTCTCCGGCTCCACCCGTTTTTTGTTTTGTTTTGCCTCAACGTTTTTGGCAAAGGTGGACTTAATCTTTGGAGGAGCACTGTGACGGTGCGCTGTCGCTGTCACATCGACACAGGGAGCATCACTCATTACCATAATTGATTAATTCGGTGTGCAGCCGACGAGCTGTCATGATGAAGCACTCGGGGCGAGCAGCTGTGGCTATGATGCGGATGATAGGATGTAGTAACAACGGTCGCTTTGCGCGGAATTTTCTCCACAGCGACTGTGTTATTGACGAGAAGACGGTAGTTCTACAGAAGAAGGATAATGAGGGATTCGGGTTTGTGCTGCGAGGGGCGAAAGGTAGGAGACGGACCCTTAACTTAGTGTCTGTCTGTTGCTCCCTTGTTATGTTCATGTGTCGTCCCCGGTCCACGTTGCAATATTTGTTTCCGTTGCGTCAGTGATGAGAATCACACACATATTGCTTATTATGCACCCATGCTGTTTTCAACACCCACTTCCTTCCATAGAAATTCCAATACTTTTTTTCCCCTTCTGTTGACGACCGTGTGATAGTTTTTGTGTTGTAGCTCATTCTCAAGTCAGCTCTGCCCCATATCATGTTTTGTGTGACCACCATAATAAGTTTAATATTGGTGCCTATAGGAGCCTATAATAACTGAATAACTACTGATATTCTGTTGACTTAAACAGCTTCCCCCGTCACAAACATATGTGCCTGATCAAGTAGACAATTATTTCAAATCTCATACCCAGAGCCTCTGCATCTGCTCCATAGAGTAGAAATGAACATAAGCTACTGTATTGAATGAGCAGACTAACAACGGCCTTTGGAGTTTTCTTCATGGCTGATTTATTGCAAGTGTCACTTGTCACCACCGGTTTCTTGGAGGTGCTGTGACTTCAGTTCTGCAAGAGAAAGATGCTACACAGTATTCATGTGACATCTGTAGCAATCTGCAACATCTAAACTGAAGTTAACTTTGATGTGACTTTGCTGATATTTGTAAAAAAAAAAAAAATATCTGCTTACATTGGTTTAGGTGTGTAGTATCTGGCATGCGATCCTGTCTGATCTGCAGTTTGTCAGATCTGCAGTTTGAGACACACACACACACACACACACACACACACACACACACAGCTCTCTACTGAACTGTACACAGTCAGTGCATGGAATTTATTTGGACCAGGTCTGGAGGGGTGAATGATGCGTCTCCCTAGCTCCAAACCTCTGCTGCAGCCCCAGCCCTAGCCCACAGTCTCTGTCGCTGTCCCTGGCCAGACAGCATGATTATGCCACTAAGCTGTGATTACATTGCCATTGTTTTCTACATGCATGTTTTCCGTGTCTTACTGATAATTACATTGCGTTAGGATGATCCCGTCTAAATACAAATGTTACTGCAATATTGCTGTAATGATGTTCCTGCATGTATTACCGTATATCGTCAATGCACGCACAGCTTCCATGTCCATGTGTTTGTGCGTACACGCGTACGCAACACGGTTTGCAACGTCGTCATATTATTTGGTCCAGTAAAACATGTTTTCCATTTCCCAGATGGTGTCTGTTTTGAATGTTGACATTCAAAGGTGTTCCACATTACACTGTTGCATTGAATTGAATGACCTGTATTACAAATGTGCAGAAATGATACTGTCCCAGTGACATCGCTTCCCTGCATTTCTCACCTTCTCTTCTCTCTCTGACTTTACCTGGGACGTTGCCTGGCCCTGCTCACCCACCCCTCCAGCGGACACGCCTATCGAGGAGTTTACTCCCACCCCTGCCTTCCCCGCCTTGCAGTACTTGGAGTCTGTGGACGAGGGCGGGGTTGCGTGGCGGGCGGGGCTTCGCAACGGAGACTTCCTCATCGAGGTAAGGAAACATAGTCTTTCTCAATTCATCTCTCCTCGATTGCTTGTGTCCTCTCTCCTTGCCTCCTCCATAAAATGCATTGGAAAAGAAGGTCTGGGATGTGGGATTCAAACGTTCCTTCCTGGACTTGGAAGATTCCTTTTCAGTGTGAAGAATTTGTGATGATTATGTGTCTTTTGAAACTGGATGGGAGGTCTGTCTGAAAGCATTTATGAATGTGGGCCCGACAAGCTCCATAAGCATGGGTCTCTTTTATGGGAATTTAGGGTAGTTTACTCCATTTAGCATTTAGAGTTTTGTTTGACCCAGAAAATAATGGCTTTCAGAACAGCCAATTCTGGCATAGTTTTCAGAAAGATTCCTCATGAACCTACTTAATGAGAAATCTGTGTTCTGTTAATGCTGAAATAAGGAATACTACGCTACTGTGCTGAAAGATTGTTTTTTGGCTGCACCTCGTCTCATGTTGGTTGAAGCGCTGTCTGCTCCCCTCCTGAACTACTGTAACGTCCTCAGAGTTGTGCTCAGAGTCACTCCCATGCAGTACACTGTCCAGTTCTGTCTGTCAGTCTTTTTGGGTTGTAAGGCGATTTGAGTTCATCCCCAAGCATAGCCTGAAATCCAAACCGATACGTTCCGCTTCACTGTCGTTTCCCCAAACGTAACAGGATGAACAGTTAAATTCCAGGCTAACTCAGACAGTCACTATGGATTAGATTTCCACTTGAACACAGCACATACTGTAGTATTGCGTAGCACTCACCTCCTCTTGCTGTGGATTTATCTTCCCTTTGTCAGGACAGTGCTTCACCTAAATTCTTTATTTATTTACTTCATTGTCTTAACATTTGACCACAACAGGTTGTGGTGGAACAGACCCTCTGGTCTAGTAGTTGAGATGAATGAATGAATGAATGCTTGAACAGACTAGGGAGAGGAGAGGTCCGTTCCAGTTCATCCTTTTTTCCATGGCTGTCACTTCAGTTCTATGTCAGCAAAACAAATGCATTTTGCGCTTGAAAAATTCAGAACTCCAACTCAGCATACCCCGTGTACTGTGTGAATGTTTTATAGGCACGTCCTAGATTTCATCCGTGTCGGTGTTCTTCAGTGTGTTACTTCAACAGAACTACAATGAGATTGTATTTCTAGGGTTACTTCAACAGGGTCGGGTGGAAGTCATTTTGTACTACAAGGCAGAATAGAGAGGAGATAACGATTGGCCATCTGTCTTCCTAGAGCATACAGACGTCGTGTTCATGGACTCATTGGGCGCTGAACAGCCTGTGTTTTTAAAATCAGCTGTCAGAGCAGGACGGTGATGATGTTACAAAACAAGGGGGGGGACATCAACTACACTGTAAAAATAGACAGAGTCAAAACACAGTGATTGTGTAACGAAACCCTGAAAATTAGTGTACCTAAACTGAGATGTGGTGTTTGAACGTAAACCCAACGTCTACGTGTTCTGATACACAGAAAGTCTTTTTAAAAACAGAATAGAAGTACTCTGAATAACACCCAAAGGGGTTATTCAAAACACACACATTTTTTTTTTTTTTTTTTTTGCAGACTGTCTCTCATATTGTCAAGTGGTTTAGAAATGCAAATGGTTTATAGCCAGAATATTGATTGATGATAAGGGCCGATGGAGAATAGGTTTTTTCCACCTTCATTCTTTTCAGTGATTTATTTATTTATTTAGACAGATTAGAAACAAGAGGGAAACAGGTAAGGAGTGAAAGTGGGACAGGTAGAAGTGGGACAGGTGGAAGTGGGAATTCAACCTCCAACTTCAAATGGAATGTCATTGTAATTTTACACACTCAACCAGACAGCCGCACTGTAAAAAAAATATATTATGGGGTGAATTATGGGGTGAACAAAAAAACAGCAACATATAATTAATATAAATGAATGCAAGTCATTTCAATGTTTTGTTAATTTCATTTGACCCCAAAAATGTAAGAACAAATCCAACGTAATATGTTGCTCCAAATGTCAGTGTCTTTTATGAGGACAACCAAAGACAGAGGACATTGAATGATTTAACTCATTGGAAGTCTGGTTCTAATCTCCTATCCTGCTCTGTTTTGAAAGTGTCGTGTGTGTTTAAAAAATGCTCAGACTTAATGAGTATTTTACGCTACGTTGTTTGCATGTTTGACGAGAGAAACGTATACTTCCATATGAGTATTAAGCAGGTCGTTGTGCCATGAGGCTCAATCAATCATGATGAACGGATATCAAAACCGTCAGACCACCCATTCCTACATTCCCAACTTTAAATGGTAGAGATAATTACAGTATCCTGCCATTTGTTATGTAAAACCTCTCGTTACTGCTGGTGAATTGAGCCCTGAGCTCAACAATGCCTGCCAAAATGTGTTAAACTGGCAAGTGACCAGATACATAAATCAGTGTTAAACATCAAAATATTCCAGAAGAAGGGATCTAATTCTTCACTAGACAGGAGGTGAAACACCATAACAGTGTTTAGAAGCTATACAAAGAGGAAACGACACCAAAAGAGGAGGGATCTAATTCTGCATGGTTTCAAAAACGTCTCAGGATGGTGTGTTTCAGTACCACAGCAAAGTTAAGGTTTCATCTCCTTCGCATTGGTGGCAGCTCAGTTGCCACTAGTTTTGTGTTACAAAACACTTAATTGTAACAGTTTTGAATAGAGTACAGTGGTGTATGTCTTGCAGCTAAACTAATATCGTCCTACCACTTCCCATATTACTGTATAGTCAAGCTAGAGATAGCCCCAGGGAATTGTCCCTTTGTGTTCAAAGTTGTTGTCGTGCTATTACAGTCTATTAATCACGGGAAGCTTTAAGATTTGTCACACTTCTCCCGTCTTTTTGGTGATTATTCCTCAGAATAAGATTTGATCTTGATTTGATGTCATCCAACTAGCCAATAATGTACATCATTGCCCATGAAATATTACATTATTTAGCTCAACAGTAAATTCCTGTCAAATAGTATGATGACATTACAGCAAATCTGTGCCCTGGTTGGGGGACAATGGCAGTCGGGAGTTCACAGCTTGGTCATCCCCAACAGACCATCTCCAATGTCCTTGCAGGCTGCCAGTTAAACCCCTGTTTAATGGTCCAGTCAATACTTGAGATGTGGATAGCTTTGGGAACGGGGATGGAGGGTTTAAAGCCTGTCGGGTGTTGTGGGTGCATCTCTTGGGGATGTGTAGGTGAAGGTTTATCGCCTGTCTTCAGGGAGAGGGGGTGCTGCTCTACAGATGGGTGTGTCTGGGACCTCAGAGTGATCTGTCTCGTAGGCCCTTCACTCTATTAGTGATCTGTCTCTTATTCCCTTCACTCTATTAGTGATCTGTCTCTTATTCCCTTCACTCTATTAGTGATCTGTCTCTTATTCCCTTCACTCTATTAGTGATCTGTCTCTTATTCCCTTCACTCTATTAGTGATCTGTCTCTTAGGCCCTTCACTCTATCAGTGATCTGTCTCTTAGGCCCTTCACTCTATCAGTGATCTGTCTCTTAGGCCCTTCACTCTATCAGTGATCTGTCTCTTAGGCCCTTCACTCTATTAGTGATCTGTCTCTTAGGCCGTTCACTCTATTAGTGATCTGTCTCTTAGGCTCTTCACTCTATCAGTGATCTGTCTCTTAGGCCCTTCACTCTATTAGTGATCTGTCTCTTATTCCCTTCACTCTATCAGTGATCTGTCTCTTATTCCCTTCACTCTATTAGTGATCTGTCTCTTAGGCCCTTCACTCTATCAGTGATCTGTTTCTTAGGCCCTTCACTCTATTAGTGATCTGTCTCTTAGAGTGAAGAGACTATCAGTGATCTGTCTCTTAGGCCCTTCACTCTATTAGTGATCTGTCTTTTAGGCCCTTCACTCTATTAGTGATCTGTCTCTTAGGCCCTTCACTCTATTAGTGATCTGTCTCTTAGGCCGTTCACTCTATTAGTGATCTGTCTCTTAGGCCCTTCACTCTATTAGTGATCTGTCTCTTAGGCCCTTCACTCTATTAGTGATCTGTCTCTTAGGCCCTTCACTCTATCAGTGATCTGTCTCTTAGGCCCTTCACTCTATTAGTGATCTGTCTCTTATCCCCTTCACTCTATTAGTGATCTGTCTCTTAGGCCCTTCACTCTATCAGTGATCTGTCTCTTAGGCCCTTCACTCTATCAGTGATCTGTCTCTTAGGCCCTTCACTCTATTAGTGATCTGTCTCTTAGGCCCTTCACTCTATCAGTGTCTGTCTCTGAGGCCCTTCACTCTATTAGTGATCTGTCTCTTAGGCCCTTCACTCTATTAGTGATCTGTCTCTTAGGCTCTTCACTCTATCAGTGATCTGTCTCTTAGGCCCTTCACTCTATTAGTGATCTGTCTCTTATTCCCTTCACTCTATCAGTGATCTGTCTCTTATTCCCTTCACTCTATTAGAGATCTGTATCTTAGGCCCTTCACTCTATTAGTGATCTGTCTCTTAGAGTGAAGAGACTATCAGTGATCTGTCTCTTAGGCCCTTCACTCTATTAGTGATCTGTCTCTTAGGCCCTTCACTCTGTTAGTGATCTGTCTCTTAGGCCGTTCACTCTATTAGTGATCTGTCTCTTAGGCCCTTCACTCTATTAGTGATCTGTCTCTTATTCCCTTCACTCTCTTAGTGATCTGTCTCTTATTCCCTTCACTCTATTAGTGATCTGTCTCTTATTCCATTCACTCTATCAGTGATCTGTCTATTAGGCCCTTCACTCTATTAGTGATCTGTCTCTTATTCCCTTCACTCTATTAGTGATCTGTCTCGTAGGCCCTTCACTCTATCAGTGATCTGTCTCTTAGGCCCTTCACTCTATTAGTGATCTGTTTCTTAGGCCCCTCACTCTATCAGTGATCTGTCTCTTAGGCCCTTCACTCTATTAGTGATCTGTCTCTTAGGCCGTTCACTCTATTAGTGATCTGTCTCTTAGGCTCTTCACTCTATCAGCGATCTGTCTCTTAGGACCTTCACTCTAACAGTGTCTGTCTCTTAGGCCCTTCACTCTATTAGTGATCTGTCTCTTAGGCCCTTCACTCTATTAGTGATCTGTCTCTTAGGCTCTTCACTCTACCAGTGATCTGTCTCTTAGGCCCTTCACTCTATTAGTGATCTGTCTCTTAGGCCCTTCACTCTATCAGTGATCTGTCTCTTATTCCCTTCACTCTATTAGTGATCTGTCTCTTAGGCCCTTCCCTCTATTAGTGATCTGTCTCTTAGAGTGAAGAGACTATCAGTGATCTGTCTCTTAGGCCCTTCACTCTATTAGTGATCTGTCTCTTAGACCCTTCACTCTATTAGTGATCTGTCTCTTAGGCCCTTCACTCTATCAGTGATCTGTCTCTTAGAGTGAAGAGACTATCAGTGATCTGTCTCTTAGGCCCTTCACTCTATTAGTGATCTGTCTCTTAGACCCTTCACTCTATTAGTGATCTGTCTCTTAGGCCGTTCACTCTATTAGTGATCTGTCTCTTAGGCCGTTCACTCTATCAGTGATCTGTCTCTTAGGCCCTTCACTCTATCAGTGATCTGTCTCTTAGGCCCTTCACTCTATTAGTGATCTGTCTCTTAGGCCCTTCACTCTATCAGTGATCTGTCTCTTATCCCCTTCACTCTATCAGTGATCTGTCTCTTAGGCCCTTCACTCTATCAGTGATCTGTCTCTTAGGCCCTTCACTCTATCAGTGATCTGTCTCTTATTCCCTTCACTCTATCAGTGATCTGTCTCTTAGCCCCTTCACTCTATCAGTGATATGTTACTATTAGGAGTGTGAATGTTAATATGTATTAAACAAAATTGAGATCCTTAATGTTAGGAAAATAAATATATAAACCTGTAAGGAAGAGGCAAACTTTAGGCTACTTTGGTGAATTTGCGAGGCATGCAAGATAAGACTTTGCAACATAAAGATTAACAAATCAAATCAAATGTTATTTGTCACATGCACCAAATACAACTTCTGTAGACTTTAGAGTGAAATGCTTGCTTATGAGCCCTTCCCAATAATGCTGAGTTTAAAAATAACATTACTAATTAACTAGTAACACAAGAGTAATAAAATAAAGCACACAAGAATGGAGCAGGGAGTACCAGGGAGTACCAGATCAAAACAGGGAGTACCAGTATATACAGGGAGTACCAGTATATACTGGGAGTACCAGGGAGTACCAGATCAAAACAGGGAGTACCAGATCAAAACAGGGAGTACCAGTATATACAGGGAGTACCAGATCAATACAGAGAGTACCAGTATATACAGGGAGTACCAGGGAGTACCAGATCAATACAGGGAGTACCAGTATATACAGGGAGCACCAGGGAGTACCAGTATATACAGGGAGTACCAGGGAGTACCAGATCAATACAGGGAGTACCAGTACCAGATCAATGTGCAGGGGTTCAAGGTATTTTAGGTAAGTATGTACATGAAGGCAGGATAAAGTAACTAGACATCAGGAGTAATAAGAGTCTAATTAAAAACAAAGTAGAAGCAGAACAATAGGAGTGTACTTGTGTGTGTGTGTGTGTGTGTGTGTGTGTGTGTGTGTAATGTGTTTGAATGTGTGTTTGTGTTGTGTCGGTATGCGTGTGGGTTTTGTATGTGTGTGTGTAATGTGTATGAATGTGTGTTTGTGTTGTGTCGGTATGTGTGTGTGTGTGTGTGTGTGTGTGTGTATGTAGTGTAGTGTATGTGAATGTGCACACATTCTTTCTCCCTCCCCCGTCCTCTCTCTCCTTCGCACTGGCTCGACTGCTCTTTCTCTTTGCAAAGGATGTGAGTGTGTGTTCAGTCTTCAGTCTGTTGCATGTAGAATATCCTAGCCCAATATGTCCCAACCCTTTTCGGTTACTTTTTTCTCTGCCCGGGGGGACTCTGAGGTCCTGCATGGAAATACTTTGAGAAGTTAAATTAGATGGTGCCAGGTGGAACTTAATGATTTCAAAAAAATTATTTAACAGAAAACCTGTTTAAAATGGTCACATTTGTCACATCCCTAGTTACTATCCCTTGTTCTTTTCGCTGCGAGAAAGTGTGTTGTTTTTCTTTGGGTGGCCTCTGGTTCTGGCTGCTCCACTTTATTACAGATGTTGGCCAGCCAAGACTTCATTTAAAGAAGCAGACCAATGCTGCTATGCAGTTGGTTGTGCCAGGAATATAGCCCAATAACCTATTGTGACACTGTAGTCTAGGTTACTTTGGTGATCCACTGTTGTCCACTGTGACAGTAGCTCAAGTTGTAGATGCTGTCCACTGTGACGTGGTGCTGAATCTCTGATTGTCTCTGTTACAGTGTGTTTCCTTACTTTAGCACTCTAGCATATAGCTGTATGCTGGAAAGAAAATACCAACACCACATGTATATGAATATTGTATACAGTGCATTCGGAATGTATTCAGACCCATTGACTTTTTCCACATTTTGTTACATTACAGCCTTATTTTAAAATGGATTTAATACAAACATTTCCTCATCAATCTACACACAATACCCCATAATGATAAAGCGAAAACAGGTTTTTTGACAAATGTATTACAAAAAAAAGTATTCAGATCCTTTGCTATGAGACTCGAAATTGAGCTCAGGTGCATCCTGTTTCCATTGATCGTCAAAGGAAGGATGAATGGAGCAAAGTACAGAGAGATCCTTGATGAAAACCTGTTAGAGCGCTCAGGACCTCAGACTTGGGGCAAAGGTTCCCCTTTGGGAGTACCAGGGAGTATCAGTATATACACCGACCCTAAGTACACAGCCAAGACAACGCAGGAGTGGCTTCGGGACAAGTTTCTGAATGTCCATGAGTTGCCCAGCCAGAGCCCGGACTTGGAACCCATTCGCACATCTCTGGAGAGACCTGAAAATAGCTGTGCAGCGACACTCCCCATCCAACCTGACCGAGCTTGAGAGGATCTGCAGAGAAGAATGGGAGAAACTCAAATACAGGTGTGCCAAGCTTGTAGCGTTATACCCAAGAAGACTCAAGGCTGTAATTGCTGCCAAAGGTGCTTCAACAAAGTACTGAGTAAAGGGTCTAAATACTTATGTAAATGTGATATTTCCGTTTGTATTCTTTTATGCATTTGCAAAAAAAAATAACCCATTTTTCCTTAGTATTCATGGGGTGTCGTGTGTATGTTGATGAAGGAAGGAAACTATTTAATCCATTTTAGAATAAGGTGTAATAACGTGACAAAATGTGGAAAAGGTCAAGGGGTCTGAATACTTAACAAATGCTCTGTATGTATGTTGAATGTGTATATTGAATATGTATATTGAATGCACCTATTCAGTATACTGTGTTTCATCTCGTCTCCTCTCTCACATCTCTACTTTTATTTTCTCCTCACGGTTGTAGCCTACTTTTTCTCTGTTGTTTTTCCAGATAGACACATAGCTCTGCGTTCTGTTAAAGCCCAGTAAACAGAGTACTGTTGTCAGTGAGCTTGTGTCAGCTTTTCGTTGCTAACGGAATTATTCAACATTTGGTCCAAATGAGCATTCATGCTGCATGAACACCAACCTATCCAGGAGGTACACACACAGCAGTCAAATTAAGTGGCTGTATATGCTTAGGTGAATGCTGAAGGAATTACTGAGGTACTGGAAGTGGGAAGCCCATAGGGTCACGGCAGGTTGTAATATGGTTTGTTAATGCACATAGTGGATGTACAGTTGAAGTTGAGGTTTACATTCACTTAGGCTGGAGTCATTAAAACTCGTTTTTCAACCACTCCACACATTTTTTGTAAACAAACTATAGTAGTTTTGGCAAGTTGGGTTGGGCATCTACTTTGTGCCTGTAATTTTTCCAACAATTGTTTACAGACATCACAATATCATATATATCACAATTCCAGTGGGTCAGAAGTTTACATACACTAAGGTGACTGTGCCTTTAAACAGCTTGGAAAATTCCAGAAGATGATGTCATGGCTTTAGAAGCCTCTGATTGGAGGTGTACCTGTGGATGTATTTCAAGGCATACCTTCAAGCTCAGTGCCTCTTTGCTTGACATCATAGGAAAATCAAAAGAAATCAGCCAGGACCTCAGAAAAACAATTTGAGACCTCGACAAGTCTCGTTCATCCTTGGGAGCTACTTCCAAACACCTGAAGGTACCACGTTCATCTGTACAAACAATAGCACACAAGTATAAACACCATGGGACCACATGGCCGTCATACCGCTCAGTAAGGAGACGCGTTCTGTCTCCTAGAGATTAACATACTTTGATGCGGAAAGTGCAAATCAATCCCAGAACAACAGCAAAGGACCGTGCGAAGATGCTGGAGGAATCAGGTACAAATGTATCTATATCCACAGTAAAACGAGTCCTATATTGACATAACCTGAAAGGCCGCTCAGCAAGGAAGAAGCCACTGCTCCAAAAGCACCATTAAAATACCAGACTACGGCTTGCAACTGAACATGGGGACAAAGATCTTTTTTTATTTTTTTTTATTGTCCTCTGGTCTGGCCATAATGACCATTGTTATGTTTGGAGGAAAAAGGGGGAGGCTTGCAAGCCGAAGAACACCAACCCAACCATGAAGCATGGGGGTGGCAGAATCATGTTGTGGGGGTGCTTTTCTGCATGAGGGATTGGTGCACTTCACAAAATAGATGGCATCACGAGGCAGGATACTTTTGTGGATATATTGAAGCAACATCTCAAAACATCAGTCAGGAAGTTAAAGCTTGGTCGCAAATGAGTCTTCCAAATGGACAATGACTCCAAGTATACTTCCAGAGATGTGGAAAAATGGCTTAAAGTCAAGGTATTGGAGTGGCCATCACAAAGCCCTGACCTCAATCCTATAGAACATTTGTGGGCTGAACTGAAAAAGCGTGTGAGAGCCAGGAGGCCTACAAACCTGACTCAGTTACACCACCTCTGTCAGGAGGAATGGGCCAAAATTCACCTAACTTATTGTGGGAAGCCTCTGGAAGGCTACCCAAAACGTTTGACCCAAGTTAAACAATTTAAAGGCAATGCTACCAAATACTAATTGAGTGTATGTAAACTTCTGCCTCACTGGGAATGTGATGAAAGAAATAAAAGCTGAAATAAAACATTCTCTCTACTATTATTCTGACATTTCACATTCTTAAAATAAAGTGGTGATCCTAACTGACCTCAGACAGGGAACTTTTACTAGGATTAAATGTCAGGAATTGTGAAAAACTGAGTTTAAATGTATCTGGCTAAGGTAAACTTCCGACTTCAACTGTATATTTACATAAACATGTATGTATGGCTCTGGTAGTGAAGATAATATGACAGTGCTGCTGGCCTGAACGGCCATGGCCAAACGGACCTCCACATATACTCCGGCTCCAATTTAACCAATTGACAATATACACTGAGTGTACAAAACATTAAGAACACCTGCTCTTTCCATGACATAGACAGACCAGGTGAATCCAGGTGAAAGCTATGATCCATTTATTGATGTCACTTCTTAAATCCACTTCTTAAATCCACCACTAGATTAATCAAATCAAATTGTATTTGTCACATACTCCGAATACAAGTGGTGTAGTAGACCTTACCATGAAATGCTTAGTTCCAAGCCCTTAACCAACAATGCAGTTGAAAAAAATAGTCAAGAAAATATTTACAAAATAAACTAAAGTGAAAAAAACCTATAAAAATAAAATCAAAAATTAACGCAAGAAATGTACGTAACAATAATGAGGATATACACAGGGTACAGGGTACAGGTTAGTCATGGTCATTTGTAAAGTGACTATGCATAGATAATAAACAGCGAGTAGCAGCAGTGTGAAAACAAAGGGGGGTCAATGTAAATAGTCCGGGTGGCCATTTGATGAATTGTTCAGCAGTCTCATGGCTTGTGTGTAGAAGCTGTTAAGAAGCTTTTTGGTCCTAGACTTGGCGCCCCGGCACCCCTTGCCGTGTGGTAGCAGAGAGAACAGTCTATGACTTGGGTGACTGGAGACAATTTTTGAGGCCTTCCTCTGACACTGCCTAGCACTGGACCCCAGTGATGTACTGGGCCCTACGCACTACGCTCTGTATTGGACAGGATGCCGAGCAGTTACCATACCAGACGTTGATGGAACTGGTCAGGATGCTCTTGATAGTGCAGCTGTATAACTTAGTGAACATTTGGGGACCCATGCCAAATCTTTTCAGTCTCCTGAGGTGGAAAAGGTATTGTCGTGCCCTCTTCACAACTATCATGGCGTGTTTGGACCATGCTAGTTTGTTGGTGATGTGGACACCAAGGAACTTGAAACTCTCGCTCCACTTCAGCCCCGTCAATGTTAATGGGGGCCTGTTTGGCCCTCCATTTCCTATGATCCACAATCAGCTCCTTAGTCTTGCTCACATTGAGGGACAGGTTGTTGTCCTGACACCACACTGCCAGGTCTCTGACCTCTGCCCTATAGGCTGTCTCATCATTGTGGTCAGCTAACTTAATGATGGTGTTGGAGTTGTGCTTGGACATGCAGTCTTGGGTGAACAGGGATTACAGGAGGGGACTAAGTACACACCCCTGAGGGGCCGCAGTGTTGAGGATCAGTGTGGCAGATGTGTTGTTGCCTAACCTTACCACCTGGGGGTGGCCTGTCAGAAAGTCCAGAATCCAGTTGTAGAGGGAGGTGTTTAGCACCAGGGTCCTTAGCTTAGTGATGAGCTTTGTGTGCACTATGGTGAACGCTGGGCTATAGTCAATGAACAGCATTCTCACATAGGTGTTATTTTTGTCCAGGTGTGAAAGGGCAGTGTGGAGTGCGATTGAGATTGCGTCATCTGTGGATCTGTTGGGGCGGTATGCTAATTGGAGTGGGTCTAGGGTTTCCGGGATGATGGTGTTGATGTGAGCCTTGACCAGCCTTTCAAAGCATTTCATGGCTACCGACGTGAGTGCTACGGGGCGGGAATCATTTAGACAGGTTTACCTTCACTTTCTTGGGTACAGGGACTATGGTAGTCTGTTTGAAACATGTTGGTATTACAGACTTAATCAGGGAGAGGTTGAAAATGTCAGTGAAGACACTTGCCTGTTGGTCCGCGTATGCTTTGAGTACATGTCCTGGTAATATGTCTGGCCCCGCGGCTTTGTGAATTTTGACCTGTTTAAAGGTCTTGCTCACATCGGCTACAGGGAGCGTGATCACACAGTCGTCCGGAAGACCCGGTGCTCTCATGCATGCTTCAGTGATGATTGCCTCAAAGCGAGCATGAAAGGCATTTAGCTCATCTGGTAGGCTTGCATCACTGGGCAGCTCGCGGCTGGGTTTGCCTTTGTAGTCTGTAATATTTTTCAAGCCCTGCTACATCCAACGAACGTCAGAGCCGGTGTAGTAGGGTTCAATCTTAGTCTTGTATTGACACTTTGCCTATTTATGGTTCGTCTGAGGGCAGCTCTAGCATTTGGATGTTTCCTGTAATCCATGGCTTCTGGTTGGGAAATGTACGTCACCGTGGGGATGACAATGTCGATGCAATTATTGAAGAAGCCGGTGATTGAGGTGGCATATTCCTCAATGCCATTGGATAATTCCCGGAACATTTTCCAGTCTGTGCTAGCAAAACAGTCCTGTAGCGTAGCATCCGCGTCATCTGACCACTTCCGTATTGAGCGAGTCACTTGTACTTCCTGGTTTAGTTTTTGCTTATAAGCAGGAATCAGGAGGATAGAATTATGGTCAGATTTGCCAAATGGAGGGCGAAGGAGAGCTTAGTATGTTTCTCTGTGTGTGGAGTAAAGGTGGTCTAGAGTTTTTTCCCTCTGGTTGCACATGTGACATGCTGGTAAAAATGAGGTAAAACAGATTTAAGTTTGCCTGCATTAAAGTCCCCAGATACTAGGAGTGCCGCCTCTGGATGAGCATATTCTTGTTTGCTTATGGCCTTACACAGCTCGTTGAGTGCGGTCTTAGTGCCAGCATCGGTTTGTGGTGGTAAATAGACAGCTACGAATATTATAGATGAAAACTCTCTTGGTATATATTGTGTTTTCTACAGCTATTCTACCTCAGGCAAGCAATACCTTGAGACTTCTTTAACCTGCTGTCTACCAAACCCGGATCCGGGATTCTATTTACAGACCTAAGCTCATTACCATAACGCAACGCTAACTATTCATGAAAATCGCAAATGAAATAAATATGCCATCTCTCAAGCTTAGCCTTTTGTAAACAACACTGTCATCTCAGATTTTCAAAATATGCTTCTCAACCATAGGAAAACAATCATTTGTGTAAAAGTGGCTAGCTAGCGTAGCGTTTAGCGTTAGCATTAGCGTTAGCATCCAGCACGCAAGATTTCAACAAAAACATAAAAGCCTTCAAATAAAATCATTTACCTTTGAAGAACTTCGGATGTTTTCAATGAGGAGACTCTCAGTTAGATAGCAGATGCTCAGTTTTTCCCAAAAAGATTCTTTGTGTATTAGAAATAGCTCCGTTTTGCACATCACATTTGGCTACCAAAAAAAAACGAAAATTCAGTCCTCAAAACGCGAACTTTTTTCCAAATTAACTCCATAATATCGACTGAAAACATGGCAAACGTTGTTTAGAATCAATCCTCAAGGTGTTTTTCACATATCTCTTCAATGATATATCGTTCGTGGAAGCATGGTTTCTCCCCTCAATCAAATGGAAAAGTACAAGCAGCTGGCGTTTGCGCACCGAATTCCTTATTTTATTTTTTTGAATTTTACCCCTTTTTCTCCCCAATTTCGTAGTATCCAATTGTTGTAGTAGCTACTATCTTGTCTCATCGCTACAACTCCCGTACGGGCTCGGGAGAGACGAAGGTTGAAAGTCATGCGTCCTCCGATACACAACCAACCAAGCCGCTGCTTCTTTAACACAGCGCACATCCAACCCGGAAGCCAGCCGCACCAATGCGCCGGAGGAAACACCGTGCACCTGGCCACCTTGGCTAGCATACACTGCGCCCAGCCCGCCACAGGAGTCGCTGGTGCGCGATGAGACAAGGACACCCCTACCGACCAAGCCCTCCCTAACCCGGGCGACGCTAGGCCAATTGTGCGTCGCCCCACGGACCTCCCGGTCGCGGCCGGTTACGACAGAACCTGGGCGCGAACCCAGGACTCTGATGGCACAGCTGGCGCTGCAGTACAGCGCCCTTAACCACTGCGCCACCCGGGAGGCCCGGCGCACCGAATTCCACGCAGGACACCAGGCGGACACTTGGAAAATGTAGTCTCTTATGGTCAATCTTCCAATGATATGCCTACAAATACGTCACAATGCTGCTAACACCTTGGGGGAACGACAGAAAGTGTAGGCTCATTCCTTGCGCAATCACAGCCATATAAGGAGACAATAGAAAACAGAGCTTCAGAGATTCTGCTCATTTCCTGGTTGACGCATCATCTTGGTTTCGCCTGTAGAATGAGTTCTGGGGCACTTACAGACAATATCTTTGCAGATTCTGAAACTTCAGAGTGTTTTCTTTCAAAAACTGTCAAGAATATGCATAGTCGAGCATCTTTTCGTGACAAAATATCGCGCTTAAAACGGGAACGTTTTTTATCCAAAAATGAAATAGCGCCCCTAGAGATCAAAGAGGTTAATATTTGACATTGTGCACCAGCACTTATTGACAAATAGACACACACCCCCGCCCCTCGTCTTACCAGATGTAGCTGCTCTGTCCTGCCGATGTACGGAAAAGCCAGCCAGCCAGCTCTATATTATCCGTGTCGTCCTTCAGTCAAGTCTCGGTGAAACATAAGATATTACAGTTTTTAATGTCCCGTTGGTAGGATAGTCTTAATCGTTGATCGTCCAGTTTGTTTTCCAATGATTGCACGGCCAATAATATGGGGGGGGGGGGGGGGGAGTGGTGTATTACCCACTGGTCGGCTAATTCTTACAAGGCAGCCCGCCTTCCTCCCTCTTTTCCTCTGATGATGATGGGGATTTGGGCCTTCTCTTGATAAAGCAGTATATCTTACGTCAGACTCATTAAAGAAAAAATCTTTGTCCAGTTCGAGGTGAGTAATCGGCAAGTAATTGTCCAGAAGCTCTTCTCGGTCATAAGAGACATTATGTACAAAATGAGTTAAAAACAATGTGAAAAAACAATTGGTTATGAGCCTGTGAAAGTGGTGGGGTGGGGTTGTAGACAGATTAAAGAAGGATTTTTTTGCCTTGAGACAATTGAGACATGGATTGTGTATGTGTGCTATTCAGAGGGTGAATGAAAGCAAGAAAAAAATGTACGTGCCTTTGAACGGGGAATGGTAGCAGGTGCCAGGCGCACCGGACGACTCAATATTAGGAAGGTGTTTTTTCTGTTTTGTACACTCAGTGTATCATAGCTCAGATACACAATTTAACATTCATATTTGCCTGACGTTCAGGTCGGATGTGAGGCAGTCACAATCAAGCATTGTTTGTTTGAACAGCCTCTCTCTCTGAGAGTGTAGATAAAAGGACTCAGGCTTCATCCCAAATGGCCTCCTATTCCCTACATAGTGCACCTCTTTTGACCATTCCTTATGGGCCATTTGGGAATGCCATTTGGGACTCAGCCTCAGTGCATCCTCACAACAATACAGAAGCTCTTAGCAGTGGCCCTCCAATGCTCTTTAGCTCCCCGTTGGATGAGGAGCTCTTATCTGTCTGTGTGGCTCCCTCTCCTCTCACAGAGAACACAGCAGCTGCTTGAAATAACCTATAATCTAGCTTATGTTTAGCACTGATGTTATGTTCCCTGCAGGAACACATTTTCAGTGGGAAAGGTTGTGTGTGTGGGTGTGGGTGTGGGTGTGGGTGGAGGTGTGTTTGTGGGTGGAGGTGCAGGTGTGTTTGTGAAGGCGGTTGGTCTGTGTGTGTGTGTGTGTGTGTGTGTGTGTGTGTGTGCGCGCGTGTGAAGAAGGAACGCATTTTCACTGTTTAAAGGTACAATCAGAAGATGAAACAATAACAAAGCCTTTTCCCCACCATTGTTTTGGTAGATGAGAGAGAAAGTTAAAACAAAGCTCCAATTGCAACTGGCCTTTTTGTTACATGTTTTGTTGCGTTCAAACACCATTTCATTGATTTAAATAAGCGTAAGATAAGAGTTGAGCACATTCTCTCCCTTTACCTGGTACTGTATTGATATGACACTCAGCCAGCCCTTCTCAGCCCTCTGCAGTGCTCTGCTTTCTCTGTGACCATGACTATCTCATGGACAGTAGCCCAGAGTGTGGACGGTAGCCCAGAGAATGCAGGGCATGCCTTGGAGGTACCTCATGGCCTAATAACCACACAACCTGTCACATCCCTGCTTGGTGTAACCTATTTTGAGGATAGGAGGAAAGTGAATTAGTAACATTTCCAACTGTCTCTTAATTGTTTATTTGTTAATATTGTAGTCAAATGTATTTGAAATAATTCAATCCAAGCTTTTAGAATGATGACGTTGTTCAGTGTTACACATTCCCCAAGGGAAAATGTGGGAGATGTAGTCTGAAAAAAGGACAATGCATTTACAGGAATCACCATTATTACCCAATGAATAGCCAGTAGAATCATTATACTTCCTATTCATTGAGTAATGGGATTCTTGTAAATACAATCTAATTAGCGATGGTGGGGACCTGTTCATTCGTTCTCTACACATGCTGCTGGACGTCCAGGGTTCACGCACGTCGTAATACATCACAATGGTCACCTAGCAACCAGCTTCACATTGTGTCCCTAGGCTCGCTGGGATGGATAAAAGGGAGGCAGACAGCTGTTAGAGATTTACTAGCAGCACCCTCTCTGTCTCTGTCTCTCTGACGGTCTGGGTACTCTAATCTGAACGTGTTTTTTAAAACGTATGCGGGTGGCTGGGGTTCGGTGACGGTGTGATTGAGCTGTGTCGCTGTGTGTCCCAAGCCATGAATGTTGCTTTATTGTCTTATGTACTGTAGTACAGCCTGTATACTCAGCCAGTATACTATTACTATTTCTAACTTAGCTGATTAGCTACATTTTATGGTATTCACTTCAAGGTCATCTCAGATGTGCACTGATCAAACCAAAGCGAGAGATTATACACCGAGTCTAGAAAACATTCAAATGTATTCAGGCTGAAGGGAGAAGACAGGTTAAAGAAGGACTTTTAAGCCTTGAGACAATTAAGACATGGTGTATGTGTGCCATTCAGGGGGTGAATGGGGCAAGACAAAAAATGTATGTGCCTTTGAACAGGGTGTGGTAGTGGTGTGCCAGGCACACCGGTTTGTGTCAAGAACTGCAACGCTGCTGGGTTTTCCACGCTCAACAGTTTCCCATATCTATCAAGAATGGTCCACCACCCAAAGGACGCCCAGCCAACTTGACACAAGATGTGGGAAGCATTGGAGTCAACATTGGCCAGCATCCCTGTGGAACGCTTTCGTCATCTTGTAGAGTCCATTGCCCGACAAATTGAGGCTGTTCTGAGGGCAAAAGGAGGGAGTGCAACTCAATATTAGGAAGGTGTTCATAATGTTTGGTTTACTCAGTGTATATTGTCTTGTGGTGTTTACATTTAAGGTATTGGGTACACCATTGATACTTTGTTTTTCTATACTTTTTTTTCTATACTTTAAGTTTCCATATGCTTACTCTTCGACAATGACATCACATAGTATCTAATGTGGGTTATGTAATTCCTTTCTCTTGAATGTTATCTGTGTGTGGGGATCCCTTTCCTCTCTTCATTAGTCACTTATCTGTGTGTGCCTGACGTACGATACCCCTACTCTTAATACATGGGCTTTGAGCTGAGGTAGCTCCAATTCAGGCCACCCAGAAAAGGCTCTAAAATGGAACGGCGATAAGTAATCACACCCAGCAGCTCCTCTGTGCACTTGGTAATTAGCCTACTCAAGACAAAAGAGTTTTGCCTGCCCTGAAGACTGAAGAATAGAATAGCAGAGAGGAGATTGCACTTGATCATGGGATTGCAATGGGACTGTGGGTGATTGGCCACTGTTAACCCTCCCGCTCTCTGAAGTGGCTCAGTGAAACCGCAGTGAAACAGCCTGAACTCCATTGATTGCCAGCCACTGGCCTTTTCCCTCTTACATGATAACATCCCTGTCCAAAAGGGAAGAAAACGTTTGTTGCCATCCTATTCCTTATGTAGGGCTTATAGTGCATTGGTCAAAATTAGTGGACTATTTAGGGAATAGGTTGCCATTTGGAACTCATCCATTCTCTCCGGGCAGCTGGAGCTGATTGCACTGTATGACTCCATAACCACAAGACAACAGGTGTGTCTCAGAAGGATTTTTACACATAACCTGGATACATATTTTATACATCAGGTGAAGTGTATGTGGTTTCTGTGCATTTGAGCCTGTGTACTGGGTGATGAATCAAGCAATGAATAATGATTGTGTTGTTCTGTTACTGTAGATACAGGCTGTATCTACTCATCTCTCTCCCTTTCCTTGAATTGGCTGTATCTGGATTGGGTTGTTTTTCTCAAGTTCTTTTCTTATCAATCTAAAATGGATCATCTCTCTATCTCTGTGTTCTGGGCAGGGGTACCCGAGGGTCTCTATAGTTCACTGAGCAGTGTTATTTAATGATTGGGCTGGCAAACATTCAACATTATGTAATGAATGTGTGTGTGTGTGTGTGTGTGTGTGTGCATCCTTTTAGTACAGTGCACATGTTAATTCTGCTGGAAGTGACCAGAAGTGACACGAAATCCTATTTATGAAAAATGTAAGGGCCCTGTAGACACTTTCACACAACCTCTCTCCCTGGCAAATCACTCACTGCATTCCATGCTATCTGTTTTTCAAAGTCAAAGCCATGAATACCACATCCCCATAAGATCTACTGGGTGCCTGTAGGGTTATTAACATTAAGTCCTGGACCCATGTTGTCCAAAAGCGTATACTTTTGAATCATCTGTCCACAGAACATTCTTCCAAGAGTCTTGATGATCACCCAGGTGCTTCCATGTGCTCTTTCGAAAACTTGAGTCAACTTTTTGGATGACATGGGTCCCATTTTGACTGGATAAAAAACAAACACTGCATTCCAAAGTAAGAACCTCATACCAAAGGTCAAACAAGGTGGTGGTAGTGTGATGGTTTGGGGATGCTTTACTGCCTCAGGACCTGGATGACTTGCCTTAATAGAAAGAACCATGAATTCTGCTCTGTATCAGAGAATTCTACAGGAGAATGTCAGGCCATCCATCTGTGAACTCTGCTGGGTCATGCAGCAAGACAATGACCCAAAACACACAATCAAGTGTACATGAAAATGGCTAAAAAGCAACAAATTTGAAGTTTTGGAATGGCCTAGTCAAAGTCCAGACCTAATCCCATTTGAGATTTTGTGTCAGGACTTGAAATTAGCTGTTCATGGTTGAAAACCCACAAATGTTGCTGTGTTAAAGCAGTTCTGCATGGAAGAGTGGGCCAAAATTCCTCCACAGCGACGTGAGAGACTGATCAACAACTACAGAAAGTGTTTCATTGGAGTCATTGCAGCTAAAGGTGGCACAACCAGTTATTGAGTGTAAGGGGAAATACATTTTTCACACAGGGGGTGTTGCATAACTTTGTTGATTAAATAAATTACATAAGTATGAAATTGTTGTGTTATTTGTTCACTCGGGTTCACTTTATCTAATATTACGTTTTGGTTAAAGATCTGATAACATTCAGTATAAAGAAATATGCAAAAGTAGAGAATTAGAAAGGGGGAAAATACTTTTTCACAGCACTGTATATGTACTGTAGAAAGGGACTGCACATTGTTTTATGTAGATATTTTTCTATTGATAATGAGAACTGTGAATTTCTATTTTTCTACAAAGCAATTGTGATGAACCAGATAATTGACACTTGACACTATTGGAAAATATATGTTTATTAAATTCTATTAAGAACTTTTCCTGAAACCAGCCAACTTTCTCTTGTCTCATAATTTCTCGTGTTTTACAGGAAACATCTGTTTTCCTGGTCTCAATCCTTGGACCTGTAACAAACACGTCATAGGCTATGGTATATACAAGATGGCGTAGCAGTTGGATGTCTGTTTTGTCTTGTCCCGTCCCATGTCTATATAGTTTTCTACGTATATATTTGGTATATATTTTTTTATCTCAATTTCCATCTCCTGCAACCCACCTCACCCAATGTGGTACGAATCTGCTATTTTTTATACTTTAGACCCGGATCCCACATCAGAAGCTAGCCAGGTAACTAGCTACTAGCTAGTAGTCAGTTAGCCACTGCTAGCGGTCATCACCAGCTGATTCTTGGGCTACAATACCTCTTTTGCCAATTGGCCTGGACCCTTTACTGCCGACACGGAGCACCGCCGATCCATCACGACTGGTCTGCTAACGTAACTGGCCGAGGGGATTTCAACAGGCTCTTCCGTTACGACGTCCCCTGGAGGCCCATCTGCTAGCCTGCTAGCCCCGGCCCGCTAGCTGTCTGTATCGCCATGTCTCCAGCTCGCCTTGTTACTCACTGTACCCTATGATCACTCGGCTACACATGCCTCTGCCTAATGTCAATATGCCTTGTCTATTGCTGTTTTGGTTAGTGATTATTGTCTTATTTCACTGTAGAGCCTCCAGCCCTGCTCAATATGCCTTAGCTAGCCCTTTTGTTCCACCCCCCACACATGCGGTGACCTCACTTGGCTTAAATGGTGCCTCTAGAGACAAAACCTCTCTCATCGTCACTCAATGCCTAAGTTTACCTCCACTGTACTCACATCCTACATACCCTTGTCTGTACATTATGCCTTGAATCTATTCTTCCGCTTCCAGAAATCTGCTCCTTTTACTCTCTGTTCCAAACGCACTAGACGACCAGTTCTTATAGCCTTTAGCCATTCCCTCATCCTACTCCTCCTCTGTTTCTCTGGTGATGTAGGGGTTAACCCAGGCCCTGCCGCCCCCAGCACAACTCCCATTCCCCAGGTGCTCTCATTTGTTAACTTCTGTAACCGTAAAAGCCTTGGTTTCATGCATGTTAACATTAGAAGCCACCTCCGTAGGTTTGTTTTATTCACTGCTTTAGCACACTCCGCCAACCCTGATTCCTGGCTTAGGAAGGCCACCAATAATACAGACATTTTCATTCCTAACTATAACATTTTCCGACGAGATATAACTGCCAAAGGGGGCGGAGTTGGAATCTACTGCAGAGATAGCCTGCAGAGTTCTGTCATACTATCCAGATCTGTGCCCAAACAATTCAAGCTTCTACTTTTAAAAATTCACCTTCTCAGAAACAAGTTTCTCAATCTCGCACAAATGATCAATGAACCTACCAGGTACAACCCTAAATCCGTAACCATGGGCAGGCACCCTCTTAGATATCATGCTGACTAACTTGCCCTCTAAATACATCTCTGCTGTCTTCAACCAGGATCCTAGAGATCACTGCGTCATTGCTTGCATGCGTAATGGGTCCGCAGTCAAACAACCACACCTCACTCTGTCAATCACTGCATTCTTATCGGCAGACTCAATAGCCTTGGTTTCTCAAATGACTGCCTCGCCTGATTCACCAACTACTTCTCAGATAGAGTTTAGTGTGTCAAATCGGAGGGCCTGTTGTCCGGACCTCTGGCAGTCTCTATGGGGGTGCCACAGGGTTCAATTCTCGGGCTGACTCTTATCAATGATGTCGCTCTTGCTGCTCGTGATTCTCTGATCCACCTCTACGTAGACGACGCCCTTCTTTGGAAACTGTGCTAACAAACCTCCAAACAAGCTTCAATGCTGTACAACACTCCTTCCGTGGCCTCCAATTGCTCTTAAATACAAGTAAAACTAAGTGCATGCTCTTCAACCGATTGCTGCCCACACCCTCCTGCACGACTAGCATCACTACTCTGGACATTCTGACTCGGAAAATGTGGAAGACTACAAATATCTAGGTGTCTGGTTACACTTTAAACTCTCCTTCCAGACTCACATTAAGCATCTCCAATCCAAAATTAAATCTAGAATTGGCTTCCAATTTCACAACAAAGCCTCCTTTTCTCATGCTGACAAACATACCCTCGTAAAACTGACTATCCTACCGATCCTTCACTTCAGCGATGTTATTTACAAAATAGCTTACAACACTCTACTCAGCAAACTGGATGTAGTCAATCACAGTGCCATTCGTTTTGTCACAAAAGCCCCATATATCAAATCAAATCAAATTTTTATTTGTCACATACACATGGTTAGCAGATGTTAATGCGAGTGTAGCGAAATGCTTGTGCTTCTAGTTCCGACAATGCAGTAATAACCAACAAGTAATCTAACTAACAATTCCAAAACTACTGTCTTATACACAGTGTAAGGGGATAAAGAATATGTACATAAAGATATATGAATGAGTGATGGTACAGAGCAGCATAGGCAAGATACAGTAGATGGTATCGAGTACAGTATATACATATGAGATGAGTATGTAAACAAAGTGACATAGTTAAAGTGGCTAGTGATACATGTATTACATAAGGATGCAGTAGATTATATAGAGTACAGTATATACGTATACATATGAGATGAATAATGTAGGGTATGTAAACATTATATTAGGTAGCATTGTTTGAAGTGGCTAGTGATATATTTTACATCATTTCCCATCAATTCCCATTATTAAAGTGGCTGGAGTTGAGTCAGTGTGTTGGCAGCAGCCACTCAATGTTAGTGGTGGCTGTTTAACAGTCTGATGGCCTTGAGATAGAAGCTGTTTTTCAGTCTCTCGGTCCCAGCTTTGATGCACCTGTACTGACCTCGCCTTCTGGATGATAGCGGGGTGAACAGGCAGTGGCTCGGGTGGTTGTTGTCCTTGATGATCTTTATGGCCTTCCTGTAACATCGTGTGGTGTAGGCGCTGCTGTGCCTTCTTCACGATGCTGTCTGTGTGAGTGGACCAATTCAGTTTGTCTGTGATGTGTATGCAGAGGAACTTAAAACTTACTACCCTCTCCACTACTGTTCCATCGATGTGGATAGGGGGGTGTTCCCTCTGCTGTTTCTTGAAGTCCACAATCATCTCCTTAGTTTTGTTGACGTTGAGTGTGAGGTTATTTTCCTGACACCACACTCCGAGGGCCCTCACCTCCTCCCTGTAGGTCGTCTCGTCCTTTGTTGGTAATCAAGCCCACCACTGTTGTGTCGTCCGCAAACTTGATGATTGAGTTGGAGGCGTGCGTGACCACGCAGTCGTGGGTGAACAGGGAGTACAGGAGAGGGCTCAGAACGCACCCTTGTGGGGCCGCAGTGTTGAGGATCAGCGGGGTGGAGATGTTGTTGCCTACCCTCACCACCTGGGGGCGGCCCGTCAGGAAGTCCAGTACCCAGTTGCACAGGGCGGGGTCGAGACCCAGGGTCTCGAGCTTGATGACGAGCTTGGAGGGTACTATGGTGTTGAATGCCGAGCTGTAGTCGATGAACAGCATTCTCACATAGGTATTCCTCTTGTCCAGATGGGTTAGGGCAGTGTGCAGTGTGGTTGAGATTGCATCGTCTGTGGACCTATTTGGGCGATAAGCAAATTGGAGTGGGTCTAGGGTGTCAGGTAGGGTGGAGGTGATATGGTCCTTGACTAGTCTCTCAAAGCACTTCATGATGACGGAAGTGAGTGCTACGGTGCGGTACTCGTTTAGCTCAGTTACCTTAGCTTTCTTGGGAACAGGAACAATGGTGGCCCTCTTGAAGCATGTGGGAACAGCAGACTGGTATAGGGATTGATTGAATATGTCCGTAAACACACCGGCCAGCTGGTCTGCGCATGCTCTGAGGGCGCGGCTGGGGATGCCGTCTGGGCCTGCAGCCTTGCGAGGGTTAACACGTTTAAATGTTTTACTCACCTCGGCTTTAGTGAAGGAGAGTCCGCATGTTTTCGTTGCAGGTCGTGTCAGTGGCGCTGTATTGTCCTCAAAGCAGGCAAAAAGGTTATTTAGTCTGCCTGGGAGCAAGACATCCTGGTCCGTGACTGGGCTGGTTTTCTTCTTGTAGTCCGTGATTGACTGTAGACCCTGCCACATACCTCTTGTGTCTGAGCCGTTGAATTGAGATTCTACTTTGTCTCTATACTGACGCTTAGCTTGTTTGATAGCCTTGCGGAGGGAATAGCTGCACTGTTTGTATTCGGTCATGTTACCAGTCACCTTGCCCTGATTAAAAGCAGCTTTCAGTTTCACGTGAATGCTGCCATCAATCCACGGTTTCTGGTTAGGGAATGTTTTAATCGTTGCTATGGGAACGACATCTTCAACGCACGTTCTAATGAACTCGCACACCGAATCAGCGTATTCGTCAATGTTGTTATCTGACGCAATACGAAACATATCCCAGTCCACGTGATGGAAGCAGTCTTGGAGTGTGGAATCAGCTCGGTCGGACCAGCGTTGGACAGACCTCAGCGTGGGAGCTTCTTGTTTTAGTTTCTGTCAGGCAGGGAGGGATCAGCAAAATGGAGTCGTGGTCAGCTTTTCCGAAAGGAGGGCGGGGCAGGGCCTTATATGCGTCGCAGAAGTTAGAATAACAATGATCCAAGGTTTTTCCAGTCCTGGTTGCGCAATCGATATGCTGATACAATTTAGGAAGTCTTGTTTTCAGATTAGCCTTGTTAAAATCCCCAGCTACAATGAATGCAGCCTCAGGATGTATGGATTCCAGTTTGCAAAGAGTCAAATAAAGTTCGTTCAGAGCCATCTGCTTGGGGGGGAATATATACGGCTGTGATTATAATCGAAGAGAATTCTCTTGGTAGATAATGCGGTCGACATTTGATTGTGAGGAATTCTAAATCAGGTGAACAGAAGGATTTGAGTTCCTGTATGTTTCTGTGATCACATCACGTCTCGTTAGCCATAAGGCATACGCCCCCGCCCCTCTTCTTACCAGAAAGATGTTTGTTTCTGTCGGCGCGATGCGTGGAGAAACCCGCTGGCTGCACCGCCTCCGATAGCGTCTCTCCAGTGAGCCATGTTTCCGTGAAGCAAAGAACGTTACAGTCTCTGATGTCCCTCTGGAATGCTACCCTTGCTCGGATTTCATCAACCTTGTTGTCAAGAGACTGGACATTGGCGAGAAGAACGCTAGGGAGTGGTGCACGATGTGCTCGTCTCCGGAGTCTGACCAGAAGACCGCCTCGTTTCCCTCTTTTACGGAGTCGTTTTTTTGGGTCGCCAGCTGGGATCCATTCCGTTGTCCTGGTTGAAAGGCAGAACACAGGATCCGCTTCGCGAAAATCATATTCTTGGTCGTACTGATGGTGAGCTGACGCTGATCTTATATTCAGTAGTTCTTCTCGACTGTATGTAATGAAACCTAAGATGACCTGGGGTACTAATGTAAGAAATAACACGTAAAAAAACTAAAAACTGCATAGTTTCCTAGGAACGCGAAGCGAGGCGGCCATCTCTGTCGGCGCCGGAAGTAACTCAACTCAACTAACTATACTACCCACCACTGCGACCTGTATGCTCTCTTTGGCTGGCCCTCGCTACATATTTGTCGCCAAAACCACTTGCGTCAGGTCATCTATAAGTCTTTGCTAGGTAAAGCCTCACCTTATCTCAGCTCACTAGTCACCATAGCATCACCCACCCATAGCACGTGCTCCAGTAGGTACAGTAAATTTCACTGGTCATCCCCAAAGCCAACACCTCCTTTGGCTGCTTTTCCTTCCAGTTCTCTGCTGCCAACAACAAACTGCAAAAATCATTGAAGCTGGAGACTTATATCTCCCTCTCTAACTTTAAGCATCAGCTGTCAGAGGAGCTTACCAATCGCTGTACCTGTACACAGCCAATCTGTAAATAGCACACCAAACTACCTCATTCCCATATTGTTGCTTATCCTCTTGCACATCATCATCTGCACATCTATCACTCCAGTGTTAATGCTAAATTGTAATTATTTCACCTCTATGGCCCATTTATTGCCTTACCTCCCTTCTCTTCTACATTTGCACACACTGTACATAGATTTTTATGTTATTGACTGTACGTTTGTTTATGTGTAACTCTGTGTTTTTGTCTTTTTGCGGACTGCTTGCTTTATCTTGGCCAGGTCTCAGTTGTAAATGACAACTTGTTCTCAACTGGCCTACCTGGTTAAATAAAGATTAAATAAAATGTTAAAAATTTAAAATATGTTATTTTTTTTACAGGAAACTAGCTTTAAAACTGCTACGTTTTCTCTCACATGGACCTTGTTTATAGTGTCTTTATGCTATCCAGTGCTTAAAACAAATATCTAGACATAACTATTATACATTTACACAATTGTATTTATTTCACCTTTCATGCAACACAAAGATAAATATAATAATTTTAACTCTGCAAATAGCACTGCTGGGGGATTTAAAAAGTCAGTCAGTCTATCAACAATATAATAATACTCATAGATAAAAGGTAATTCATTATTTAATTTAGAAACTATGAGAATAGAAAGGTTTAGAAAGAACTCTTGTGAAACATCACAGCACTGTTGAAAAATATATGGCAAATAGCAATCAAAACCAGATGGTGTTCAGAGATGGATGGGAGGGGTATAATGGAGCTGAAGGGTGGGACTAATATAGGAATTAGACATCACTTTGCAAGCCATCATAATGTGACTTGGTGCTGGTAAATAGTCATTTAATTTCATCAGGGTTTAATGATTTATGGGATACATACAGAGCAACTCCCCTGTTACGAATCCCTTTTGGCCCAACAGTCTAGGGGGGATGGTAGTGAGACCCGTAACATAACTCATGTAAATTATAATAGTGACAAAGTAAAAGTGAACGAAATAACCACGACAACCGAAATAATACCGTCAAACTCAGGGTTTATTATAAACACACGGTAATGGGGGGGGGAGCAGGAAAAGGGGCTGAGCTGGACCCAAGGAAAGAAACAAATATGCAAAAACACCCCTAAGCTAGACTAGCCTATTTCAACAACAGCTAACTAACTAACCAAAAATACAGTGGGTGGTCCGCCCAGTTCTAACTAGTGTGTTTTAACAAAGTTTACCTACGGGTAGTGTATGCCCATGGGCGACTTGTCTTGGTTTCCCCCTTTTCCCACCAGCAACAAACAAACACCATAACCAAAACAATACTCACAGGTGATGAAAGTGCTATGGAGGTGCTCAAACAAAAGAGAGGTTAATTAATACACAGAGAGCGAGTGAAGAACCGAGATCTACAAACATGGCATTTACAAAGATATTGAGCTCTCCTGAAATCTACAAAGAACAGCTATCTACCAACATGGCATTACAAAGAGATTGAGCTCTCCTGAAATCTACAAAGAACAGCTATCTACCAACATGGCATTACAAAGATTGAGCTTCTGAACAAACAAATGATGGGGTTTTTAAACCATGGGGAAGGAACTGTGATAGGGTAGGAAACAGGAGGAGGTGTGTCTTCTGATTGATGGGTTGATTGTTGACTGATTGGGGAGTAATGATTTTCACCTGTGAGGGGAGAAGGAGAGAAAAGAAACACACACAGGATACACACAGACACAGGATACCTGTATCCGTAACACGTAACATCCCCCCTTAATTAATATGCAAGTGTGTATGTGTGTTATGCCTTCTCTGTCTCAGCCTGTCCGTATCCTGCTCTCTCACTGTAGCCCAAACGTCTCTTATGACCGAAAAGAGCTTCTGGACATCAGAACTGTGATTACTCACCTCAGATTAGACAGAGTTTTTCTTCAGTGAGTCGGACCAGATCCCCGTCAGATCCCCGTCATTCGCTTGAGAAGGAAACAAGAGATTTAGCGGAAAATGATCAGGGTGCCTTGTGATGATTAGGAGAGGAGTGGCACCCTGCTAGCTAATGTTCAATCGCTGGAAAATAAATGGGATAAACTGAAAGCAAGTATATCCTACCAACGGGACATTAAAACTGTAATATCTTATGTTTCACAGAGTCGTGGCTGAACGACGACATGAATAACATACAGCTGGCGGGTTATACACTGTATCGGCAGGATAGAACAGCAGCTTCTGGTAAGACAAGGGGTGGCGGTCTATGTATATTTGTAAACAACAGCTGGTGCACGATATCTAAGGAAGTCTCAAAGTTTTGCTCGCCTGAGGTAGAGTATCTCATGATAAGCTGTAGACAACACCATCTACCTAGAGTTTTCATCTGTATTTTTCACAGACCGATGCTGGCACTACAACCACACTCAATGAGCTGTATATCGCCAAAAGCAAACAGAAAAATGCTCATCCAGAGGCAGCGCTCCTAGTGGCCGGAGACTTTAATGCAGGGCAACTTAAATCAGTTTTACCTCATTTCTATCAGCATGTTAAATGTGCAACCAGAAGGAAAAACATTCTAGACCACTTTACTCCACACACAGAGACGCGTACAAAGCTCTCCCTCGCCCTCCATTTGGCAAATCTGACCAGAATTCTATCCTCTTCATTCCTGCTTACAATCCAAAATTTAAGCAGGAAGCACCAGTGACTCGGTCTACAAAAAAAGTGGTCAGATGAAGCAGATGCTAAACTTCAAGGCTGTTTTGCTAGTACAGACTGGAATATGTTCTGGGATTCTTCTGATGGAATTGAGGAGCACACCACATCAGTCATTGGGGACGTCGTCTTCACAGTGACTGTACATACATACTAGAGATCGACCGATTATGATTTTTCAACGCCGATACCGATTATTGGAGGACCAATAATCGGTAATAATGACAATTACAACAATACTGAATGAACACTTATTTTAACTTAATATAATACATCAATACAAACAATTTAGCCTCAAGTAAATAATGAAACATGTTCAATTTGGTTTAAATAATGCAAAAACAAAGTGGAGAAGAAAGTAGAAGTGCAATATGTGCTATGTAAGAAAGCTAACGTTTCAGTTCCTTCCTCAGAACATGAGAACATATGAAAGCTGGTGGTTCCTTTTAACATGAGACTTCAATATTCCCAGGTAAGAAGTTTTAGGTTGTAGTTATTATAGGAATTATAGGACTAGTTCCCTCTATACCATTTGTATTTCATTAACCTTTGACTATTGGATGTTCTTATAGGCACTTTAGTATTGCCAGTGTAACAGTATAGCTTCCGTCCCTCTAGTTAGCCCGCGCTAACTAGCTAGCCATTTTACTTTGGTTACACCAGCCTCATCTTGGGAGTTGATAGGCTTGAAGTCATAAACAGCGCAATGCTTGACGCACAACGAAGAGCTGCTGGCAAAACGCATGAAAGTGCTGTTTGAATTAATGTTTACGCGCCTGCTTCTGCCTACCACCGCTCAGTCAGATTCTTGTATGCTCAGTCAGATTAAATGCAACACAGGACACACTAGATAATATCTAGTAATATGAGCAACCATGTTTCGTTAACTAGTGATTATGATTGATTGTTTTTTATAAGATAAGTTTAATGCTAGCTAGCAACTTACCTTGGCTTACTGCATTCGCGTAACAGGCAGTCAGTCTCCTGGTGGAGTGCAACGAGAGGCAGGTCGTTATTGCGTTCGTTATCCAATTAATCGGTTGACCTCTAATACATACCCCAACCAGAAGCCATGAATTACATTTGCACTGAGCTAAAGGGTAGAGCTTCCGCCTTCAAGGAGCGGGACTCTAACCCAGAAGCTTATATGAAATCTCGCCCTCCGACGAACCATCAAGCAGGCAAAGCGTCAATACAGGACTAAGGTCGACTCGCACTACACTGGCGAGTGGCAGGGCTTGCAAACTATTACAGACTACAAAGGGAAGCACAGGCTAGAGCTGCCCAGTGACACGAGCCTGCCAGACGAGCTAAATAACTTCTATGGTCGCTTCGAGGCAAGTAACACTTAAACATGCATGAGAGCATCAGCTGTTCCGGACAACTGTGTGATTGCGCTCTGCACAACCGATGATGAGTAAGACTTTTAAACAGGTCAACATTTACAAGGTCGCAGGGCCAGACGGTTTACTAGGATGTGTACTCCGAGCATGCTCTGACCAACTGGCAAGTGTCTTCACTGACATTTTCAACCTCTCCCTGTCTGAGTCTGTAATACCAACATGTTTCAAGCAGACCACCATAGTTCCTGTGCCCAAGAACACTAAGGTAACCTACCTAAATGACTACCGACCCATAGCACTCACATCTGTAGCCATGAAATGCTTTGAAAGTCTGGTCATGGCTCACATCATCACCATTATCCCAGAAACCCTAGACCCACTCCAATTTGCATACTGCACCAGCAGAGCCACAGATGACGCAATTTCAATCGCACTCCACACTGCCCTTTCACACCTGGACAAAAGGAACACCTATGTGAGAATGCTATTCATTGACTCCAGCTCAGGGTTCAACACCATAGTGCCCTCAAAGCTCATCACTAAGCTAAGGACCCTAGGACTAGACATCTCCCTCTGCAACTGGATCCTGGACTTCCTGACGGGCCGACCCCAGGTGGTATGGGTAGGTAACAACACATCCGCCATGCTGTTCACTCATGACTGCATGGCCAGGCACGACTCCAACACCATCATTAAGTTTACTGATGACACAACAGTGGTAGGCTTGATCACGAACAACGGTGAGACAGCCTATAGGGAGGAGGTCAGAGACCTGACTTTTTGGTGCAAGTATAACAACCTCTCCCTCAACGTGATCAAGATGAAGGAGATGATTGTAGACTACAGGAAGAGGACGACCGAGCATGCCCCCATTCTCATCGATGGGGCTGTAATGGAGCAGGTTGAGAGCTTCAAGTTCCTTGGCATCCACATCACCAACAAACTAACATGGTCCAAGCACACCAAGACAGTCGTGAAGAGGGCACGACAACACTTATTCCCCCTCAGGAGACTGAAAAGATTTGGCATGGGTCCTCAGATCATCAAAATGTTTTACAGCCGCACCATCGAGAGCATCCTGACAGGTTGCTACACTGCCTGGTATGGTAACTGCTCTGCCTCCAACCGCAAGGCACTACAGAGGGTAGTGCGTATGGCCCAGTACATCACCAGGGCCAAGCTCCCTGCCATCCAGGACCTCTATACCAGGCGGTGTCAGAGGAAGGCCCTAAAAATTGTAAAAGACTCCAGCCACCCTAGTCATAGACTGTTCTCTTTGCTACCACATGGCAAGCAGTACCGGAGCGCCAAGTCCAAGAGGCTTCTAAACAGCTGCTACCCCCAAGCCATAAGTCTCCTGAACAGCTAATCACCAGACTATTTGCATTGCCCCCCCCTTCTACTTTGCTGCTACTCTCTGTTATTATTTATGCATAGTCACTTTAATAACTCTACCTACATGTACATATTACCTCAATTACCTCGACACCGGTGCCCCCTGCATATTGACTCTGTAACGGTACCCCCTGTATATTGCCCCGCTATTGTTATTTACTGCTGCTCTTTCATTATTTGTTGTTCTTATCTCTTACTTTTTTGTGGGTAATTTCTTAAAACTCCATTGTTGGTTAAGGGCTTGTAAGTAAGCATTTCACTGTAAGGTCTACACACCTGTTGTGTTCGGGCGCATGTGACTAATACGATTTGATTTGAGATCTCGTTATGGTGTGGTGGAATTAGGGGGTTGTGATGTTAGGGCAGGGGTGAAAGTAGAATACACTTCTTCCTGGGGGGGCATAATCATAGAACTACACATAGAATCCCTATTGATTCAATAGGATCTCTGTGTTGTAAAGATTTTTTCCCCTTTAAAATGTATTATTTTTGTTGTGGCAAAAACACTTTATTGTGGCAAAAACATTGTCAAACAATCACCACAAAGGGCACCTTTACTAGGCTACCCGTGCACGTTCATCCAAAACATATTTACAGCCTCCAAATTAGTGGTGAACGGAAAGAATCATCTGTGACACTAAACACCAAGAAGTTGCAATAATGTGGCAATTGTCATTAGGCTAGAATGTATGCGTCCACTGCTGTCCGTGCGTGCCTCGGTGTCGGGCCACTCTTCTCAGCCTTGGCAAAATATCATTGTTCTCGTCAAACCACATCACATTTTGGAGTGTAGACCATACCACCCGTTTTCAAGTCCATTCGCTCATTTTTCATGCCTCTGACATGAGGTAATGATTTAAATGCAGTCCACAGTTTTCTTGACATTTTTTGATTTATTATTGTGATGGGCTCATGTTTTACTCTTACAGCGTACCCCCGCTGTTCATTTTGCCGGGATGCTGTACCGGACCGTACCGCCTTACTTTCACCCTTGTATTAGGGTGTTGTGTCTTTTGGGAGTTGTGGTGGTGTAGAGAAGACAGCATTAGGGTGGTTGTGTGTCCTTAGGGGAGTCGTGGTGGTGGCTTGTATAAGGCAGAGGTTCACAGAGGGTAAGGAGTATTTCACCTTCCCCATGGGATGAGCATGATCCCTGTCACTCTGGGGACTCTTTCTGTTATGGAGGCATCATCATTATGAAATACATGAGCTTTGGTCGTAGTCTCTCTTTCTGGACACTTTAGAAGCTGGGGGATAGATTGCTGTGTGCAGAAGGCTTTTGAACTTTAATGCGGAATCAGAGGTCAGTGAGGAGACTCGCCTTCCCCAAAGGATCAGCATTGTCTGTCACACTGGGACTGTGGAACTGGCGTTATAGAAGCTTTGGCATTCTATTATGCTCGCATAACAGCTAGTCATGTTTATTTTTTATTTTTTATGATTTCAACAATTCAAACTAGGTTCGAGTAACCTTCTCTGGGCAAAATGGGCGAACAAACTGGCCATCCATTATCAACACCATGTGTAAACAGCCTTCTAGCTGTAGAGTAAAGAGTAAAAACTCAGACGAGTAGTAAAGCTCAAACTAAGTTTATTTACCCAATGGGTCAGATAGCTGAACAGACAAAACCATGTTCCCACCAGCACAAGTATATATACCGCAATTTGGGTGAAGTCTCCTCCTTCCCTCTAAACATTCCATCTTTATTGCTAGGCAGGGAGTTAAGTGACTCCCTTAATGTGACCTGACCTGACCTCGGCCCCTATTCCTCACCGATCCACAGCTCTCCACCCTTATCAGTGACCGCAACCATATACATTCCTCCTACAGATAAACCATTAACTTCTGGTGTAGAAACAAGACTGGCCCTTCTCCTTTCCATAGGATTAAGTCAGAACCCATCCTAGCCATTTGGACACTTCTTTGGCAGATGGGGGTTGTGATGACACTTGGCTTCAATACTTTGCTTGCTGTCCCTATTATTATGAAGACACTCCCTTGGCTTTTGGCTTGGCTCAATAATGCAGTCGCACAGATCTCTTAATATCAGCTGTCCAGCTGTGCAATGGAAACTTTAAGACTAATTCATGATGCGTATTGAGAACTTTTATGAGTAAAAGTGTCGATTGTTTGGTAATATTTGGATATGATGTGTCTGTGACAGGACCTCAGATTCGAAAGAAGATTGTTGGCTTTAGCTCCCAGAGCTCATGTTTATTCTGTGTTTTCCAGTGTCAGCCATATATGCAGAAAATATATGCTGTAATGTGTGTTATTAGAAGTGGATGAGTGAAGATATTGCTAGTAGGAGCAGTTTTTCATGCGTGTATTCACGAGTGACACATCTTTTGTCTTCTATTTGTCTAATTTCCCTCTGTCTTAGTGCCACTGATTTCTGTTTAGTTTTTAACTATAATGGAATTGTAGTCCAACGTTGGATCATAGTCTTGCATGCTATTCACAGCTCCAGTATACAAAACATTAGGAACACCTGCTCTTTCCATGACATAGACTGGCCAGGTGAATCCAGGTGAAAGCTATGATCCCTTATTGATTTAAGAAGGATTTTTAAACAAATGAGACATGGATTGTGTATGTGTGCCATTCAGAGGGTGAATGGCAAGACAAAATATTTAAGTGCCTTTGAACGGAGTATGGTAGGAGGTGCCGGGTGCACTGGTTTGAGTGTGTCAAGAACTGCAACGCTGCTGGGTTTTTCACGCTCAACAGATTCCCGTGGGTATCAAGAATGGTCCACCACCCAATGGACATCAAGCTAACAAGACACAACTGTGGTAAGCATTGGAGTCAACATGGGCCAGCATCCCTGTTGAACGCTTTCAACACATTGTAGAGTCCACGCCCCGATGAATTGAGGCTGTTCTCCTGAGGGCAAAAAGGGGTGCAGTATTAGGTGTTCCTAATGTTTTGTACACTCGGTGTACATGCTTATGATGCAGGTTCGCTACAGCACAATGCATTCTGGGTGTGTGATTAGCCTAGCTGGAAGCTGGGGGATAGTTTGCTGTGTGCAGAAGGCTTTTGAACGTTATTGTCAGAGCTTGGTGTTTGGCTTCTTTGGTTGGTGCTTAGGAATCTATTCAAGTTTAACCATATTTTATGGGCCCTGGTCAAAAGTAATGCATACATAGGAAATAGGGTGCCATTTTGACGCAACCATGGTTTTGACCAGTTTAAACAGAAGGCTAAAAGATGCTGTGTCAATAGGACGAACAGTCTCTTTGGCAAGCCTTAGCGTTTATTGCTGCATAGTTCCAGCAGCACAATCCCCTCATGATTTATGTACTTAACAGTAATGATCTGTTTATCACCAGTGACATAAAAATTCACAATACCGCTGACTAGATTAATTCCTCGCAGCCAAACACAGACACACATACACAAATAGCATGTCTATCTCCCATAAGCTACCCAGGAAAGGGCTAAGAATGGCCCAAATGAATATAGGTAGCCTTAGAAATAAGGTTCACGAAATCAATAACTTGGCTAACATCAGATAACATTCATATACTGTCCATCTCTGAAACTCTACTTAGATAATACCTTTGATGATACAGCAGTAGCAATACAAGGATATAACATCTACAGAAGAGACAGAAATGGGGGAGGCTTTCTGTATGTGTTCAGAGCCACGTTCCTGTACAGCTTAGAGAGGATCTCACGTCAAATGTTGTTGAAGTGCTGTGGTTGCACCTGCCTCATCTAAAGCCTTTGGGGTGCTGCTATACGCCACCAAGTGCTAACAGTCAGTATTTGGACAATATGTGTGCAATGCTTTATAATGCGTGTGATGTCAACAGAGATGTCTATTTTCTGGGTAACCTGAACATTGACTGGTTAGCAACTAGCTATCTACCAAGAGGACGCGTCTAATTGTAACTAATGCCTGCAATATGACTCAGGTTATTGCTCAATCAACTAGAGTGCATTCCAAATGTATTGGATCCATAGAGATCATATTAAATTACTATAGAGGCTATGTACGAACCCTCAGTTCCATAATAGTGCAAAAAATGACAGCCATCCATCTTGGTCAGGGAGAAATCCTAAACAGTCTAATTTGAATTAATGGCAGTAGAGGCATTATCCAGATTTTGCATATGCAGGAAAATAATAGTAAGGCTTGTGATGTATCAGAAATGTTTTAATGGAATTATAGTCAACCTAGAATATTGTCATATAATTATAAATACAGTCTGCATGGGTTGTATACCAATTTCCAGTATAAATAGCCTCTAAAATATATGTCAACATATGTCTCCAGATTTTGTTTTCTTGGAAACCTGGGAGCACTATTATATGATACAATATCAGTACTTGTTGCATTTACAACTTGTCTAAGTCATATCATCAACTGATTTGAGCCAGTGTATGGCTGTGGATTGACAACATTGTTTGAATGGAATGTTGTCATATTGGCAGTTAATTAGGACATTTTATGTAATCATTTTTCCAAAACTGGCTGACTAGCTAGCTAAGACAAATACAGTGCAGATAAATTCTTCACATTCATTGTTTTAAACTATATCTTATGACAGCACTTGCATACTATGGTTGACCAACTCCCTGACAAACATAGCTGACCTTTGGACCATCATAAGAAGGTTTATTTCCCGTTCTAGTATTCTAAGTCCCAATTCTATGATTGGATCTGTGACATCCACTTGTATTGATCATATCTTCACTAATGCTGCAGAGCGTTGCTCCAAAGTAATATCAGTTCCCATTGGCTGTAGTGACTATAACGTTGTGGCAATAACCAGGAAAGCCAGTGTCAAAGGTTGGGCCTAAAGTCATTTATAAGAGATTATACAATTGAACATTTTTTGTTTAAGATGTGAAACATGTATGTTGGTCTGATGTGTAGAGGAAGTGAATCCAGATGCAGCACTGGAAGTGTTTGTATGTATTACATGCCAATTGTTGACAAGCATGCACCTGTTAAGAGCCCCCTGATTTGATGAGGAGTTGAGAAAATGGTATGGTTCAAAGAAATTATTCAAAAGTGGTGGGAAACAGTACAGGTACAGTAGCTCAGCAGTTTAGGTGACTTTAATTTTATTTATTGTTTTACCTTTATTTAACTAGGCAAGTCAGTTAAGAAGAAATTCTTATTTCCAATGACGGCCTACCAAATGGCAAAAGACCTGCGGGGACGGGGGCTGGGATTGTTATAATATTTTTTTTCAATATATTACATATAAATATAGGACAAAACACACATCACGACAAGAGAGACAACACTACATAAAGAGAGACTAAAGACAAAAAGGCAGCAAAACATGACAACACAGCATGGTAGCAACACAGCATGACAGCAACATGGTAGCAACACAACATGTCAGCAACATGGTAGCAAAACAACATGGTAGCAGCACAAAACATGGTACAAACATTATTGGGCACAGGCAACAGCACAAAGGGCAAGAAGGTAGAGACAACAATACATCACGCAAAGCAGCCACAACTGTCAGTAAGAGTGTCCATGATTGAGTCTTTGAATGAAGAGATTGAGATAAAACTGTCCAGTTTGTGTGTTTGTTGCAGCTCGTTCCAGTCGCTAGCTGCAGCGAACTGAAAAGAGGAGCGACCCAGGGATGTGTGTGCTTTCGGGACCTTTAACAGAATGTGACAGGCAGTGTTGTATGTGGAGGATGAGGGCTGCAGTAGATATCTCAGATCGGGGGAGGTGAGGCCTAAGAGGGTTTTATAAATAAGACTGGTATACAGAGATAACCAGTTTACAGAGGAGTGTAGAGTGCAGTGATGTGTCCTATAAGGAGCATTGGTGGCAAATCTGATGGCCAAATGGTAAAGAACATCTAGCCGCTGGAGAGCACCCTTACCTGCTGATCTATAAATTATGTCTCCGTAATCTAGCATGGGTAGGATGGTCATCTGAATCAGGGTTAGTTTGGCAGGTTGGGTGAAAGAGGAGCGATTAAGATAGAGGAAACCAAGTCTAGGTATAACTTTAGACTGCATTGATATGTGCTGAGAGAAGGACAGTGTACTGTCTAGCCATACTCCCAAGCACTTGTATGAGGTGACTACCTCAAGCTCTAAGCCCTCAAGGGTAGTAAGCACACCTCTGGGGAGAGGGGCATTCTTCTTACCAAACCACATGACCTTTGTTTTGGATGTGTTCAGAACAAGGTTAAGGATAGAGAAAGATTGTTGGACAGCAAGAAAGCTCAGTTGTAGGGCATTTAACACAAAATCCGGGGAGGGCCCAGCTGAGTATAAGACTGTATAATCTGCATATAAATGGAGAGAGTGTCCTACTGCATGAGCTGTGTTGTTGATGTAAATTGAGAAGAGCGTGGGGCCTAGGATTGAGCTTTGGGATACTCCCTTGGTGACAGGCAGTGGCTGAGACAGCAGATTTTCTGACTTTATACACTGCACTCTTTGAGAGAGGTAGTTAGCAAACTAGGCCAAAGACCCCTCAGAGACATCAATACTCCTTAGCCGGCTCACAAAAATGGAATGGTCTACCGTATCAAACGCTTTGGCCAAGTAAATAAAAATAGCAGCACAATATTGCTTAGAATCAAGGGCAATGGTGACATCATTGAGGACCTTTAAGGTTGCAGTGACACATCCATAACCTGAGCAGAAACCAGATTGCATACTGGAGAGAATACTATAGACATCAAGAAAGCCAGTCAGTTGATTGTTGATACGTTTTTCCAACACTTTTGATAAATAGGGCAGAATAGAAATAGGCCTATAACAGTTAGGATCAGCTTTAAATAAAGGACGAACCGTGGCTGCCTTCCAAGCAAGGAGAGACAGGTTAAAAAGGTTGGAGATAGGCTTGGCGATGATAGCGGCAGCAACCTTAAAAAAGAAAGAGTCTAAACCATCTGACCCATGTGTTTTTTGGGGGTCAAGTTTCAGGAGCTCCTCAAGCATCTCGGACTCATTGACTGCCTGCAGGGAGAAACTTTGTAGCGGGGCAGGGGAAAAAGAGGGAGAAGCATCAGGGAAAGTCGCAGTCGAATGGGTGGGAGATGAGGAAATTTTGAACGGGCAAAATTCCTATTTTTCCCCATGGCTGAGTCAAATAGGAATACTGACTTAATGAAGTGGTGATTAAAGAGCTCAGCCATGTGCTTCTTGTCAGTAACAACCACATCATCAACATCAAGGGACATGGGCAGCTGTGAGGAGGAGGGTTTATTCTCCAGGTCTTTAACCGTTTCCCAGAACTTCTTGGGGTTAGACCCACAGAGCGAGAACTGCTCCTTAAAGTAACTAACTTTGGCCTTCCAGATAGCCTAAGTGCACTTATTTCTCATTTGCCTAAACGAGAGCCAGTCAGCCTGAGTATGCGTGTGCTGAGCCTTTCACCAAATGCAGTTCTTGAGGTGGAGTAACTCTGCAAGATCACGGTCGAACCAGGGGCTGAACCTGTTTTTAATTATCATTTTCTTTATGGTGGCTGGTTTGTTAACAATACTACTGAAAATATCCAAAAAGAAGGCCCAAGCGTCTTTGACAGAGGGGATCCAGCTGATTCTATACCATTTTACAGAGGCCAGTTCATGAATGAAGGCTTGCTCATTGAGTTTTTTTTAGCAAGTGTCTGTCTAACCAGGACAGGTCATTTTCACTGAGCAGCCATTACGAACACAGGCTGTAAAACAGTGATCACTAAGGTCATTACAGAAAACACCAGACTGATACCGATCAGGATTATTTGTGAGGATAACATCAAGAGTAGCCTTTTCTGGGTGTTTGGAGTCATACCTTGTGGGATTGGTAATAATCTGAGAAATATTTAGGGAGTCCCATTTCTTTAGGACTTGGTCAGGTGGTTTAAGCATGTCCACGTTTAGGTCACCTAGCAGGAGAAATTCAGACTTGGCTTAGGGGGCCAGGAGAGAGCTTAGGGCAGGTAGGGTACAGGCCGGTGCTGATGGGGGACGATAGCACCCAGCAACAGTCAACAAAGAGCTATTTGAAAGTTTAATACTTAAAACCAGCAAATCATATTGTGATCAGATGACAACAAGATCATATTGTACAGCAATTTCATCAGGTAACATGACTACAAAGCCGGCGAGAGGTGTTTAGAATAGGATGGGAGGCCAAACGCCAGTGTAACCAATAGAGAGTCCGAGCCCCGAGTGTGGGAACAAACATAGTCTGTCCCACGGTTGGGTAAAGAAAGTTCGTAGTCAACAAAGCATGTTCATAAATGACCAGCATGGTCCAATAATAATAAGGCAGAACAGTTGAAACTGGAGCAGCAGCATGGCCAGGTGGACTGGGGACAGCAAGGAGTCATCATGTCAGGTAGTCCTGAGGCATGGATGGTCCTAGGGCTCAGTTCCTCCGAGAGAGAGAAAGAAAGAGAGAAAGAGAGAATTAGAGAGAGCACACTTAAATTCACACAGGACACCGAATAGGACATGAGAAGTACTCCAGATATAACAAACTGACCCTAGCCCCCCGACACATAAACTACTGCAGCATAAATACTGGAGGCTGAGACAGGAGAGGTCAGGAGACACTGTGGCCCCATCCGAGGACACCCCGGGACAGGGCCAAATAGGAAGGATATAACCCCACCCACTTTGCCAAAGCACAGCCCCCACACCACTAGAGGGATATCTTCAACCACCAACTTACCATCCTGAGACAAGGCCGAGTATAGCCCACAAAGATCTCCGCCACGGCACAACCCAAGGGGGGGCGCCAACCCAGACAGGAAGATCACATCAGTGACTCAACCCACTCAAGTGATTCTTATCCATCTATAGTGATACCCACCAGGTATAGACAACCATAATGGGAAACTATTAAGAATGGTAGCAGACTGTATTAGCAACTCTGTGCTATATATCTTTACCTAATGCCTAAAGGAGCGTGTGTCCACAGGCGTGGACAGAAACTAAAGTAATTTCACTGCCTAAAAATAGTAAAAGACCATTTTACCTGGTTGCTAAAATTATAATAGTTTCAGTGTATGTGACAAAATAAGCATGTATTGTATAGAGAATCATTGTACCATCTAAACCGCTGTGAAATATATTTTAAGTAACCAAAAATATTGTATTTTTAGCTGTTTGTAGCTGGTGTACAAAACTGAAGTTAAAAGAAGCAAAAACTAAACTTAAGAATTGGAATATAGAAATAGCGCACATAGGACCAGTCTAGCAATTCTTAGACTTGCCTTCAATGCAGATCTGCAATTCATATTTCTATACTGAGCAAAAATCAAAACGCAATATGCAACAATTTCAAAGATTTTACTGAGTTACAGTTCATATAAGGAAATCAGTCAATTGAAATAAATAAATTAGGCCCTAATCAATGGATTTCACATGACTGGGTAGAGCCGGAGCCATGGTGGGCCTGGGAGGGCATAGGCCAACCCACTAGGGAGCCAGGCCCAGCCAATAAGAATTTGTTTTTCCCCACAAAAGGGCTTTATTACAGACATAAATGTTCTTGTTTCGGTGGCATTGTGTTGTGTGATAAAATTGCACATTTTAGAGTGGCCTTTTATTGTCCTCAGCACAAGATGCACCTGTGTAATGATCATGCTGTTTAATCAGCTTCTTAATATGCCACACGTCAGGAGGATGAATTATCTTGGCAAAGGAGAAATGCTCACTAACAGGGATGTAAACAAATTTGTGCACAACATTTTAGAGAAAATAGCATTGTGTGCATGTTGAACATTTCTGGGATCTTTTATTTCAGCTCATGAAACATGGGATCAACATTTTACATGTTGCGTTTGGTGTATATGAATTTGGTCGGGTCGCCCAAAAAGTTACATATTGCAGCTTTAAAGGCATCTAAAACTAAAAGCATTGTATTTGGTTCAGAAAATTTTCTAAGGCCTAAACCTCAACTGGAGGTGTGTATTAAGGGTGTGACTAGGGCTGTTATGGTGACCATATTACTGCCACACCAGCTGTCACGAGTCATGAACACAGTCAAATTCCACGTGAACGTGTAGTCACGGTAACTCGGCTTCTCCAAAACTGTGCTTCTGATGCTGCTAACGGTCATTAGTAGCCTACCAAACTTGCTAACTGCCTGTCGCTAATGACATGTCCCTCTAATCCCTCTCTAATCATTTGGCATCAATGCAAATGCAATCAAAAATGAAATCAGACACTTCATGAGAGCCCATGAGCTCATGTTGCGCAACATTTCTATAGGCTATGCAATTGCGGGAGAATTGTTTTGTTGTTGATGGCCTTTATTAAAAAAAGGATCCCATCAGCTTTCTAGAGGCTAGACCTACTATATTTATTTCTCATCTTTCCTAATATGAAGCACATTGCTTTACTTTACAACAGGAGTTGCCTACCTGGCTGGCATGGAAATGAACCGCTGGAAAAGCGGCCTCTATGATCTTTTTCTGTACTGAAACTCCAAATACTGTGCCGCGTGGCAGTTATGTACATATGGTTGTTTCCTTCCTTTTCCTCGTTTTCTCATTTAACTGTAAGATGTAAATATTGTTTTTTTTATTGTTCCCGGAGGCAGTTGCTATAGAGAGAACCAAGATATAGCTTTTTCAATTTCTTTACTCCAGTTCCAACAGACGCATAATAGTGGTCCATTCTAAATCAAAACTAATTCCACACCTATATCATTTAGGATATGTAAAGACAATATCAATAGTCTGATAGGGGACAATGTTATCACTTGTGAATGATGTGTCATCGCTTGTGAATGATGCCCAGCGTGTGCAGTCTAAGGCAATAAATGTCGCATACCTTTTTTTGTGCTACTTTTTCAAATCAGAGTCGCATGAGGCATGTAGCCTAGCCTATAGGCCTATATGTTTTGATCGCCCATAGGCCTATATGTTTTGATCGCCTATAGGCCTATATGTTTTGATCGCCTATAGGCCTATATGTTTTGATCGCCTATAGGCCTATATGTTTTGATCGCCTATAGGCCTATATGTTTTGATCGCCTATAGGCCTATATGTTTTGATCGCCCATAGGCCTATATGTTTTGATCGCCTATAGGCCTATATGTTTTGATCGCCTATAGGCCTATATGTTTTGATCGCCCATAGGCCTATATTTTTTGATCGCCCATAGGCCTATATGTTTTGAGCGCCCATAGGCCTATATGTTTTGATCGCCCATAGGCCTATATGTTTTGATCGCCCATAGGCCTATATGTTTTGAGCGCCCATAGGCCTATATGTTTTGAGCGCCCATAGGCCTATATGTTTTGATCGCTCATAGACCTATATGTTTTGAGCGCCCATAGGCCTATATGTTTTGATCGCCTATAGGCCTATATGTTTTGATCGCCCATAGGCCTATATGTTTTGATCACCCATAGGCCTATAGACCTAGGACCCATGGAACACAGTTAGAGAGCACAGCCTACAGAACCCAGTGAAACGTGTTCTTATAAGCCCAATTGCACAATTGCGTGTGAAAACAGAGTTTTGACTAGCCACTATTTAAAAGCGGATCCCAGCTTTCTCGTTCTGCTATATTTATTGCTAAATTCTTCAAATCAAGCACATGAATCCGCTTTACAACCGGTGTAGCCTACCTGGCATAGGCCTACATAGGCCTGTGAGTTTCAAGTTTGGGGAAGAACATTTTCACCATAGAAATGCCCCTTTATAATAAAGCATTACGTGCATCATCGCATTTGCAGACTTATGTAAGATAGCCTGCTATCCCTATTGTGATTGAGTAGATTGGATAGTCATAATTTAGGCTAATAATATAACTCAATCACTGTTTGCAAACTATATCGCTCCATGCTTGGCTGAGCACGTATAGTTTAGAGTAGGCCTAGGTTATAGACTATATAAGATCTATTTCTTCATTCTTTGCATGGGAAAAATGTGGCCTTTTATGAACACATTTCATACAATTCTACGACACTTTCGATGACTGGAGACATTAGATTCATCTTTTTTAATACTACAAATGAAAGGGTTGCCTACTTCGCTGACACTGGCAAACCAATTAAAGTGACTTGAAGGGAGACACAAATATAATATGACATCCATCTTAACTGGAGGACATGTATTGTCCAAAAACAAACGTTGAAGTAGCACCATATTCTTTCCAAACTGTTTTCCCGTGATTATATTTAGAAATATATTGCGAGATGCCTGCCTATATTGCAAGATACTTTGCATGCACTGCCTTTCCTTCTCACTGTAGAAGGAAAGGCAGATTTAAAACAATCCACAACTCATCCTCTGGCCAAACAAAGCTCTAGTAGTCTATTTTAAATGATTCAATGTATTTCTGTATAGAAAGGAGTAATCTAAGTAGGTTAAATAATTTGGGCAATTTAATTCACTTTACATTAGGGAAGCTTAGCTTTCCCTAGGCTTATCGTAACCACATGTAACCTCCATTCACTATTCGAGTGCAGGCTATGGATGACATATTTTGTTTTTGTGCGCCATTCGAAAATTAAAAATAATTCCACACATATAGGCTATTAGTAGGTTATAGGTATAACGAAAAACAGATTAAATTGAGATTAGTCTGAAGGCTGAGAATATTACAAAGTGCTGGTCAAATTGTGAATGAGAGACTGATGAAGTGTGTGCAGCCTTCGCAAGAAATAGAGAAGAGCACAGGCCTCTCATGCAACTTTTTTCAAATCATCATTAGAGTCACATCGTGCAGCCTTCGAATGTATTAACAATCTAAACACATAGCCTAACGTTTGTATCACTAAAGTTGCATAAATAACTCTACATTAAGCATATACGAGGACATGTTTCTTTTTTATCTGCTCAACATAGAAAAGCCGCATGTGCTCACCTCGGAAATCGTTTGGGGGAAAATGTCCTTTCTATTTTATTCAGCTATGTTCAATTGTATTTTTCTTACTATAAAATCATATAAAATAATGCCAATGAATACTAAGCAAATATTGTCGGCATAGCCAGATCACGACCTAACATAAGGACAACTCAGAATATACTATTCTGTTCTTCTGAAATGGGCTGTGATGGTGTAGGCCTGTTTAAATAGATTTATTAGACTTTTTAATCAAATGTAGATGTTCCAAAGGTCTGCATCAGTAGCTTGTAGGCGATGCGTGGAAGCCAGGAAATGCTAAACGTGTTTGTTAGTGAATGGTCAATTACCGTGAGACTGGCAGCTATTTACATGACTATCACCGGGTGACAAAATGTCATGACCATCACACCCCGACGTGTGACCATTGAGCAAGTTGAGGAAGCTAAACTCCTAAGTATAAAATTGGATGGTCAATTATCATGGTCAAGTCATATTGACAAAGTTCTTGTAGAGATGTTATAAAAAGCTGGTCTGCATTTTTGACACAAAAATCAACTGTACTAATTGTTCAGGCTTTGGTCTTGTTCCATCTTGATTGCTGTCTGGTAATATGGTCAAGTGCAGCAAAGCTGCAGCTGACTCAAGACAGAGCAGCAAGCCGTGCCCTGAACTGCACATACAGAACTAACATGCATGCCAGTCTTTCCTGGTTGAGGGTTGACTAGAGATTGACTGCTTCTCTTCTAATTTTTATGATAAATATTACTGTGATTATAATTCCAGATCGTCTAGATAATCAAATAACATTCAACTCAGACAAACATACACACCCCACAAGGCATGCCACCAGGGATCTCTTCACAGTCCCCATGTCCAAAACGAATTCTCGGCAATGCACAGTATTATACAGAGCCATAAGCAAACAGCAAAATGTACTCCATTAAAAAAAAAAAAAACATCCTATGGCACTATAGGGATTGGGAAATGACACACACACACACACACACACTGACACTCTAACACACACAATCTACACACATTATTCTTTAGTTGTATTGTTTGTATATTGTTGTATTTTTAATTTGTGTGAATGTTCTTGTCTGTCGGTCTATCAGTGTTTTGTTACTTGTCATATTTTGTGTTTTTGTGTAGACCACAGGAAGAATAGCTGCTGCTTCGGCAACAGCTAATGGGGATCTGAATAAACCAAATCCCACACAAACGCACACGCGCACGCGCACATGGTGTGTCTTTGCCTTTGCCAGATGACAAAGTGGAATCAATAGAAGGACCCCCTCCTCCATTACTGACCAGGCCTGTGCAGTGAGCAGAGCAGCCTGTCAATACCGACTGCAGATCTAACATGGTGTTATAGGAAGAGTAATGGACCTGATTGAGTGGCTTGAAATAATGATATATTAGACAGCAGCACAGGGTACTACAGACTGGTTGAACACCTAAGTGACCACCTCTGAGCAGGAAATACAGGTCTGAGAACAGTCCATAAACCGTTAATTAGACAAAGCAGCACAGGTAATACAGGATGGTTGAAACACCACCAGAGACCTCCAAGTAGGAAATACTGTTCTGAGAACAGTACATAAAACCTGGCTGAATCACCACAAGATACCTCTGAGCAGGAAATACTGAGAAACCTAGCCTACACCATACAACAAGAAATGTCACGGCTAATAGAGCTGAAGATATCTAATCACCTTTAATGTCAGTCAGACCTCAGTACTTTGCCATGTTTTTCTGGGTTGTTGCATTTCTATTTTAAGGGTTGTGGTTTTATACAGTATATCAGGCCAGTCATTGAGTCACGATGAGATGCTGACTTCATGACTTTGCCAAGTTCAGATCAACTTGTTGGAGAGTTGTATCCGTGTGGTTAAGGAGTTGTTACAGCATACTTTAATGAACGTTAAGGGAACATGCCCCAAGGTAATTATTTGCCCATAAACAATATCTAGTAATGCTGCATACTTTTAGAAAGTTCTGGAACTCGCCTTTCTGATGACAAATTGTTATACATTGCTTAGGTGTACTCACTTTTGAGGACACAAGCTCAAATACGTAGTATAACATATGATGTTTTTCCTCTTCAACAAAAGTGGTGTGATAGGGCACGAAATGACTGCAGTGCCTTCTAGATATAGTAACATTGAAATGATAAATGATCTACCATCGGATTTCACCTGTCTTACAACCTTCTAATAAATACGATCATGCTTTATGACAGTACAATATTGGCGCCACGTCACGTAACTGACTACAGAGAGTTTTCTCCAAAACGTCCTCTGAGGGATGCAGAGACACCATTCAAGTGGCTGCAGACTCATTACAACTTCTGCTCTAATCACACGGTGGTTTTGGTCCTTCTGTGAACAAGAGAAAGTCTTGTTTAAATTCTACTAAATTAAATTCATATTTTTTCATGCTGAAAGCGCTAAATCCATCTGAGAACATCACAGCGAAATGAGACTGCTTTTTGCTCAAATCGCTAGACTCTTCCGTTTCACTTGTAATCGCAGTCGGAGCCTTTGTCTAGATAGGCCAGGAAATATGACGTGTCTCTCGCTGTGCAAATTAGGTGTCAGGTTTCAAATACTGGTTCTCATAGGTGAGTCGGAGACGGCATCAGAAGAGAGACAACCAGACCTTTCACAGAGTGCACAGGAATGGACATTGTGTCGTTCAAAGAGTGCTGTACACAGAAATGTCTGTTGGAACTGGTCCAGAACCACTCAAGGTCCCCTAAATCGTTACCGTAATGGCTAAGAGGCTTTAGTTCAGGTTGTGATTTTATATTTCTGTCCAGTCATTGAGTGATGAAGGGATGTTGACTTTGCGAAGATTAGATCAGCTTGATAGTGAGTTGTTGTTAAGAGATGTAACAGCCGTGGGAATACGTGTTGTTTCACCTGCATTTTAGGGTTGTGATGCTATGTTTCTGTCCAGTCATTGCGTGATCTAGCGATGTAGACTGTACCCTAGGTGTCTTGTCTTCTGTGTTGCAGGTGAACCAGGAAAATGTGGTGAAGGTGGGCCACAAACAGGTGGTCAATACGATCCGACACGGGGGAAACCGGCTCATCATCAAAGTGGTGACGGTTAGCAGGAATCTGGACCCTGATGACACGGCTAGGAAGAAAGGTAAGCCTTTTATCCTCTCTCTCTCTCTCTCTCTCTCTCTCTCTCTCTCTCTCTCTCTCTCTCTCTCTCTCTCTCTCTCTCTCTCTCTCTCTCTCTCTCTCTCTCTCTCTCTCTCTCTCTCCCCCTCTCTCCCCCTCTCCCTCTCCCTCCCACCTTGCTGCTCTGCCCTACACCCTGCCAGCAGGATCAATGTCTGATTAGTTGGGGTGAGTCCACAGTCAGGGTCCCAGCTCACCCTTCCAAACCAGAACTGGGTTTAATACTATTTGAATTATTACAAATACTTCATACGTGCTTGACCAATAGATAGGCCCGAAACTGCGAACCCCGCAGTCTGGGCAGACTAGAGCAAACGTTAAAAGTATTTGAAAAATTTGAAATAGTTTTTGAACCCAGGTCTGTTCTACACCGTCTTGGCTCGTCCTCATACTGTACTGTAGTGCATCAGGAAGCTAGAAGCTGATGAGCTAGAAGAGCATTGACCACATTGCAGTTTTTCCTGATGACTGTGCTGATTTTCAGCCTTGAAGTTAAGACGGTGGTTTTACAGTTGGGGGCATTCAAAAAAATTGCCTGTACTGCAGCACAGGTAAAAACATTTCAAAGCTGATGTACATCAACTGTCAGGGGCATATTTTAGAAGGGCATTTGTAAGGTACTTTGTTAGATGATTCCTGAACTTGGTCGCTTGCTTGGCGAGACTTGTGAAGATGTCACATTAACAACTCAGCGTAGCTGAAGCGCATACAAGCATTTTGGAAAGGAACTTTTTAACACGCCTAGCTGTATACTGTCGATCTCTCATCTGGGGCTTGTTCAGGATGATGTAACGTTACAGAACGCTCACATAGAAATATAGGCCTATGGCATAAAGCAGAAATGATTTTCTTGTCAGATGGAATCGGGAATAGTGTCAGCTCTATTCATTCTATCTTTATCTGCAACGTTCAGAACACGACCCTGAATACACCCCTGCTTTTCTGTGTTGTTGCAGTGCCCACACCTCCGCGTAGGGCTCCCTCCACTGCCCTGTCCATGGCCATGCGCTCTAAATCCATGACATCAGAGCTGGAGGAGCTTGGTAAGAAACCATCCGTACATGGAAGATTGTAATTCCAAGAGGTCAAATGCATTTTGTATCCTCTTGGTTTGTTCTCTGTGTGTTTGTTTAGTGATGTTATTCTCTGGAAGATAAAAAAAAAAAAAAAAAGTAATTATGTCCTCCTGATTTGTTTGTCAATACCTGCGACTACAGTGGACAAAGGTACAGTAGCTACTGTTTGGTCACAGCTGCTCGCAACTGTCTTAAAATAGTTTTGTTCTCTCATTTTTAAATGTTAATTTCCTCCATTTAATATAGTACTATATTTACTCGACTTTGAGGGGGTATAGGCAATTATGCACTTTGCGCAAAGGCACTAAGGTGTTCTGCTCTGTACCATTTGATCTGAAGAGGGCTGAAGAGAAAACATTTTAACGACAGTGCGGAATCATCTAATGTGATAAAGAGCTCATTAGACAGCGTGACTGATCATTTTGACTACTTTGAATGATCATAACAATTGCATAATTCCATTCTATGTCATCATACATCTAACCTAATGAACTTTGGATGATTCATTTACTTAATCATTTCATTTATTGTTTGATTGTTTTAACTCGGAGCCGTATAAAGTATTGTAAATAGCTTTGATTTAACTTCACCATTTGAAAAAGCTTTCACCTTATTGCTGACTCATCTGTCGCTTATAACTGTTCTGCAGTAGGTGTTTTTTGAAGGGCCTGTCGTAGAAATGGCATGAAAGGGTTGATCATTCTATGTCTATTTGTCAGGTGTCATGTTTAGAAGCTTTTAAACATGTATACAATTGCTTTACGAAAATGCACTATATATACAAAAGTATGTGGACAGCCCTTCAAAAATTGTGGCTGCTGCTATGTCATGCACGCCTGTGGCTGACAGGTGTATAAAATCGAACACACCGCCATGCAATCTCCATAGACAACCATTGGCAGTTGAATGGCCTTACTGAAGAGCTCAGTCCAACAAGTCTCTTTGTCAAATTTCTGCCCTGCTAGTGCTGCCCTAGTCAACTATAAGGGCTGTTATTGTGAAGTGGAAACGTCTAGGAGCAACAACGGCTCAGCCGCAAAGTGGTAAGCCACACAAGCTCAAAGAACGGGACTGCCGAGTGCAGAAGGGAGTAGCGCGTAAAAATCACCTCTCCTCTGTTGAAACATTCACTACTGTGTTTCTGGAACGTCAGCACAAGAACTGTTCGGGAGATTCATGAAATGGGTTTCCCATGGCCAAGGGGTACTGAATGTTTCAACCTAGGATGCATTCCGACAGACAAATCTGGGTTTGGCAGATGCCAGGAGAACGCTACCTGCCCCAATGCATACTGTAGTGCCAACTTTAAAGTTTGGTAGAGGAGGAATAATGGTCTGGGGCTGTTTTTCATGGTTCGGGCTAGGCCCTTTAGTTCTAGTGAAGGGAATACAATGACATTCTAGACGATTCTGTGCTTCCAACTTTGTGGCAACAGTTTGGTGAAGGCCCTTCCTTGTTTCAGCATGACAATGTCCCCATGCACAAAGCGAGGTCCATACAGAAATGGTTTGTCGAGATCGTGTGGAATAACTTCACTGGCCTGCACAGAGCCCTGACCTCAACCCCATCAAACACCTTTGGGATGAATTGGAACGCCGACTACAAGCCAGGCCTAATTGGCCAATATCAGTCCCCGACCTCACTAATGGTATTGTGGCTGAATGGAAGCAAGTCCCCACAGCAATGTTCCAACATCAAGTGGAAAGCCTTCTCAGAAGAGCGGAGGCTATTATAGCAGCAAAGGGGGGGGGGGGGGGGGCGACTCTATATTAATGCCCTTTGATTTTGGAATGAGATGTTCGACGAGCAGGTGTCCATATACTTTTGACCACCCCCTAGGCTTACATTTGGCAAAGAAGTGATGAGTAGTGGTCTTTATATTACGCTGCTTTAAATGACAATATTCCACTATTTTTGCATAAATTGCCTGTGTTCTTGTTGAGAGATACTTTTTGTTGATTTCTTTTTGATCATCATTTGTTACATACGTTTGTATATTCTCTTTTTTTCTAAGCCACTTTGAGGAAAAAAGTGACCGGTGGTAAGTGTGATCGGCATGCTTCACACATTACATGTTATCTGTACGTCCATAGAAACTACAAAATGCTTGACGCACTTTTCACTTTTTCTCTTAGATCCCTTATTTCTTTATCAACGCAATTTGTGCATTTTACTTGCATGCCTACTAAACTGTAAGAGGGCAGGTATGAAGGTCAACTAATGTTCGCCGTCTCAGGGTTGTAAAACGGGCGTGCAAGCACATTAAGAACATAAGAAAGTGCCCTTCTGAACTAGAAGCTTTTTAAAGACTTGTTAGCACATCACAACACTTGATATGTTCTTAGCTTTTCCCAGCGTTCACATCATACGTACTTCAGTTCGGTGTGAGAGTGCAATGCTATTGCCATGCATTATTCATTGCTCTGCCCCTCTTTTAAACACAGTTATGCAAGATCAGGAAAAAAACAACAGCCGAGATCTCACATGCATCCCAAATGGCACCCTATTCCCTCTATAGTGCACTACTTTTGACGTGGGACCTGGTCACAAGTAGTGCATTACAAAGGGAATAGGGTTCCAATTTGGGATGCAGCGCTCAGCTCACCACAGATTCTTATCCTTCCGAAATAGTTGCACTGTTCTCTGTAACGATAAAAGGATTTGAAACACCTTTATGGAATAAGAACTAGGGGCCTAGGTAATGCACAACAGTCAGCTGCACATTTCAAAGAGCAGCTACCTTCTCAGAATACACTGTGACTTAACTTTAAGGGCACAACACTGTTATACAATGAGCCCACTACAGATAGGCTTTGACTCATACGGAAACAAGGTGTTGCCATGGAAATAATGCTGCATACAGTGTAGTGTGTCGTCCAATATACTGTAGCAGCACAGCATAGTACCTGCAAAAAATTGTCTCTACAGTCCTGCAGCTTCCTACTCTTAGACACGTTCTTCAGCTGTGTTGGCCTCGTTCTGTGTTCACTGCTTTAAACCACAACACTGGAGATTTGCAGGAATGCTTCTAGAATGTGTGGTGACACCAGACACTGAGGTGTCCTAGAAGGAGTGGCTTCATCAATCCACCAGTGTTCCTTACTGTCATAAATACTGCAACGTTACTGTAGCCAGAGGATGTGACAGAGCGAGCGAGAGAGAGAGAGTTAGAGAGAGAGAGAGGTTGCTGATTGGCCTAAACATCAGCGCCACAGGTAACTTCCACAAAGCTGTGAACGATCTGAGAGACAAGGCAAGAAGGGCATTCTATGCCATCAAAAGGAACATAAAATTTGACATACCAATTAGGAGCTGGCTGAAAATACTTGAATCAGTTATAGAACCCATTGCCCTTTATGGTTGTGAGGTCTGGGGTCCCCTCACCAACCAAGAATTCACAAAATGGGACAAATACCAAAATGAGACTCTGCATGCAGAATTCTGCAAAAAATATCCTCTGTGTACAACGTAAAACACCAAATAATGCAGTGCAGAATTAGGCAGATATCCGCTAATTATCAAAATCCAGAAAAGAGACGTTAAATTCTACAACCATCTAAAAGGAAGCGATTCTCAAACCATCCATAACAAAGTCATCACATACAGAGATATGAACCTGGAGAAGAGTCCCCTAAGCAAGATGGTCCTGTGGCTCTGTTCACAAACACAAACAGACCCCACAGAGCCCCAGGTCAGCAACACAATTAGACCCAAACAAATCATGAGAAAACAAAAAGATAATTACTTGACACATTGGAAATAATTAACAACAAAACAGAGCAAACTAGAATGCTATTTGGGCCTAAACAGAGAGTACACAGTGGCAGAATACCTGACCACTGTGACTGACCCAAACTTAAGGAAAGCTTTGACTATGTACAGACTCAGTGAGGATAGCCTTGTCATTGAGAAAGGTTGCCGTATGCAGACCTGGCTCTCAAGAGAAGACAGGCTATGTGCACACTGCCCACAAAATGAGGTGGAAACTGAGCTGCACTTCCTAACCTCCTGCCAAATGTATGACAATATTAGAGACACATATTTCCCTCAGATTACACAGATCCACAAAGAATTCGAAAAACAAACCGATTTCGATAAACTCCCACATCTACTGGGTGAAATACCACAGTGTGCCATCACAGCAGCAATATTTGTGACCTGTTGCCACAAGAAAAGGGCAACCAGTGAAGAACAAACACCATTGTAAATACAACCCATATTTATGTTTATTTATTTTCCCTTTTGTACTTTAACCATTTGCACATTGTTACGACATTATATATATTTATAATATGACATTTGTAATGTCTTTATTCTTTTGGAACTTCTGTGAGTGTAATGTTTACTGTTCTTTTGGAACTTCTGTGAGTGTAATGTTTACTGTTCTTTTGGAACTTCTGTGAGTGTAATGTTTACTGTTAATTTTAATTGTTTATTTCACTTTTGCATATGATCTACTTCACTTGCTTTGGCAATGTTAACATGTGTTTTCCATGCCAATAAAGCCCCTTGAATTGAATTGAATTGAGAGGCAGATATGGCTTTATGAAGAGGGGGTGGGTGATTGGTGGATGGGTTCATGGAGAGGAGAGGGTCAGCCTTGGAATCTTCTCCATCTTAATCCTATAGCACACACATGGGCATGTGTTCAAGCTTATTATGTAGACAGAGGGAGAGCAAGATGTATCCTTAAGATGTACACCTTTAGAAACAAAGGGTTCCAAGGTGTCTTTGGGCTGTCCTTAAAGGAGAACCCTTTTTGGTTTCAGGTAGAACCAGTAGCACCTTAAAGAGAGGCTTAAAGAGAATAACAAACATGCTTATTATTTACGATACACTGATTCTACTGTACAGTATCTGTCAATGCAAAAAAGGCAACATATATCAAAAATCCATATATATATATATATATATTGTGTTCCCTTTCAGGATAATAGAAAAGAGCAGAAGCTCTGAACTATTGGTTCAGATCCCAGTCCTACCTGCCTAGAGGTTATGATAAATGATTTGCTCTTTCAGTATTTCTCCACTAGGTTTCTTCAAGGAGAAAGACCTCCACTTCTATGTCAAAGCGAATAAAACAATAACGCTATAGTAAATACTTCTGTAATGTCAGCAAAAACACTACAGTAAATACTATGTCCGCAAAAACACTACAGTAAATACTATGTCTGCAAAAACACTACAGTAAATACTATGTCTGCAAAAACACTACAGTAAATACTATGTCTGCAAAAACACTACAGTAAATACTATGTCTGCAAAAACACTACAGTAAATACTATGTCCGCAAAAACACTACAGTAAATACTATGTCTGCAAAAACACTACAGTAAATACTATGTCTGCAAAAACACTACAGTAAATACTATGTCTGCAAAAACACTACAGTAAATACTATGTCTGCAAAAACACTACAGTAAATACTATGTCCGCAAAAACACTACAGTAAATACTATGTCCGCAAAAACACTACAGTAAATACTATGTCCGCAAAAACACTACAGTAAATACTATGTCTGCAAAAACACTACAGTAAATACTATGTCCGCAAAAACACTACAGTAAATACTATGTCTGCAAAAACACTACAGTAAATACTATGTCCGCAAAAACACTACAGCGTGGGGACGTCTGCTCTTGGTTAGATGAATGAATCATGTGTTTCAGGAAGACAATAAAGAGGGATGTATGTAGCCTACAGCTTTCTCTCTCCTCCGTTGACAGGTTTTGACAGCAGTGACTTGAGGGACAAGTGTGTGTGAATGTACTCATCACTAGCTATAGAATAAGGATGCATGTCTGTATCTGAACTGCCTTTTCTTCCACTGTATTCCTGTTGTAGATGATCAGTCTTCCGATAATGAGAGTCTAAAGAAGAGGATTGTTTTCTCAGTCACTCTAAGTAATCGTCCCATGCATGGGAGCGCAAAACTACAAAACAAAAAAAAAGCTAGCATGTTGGTTGTGCAGTGGCTGCTGAACCATAAACCTATTCCCATATCTGTTTGTGCTATCTTACCGACTTCTTGTCACTCATTGTAAATGATTTAAGGGCTGTGTCCTAAATGGCACCCTGTTCCCTACATATTACGCTACTTTTGACCAGAGACCAGTGGGCCCTGGTCAGAAGTAGTGCACTATATGTAGTAGGGTGCCGTTTGGGACACGGGAAGGAGTTGGAAAGAGAGCAGAAATAGACTGGCACCCAGGATAGCTAAACCATAGAAACAAAAGGAAAAGCCTGATGGAGGTATAGCTAGCAAGGGAAGCTTGCACGGCTTTGACTTTGACCAATGTCAGTGTGACTATTTCTGTTCTCTTTCTTTTCCTTTCTGCTCGGTTTGATATCAGTTCTTACTTACGGGCCTGGATTGCCATTGCCTGAGATGAAGGCTCGTTTTAGCTTAGAGACGGATGTAGGCTACAGTGTCCTGTACTGACAGTAGAGGTGTGTGTTACTTTGTGTTCCAGATAAAGTGGACGAGAACATGCCTCCTCAGAAGCCTATGTGGGAGAACTCCAATGCTGACGTAAGGGTCGCTAACACAGTCAAGTCACGGCCCAACAGCAGGTGCTTCGCCATGAGCCCCGAGATGAATGTAGGTATAAACCCTACCGTCAGTGTACATTTTGTTGGCTGCGTGGCACAGGAGTGAGACCAGAAAGGTCTACGCTGAGTAGGGTTGAAAAACATTGGAACATTTCCCAAATTTACCATGTTTTCCCAAAATCAGTTGGGACTGAAAATCCAACTGGGAATCAATAGCCATTTTTTGAAAAACTGGGCATTCTGGATATTTTTTTAAAGTTAGTGCTCAGAGAATTCTGGTGGCTGCACCATTGCCTGTTGGAAGTTACTGCTCTATTCTGGCTGGTAATATAAATGCATGATTGGCTTCCTTTGTTAGACGCTGTACATGGCCCTGATGGGAATTGCATTCCCTGATTTGCTTGGTCTCAGAAGAGTATATGAAGGTTAAACAGCTTCTTGTTCTCTGTTGTCCTTCATTTCCTTCACAAGTTTATCTGCAACGCTGAGGACTAACAAACACAGTTGGATATTGTTGATTTAATGTACCTCGAAAATACCTCTGTAATAATAGTAAAGATCAGTCCAGGCACCCAGTGTCTTCTCTCTGCGTTGCAGTCCATGTGTGAGAGCCAGGATATGTCGATGCAGACCCAGACCCAGACCCAACCCAGAGAGCCAGGCAGTCCCAGAGGTCGAGGACCCTACCTGGGGGTGCCAAACAGACAGGGGACCATGAGACGACAGAAGTCCATAGGAACATCTGGTAACTACATATCAACATGTTTCTGTCAAGGCTAAATATTGAACCTGCATACAGTACATACTGTATGGTACACACATGCAGAACCAATGTGTGGACACACTCACACACATACACACACACACACACACATGCACACATCTGTGGGTGAATCCCTGTAATCGACAGAGCAAAACAATGAGGAAATTACCTTTTTGCACACACACCCTTGATGGTTTCAATTGTATAATTGCCATCGATGTATTGTAATTCATCATGCATTTTTCTTTTTCAGGAATAACAGAAGAGGAGACCCCTCAGTTTCTGACCCCTCCCATGTTGAAATTCACCAGGAGCCTCTCCATGCCGGACACATCAGAGGACATACCACCCCCACCCGCCATCTCCCCTCCATCTCCCCCTTACAACAACGCCCCCAACCCCCAGGGCAGAGGCTACGGCATCATCAGACACTCTGCTCCTAAAGGCACCGCCCCAGAGCGAGGGGACCTCACCGCGGGCGGCAGCGATGGGTGGAGGGAGCAGGGGGGTATGTACTATAGAGAGCCCCAGTCGGAACAGTACCAGTCTGAGGACCACCACCACCAACAGGGAAGCCACAGCCCAGGCCAAGGCCTCACAGCCCAGCAGAGCTTCCTGAACCGCAGGGCCCAGATCCCTGAGAACCCCTACTCAGACCTGGGGAAGATGGGCAACCTGGGGCTGTTTGCCCCCAACAAGCCCCAGAGGAGGAAGGGCATGCTGGTGAAGCAGGACAAGATCGAGGACAGCCCTGAGAAGATCTGCACCATCAAAATCCCAACCATCATCATCAAGGAGCCGTCTACATCCAGCAGTGGTAAGAGCAGCCAGGGCAGCAGCATGGAGATAGAAACTGCCGCCCACGACCACCCGGGACAGCTCCGGCCCGACGACGGACACAACCCCAGCAGCCCCTTTGCCACGGCCATGGCGGGCGCCGTGCGAGAGCGCGAGAGGAGGATGGTGGAGTCTCACCAGAACTCCCCATCCTACAGGTTCACCGACCAGGGTGAAGAAGACTCGCCTCCCGCCCCAACCCCTCGCCTCCGCCACTCCAAGTCCATCGACGAGGGGATGTTCAGTAGTGATGAACGCCTGCGCCGCATCATGGCCCCACCTGCCTCTCTCCTCAACATCCCCAAAGGAGGAGGCAATGTGACCAACTTCAATACCTCAGAGCCCAACATGGTGAGGGAGCCACTCCACACCCGCACGGGTCACCACAGCCCAGTCAGTCTGCCAAACAAGACCTACACCTCCAGCAGCGGACACTACGTCCACCCAGTAACTGGGAAGCCTCTGGACCCTAACTCCCCTCTTGCACTGGCTCTAGCTGCACGGGACCGGGCCATGAGAGAGCAGTCCCAGCCTCTCCCACTGAAGACTGAGCTACCCAAACCTGACCTGAACAAGCCTCTGTTCATCGACACTAAGCTAAGGACTGGCATGGATGCGAGTTTCTCCGCGACGGCCACCATGGGTCGACCAGGCAGGGCAGGGCTTCGCAGGCAGATGACCGAGGCCAAGTACGAGACAGAGTCCAAATATGACCACCCGCTGGCTAAAGACCAGGACAAGAGTCTATCCCGGCCTGAGAGAGAAGAGGAGAAGAAGAACATGTTGATAGACAACGTGGACACGTCTCAGCAGAAGTCTGCTGGTCTGCTGATGGTTCACACCACTGACGGAGCCAGGTCTGAGGAGAACAGCCTGTCTGAGGGGGACAGGGACGGGGCAGTGAGTCCGGACAGCACCCCCAGCGAGCTCCGGGATCCCAACCAGCCTAACACCTCCAAAATGTCCTCCCCTAACCCCCATAACTCCCACTCTATGGGCCCTGGTCCCAGAGGTAGTAAGACCATGATCACCGTCACCTCAGTAGATGAGCCGGTCAAACTCCCCTTCGGCATCCCCCCTCCGCCCTGCGTTCCCTCTGTTGACATCGACGATGACTTCTTCGCTGACCCACTGCCACCGCCGCTGGAGTTCGCCAACAGCTTCGACATCCCAGAGGACCAGAAGGGGGCGATCACTGAACTGCTCAAACAGCATCGAAACGCTGGCAGAGCCCCATCGTCTCTAGCTCCCTTCTACCCCCATCACGGTAACACCCCAAGCCACCCTGACCAGACGATGATCAAACGGCCTGCAGTGCTCACTAACTGTATGCCCCCCAGCTTCACCCCCAACGCCCTGGAGAGCTACGAGCCTATCAGTGACTCTGGGATCGATGTGGAGCCCGACAGCCGCAGTAGTGGAGACCCTCAGATGGAGACTACGAGCACTGTATCCACTGTGTCCAGTATCTCTACGCTGTCGTCAGACGGTGGTGAGATGCTGGACAACACTTGCACAGTCTATGCAGACGGACAGGCCTTTTTGGTGGACCGGACCTCAAAGCCAAAAAACAGGCAACCTGCCGCCAACAAGAGTAATGCACTTTACAAGGACCCTGCCTTGATGGATAGAGAAGAGAACCTGAGAACTTTCGGAACGCCCTCCTCTGTCCCGCCACCTCCCCCCGGGGCATGCGTCCACTCAGAGCCCCCCAGAACACCAACGCAAAGGACCTCAAAGCTGTGGGGAGACCCGCCAGGCTCTAACCCCTATGACATGCAGAACAAGGACAAGACACCAAAGCCAGGGGATGGGATAGACTCTTCTTCCTCAGGATGTAGGACCGTTTTTGGATCAAGGTAATCTTTGTTTTTGCTGTGTGTGTGCATGTCGTGCATGTGTGTGTGTCTAAGCATGCTTGTGTGTGCGTCCGCGTTTTTGTGCGGGCATGTGTGTGTGTGTGTTCTACCGGAGAGCAAAAAGAGTTGCCTAGCAACCTAATAATGAGAGCAGCAGCCTTGAGGAGTAGATGAGCAACAACGTCATGTCAGTCTGATTATCATAGAGACCAAACCGCCACAGCGCTCTCCTTGGAAGGAAGGGGTGAGCCATGTGTCACTGTGTGTGTCACAAGCAGCACGGTTCAAAATAGCACAGAGGCTACGTCCCAAATGGCACCATATTCCCTATTTAGTGCGCTACTTTTGATCAGGGCCTGTAGGGAAATACGGAGTAGTGTTCAATTTGAGACCCACCCAGAGTCTCTTTAAACCCGGGGTGGATGGTGTGTGTAACCTGTCTCTTTATCATCTATCATTTCAACAAACCCAGAGTATGTGAAATATCTATGAGCAGCCGGGGCTCTCTCTTCAGTTAACCCTCCTCTTCATTCCTCTACCAGTCATGTCAGATTACTAAAGTAGAATGGCGTTGTAGACTAGAAGTGTGTATACATTGAGGCTCCAACAGATGTAGGCTATGCGGTGTTGTGTGTGTGCGATGTACGATTGTAGCCTGTAATTGTGTGGTCGGTTTTTGCCAGTGTGGAAACATATTTCTGCGTGTGTATTTATGTCACCAGCTTTGTGTCGGTTACGCAGGTTTCTCTCTGTACGTTTGTTTATTTGGTGTGTGAATAGTTGCCGTTTGTCCGTTTGTGTAAATTGCATATATCTGTTTTGTACAGTAGGCTACCTACCTAAGCCTGCGTGGCATTTCTTAGACACCGCGCGTTCCTCACCACAGCAGTCCCCTGTGATAGCAGCACTTATTATGGAAAGCTGCCGTTATTTACAGAGCAAACCAGACGAGGCTAACCCTAAAATGCATGGCTATACCAGCAAAGTTCTGCTTGTGGTGGCTACAATATATGCTGCAGAGCAGAGCACATCCCTGCCATGTGATCTGAGTGAGACATTAGGTTAACCTGATTCAACCGGATTCATAGTGTGAATAGATGAATAGCATAGAGATCTTCTGACCCTTTCAAAAATAATGGCTGTCACTTTACATGGGATGAAAAACACAGTTCGTTCATTTGGTATTTGGAATGAATTCCCCACTTCCTACTTACAAAGGAGTGAATGCAGTATCTCTTTTGTTTCTATTCTTAACTTCTTTTACTTCCCTCTCCTCTGACACAAACAAACACACACACACACACACACACACACTCAAACACACACTGTAGCCTACTCCCAGTCTGCAGTTTCGTAGGAGTTGGTGTAGTATAGGGAAAGACTGTTTTATTCTCCAGTAGGTCTGTCAGGTCAGGTAGACTACTTCTTCCTGTCCCCTCGCAGGAGGAGAGACATCAAAGCGTCCGTCTCTTACTGGCCCCGTCAGAGCAGTCCGTGAGGTAGGGGGCAGGATTAGTGGATGAATGTATATACTATGTACTGTGTTTGTTTGCATCCAGGTGTGGTTGTGGAATATTTAAGTTTGTTTGTCAGGCTGACTTAGCGTCTCTTACTAATGTTTAAGTTCAATATTTTCTGATAAACAACACCCTCTCTCGTCCTCTAACCTGGTGAGTTCTGTACTTTCTGTAGGGGTCCAGACGGTGGGTCCCTTGCCTCAGGTACACAGCGGAATACCACAGTCACTTTTGCTGCCCAGCTCGGCCCGAGCGTGCCGGCCCCATCTCCAAAACGAGAGACAGAGAGTCTCCCCCACCATCGAGCCCCCAGCCCCATCCTCTCTCCTCCAGACTCAGGCCTCGGCTGTGCCTCCTCCCTCCCCGCAACCTCCCCCACCCTCTCGGATGTGTTCGGCCTGCCCACCCCCCCTCTCAGCCTGGGTACGGGGAGCAGCCGCTCACCCTCCCCTCTCACCCTCATGCAGGCCGTCTCCAACAAGCCTTTTGCCACCAAGCCGGTTCTGATGTGGAGCAAGCACGATGTGGCCGACTGGTTGGAGAGCCTAAACCTGGCAGAGCACAGAGACACCTTCATGGACAACGACATCGAGGGCTCCCATCTGCCCAGCCTGCAGAAGGACGACCTCATAGATCTCGGGGTGACCAGAGTCGGCCATCGGATGAACATAGAGAGAGCTTTGAAACTGCTGATGGACAGATGAGAAGAGAGGATAGAGGTCTCTCAGTCTCCAACACGACAACTTCACATAATAGTTTTATTTACGTTGACTTATTTCAAACTATACTTACTGTATAATTCTTATGACGATGCTTGTTTTGTTGAAACTTAGAAATATCCTCATGTATCCTGAAGAAACTGCAACTTGAAACAGCACTGCAGTTTCCTGAATAAGCACAAAAGTCCCCCAGGGTGGGATAGAGTGATCCCAGGTGAGACACAGCCGCTCTGTCAGTAGAAAGTAAGGAAGCAGACACACAGGGACCTGGCTGCGATGTGAAATACACTATCAAACAGAACGGCAGCCTAATCACTACGAGACTTAAGGACTTTTGAAATCAACCCCATTTGAATGCAAAACCAGAGTCAGCTCTGCAGGGGTTTCATTTTCTATTGTATCTCTGTTAGAAAGTATGTGAACACTGATCTCTTCAGGAAAAAGGGTGGGAATCTGCACTGCACAGGGCCGGCACTAGAACCAATCAGTTGGCAGGGCACATTTTTTTTTTTTTACGGGACCTCCTATGTGTGTAAGTGCTTGGCCTCAAGGTACCCCCTCCCCCCCTCAAGCTAAATTGAGCATTCATTTAATATATGCTATCGCCAAAATAATAATTTGGCTTGTGTTTATCTTAAGTAACATTAGAATACAACAAATATGTTTCAAAAAACACAAGAGCATTTTCATTAGTTTATGTTACTGTGGGATATGTAAAAAGCTGAAAAACACGAAGACAAAAAAAAACATCCAAATCCAAGTGTTCAATAAATTGTATTCGTGGAGTGCCTTTGTTACAACTATGAAACAGAAAGCATAGGTGTGGGAACGCGGTAACAGCTTCCTTTTTATGACAACAAAATAAAACGCACCCCAACCACCAAGACGCGCGGTGTGCAGTCAAACGATGAAAACATCAGTAGCCTAAACATATAAGCGCCAAGTGTGCTTGATAAACAGTGAAAATCATCACAAAGCAATAATGGCATTTTACAATGGATATACAGCAAGTGTCGATGACAGCCGTAAGAAATGGTCAATTATCAGTTGGAGAATGTCCACCTCATATAAACAACGACAGCGCTTGAGCCCTGCTCTTTCAGTGACGACATTTTGTGCTGCTATTTGGCCTGTAGCATTGTCACCGGCTTGTTCTTTTCCAAGCGGTGCCATCCCTTCCTCTCTCCTGTCTCACCCTTTCACTTGTTGGTGACACAGGCACCTGCTCAGTGTGCACCATTCTGGCTTTTTTTTTGGCCTTTACGCCTCGGAGGTGTAGATTCAGCCTGAGGCTCAGAATCAGAAGAATAATCATCAGAGATTTCATCATGATTCATTTCTTCCCCGCCATCTGAATTGTTTTCCATTCAGATTTTGTAGCAACGCTTGCCATTTTACATTACGCACGCTCTCGCTGTTTACTCCAAGTAGGCCAGACTAGGACTGAAAAGACTGCTTGGTTTCGGTGAACTGATATAGGGTACATACTATTTTGAGGTTATAATTAGAATAGATCAATACAATAGAATGTTCCGCACTGTTCTTCATTCACAATTGGTGATTATATAATGATGTATTGTTCGCTTCCCCTCGCTCATCAACTCACCCATTCCCCACATCGTGCTTTACTTCGTTTATTGAATCTGTTGTATGTGTGAAATTAGTTTCAGTATAGTTTAGGTTCAGATTCGAGACCGTTATCGGGGCGGTTATCAACTGGGCATGGCACTTATCAACTGGGCATGGCACTATCAGGAGAAGAAGGGGAGCAGGCCCTACTGTCGGCAGGGCAGTAGGCAATTGGGGGGAAAAAACATGATAAAACTGGTTCTGTTTGATTCTAACAACAACAGTGTGTTTTATAGACTTATTTAGGAAAGGTCAAGGACGAAAGGGGAGTAGTGCATGTTTTAAATGAATGAGCAGTCCAAATGACCGCTTTAGCGGTGCTCGTGTGGGTTTTTATGGTAAAGACATTTAGCTGTAAAAATGTATGACCTTTTAATGTGGCATGAACACAACCAGTCATGATGTTTTCATCCGATTGTCCAGCAAATCACTTCAAGAGATAGGTTACCTTCGTGCATTCGTCCCAAAAAAGCATCCGAGTGAGCGAGACAGCCTGTCTTACTCTATGTAGCCCATGTATCTGATGAGATCTGGCACAAAAAAAAAGAGAATGACATGCCATGCTCTTTAATTCCAGACACCGTCACATACGTGGGCTGCACCTACTGAAACAGAGGGGTGCTGTTTCGCTCTCTCGGATGCTTTATCTGAGATTGATGCTGTCTTTATGTCGGCGCGCGTCTCGGTCAAATAAATTATACGCCACAGTGGACGCGTTATAATACCCATAAAAGCCGTGTAATTCCCCCACGGACAAGGTGAGTTTTATCAATAGATTCGCCTCAATTTAATATAATCAATGTGAAAAGCTAGTTATTGAGAAACATTTAATGGTCCGGAGAGATTTGTGCGGTTTATACGAAGTAGTTCTAAAATCCCAGATACAAAAATGAATGGTGACAAAAAATGATTTCAACCATTTCCTGGTTTTATGACTCGTACTGTGTTACTCAATAGGGCTTAGGGGGCGGGCCATGGCAATTGCCCATAACGCCGGCCATGGCCCTGCAGTGTGTGTAATTCATTTTTCTCTCTCTCCCTTTTTACCGGGATGTAGTTTGATTTGAGGGACAGTGCAGTGTTTTCTCAGACGAAGGTATTGCACATTTCTACTCCTGAAAGGGAGATCACATCAGATGGATTACAAAATAGGTACAGTAGCAAGTTGTTGCCCTTAGATTTCACTTGCCATGTTTTCAACATACTTTCAAGTTTTAATATTTGTTTGTAGTTATGTTTTACTTGAGGATGGAAAGTGGAACACAATACATATTGAAAATGTAAATTCAGTTTATAAATCATTATACTGTCTTCCACAGGAAGCTGAAATGTGTGCCAACAGCTCTCCCTACTGTTGTCTTCTGAACATGACATGGCAGAGAGAGCAGAGCTTGGCAGTCAGGGCTTTCCAATCGTTATCACCAACCATCATCCTTTCTTTCGCAGTCTTCTATGTCCTCTGAGAGGAATAATACACACATTATCACATTAGGTTATTACTATACCCTGAACTGATGTTTAGGGCTTTGGGATTGAAGACTCAGGAATGGATTACCCTAGTTCAACAGAGTAGCAGGGATGGGGTCCATTTCATTTCAATTCAGGAAGTAAAGTGAAATTCCAATTCTACATTTTTCTCATAGAGAAGCATTGAAGAGAATGTCCGTTTACTTCCTGAATTTAAAAGGAATTTAAGCCAACACTGCAGAATAGGCATGTTTCTGAAGACGAACATCAGTCACGTTTATGCAACGATGAGAAAAAGTAGGCGAACAAACACTAAAGCTGGAATTTCCTTTTCCCCTTCCCCTAGAATAGGAATAGTTCAACTTGTTTGGCAATCGAAGAGAGGCAGATACCTCTAAGAATCAAGTTGCTAGAAATGTTGTATGATTATTGAAGTATTAGAGATAGTATTTATTCTATGATGGTGTTTTGATGTGTTTTGTTGATGAGGAAGAAAGTTGTAGATACCCACAGAGCTCAACATGCTTCTTTTTAGAATTAGGTGATGCTTTTAGGGGGGATTTTTACTCCCAGTGACTGCTGTTCTGGAACACATGGGAGCTATAGGACATTTGCTAAACCATGTGCCATTGGACTTCTTTGACAGGTCTCTTTTATACAACACGTCTGAAACTGGCCAAATCCAAAACAGTATCACCAGAATAAGAATGTCCTGAAGTGCAGCATCATTTCCCTCCGTGTTCTCAAGGCAAAGTCTCCTCAATACCATCGCCAGTCCAAAAGGGCAGGGATTCGCTCATCGTAATGTTGATGAGTTTAAATGTAATTTACTCTCTCCACTGTTTTTACTTTCTGAAACGGTCTGAGGTGGTATGTTCCACTCAGTTTGCAGTGTAAACTTCTTGATATTGAACCCCCCCCCCCAAAAAATGAGGGTGCTAGCTAAAATTCTAACATCAGTATTTACGAAACATTCTTTTGGATTGACATCCTGATGACTGATGACTGTCTGATGACTTTGTAAAACAAAAAAAGTTTTTAAAAAGTGTGATGGTCCGCAATCAAAAGGATGTTGCCTAAAGCATACTTAATGTGTACGGTATTCATCTACGACTGTCCGATGACTGTAGTATGACCTCATAACAGAAAAGTTCCAGTGCGATAGGCTGCAGAGGGGTACTTGTCACCTGTCAGTTGTCACTGTTGACACGCGGGCACACGTTGAGATGAGATCTTATGTTAAGAACCACAGGAACAAGAAAGAGTACAGTATTTTTTGATTACGCAGAGATATTTAATGTTAGGATATATTCCTATCCGTGTTGTTGCCATATCAACCCTGAGCTGTGGTTAGGTTTTCCAAAAAGAAGAGAAATATGGTTAAGAAGCAATATAATATCAATTCTGTTTCAAGTTGTTGTTTTTCTTATTCTTTTCCAGGGGAATAATTATACATGTAACAGGATTTCAAGTCTCTCTATTTTTAAAATTGACATAAATAATTGTGTTATAATCCATATTCCTATAGAGCATATTTGAAACTTTTAGCAATTGATAGTCATGTATTTACAAAGCCTCTGTAATTATTAAAAGCTGATATAAACTGATTTGCATAGTTTTTTGCATCACGTGTGTATAAATGAAGATTCTCAGGCTGTACATTTCGACACTATTTGCTATAGAAAGCGTTATATGACCACTATATGACCGAGAGAAAACCACACCACTTGAATGTGACATTTGATGTACAGTAGAGTTGACGGCTACACGTTGCACTGAGGTCATGTACAGGCCTAAAGGCCTAGTAGTGAAGCTGACTAGACCTATATACTTAATAAGGCATCTGAAGCTCATTTTAAAAGCTACTTTTTCCTTACTTTGCCCTGTAGGGCCACCGTAGTATGCTGTCAATGGAACATAGCATAGCAATCCAGACTGAATTCTGCTTTATTTCAGGTTTATTTCACTCCACTGGGAAACAATGGTGAAATGTAGTACAATGCAGTCTGGCTACATTGGACATGTTAAGATGCCGTAAACCGACAGGCATCAGCTCCAAACGTTATGTCCTCTTGTTTTATTCTTCATAGATACAGAATCACTCTGCTTTTTGTCAACGTCCTTTTTATGCTATATATGTTGCTGTAATTTTATGCGACAAATAATTCATTTACTTTAGAGAGAAATTCATATTATCGCGATCAAAGGAACATAAGTATCTGTAACTGCACTTTCCCCTAAGTTCACAAACCAACATTTTATGGAGGTTAATAAATGTAATATTGCGCAATATTTGATCACATTGATGTTGTATTGATTTTTTGTCTTGAAAGGACATGTCCAATGGTGCTCCATGTTTGATTGACAACTGATACAGTGGGTGTTGCAATGACTTCTAACGATGTGTTCAATTATTCTGGTTCCAGATCTGTTTTGTGCTGTCTTGCGTACGCCTATGGTAAATCATATGGTCGCTTTGTATCTCTCAATAGTCCTGTTTTATACCTGGTTCTAACTTGTCTCCTTTGTCCTGATTTTGTCCACATTCTGATTGTGCCCACATTTTTTGACCGGTGGAGACAATCAGAAAACACGTTGTGATCTGATCAACCTGCCCACCTCCGGGAGGTAGTCAGACGCGCATTGTGTCTGGATATCTTAAGAGTGTAGACAGAGAAACAATTTAAACCATCATTATTCCGCCCTCTAAAAATCACTTACAGGTGAGGTGGCACCATTAACTGATTACATCAATATTTGTCTAACAATAAATAAATATTATTTTGAAGAAATAGCTGTGAAATAATTTGCATAAAGGAAGGGACCAGGAAATCTGGTCACAATGCAGAAACAGTGGACGGATAACAGACACATTTTAATACAATGTGTAGACACATTTCTGGAAATGTGGGCACAATCACAATGTAGACAAGATCAGGACAAAGGACCCATATTAGCAACAGGTATAAACAGGGCTAATGTTTGGCTTGAAAATTATTATCGGAGTGCTGTAATATACATTTTAGTGTGACATTTGTTGATTTATAATCATTTTAATTGAAGGATAATTACTCCTTGTGTGAGCACCTGGGTAATCGTCCATTTGGAGCCAACAGAATAATTATATTCTGAACTCCATCCTTCTGGAATTAGGTGCCCTTTATATAGATGGAGAATCCTGCCCTCTAGTGGTTATCATGATTCTGAGAAATTGTCCCTGAATGCCCTTTAATCCATCATTACATTTTTTTGCACAAATTAGGAGAGAAGAACTCAATCCTAATGGAAGATATTGCACAGATATAGGCTACACTGAACAATAGGATATTGTTTTTCCTCACAAGGCATTTACTTTGAAAGTACATGCAAATTCAATTGTAATTACACTGTAATAACTTATGAATGTAGCTTTTTTTGGGGTGAACCTCTTGAGCCACTGGAGGGTTCCAATCAGTGACCTGGAGTGGCCTTGGTCAGTGGTTCTGCTGGCACGAGGTACACACACACAAATAACACACACCCTGCAGGCCAGTCATCCCTCAGTGGTCATCAGGTCTCTAAGGACAGCTGCACGTCCAGCTGGGGTTCATTAAACTGGACGCCCATTGTGATACTGTGAGAAAGTTCCTTTATATACCCAATGGGTGTACATACACACACGTACACATATACACACACGTATGCATGCACAAATGCATACACACATACAGTACCAGTCAAAAGTTTGGACATACCCACTCATTACAGGTGTTTTCTACATTGTAGAATAATAGTGAAGACATCAAAACTATGAAATAACACATATGGAATCATATAGTAACCAGAAATTGTTAAACAAATCAAAATATATTTTATATTTGAGATTCTTTAAAGTAGCCAACCTTTGCCTTGATGACAGCTTTGCACACTCTTGGCATTCTCTCAACCAGCTTCATGAGGTAGTCACCTGGAATGCATTTCAATTAACAGGTGTGCCTTGTTAAAAGTTCATTTGTGGAATTTCTTTCCTTTTTAATACGTTTGAGCCAATCAGTAGTGTTCTGACAAGGTTCCGTATGGCATACAGAAGTTAGCCCTATTTGGTAAAAGACCAAGTCCCTATTATGGAAAGAAGAGCTCAAATAAGCAAAGAGAAACGACAGTCTATCATTACTTTGAGACATGAAGGTCAGTCAGTGCAGAACATTTAAAGAACTTTGAAATTGTCTTCAAGTGCAGTCGCAAAAACCATCATGCACTATGAAGAATCTGGCTCTCATGAGGACCGCCACAGGAAAGGAAGACCCGAGTTAACCTCTGCTGCAAAGGATAAGTTCATTAGAGTTACCAGCTTCAGAAATTTCGGTCCAAATAAATGCTTCACAAAGTTCAAGTAACAAGAAATATCTCAACATCAACTGTTTAGAGGAGACTGCATGAATCAGGCCTTCATGGTTGAATTGCTGCAAAGTAACCACTACTAAAGGACAGCAATAATAAGAAGAGACTTGCTTGGACCAAAAAACACAAGCAATGGACATTAGACAGGTGGAAATCTGTTCTTTGGTCTGATGAGTCCAAATTTGAGATTTTTTGGTCCAACCGCCATGTCTTAGTGGGATGCAGAGTAGGTGAATGGATGATCTCTGCATGTGTGGTTCCCACTGTGAAGCATTGAGGAGGAGGTGTGGGGGTGCTTTGCTGGTGAAACTGTCTGTGATTTATTTAGAATTCAAGGCACACTTAACCAGCATGGCTACCACAGCATTATGCAGCGATACGCCATCCCATCTGGTTTGCGTTTAGTGGGACTATCATTTGTTTTTCAATAGGACAATGACCAAACACACCTCCAGGCTGTGTAAGGGCTTTTTGACCAAGAAGGAGAGTGATGGAGTGCTGCATCAGATGACCTGGCCTCCACAATCACCTGACCTCAACCCAATTGAGATGGTTTGGGATGAGTTGGACCACAGAGTGAAGGAAAAGCAGCCCACAAGTGCACAACATATGTGGGAACTCCTTCAGGACTGTTAGAAAGGCATTCCAGGTGGAGCTGGTTGAGGGATGCCAAGAGTGTGCAAAGCTGTCATCAAGGCAAAGGGTGGTTACTTTGAAGAATCTAAAATATATATAGTCCTGTTTTATACCTGGTTCTAACTTGTCCCCTTTGTCCTGATTTTGTCCACATTCTGATTGTCTCCACCGGTAAAAAAATGTGGGCACAATCAGAAGACACATTTTGATCTGATCAACCTGCCCACCTCCGGGAAGTAGTCAGACGCGCATTGTGTCTGGATATCTTACGAGTGTAGACAGAGAAACAATTTAAATCATCATTATTCCGCCCTCTAAAAATCACTTACAGGTGGCACCATTAACTGATTACATCAATATTTGTCTAACAATAAATAAATAAATAAATATTATTTTAAGGAATAGCTGTGAAATAATTAGCATAAAGGAAGGTACCAGGATATCTGGTCACAATGCAGACACAGTGGACGGATAACAGACACATTTTAATACCATGTGTAGACACATTTCTGGAAATGTGGGCACAATCACAATGTAGACAAGATCAGGACAAAGGACCCATATTTGCAACAGGTACAGTGCCTTGCGAAAGTATTCGGCCCCCTTGAACTTTGCGACCTTTTGCCACATTTCAGGCTTCAAACATAAAGATATAAAACTGTATTTTTTTGTGAAGAATCAACAACAAGTGGGACACAATCATGAAGTGGAACGACATTTATTGGATATTTCAAACTTTTTTAACAAATCAAAAACTGAAAAATTGGGCGTGCAAAATTATTCAGCCCCCTTAAGTTAATACTTTGTAGCGCCACCTTTTGCTGCGATTACAGCTGTAAGTCGCTTGGGGTATGTCTCTATCAGTTTTGCACATCCAGAGACTGTAATTGTTTCCCATTCCTCCTTGCAAAACAGCTCGAGCTCAGTTTTAATTACTCCTTGTGTGAGCACATATAAACAGGGCTAATGTTTGGCTTGAAAATTATTATCGGAGTTGGCAAGACAGCCGAAACAGATCTGAGATCAGCCTAGTGTTCAATCATTTAGATATATGGATGTGATGCAATCCACAGGAGGTTTGGACATACGTCATCATCTCCACTACCCTTGCAGCTTGATCAAAGGTACGATATACAGTACTCCACTCACCCAACCTAATCCTGTGCCAATGTTATACCTTCTGATATACTGAGCTGTTGGTATTGTAGTGTCTCTCCAATGATGCCTTTTAAATTATCTCTGGATTACACTTTTGTCCAATATTAAGCTAGTATTGTGTGTGGTGTGTGTGTGTGTGTGTGTGTGTGATCTAATATTATTCTGCTGTAATATACATTTTAGTGTGACATTTGTTGATTTATAATCATTTTAATTGAAGGATAATTACTCATTGTGTGAGCACCTGGGTAATCGTCCATTTGGAGCCAACAGAATAATTATATTCTGAACTAAAAATATATTTAGATTTGTTTAACACTTTTCTGGTTACTACATGATTCCATATGTGTTATCTCATAGTTTTGATGTCTTCAGTATTATTCTACAATGTTGAAAATAGTAAAAAATAAAGGAAAACCCTTGAATGAGTAGGTGTGTCCAAACCGTTGACTGATATTGTACATGCGGACAGACATATACACACACACACACACACACACACACACACACACATTCACACATGAACACACACACGCACACCCTGCAGAGGAGTGGAAAGGAAACATATTACCAAGACTAATCTGTAATGTGTGTACACAAGAGGAGGGGAAACCAATTAGTGTGCATTTATGTAGAAATTATAATACCGGTTGAAACTGCATTAAACAGCTGTAAGGCTAATTTGTGATTCAAATGAGCCACTTGAACCAATCTCAACCATAGAGATCTAGTTTTTCACCTATAGGATATTCATGGTCTCAATGTTCTCAACAAAATTAAAGCACTGCCTTTTAATTTGATTAACCCGGTTTTTACTGTGTATGTTGAAACCTCAAAATTATTTTACTTAAGGATCCCTAGACTGTTTAAAAATAGCAGAAAGCCTACAGTTTGTTTTGGTGAGAGAGCTGTAGTCTATCATGGGCTTCGTCCCAAATAGCACTCTATTCCCTATATAGTACACTACTCTTGACCGGTGCTGGTCAAAAGTATTGCACCATATAGTGAATAGGGTGCCATTTGGGACACAGTCCATGATGTGCGTGAGGAGGTGGTCGCAGAGTCACGCTAGCATTGGTCATTCTAAGTGACCTTTGACCCGAGGCTGGCCCGGCAGTCTCTGGAGGCTGGCTGAACTCTGCCAGATCACTCTGTGTGTTCCTACATCCACATCCAGCTGTTTCGAAGGACTCACTTCATCACTAACCCATCCTCCTTCAGAGTCCTTTGGGACAATGACAGGAACATAGAAGGCTCTCAGAGTTAGCTCACTCACTGCAGTGCTGGTTTTTATAAGGCTGTAGGTTGAAAACACAGAGTTCAGTAAAAGTAATGTGACTGAAGCAATATCCTAATGCAGGGTTCCCCAACTGTTGGACATAAAACACTGTAAGAAATGCCAGCAAATCAGCTCCAAGTGATTTCATTCTGGGAAATTGGTTCCAAGGTATTCCCTCACATAATAGAGATCTACTGTATGTGGTCGTATACAAATGTAAGCAATGTTTGAAATGATTATGCTTTCGTCAAATGTTATATATGTCCGGGGCGATCAATTGTCTGTCAACAAATAATATGTCATTATGATCCAGCTCAAGAAAAAAAATCGGCCTGCGGTGTTGACGATCCCTGCCCTAATGTTTCCACTTCCTGTGTTTCTCATATCAGCAATAAAACTCCCCCACCCCAACCCATTTTTACATTGACATTTTTGTAATTTAACAGATACTCTTATCCAGAGCGACCTACCTTTGTGCAATTCTCTTAAGATGGCTAGGTAAGAAGTCAATCATAGCAAGTACATTTTCCCTCAAAAGGGGTACAATAGTTATCAGCACGCATTGACACATTCACCCCTTTACACATTCACAACCCCCAACAATAACATGTTTAAATATGACTTGGAGACAATGGAACAGTCAACATTCAGTCGGTAAAAATGGATTTTGGTTTATTCAGTGAAATAAAATGAAAACGTTGAAATATATGGGTCAGCATATTCACATTCATCTCGAAAACAAACAGCTGATAAGCGAACATACTCTACTGGTTAACATGGTCCCACGCCACAAGTTCAGACAACAGATGTTTTTTTAGTATCTGGAAAAAAAGAAGGGGGAAAAAAAGAGTTATTAGTCATTTATATATAGCATCCCATGCTTCTATTTCCAGGCAGTGAAGACTGGTGGAAAATAAACCGACTGGATAGAGGTTTAGGAAACAATATCTATTTCAACATTATGAGGTGAATTGACGAGTTATTTGGACAGATTAAGTAGAATAATGTGTTGGGTGGTAAGGTGGTATACTTTATTTTGAAATCAGTCCAAAGTATACTGCGTGAAAAGAGGCACGTGTGGTTCTACTGTTGTTCTCGATTAAAGGGAATAACTTCGCACACAGGTGACTGACTGCCTGCTGGTCCCAACGTGTCTAATTTCACATTTCCTTTAAACACGGACAGAGTATATCTATTATGAATTAGGTTTTAAAATCTTAGCCACAAATGATAAATCATGTATCTAACTTTCAAAGGCTGGCTTTGTTTACACTGGCAGCCCAATTCAGATTTTTTTCCCTAATTATTGCCCTCGTTTCCGAGAGCCTTCCTAGCATTAAGATCACCGTTAGAACCTTCTTACGATGTATCTTTAGTAGCGGTGGTGTTTCCCAGAGCTCGTAATAAAAACCCTTTGCACATCTGCAAGTGATTTTTACCCCATCAATATCGACACATGGTCAAATGACGCACTTAGCGAACGTTCTCTCTCCTTGCTTGTTTGGGAAAAAGTTGGCTCGTAAATAACGATACACTTTATTCATAGAAGTTATCCACTAAAGATATAATCAAGATTTGTTTATGCTGTCTGTCTGACTGTTACTACCGATAACTTCAGAACGAAGTTGACTACAAATCCAAAGTTGCCAAAGTATTTGCAATTTTTACAAACAAGTGAAGGGCAAAATTATGCCTCAAATGAAAACCGAGGTGATTACATCACATTTAGGCCTACATAGTCAGTTTAGTTCTATTTTGCGACTAGGCTACTTAAATGTTTTGCCTAAATGTGTTTCATGATGTGTGACAACATGTGCGCAATGATGTGCCCAATATGTGATTTAGTGCATTATTATTGGGTAAGCATAATAAACCACCTCAAAAGACATAGGTGGTAATATCTCTCTAGGAGCTGATCTGTCGTCAGTATTGTGGAATCATTTTAATGTTACTGAAAGATCTGAATGGATAAAGCTGCTTTTCTTTCGATCCTATCATTATCGACATATGTTTAATGACGCACTTTGCGAATGTTCTCTACGTGCTTGTTTGGGAAACACTCTTAAAAAGTTGCTTCGTAAATAAGGATGCATATGGTACGATCATCGTAATGCTTAAATTACATCGCAACTGGGAAACATGGCCTTGATTTGATTGGCCAAAAGACCAATTCGTGGAAAAAGATCAGACTCAGGAACAGGGAGATTTGTGGGATCTCAAATCTGTATGAGTTAACGTTTCTCAACCATATATAAACAATGCATTCTACCTCTACGTTGTTTTACTGATTATATCTGACCTCACAGTTGACCTTCGTGGCTGTAGAATGTGTGCCATTAAACATGAACTATTTTAACTTTCCTAAGGCCTCTGCTATCGGTTTATCGCCACAGCAGACCAGGGTTCAAATACTATTCGAAATGATTTCAAATACTTGAGCTGTGCTTGATTGAGCATGCCTGGCACAATAGAACCAATTGGATAGTCAAAAAAAAGTGTAACCCCTCCCACTCTGGCATTCCTGGCAGGCTAAAGCAAATGCTAAAAGTATTTGAAAGATTAACAATAGCATTCAACCCAGGGATGCTCCAGAGATGTAATTGCATTTTATGGTGTTTTGCTGGCAGCCAGACAACCCCAGTGGATTTCTTCAGTATAGTTATATCAATGCCATGCCATGGACCATGAAAGACTGTTAGACTGACGTTTGTTGGCTTCAGTGGATGGGCAAGTTCATCATTTTTACAAGGGGTTAAGGTAGCAAACAGTAACTATACAGTCTCTTGAACCAGGGTCAATCTCAAAATTTGTTTGCACAGTGGTGCATTGTGGACAGAGAGTGGCAGGGCAACCACATAGACTACTATATCTGTATTTATTTCAATCAAAGACAGAAACACCTTCTAGTCAGGAAACATACTGGTTCAAAAAAGGAAACCTGTGGAACTCAACTCACAAGAAGCTAGATGGTTAGATTATGATTTGATTTTGATTTGATTTGATTTAGATAAACCAACTGAAATAACCAAATGTGGAAATTGAATGCTCTAAATGTTTTATGGTTCCTCCTGGCACCAGAGGGCGGCAGAGACCGCCCTAGAGACTTTTTATGGTACTCAGGTGAGTCTTATCATTTCATTATTGTTTCCCCTTTAAGAGAGGTGTGTTTTCTGTTTCTCTTTGTTAGCTCTTGAATTTAGCTCCCTGTATGTTTCCCCCACATGAGTTTTCGAGTGTTGGTGTTTGTTGTTTAGAGTTTTTTGTTTCCCTGTGTTGTCATGTTCTCCATTTTAACCTCCGCCAAGGGGCCAGACCAGTGGGTGACTTCGCCATTGCATTCATTTTCACCCTCGACGCGGAGAGTGGGTGGAATACGGAGGCACTGGTTACCGCTTTCCACCAGGGACTGTCTAACTCCATCATGGATGAACTTGCCGCTCGGGAACTGGGAAAGGATCTCGAGTCCATGATAACGCTGTCAATTGGCAACCGCATCCGAGAACGGGTGAGAGAGCGCCATTTTGACAACACTCCAGCATTCCAGTTTCCTGAGCACCCCAAGTCCACCGAGTCCAGCATGGATGATCCCATGCAGCTGGGTCGCACACGTCTGAGTCCACAGGAGCGAGACAGGCACATGCGCGAAGGCTGTTGTGTCTACTGCGGAGGTCTCAGCCATCTCCGTGCTACATGCCCAGAGCTGACGGGAAACACCAGAGCTTGCCAGGACCAGGAGAGACCCTGGCGAGCTGTGCAGTTACCTCCCGGCAACCCAGGCACCGTCTGTCACTACCTGCAATCCTCCACTGGGACGACCGTCAGCACCAGATTCAAGCCTTTGTGGAATCCGGGGCCACAGATAATTTCATGAATCAAGACTTCACCAGAGATTTACAAATCCCCTTGTGTGAAATGTCCCATCCCTCTGCAGATTCAAGCCCTCGGTAGACGCCCCATTAGCTCCGTCCAGGGGTCAAGGGTCAGATCAAGCTCATTCTACTGCAGGTTCGGGGTGACCCATTGTGAGACTCTTTTTTAAAAGGGTGGATCAGCTTTAATATTGCATCAATGTAATTGTCCATCAATGTAATTGTCTACATCTTTTCTAATCCCCCATATATTTTGGGGGTAAATATACATACAGTATATACAGTTGAAGTTTATATACACTTTTCTTTCGATCCTATCATTAAAACTTGTTTTTCAACCACTGCACAAATTTCTTGTTAACAAACTATAGTTTTGGCAAGTCGGTTAAGACATTTACTTTGTGCATTTGTGTAATTTTTCCAACAATTGTTTACAGACAGATTATTTCACTAATAATTCACTCTATCCCAATTCCAGTGGTCGGAAGTTGACTGTGCCTTTAAACAGCTTGGAAAATTCCAGAATATGATGTCATGGCTTTAGAAGCTTCTGATAGGCTAATTGACATAATTTGAGTCAATTGGTGGTGTACCTGTGGATGTATTTCAAGGCCTACCTTCAAACTCAGTGCCTCTTTGCTTGACATGATGGGAAAATCTAAATAAATCAGCCAAGACCTCAGAAAAAAAATGTTGACCTCCACAAGTCTGGTTCATCCTTGGGAGCAATTTCAAAACGACTGAAGGTACCACGTTCATCTGTACAAACAATAGTACGCAAGTATAAACACCATTGGACCACGCAGCCGTCATACCGCTCAGGAAGGAGACGCATTCTGTCTCCTAGAGATGAACGTACTTTAGTGCGAAAAGTGCAAATCAGTCCCAGAACAACAGCAAAGGACATTGTGAAGATGCCGCTCAGCAAGGAAGAAGCCACTGCTCCAAAACCGCCATAAAAAAGCTAGACCACGGTTTGCAACTGCACGTGGGGGCAAAGATTGCATTTTTTGGAGAAATGTCTTCTGGTCTGATGAAACAAAAACAGAACTGTTTGGCCATAATGACCATTGTTATGTTTGGAGGAAAATAGTGGAGGCTTGCAGGCCGAAGAACACCATCCCAACCGTGAAGCACGGGGGTGGCAGCATCATGTTGTGGGGGTGCTTTGCTGTAGGAGGGACTGGTGCACTTCACAAAATAGATGGCATCATGAGTCGGGAAAAGTATGTGGATATATTGAAGCAGCATCTCAAAACATCAGTCAGGAAGTTAAAGTTTGGTCACAAAAGGCTCTTCCAAATGGACAATGACCCCAAGCATACTTCCAAAGTTGTGGGAAAATGGCTTAAGAACAAAAACGTCAAGGTATTGGAGTGGCCATCACAAAGCCCTGACCTCAATCCTATAGATATTTTGTGGGCAGACCTGAAAAAGCATGTGCGAGCAACAGGCATACAAACCTGACTCAGTTACCCCAGCTCTGTCAGGAGGAATGGGCCAAAATTCACCCAACTTCACGTCAGCGACCGGCTGGGTTGCTCCACCCTCTGCCATCCCAACCGGCCCTGGGCTCATCTGTCTGTAGACTTCATCATTGGGTTACCTCCATCATTGGGGTGGCAGGGTAGCCTAGTGGTTAGAGCGTTGGACTAGTAACCGGAAGGTTGCAAGTTAAAATCCCCGAGCCGACAAGGTACAAATCTGTCGTTCTGCCCCTGAACAGGCAGTTAACCCACTGTTCCTAGGCCGTCATTGAAAATAAGAATTTGTTCTTAACTGACTTGCCTAGTTAAATAAAGATCAAATAAAAAAAATAAAAAAATCTCAAAGACTTACCACTATCCTGGTGGTCGTCGATCGGTTCTCCAATATAGCCCATTTCATCGCCTTACCCAAGTTGCCTTCAGTGGAGACGGCTGATCTCATGATTACCCATGTCTTGGAGAAGTTCCTCCACCGCTTCGTCTCCACTCAGGCCAGCAACTGGAGCAAGTACCTCATCTGAGCGGAGTATGCTCATAACACACTGCCGAAGTCGTCCACTGAACTGTCACCGTTCGAGTGTCAGTTTGGTTTTGACCCCCCCCAGGCGTTCATTCGACGATGCCGCCGCACCTGGATCAGAGCGCGATCCTCCTTACTCCGCTCCTATGCTTGACATCAACATCAGGCAAACCGGCACCGAAGACCTCTTCGGCTCTTCAGACCTTGTCAACGAGTGTAGCTGTCCACCCGTGATTTTCCCTTAAAGATGGATTTGCGGAAGCTCGCTCCTCTACGTAGGACCATTCAAGATCCTGAGTCGCATCAACCCGGTCACCTATCGTCTCCAGCTTCCCAGATCCATGGGGGTCTGTCCGTCCTTCCATGTCTCCCGTCTCAAGCTGGTAAGGATCCATCCCTTCTCTCCCCCCATACCTGCTCCTCCATCCCCCTCGACTTGTGGATGGCCGCCCAGCCTACACTGTCCGGTGTCTGTTGGAGGCTTGTCGGTTCCGAGGGGCCCTGCAGTATCTGGTGGACTGGGAGGGCTACGGTCCCGAGGAGTGGGCGTGGGCGCCTGCCCGGGACATCCTGGATCCTGGTCTTGTTAGAAACCTCAACCGACTACGTGGTGGTCGTCATGGCTCCGCTGCTGAAGCCGCTCCTAGAAGGGGGGGGGGAGTACTGTCATGGTTCCTCCTGGCAACAGAGACTGCCCTAGATACTTTGTTACTCAGGTGTGTCTTATCATTTCATTATTTCCCCTTTAAGAGACGTTTGTTTTCTGTTTGCCTTTGTTAGCTCTTGAATTCAGTTCCCTGAATGTTTCCCCCACATTAGTTTTCGAGTGTGTTTTGAGTTTTTTACTGTATTGTTACGTTCTCAAGTATTTAGGTTTTTTCCAAGTCGCTGATTCCTGGTCTGGTTCATCCTCTGCTCTTGGGTTCACTCTACCATGTCACAAAATGTGTTGTGTGGCTCTATTGATTGTATAACCACTTAATATTGCACCAAAGATCAAGAAACTATCAGATTGCTTCACTCTAAAGTGTTAAAGTTCCAGTCTTTTAATAATGTTGTGGCATGGCCACTGAATTCTTGTTCTAATTGTTCACTTGTGTTTTGTCTGCTTGAACTGCGTATGTGAAGGCAAATCATATTATTCAATTGCCATTTAATTGTAAGAATGTTGGCCAAATGTTAAGCCTCAGGCCTTGGGGATAATCATTTTAGGAGGGAATCTCCCTTACATTGTTTAGCTTGAAGTCATGCGAGTTCAATGACAACTCAAATACTCAAGTAGAGTTTTACCTGGTCAGGTCGCATGGACAAGAAAAGCTCTATCTTAGTATTTGAGGTGAACTCATACAACTAATGACGAGCCGTAAGCAAGTGAGATTCTCTACTAACAAGGGCGACCTTAACGATGATGATTGTAATCATTATGCGTGACTAACAAGGGTTTCCTGAAATAGTTGATTCTATCACACCAAAGGTTGAGGTGACAGATCTAGTGCAATCAATTAGAGTTGAGTGTATGAGTTGAATGAAGGACCTGCTACATAGTTACCCTTAATGGAATGCACTTGAGACAATTTTAACCCTCTCAACCACAGCCACATGCCGAATGAAGAATGTGGGCCCCCATATCGGAAGACAAATGTTTAGATTATAGGAAAAATGTGAACTTCAAACATTGTGCTGCAGTACTGTTCAGCATTACCCCAGTCTGAGGTATGTAGGTGGATAAAGTATAAAACAAGTTTGCAGGCACCTCCCCAGTGTTTGGGTTCTTCCTGAACTCGTACAGGTGAGAGCACCAAACGCTCAGACGAAACTCTCCAAAACAATCCAAGAGATGATGCGTAAATTAAAACGTGCGCTAATAGTCGAAGTCAAACAAACATTTTGATTCATTGATCAGTTTTCTTGATGCTACGTGTAGTTGTTAATCGACACGTGTCATTGTTTGCGCCTTTCGTGCACTTGCTTTTCATGCAAATGTTGCCATTTAGTTAATAGTGCTGGCTTGTTTGCTTACTAACTGTATAAGCTTCACCTAGTGTTTGATGATGCATGCAACACATGCTATATGGTACACTAAATAGCCACTACCAATTTAGTGTACCAATGGTCTTGCAATGTATTAATATGATAGAAGTTAAGTTAACCTAATAATGCATTGATAAACTGTAATTATTGCTTGTTATTATTTGCTATTTCTCTGTCTCCCTGTAGAAAAACATACATACAAACTACATAACACACGGGCTGGCCAATTCTAACCAAAACCAATCAAGACAAGAATCAGAATGTCAACTGAACTGTCAACTGTCAATCATATAATCTAACTCAACTGTACTGGGATTCAATGCATCAGAACAACCTTCCATGCCATGTACCCTCTTCTGAATATAAAGACTCTTTTCTGGGTTAGTGCTCCCAGTCTCTGGCAAGGTGTTGCACAACTCTTTATTAAGTGCTGTTACAACCAGTGGAGGCTCGTCAGAGGAGGAAGGGGAGGACCATCCTCCTCAGTGAATTTCATAAAAATAAAAATTGCAAAACATTTTAAAAGTTATCCTTTTTAGATAAAACTATACTAAATTGAATCTCATGTCACCAAATAATTGAATAAAACACACAGTTTTGCAATGAAGGTCTAGAGTAGCCTCAACAGCACTGTAGGGTAGCAACATGGTGTAGACGGAGGACAACAAGCTTCCGTCCTCCTCTGGGTACATTGACTTCAATACATGGTTCTCCCTTCCATAGACTTACACAGTAATTATGACAACTTCCGGAGGACGTCCTCCAACCTATCAGAGCTCTTGCAGCATGAACTGACATGTTGTCCACCCAATCAAAGGATCAGAGAATTTAAGCTAGTACTGAAAGTGTAAACTACAGCTAGCTTGCACTGCAGTGCATAAAATGTTGTGAGTAGCTGACTCAAAGAGAGAGCGAGACAATAGTTGAAAACAATAATTTCTTCCAAAATGAAGGAGAAGCAAGATAGAGATATTTCATACATTTTTTCACTTTTAGTTTTACTTACTTAGTTAGCAAATGCAGCTAGCTAGTTTAGCCTGCTCAAACAGAGGGATGCTATGTCAGCTAGCTGGCTATGACAATCCAACACAACACTGGAACTGTTCCAAGTCAAGGTAAGCTTTTGGTTTTACTAATTTATTGCCACCAGGGCCCGCCGGTGTAAGTGCTAATCTGCTTACTGGCTGAACACTAACATTACTGCATGAGTGTAGCTGGTTTACTAACACAGTACATCTATTAGCCATGTTGGCTATGGCGTTACTTTAGCTAATATGGGGTCAACGATGTAGGCGGTGTGTAGCGGTTATGATATGATTTGGCTTGGAAAGGTTTTTTCGCCTGGTCTCATACAGCTGATGTGTTGTGCATTGAAGTCCACAATCGAAGGGAAAAGGTGATGAGGAGAGTGCATTGATGCGAGAAGGAATACCATGCGGCTGCTATGAAAGTGAACTGTGTTTTCGGGTGATCAGGGGTGTATTCATTCCATCGAATCTGTTGAACAACTTTTCTTAAACGGAAGCAAACGTAACAGGGACAAACATACCTGATTTTTTCCAGTAGAAACTCTCATTTGCATCTGTTGGACTAATGATTACTCCCTAGATCAGCTAGATGCAGGAGAGTGTGTCACTGTATTGAATGTGTCACTGTCACTTCAAATCTTTCTCTTGACCTGTGTGCACCTACTTTGTAAACCTTCATTCGTTGGCTAGGTTGTAGCAACCTCATGATGGGTAAAGGGAAAATGTGAGTTTAAACCTATCGTTATTACATTGAAATGGGTGAATGGAATATGAATGACAGTCATCCGAAATGCTGTAATAGAAATAAGGCCATGGTCATGAAAAAAAAGTGTTCTCCCTCATCTTAAACGGCACCGACCACCACTGGTTAAAACACACCTTGTCATGTTTCAGTACACCTTAAATCTGTCCCACTACCCTCACACCCATATGTTTCAATACTCCAGGAAAATAAAGGTTTTGTCTCCTTTAAGGTGGTGGCAGCTCAGTTGCCACCAGTTTTAGTGTTCCAAAGCACCTCATTATTACATTGTGGTAAGTTATGGTATTTGTGGGACATAATAATGCCCAATCAAGTGAAGTAGTCTCATGCATATGGAACAAACCCCGATGGCTAATTCAATACAGCCTAAATACATGGCCTGCCTAAATGTATTAGCGAATTAAATTATTGAGTTGGGCATGTTTGGCTCCTAAATTACAATTGGTTTACTCTACGCCATAAAAAAAAAAAATGGGCTGATACTTCAATGGCAAAGAGGAAAAGAGGGACTGCCTCAGATATAGATCTTCGTGCATATTCCTCTGCCTCACACTTTTCGCGCGACTCGACGAAGGAGGGCTGACAAGAGCGCAGCGCGCACCGACTGTCCTCGGGAAGAACGAGGAGAGGCTGACTGCTTGATGGTCACTATGGATTTAAGTTCTCTGTAACCTTCTCAGCAGGTTGGACCGGAGGCTTTTTATTTCATCCACTGCAGGTATAAAGTTGCTGCTATACATCTCTGTATCATGTTTTTCAGTTGGTATGGCTATGTGGCGATGTTGAAACAATGACAAGACTAGCCTAAGTCATTGTCACAGCAAACTGTTATTTTTCGTGTTTAAATGCATATTTCAAAATGATACACGTCAACTCAATTTCTCACGCAGGACAATAACACCCTTTAATCTGCATGCGTAATAACGATGTAATAAACATACAACGAGACGTGTATCTATTTTTCGATTGTTTTGTGAATTGATACAATGGTGTAATTATGAGTGTGATATAAAATGCAGATAATTAATTATTTACTTTCGTCTTTTGCATCTTTAACTTGAACTGTAAAGAGAGTTGGTTAACCTGCGGCGCTTTGCATCGGTCGGACTCCGCTAGATGAAAGGGAATTCAAGCAGAGAGAGCAGGGGAAAGTCGTTATATTTTTGAGTCTGAGCAAGCGTTAAAAACGTTTTGTTATACAGACATGAAACTAGGCGTCAGTATGTACCTGTACAAAATGTGAGTATATGATTTGGTATACAAACATTAGGCAATCCCATTGACCGTTTAAAATAAGAAGCTACAAAAGTCTGACTTGGAGCGCATTGTCAGTTAAGAATAAATTCTTATTTACAATGACGGCCTACACCGGCCAAACCCTAACGACGCTGGGCCTATGGGACTCCCAATCACGGCCAGTTGTGATACAGCCTGGAATCGAACCAGGGGCTGTAGTGACACCTCTAGCACTGAAATGCAGTGCCTTAGTCCGCTGCGCCACTCAGGAGCAGAAACATCCACTCGTATCTTTCCTATTGTTTGGATGTGATTTAGTGACAGTCGAGCTCGAGGAGGGGAAGCCAATTTCTATTCTATGGTGTCAGGTGTACAAACTAATCCAGGAGTATGACGATCATGTTGTGAGAAAGTAGTTTCCCTACCGCAAAACCCTCACCTGTCTTTGTCAGTCAGGTCGGTGTGCACTGTGCAAGGCTGTCAGAAGGTCATATTGTCGATGCTGCATGCATTGCGTGTTCAGTCATTACACACTGTAAGACTTTTCTGTAATTTCAACAGTTAAACACTGTAGAACATACAGTAAAATACTTTACAGCTTTTACAGAATTAAATTGCATTGCGTTATGGGTAAAATGCAGAAAAATACTTTTATTGGTAGCCTATTATTGGTAGCCTCTTGTGAAAATTACTTTAACACACTGCATTTCAAGGATGGGCCCTCTGATCAACTTCCACCAGGGGTCTCAACTTACTGTTACAAGTTAGAATAGTAGAATACACAAGGTGCAATATGTAAACTTGGTTGTGGATCAGCAGTTCTTCTCTTGTTTTGTCAGTCACTGATAGTCAGTCAATTAGCCTATGTCAGCTAACATTTTTTAGATAGGATTTTGATCTCCAAATGAGCTGAAATGTGTTGTACAATCTTCTCTCCGCCCCATGGCAAAATGTGTAGAATTGCAGAAAACTTGCTTTAAAACTGCAACATTTTCCCTACACCTCATGGCAAAATGTGTAGAATTGCACGAAATTGACTCCAAAACTAAGTTTTACTGTCTAAAACTAATCTCTACTGTCAAGAGGGGGTCAATTTTTTTTGTGTGCGATTGGGGACAGGGGCGGATATGGATATTAGCAATTGCGGCCCCTCATGATAAGTTCAGGTTTTTGGTGGCCCCCACCCCCATCAAAGAGTCCCATCCCTGTATTGCTTTACAGTAATTGCTTATGTATACTGTAGACAAAAAATGTCAGTTTCAGGGGCCAACCTCATGCTGTCAGGTGAGACGCATTAAGTGGTAAAGTGGACAAATATTTTCAGCACCTTCTGGGTACACTGTTAAAAGATCTTGTTGTTTTTACAGTATTATACAACACAACTAACATGTGATTTTAGGTCGAACTGGTAAAATGTACCTTAAATTCCAATTAAACATTGGTTTAACAGTATACATTTCTGTAAAGATCTACTGTATTTCAAATGGTACTATAATTACACCCGACAGAATACAGTACCCTACCGTATTTTTGGTGGGTGCATGGTATTGTTATTTCTGGCTCATGAACATATTCTGAGGTGTGTAAGAGGCTTTGTAAGAGGCTACATTTGTTGCACCTCTGAGTGAGAGTGCTGTACCAATTTAACTGATTTGTGCTAGTAGTGTCCCAACAATGAAATGTGTACAGGGGGATAGTAGAGAAGCAGCAACTCTCAAACCTAGAATGGTTGAGTGTTTACCATGCCCTTGGTATGTTTTGTCCTGTAGTCACTGCAGGTTTGGAAGCCTTCGTTAAGGACTCTAGAAGTACAAGTGATATTAAAGACCAAATATTAATATATACTGAGTGTACAAAACTTTAGGACCTGCGTTGCAGTTCTTGACACAATGCCATGCAATTACAGTAAAACTGTAAATTGCAAACCCAGCCCCCCCCCCTCAATAAATTTCATCCATCCATTAATGAATTCATTAGTTCAATACAATTCCAGAAAAAAGACTACAATAAGAGTATTAGTACCGTAAAACTGGTTTCGGTAACATGCTGTACTGTAAATTGACAGCATTATACTGGCATCAGAGTTGCCATCATATTACTATAACTGTATAACTGTATTAGACGCCACTATTTTTTTTACTGTAAAACATTATACAGCATCCCGGCTGTAAAGCAAATTACAGTGTTTACCTGGCAACTCTGTTGCCAGTATAATGCTGTAAATTATGAGAGAAAAGTTTTACAGTGCAGCCTATCAAGTTCGTATTGTAGGTTGCAGCTATCCACACGGTAAGTGAGAGACTTGAGTAACTTGTAACTGATAAAAGTGTTTGGTTTATCACGTAAGACAACAAGACTGATTGCATTTTGGTTTAGTTTGCACTAGTTCTTCTTGTCAATATTTACTGTACAATTGGACTAATATGTGCTCACGCATTGCATATTTTCTTAAACTCAAGGGCCTCCCTCAAATCGAAAGTGTCATTAGGTCTGGGCCCTATGTGCTGTCATGTGCATGAGATACATTTTGGTTTGGTTACATTGGGATTGTTACTTAAGTCCAGTCCAATTACTTAAAAATGCACTCCTGTGTCTTAATCACAACAAATTCATAAGATATTGTACGAATTGGAACATCATTTATAACATATCACACAAATTGGAAAATTCGCATCAGATCAAAATCAAATAAAATGTGATTTATTGGTCGTATACACATATTTAGCAGATATTATCGCAGGTGTAGTGAAATGCTTATGTTTCTGCTTATGTTTCTAGCTCCAAATGTGCAGTAATACCTGACAATACAAAAGAATACACGGAAATCCCAAAAAGAAAAAGAAAGGAATTAAGAAATATATTAATGTTTTGAACGAGCAATGTCAGAATCCGGAATATAAATATAATGTGCATGTATATAATGGTGTGTATACACATTATGGACAGTATATGAATAGAAAAGATGTGTACAGCCGTAGTTACAGTTGAAGTCGGAAGTTTACATACACTTGGGTTGGAGTCATTAAAACTATTTTTTTCAACCACTCCACACATTTCTTGTAAACAAACTATAGTTTTTGGAAAGTCGGTTAGGCCATCTACTTTGTGCATGACACAAGTCATTTTCCCAATAATTGTTTACAGACAGATTATTTCACTTATAATTCACTCTATCCCAATTCCAGTGGGTCAGAAGTTTACATACACTAAGTTGACTGTGCCTTTAAACAGCTTGGAAAATTCCAGAAAATGGTGTCATGGCTTTAGAAGCGTCTGACATCATTTGAGTCAATTGGAGGTGTACCCGTGGATGTATTTCAAGGCCTACCTTCAAACTCAGCGCGTCTTTGGTTGAAATCATGGGAAAATCAAAAGAAATCAGCCAAGACCTCAGAAAAAAACTGTACAACTCCACAAGTCTGGTTCATCCTTGGGAGCAATTTCCAAACGCCTGAAGGTACCACGTTCATCTGTACAAACAATAGCACGCAAGTATAAACACCATGGGACCACGCAGCCGTCATACCGCTCAGGAAGGAGGCGCATTCTGTCTCCTAGAGATGAACGTACTTTGGTGTGAAAAGTGCAAATCAATCTCAGAACAACAGCAAATGACCTTGTAAAGATGCTGGAGGAAACAGGTACAAAAGTATCTATATCCACCGGGGGTGGCAGCATCATGTTGTGGGGGTGCTTTGCTGCAGGAGGGACTGGTGCACTTCACAAAATAGATGGCATCATAAGGCGGGAAAATGATGTGGATATATTGAAGCAACATCTCAAGACATCAGTCAGGAAGTTAAAGCTTGGTTGCAAATGGGTCTTCCAAATTAACAATGACCCCAAGCTTACTTCCAAAGTTGTGGCAAAATGGCTTAAGGACAACAAAGTCAAGGTATTGGAGTGGCCATCACAAAGCCCTGACCTCAATCCTATAGAAAATATGTACGCAGAACTGAAAACGCGTGTGCGAGCAAGGAGGCCTACAAACCTGACTCAGTTACACCAGCTCTGTCAGGAGGAATGGGTCAAAATTCACCCAACTTATTGTGGGAAGCTTGTGGAAGCCTACCTGAAATATTTGACCCAAGTTAAACTATTTAAAGGCAATGCTGCTACCAAATACTAATTGAGTGTATGTAAACTTCTGACCCACTGGGAATGTGATGAAAGAAATAAAAGCTTAAATAAATCATTCTCTCTACTACTGCAATTTCACATTCTTAAAATAAAGTGTTGATCCTAACTGACCTAAGACAGGTACATTTTACTAGGATTAAATGTCAGGACTTGTGAAAAACTGAGTTTAAATGTATTTGGCTAAGGTGTCTGTAAACTTCCGACTTCGACTGGAAATAGGATGACCCTTGACTGGAATACAGTAAATACATATGAAGTAGGTAAAACAGTAGGTAAACATTATTAAACTGACCAGTGTTCAATGACTACAGTATGTCCATAGGGCAGCAATTTCTTATGTGCAGGGTCAGGTTAGTAGGGTGGTTAGTAACAGTGACTATTGTTCAGGGCAGTGTACTGGGCGGAGGCCGGCTAGTGGTGACTATTTAACAGTCTGATGGCCTGGAGCTAGAAAGTTAGTTTTTCAGTCTCTCGGTCCCAGCCCAGAGTGACTTCCGGCGCCGACAGAGATGGCCGCCTCGCTTCGCGTTCCTAGGAAACTATGCAGTGTTTTGTTTTTTTACGTGTTATTTCTTACATTAGTACCCCAGGTCATCTTAGGTTTCATTACATACAGTCGAGAAGAACTACTGAATATAAGATCAGCTTCAACTCACCATCAGTACGACCAAGAATATGTTTTTCGCGACGCGGATCCTGTGTTCTGCCTTTCACCCAGGACAACGGAATGGATCCCATGCTGCGACCCAAAAAAACGACTCCGAAAAAGAGGGAAACGAGGCGGTCTTCTGGTCAGACTCCGGAGACGGGCACATCGTGCACCACTCCCTAGCATTCTTCTCGACAAGCATTTCGCTACACTCGCATTAACATCTGCTAACCATGTGTATGTGACAAATACAATTTGATTTGATTTGATTTGAGCTTTGTGGCACCTGTACTGTCTCCACCTACAAGATGGTAGCGGGGTGAACAGGCCATGGCTCTGGTGGTTGAGGTCCTTGATGATCTTCTTGGCCTTTCTCTGACACCGGGTGCTGTAGATGTCCTGGAGGGCAGACAGTGTGCCCCCGGTGATGTGTTGGGCTGACAGTACCACCCTCTTGAGAGCCCTGTAGCTGTGGACGGTGCAGTTGTCATACCAGGCGCTCTCAATCTTGCATCTGTAGAAGTTTGTGAGGGTCTTAAGGGCCAAATGGAATTTGTTCAGCCTCCTGAGGTCTTCCTCACCACATCCTTGCTTAGTGAAGTTTTTCATCCTCTCCATTGCGGCCCCGTTGATGTGGATGGGGGCGTGCTCCTTCTGCTGTCTCCTCAAGTCCCTCACCTCCTCCCTGTAGGCTGTCTAGTTGTTGTTGTTAATCAGGCCTACCACTGTTGTGTCATCTGCAAACTTGATGATTGAGTTGGAGACATGCTTGGCCACGCAGTCCTGGGTCAACAGGCAGTACAGGAGGGGCCTGAGCATGCACCCTTGTGGAGCCCCCGTGTTGAGGATCAGCATAGCGGAGGTGTTGTTGTCTTCACCACCTGGGTTTGGCCCGTCAGGAAATCCAGGACTTAGCAAGCTTATCGGGGTTAGGACCCAGGGCAGCGAGCTTAGTGATGAGCTTCGAGGGCACTATGGTGTTGAAGGCTGAGCTGTGGTCAATTAACAGCATTCTTACATAGGTATTGCTCTTTTCCAAGATGGGATAGGGCAGTGTACAGTGTGATGGCAATTGCATCATCCATGGATCTGTTGGGACGGCATGCAAATTGTACTGAATCTAGGGTGATATCATATAAATTGCTAAATTTGTAACATATCACATGAAATAGATGACCTAGTGTACAACTGGATGACACAGTAAACAAAAAACAGGGACCCGTTTTGGCTCGTGAGCACCACTTTCAAAACTACTGTTTGAAATGAGACATAGGTTAGAGACCGCATCGTTAACTCAATATCTGCTTTGGAATTACTATGTGTTTACACACATCACATCCTAGTTTAACTGTAGGGACCCTGGAAACTGCAATGTCATCAGCTCAGGGTCTCCAGAAAGATTCGCTGCTACACCACCCTTCTACTTCCTGCCATGGGGACCGTCATGTGGCAGATGCTTTTTGGGATGTGGGATGAAATGCAGTGACCGTGTAGTGTCAACACACTGTGGTCACGTTCACTTTGCTAGGTTGTCTTATGACCTATGGTGTCCCATCGAATCAGTCAATCAATCAATCAATCGGTCAATCAAATGTATAAAACCCTTTTTGCGTCAGCAGTTGTCAGAAAGTGCTTTTACTGTAACATAGACCACAACATATTTCTAGAAGGAAGACCTGGAGAGGACCCAGGCTCTTCCGGCTGCACCAGTTTGAGATGAAGGGGTAGGCTACACTGAGTATGTTTACATGCTCAGTGTAGTGAACGTAATGATGATGGCAGGAGTGCAAAATAGTGTTTTGCAACAAAAACCCATTTTGATACACATCTAAAAACTATGAATGAAACATCTGAGAACAGTAATATTTTACACACAAAAGAAAGTACCGATGACCAATCATTTCTGATTTTAAAAAACACAAATGTGAAAAATGTGTGGATATAGCGTTATGGAACTAAACTCTTCATATGTTTGTCAAACTGAAAGAGTCACGAGCATTGACCTCGGGACTGATTAGGCGTTTGGCTCTCAGTCAACACCTGCTTTACTAACGAAAATATATGCATAAAACATATTTGATTACCCCAATAGCCCATGATGTCATCATCTCTGGTCCTATATTGATCCTATACTTCCTCTTCCATTGTCTTATAGGGACCGGGATGGAGCTAGATACACATTTTGAGTAGGGTTTGGTGTTGGATTACAATTTGTGGTGGAAGGATAACCTGATTCTGTGTCTAGTACCGTATGTGTCTAGAGAGATTGTTGTGATCCGTTGACTTTGCAAGGTTGTTCTAATTGGAGTAGCATCGTGTCTGGTCTGGGAGATCTAACAGTGCACCTCCGTTGAGAGTCTACTGATTTCTGCTGAATAAGCATGTTTTTTGTTAAAACATTTATTTTTTTTGTGAATAACTTTTTCTCGGCCTATGAATAACTTAGTGTCAAACTTTTTCAAAGCAGGTCAAAGAGAACTCTGGCAATCTTTTAGGACTTTTCTTTCAGGACTGGGATTTCGAACTTTACTTTCGAGTTGAGTGTTTCCGTTTGAGTTGACGAGATACTGCAGTTCTTAGAGTTTTAGAGTTCAAGAAGAACAGAATGGATGAGAATGGGACTGGACACGACAACAAAGGACATGTTAAGAATGAACGATTTTCAATGAATTTACACATTTTATTAGTACGAATATTTGTCCGTTGTAGTCCATTGTTCATTTAAAGTCATGTTTAATATGTTTAAGATAACCTATAACATCATGACATTATCATAACAAAACCAGCATTTAGCAATATTTAACCCATTTATTAAGTTCACTTGGATACAGTCTATAGGACTTTAGATGTGTGGGTGTGTTTGTGGACCCATTATGGTTATCATTAGATCTCCTTTATTCTGATTTATATATGTAATATTAAATGCATTTAATTTTCATCAGGTTATTGAACACAAATTGTGAATTCACAGAACTTTGGTTTCTCTTTTATTCAACATTTTTGTAGTATCCTGTGTAGAAAGATTGACCTATGGTCAACTTGATATTAATTGAAGTGTAGCTTGTCCAAATTCCACAGAGACCATTCTAATATTAGAACGAGAGGAAGTTATTTTTTCCCTTTTTCTTTTCCTCTTCATTCTTTAAAAAAAAAAAAAACAATGATTCCCACGGAGACTCCTTCTAAATCCTCGGGTCTGCTTATTTAAACTGCCAAACACACAACTGGGTGGAAGCCCAATGTTTTGAAGCTAACAGATAATTCATGTTGCAGAGAAGTGAGCCCTGAGTCAGAGATAGTCAGGGACTTGATGGAGACCAGCTGGACAGTAGCTTATGTTAGTGAAGGTGCACGCACATCTTCCCTTTGAGTTGAGGAAAAGCACCATCCGGGTGAGGTTCAACAGAGTCCAAGGAGCAATTCACATAGTGCAGTATGTCTGAAAAATAAACAACGCTCAGCTGCAAACTCTCAGATGTCATCTGAGTCGGACCCTGGCCTGCCTGGGCAGCTAGCGGGAGATTGAGAGGGACGATTTCACAGATATAAATGTTGCTTTTGGATGCTTTAGTTATGGATGACCATGAAAAACAAACAATAGCACTTTACACTTTTATAACTGTTTTGTTATTGCATAGATTATTAAGCAAATGAATTACACAAGAGGGATGAAAAATCTTTTGATATTTGATATTATTTAGCCAGTATGTCCTTATTTGATATGCATGCACATCCAGTCAGAGTTAGAACAATTGACTTAATTGTCACTCCGCAATGATATAACAATACAAAATAAAGATTTTTAAAAACCGCATTGTGGACCACCCCAAATTGAGTTTAAAACACTAAAAACAATCATATAGCCAAACATCCATGAGCTAGATCATTTCTGTGATATGGCCCACTATATGTCCAGTACATCTACTGCTTGCTGTCAGTGTTGCATGTGATAACTCACAGTTTGAAACATGGCCTGAACTAGATGGAAACATGCATAAAGAGTGCCTGAAGGTATGCTCCTGCAATTTTAGCACCGGAAACATATCATGGACACATACTCTACATTATATGAGCCTATACATTTGAACTCATGTAGGCCTATATTATAGCCTACAGAAAAGCTTATTCATCATCTATGGTACTTTACAACCAACCCAGAATGTATGTGTTGAGACTTGAGAGGTGCACCTTGCTGTTTGTCTCCCCAGGTAAAGCCCACCTGACCCAGGACACGGACCCGTCAGGAGAGCCCCAAGAGACTGGCCAGCAGTCTGGGGAAGCCATGGAGAAGAATGAGAGGTCCACCCCCATCCCTGGCAAAGAGAAAGAGGTGGATATCATCAATATTAAGGGCATCGAGGACATAGGCTATGTCCAGCCGGATTCCATAGTAAGCCACCTTTACTTTTCAGCAACTGCTAAATCACAGTCCATAGCACATAGTAGCTAGCACATAGCAACATCGGATTCCTGGAAAGAACATCCAGCACAGTAAAGCTAGTGTTGACAGTGTCGAACACCCTTGCAAGACTAATTGGTTGGTTTTCCCGATGATAAGTTTAGATGACAGTGGGGGTACCTCATTCCTGCATTGTTTGTTTTCTTTTGTATTGATGGCCTTTTTATTAACTGACTTTATTTGTCAATTGCTGTACACTATATATACAAAACCATGGGGACACCCCTTCAAATTAGTGGGGGAATCGGCTATTTCAGCCACACCCTTTGCTGACAGGTGTACAAAATCGAGCACACAACCATGCAATCTCCATAGACAAACATTGGCAGTAGAATGGCGTTACTCAAGAGCTCAGTGACTTTCAACGTTCTACCGTCATAGGATGCCACCTTTTCAAACAAGTCAGTTCGTCAGATTTCTGCTCTGCTAGAGCTGCCCTGGTTAACTGTAAGTGCTGTTATTGTGAAGTGGAAATGTGTAGGAGCAACAATGGCTCAGCCACGAAGTGGTAGGCCATACAAGCTCACAGAATGGGACCGCTGAGTGTGGAAAAATCGTCTGTCCTCAGTTGCAACACTCACTACCGAGTTCCAAACTGCCTCTGGAAGCAACGTCAGCACAATAACTTTTCGCTTCATGAAATGGGTTTGCATGGCCGAGCAGCCACACACAAGCCTAAGATCACCATGCGCATTGCCAAGTGTCGGCTGGAGTGGTGCAAATCTCACAGCCATTGGTCTCTGCAGCAGTGGAAATGCATTCTCTGGAGTGAGGAATCACCATCTGGCAGTCTGACAGACTAATCTGGGTATGGCGGATTCCAGGAGAACGCTTCCTGCCCCGATGCATAGTGCCAACTGTAAAGTGTGCTGGAGGACGAATAATGGTTTGGGGCTGTTTCTCATGGTTCAGGCTATGCTCCTTAGTTCCAGTGAAGGGAAATCTTAACGCTACAGCATTCAATGAAATTCTAGATTATTCTGTGCTTCCAAATTTGTGGCAACAGTTTGAGGAAGGCCCTTTCCTGTTTCAGCATGACAATGCCTCCGATCACAAAGTGAGGTCCATACAGAAATGATTGTTTGCTTTTGTCTTGATGGCCTTTTCATTAACCGACTTTATCTGTCAATTGTTGTATGTCACAGATGTACGTATGACAAGTCACGAGATGTCTGTCTTAGCTAAATAAACAATCTTAGTGTTACACATTTTTCTCCTCTGTCTGCATATGTCCCACTCTGTGACAAGAGTTTGGACTGGACTGACTGATACTGTATAATGTGAACCGATGTCTGCTATGTGTTGGATATTTTGGGTCTATGTAGACATGGAACAGTTCTGTAACAAGCCGTTTGGGAAATGCTGGCTGAGAAATTGAATGAAGGTTGAATTTACATTTGGAGATTTGCATTTATCCCTCTGGTGGCCGAGTTGACCTGTTTTAAGAAATGCCATTGGTTTCTGGAGAACAATTGTAATATCTTTAATAGGATGATGAGGAATTTCTTGCAGGAAATATTCACTGCCACCTGTTGAGGTTAGCATAGGGGCTAACATGTGCCAAATTATCTGATGGGACCAGCTACAATGTAGCGTTCTATCACGTGACACTACGTCAATGATTTTAATTGGCTGATGCTTAAACCATTTTCGAATGTGTTTAATGACCTCTCATTCAACACTGCGTATTTTGTGCCACATCTGAAGTGGTGATCCATCTCTGTGTTGCGATGAGAAATTATGTCACCGAGGACCCTCTCAGGGGAATGTTTGTACTGGTTGGGCAAAGGCCGCCGGAAAACATGTGGTGAGGCGGCATTTGTCACAGCACTTTTCAATCAGGTTGGCCTTATGATATGTCAACTTGCGAAGAATTTCTTTGTCCTTCACATCAGAGTGCTGTTGCAGTCTGTTTGCGTGTCTCATGCAAATCAGATTCACGGAAATCGCAGGTCGTGGGCGCTCTCCGCTTTCCTCCGGTATTTATTTAGCAACCATGATAACACATCACTCAGACAGACACAAGCAAAAACTCTTCAATACATGTTGCAGCCTACACACCTAATCATTAGCGATCTTGCATGCTGTATATTGCATGGACAAAAGAAAACATTTCTGATCTGTAGGCTGCGTCCCTCTGGTCAGGGTAAACAAAGTGGTAACATTGTGTATTTATAGCCCGTTTGTGAGAAAATGTGAGCGGGATCAAATTTGTTTTATATTAAAACTTGGGCTGGCTAGGCTACCTAGACTTTTTCAATCCAAAATGATGAACTGGAATGAATCAATAAACACAATAGTTAACATAGAGCAGGACTGGGCGATGCAAACCTGCAGAACGCAAGCTCAGAGTTTTTTTGTCCAATCATGTTGCTTTCTCTGTGTCTGCGTAAAGGTACCACCTCTAGTCCTTCTTTAAAATATAATGCATATGAACAAGCACAAGGATGCTGCAGTTTGACGAGGGTTTTCATCCTCCCCAATGCTTTTTTTAAACCAACCTGATTAGAAAAACTCTGGTCCCATCATAGCCTCATAGCCATATTAAACCTTTTGACGGCAGATTAATCGCATCATACCGTATTAGTTTTAACTGGTTAGGTTCCAGAATTGTTTTTCTACCAAACCACCCTGGGACCTGTGGAGTCACCTCTGGGTTGGGCCAATGTTTACGTTCTAATCAAGCGATATAGCCCGAAGGGGTGTGGTATATGGCCAATATACCACGGCTATGGGCTGTTCTTAGGCAGACGCAATGCAGAGTGCCTGGATACAGCCCTTAGCCGTGCTAATATTAGCCATATATCCCTAACCTCCAAGGTGCCTTATTGCTATTGTAAACTGGTTACCAGCGTAATTAGAGCAGTAAAAAGACATGCTTTGTCATACAGCCATTCAGGGCTTAAACCACCCAGTTTATATTTAAATGTATTGTGGCTTAACCTTGACCTCCGAATGATTAGCAGCCCCTGAAATAATGCTGAATATCTGGTATGGCTTTTATATGTAATGAGGGATTGAGATAGGAGAGGGCACCTTGTCGCTTTCAGATCAAGGCTAATATTAGCTACTTGGCGTCTCAGACTCTTCTCAAGTAACAAGTAGTGGGTCTTGTAGCAGAGAGACGTTGGGCTTGTTCACCCCTGTGGACGGTGACAGAGAAAGCTGGAGAGAGAACGAGAGAGCGAGGGAAAGAGAGAGAGAGAGCTCTGTTTAATAGCAGTAGTCAGCGGTGGCGCTCGCCTAGTGATGGGAAGATGGCAGAAGAAACACCAGAGAGCTCAGGGACTTCACTGCTTCATAACTCAGCAGACACAGCTAGCAAGCCCAGGCACTTCTTAAAGGATGTGGTTTTTCATGGCAAATTTCAAGTGAGTGGAATGACGAAGATACAGCATGTGTGGATTTACATCACGTGTTAACGTACTAGTGCTTCAGTAGAGACTGAGACAAACTATCTCAGGGGGACTGCTGCTTTGTCGTAGTTTGGTATTTGGTTTTTAGAGTGAAGATTCATTTGGCAGTTATTTCACTTTGCTTATGATTTGAAACTTTGATTTGCTGGAAAATAATACTGTAGGTGGAAGTCAGACGTATGATTGTTTTGTGGAAATGTAGTTTCCACTTCAACTTGGTCAAGTAATGAATACATCCATTTTGTCGGTTGTGAATCCCTTTTTAGTAACTGTTGTGCTAGGATTGTTTAATCTCAATATAGTTGAGAGATGGCTTGACCTGGTTTGCCAGCTTGCAGAGAGAAAAGGATCACGTAGCCGAATTACAGAACAAGTATCTACCGCACACGTCTGACACTTTTTCATGTCTGTCTCGTTCCACATTACACGTGAAGCCCTGTGAAGACTTGTACTATACAAGAGAGGGGTGTGTGTGAAATGAGTGAAATGTATATATCCGATAACGTCATCACGCATCACTCTTTTTCAACTCCCTTATCATTGTTGCGGTCTGTGACCATGTGTTTCCAGTTTTACACATAACGTTTGGCTAGTAGCGAGTGGATCCTGAAACCTTCTCAACCAGTGGTACAAATGGAACAGTGCATTCAGTTTTCCTTGCTGTCATGTGAGGGTAGAATGTGGAATTGTCAAATTAGGTCAAAATGATTGTGTATGTGGGGCGGGCCACAATCCACTTTTTAAATATTGTGATTGAAAATAGAGAATCAGTGGGGTCAGTCTGTTCTATTAAAATAGTTCGCAGGAATATTGGACAATATTATTCTAACTGATAAGTCACACAATTTGAAGTATGTTGGTATGGTCAATGGGCTGGACACTGTGAACAGCAGCTTGTAGTCAGCTGGACCCAACCAATCCAGACCTCTCAAGACCATCAGTATATGCCTAGCATGTCGTCTTGTCTGCACCCAAACATCCAAACACCCACGTCTACACACACACAAAAAACAATCATCAACCATTTTGGCACTCTTACCCGAAATAAAACAGTTCAAGGGTGTCTTGAAGGTGCCTCGTACAACTGCCTTTAAGGTAAATAATACTATATTGATAGTGGCACACAGAATACCGGTATGTGCGGTTCTTCATCAGTCTACCAAAACAAATGTATTTTCTGTCTTTGAATAGCTACAGATGTTTGAGAGATGAGACTGTTGGATGTCTCCAACGATAATACCAACTATTGATACAATAAAAGGCCAGCAGATCAGGAATAAGCAATGAGTTTTGGAGTCGATCCCTCTGAAAACTCCATGGAAATGTCCAACTCTGACCGGATCAAACGTATCCGTATGCGTATGTGATGAACCTAGTTAGAATTGTGACACCAGATATTCAGGTGGATCTCAACAAACTTAGAAAGAGTAGAGAAATCACAGGGATTTGAATGATCTACCGTATAAATTGTTTTTGTGTTTGATGTTCAGCAAAGTTTGTACAACAATAAATTATAATATCATACCTATAGATGCCATTCATATAAAGGAATTATATATCATAAAATAAAGAAACAGGTGTGTTTGGTTAATCGTTTGTATGCACGCATACAGAGTAGCAACACTAGCCTTTTGTTGGATTCAATTTTGTTTAATAACTTGTTGTTTACTGAATAATTCTCAATAGTGCTTGCCTTGCAAATCAGCATTCAGGTTCAAAGTCACTAAGTGGTCACTTCTCCCAAGGGGAACCAGAAATCCACAGGAACCCCTTTGGGACTAGGTGACTCTCCCAACTTGACCCCTGTAGTCTAACTGGCTCACTGACCAGTCGAATGGCAAAAGCTTCACAGCACACACACATGAACATGGTTCAGGTAGGTAGCTAGTCCTCTCTAATGCACAGCCCTCCCCTCTCTAATGCACAGCCCTCCCCTCTCTCCCCAGCTCCTGAACTCCCTGACACCCGAGGAGAACACCCAATGCCAGCACGGCCTATACTTCCAGGATGGAGAGAGGCGGGTGGACTACATCCTCACCTACCACATCAAAAAGCCCAGCAGCTCCCGCTCTAACCGACAGTCCTCCCGCTTCACCGACAATGCCTTCACACGGAGCCTCCGCCGCGGGACGGCCAGGCTGGGACGACCCCCGCCCCCGCAGCCCAGAGGTGACCCGGAGGTGGCCTCTCAGGACCACAGCATGGACTACCACGAGGACGACAAGCGCTACCGCCGGGAAGAGTTTGAGGGCAACCTGAGGGATATGGGCCTGGAGCTGGAGAAGGATGAGGATGTGAGTTGCTTTTCTATGGCTTCTCTGTTCTGTTCTGTTCTTTTTTACAGCCTCAAACCCACCCAATATTATTAGCTACAGTATATCACAAAAGTGAGTACACCCCTCACATTTCTGTAAATATTTGAGTATATCTTTTCATGTGACAACACTGAAGAAATGGCACTTTGCTACAATGTAAAGTAGTGAGTGTACAGCTTGTATAACAGTGTAAATTTGCTGTCCCCTCAAAATAACTCAACACACAGCCATTAATCTCTAAATTGCTGCCAACAAAAGTGAGTACACCCCTAAGTGAAAATGTCCAAATTGGGCCCAATTAGTCATTTCCCTCCCCGGTGTCATGTGACTCGTTACTGTTACAAGGTCTCAGGTGTGAATGGGGAGCAGGTGTGTTAAATTTGGTGTCATCGCTCTCACACTCCCTCATACTGACTGGTCACTGGAAGTTCAACATGGCACCTCATGGCAAAGAACTCTCTGAGGATCTGAAAAAAATAATTGTTGCTCTACATAAAGATGGCCTGGGCTATAAGAAGATTGCCAAGACCCTGAAATTGAGCTGCAGCACGGTGGCCAAGACCATGGTCGACCAAAGAAGTTGAGTGCACGTGCTCAGCGTCATATCCAGAGGTTGTCTTTGGGAAATAGACGCATGAGTGCTGCCAGCATTGCTGCAAAGGTTGAAGGGGTGGGACCATACGCTGTACACTGCATCAAATTGGTCTGCATGGCTGTCGTCCCAGAAGGAAGCCTCTTCTAAAGATGATGCACAAGAAAGCCTGCAAACAGTTTGCTGAAGACAAGCAGACTAAGGACATGGATTACTGGAACCATGTTCTGTGGTCTGATGAGACCAAGATAAACTTATTTGGTTCAGATGGTGTCAAGCGTCTGTGGCGGCAACCAGGTGAGGAGTACAAAGACAAGTGTGTCTTGCCTCCAGTCAAGCATGGTGGTGGGAGTGTCATGGTCTGGGGCTGCATGAGTGCTGCCGGCACTGGGGAGTTACAGTTCATTGAGGGAACCATGAATGCCAACATGTACTGTGACATACTGAAGCAGAGCATGATCCCCTCCCTTCGGAGACTGGGCCGCAGGGCAGTATTCCAACATGATAACGACCCCAAACACACCTCCAAGACGACCACTGCCTTGCTAAAGAAGCTGAGGGTTAAGGTGATGGACTGGCCAAGCATGTCTCCAGATCTAAACCCTATTGAGCATCTGTGGGGCATCCTCAAACGGAAGGTGGAGGAGTGCAAGGTCTCTAACATCCACCAGCTCCGTGATGTCGTCATGGAGGAGTGGAAGAGGACTCCAGTGGCAACCTGTGAAGCTCTGGTGAGCTCCATGCCCAAGAGGGTTAAGGCAGTGCTGGAAAATGATGGTGGCCACCCAAAATATTGACACTGTGGAACCAATTTGGACATTTTCACTTAGGTGTGTACTCACTTTTGTTGGCAGCGGTTTAGACATTAATGGCTGTGTGTTGAGTTATTTTGAGGGGACAGCAAATTTACACTGTTATACAAGCTGTACACTCACTACTTTACATTGTAGCAAAGTGTCATTTCTTCAGTGTTGTCACATGAAAAGATATACTCAAATATTTACAAAAAATGTGAGGGGTGTACTCACTTTTGTGATATACTGTATGTCCGGCCAGGTCTAGCATTAGCTAGTGTTAGCCGAGCATTAGCTTAGGGAAGAGGGGAGAACATCACGTACAATACTGTTGCCCCTCTAGAGTTTTCCAGGAGGCTGGTGGATCAGGGTTATTTTTGTCCCCACCATGCAACATTACACAAAATATACATTGTAGTTTGGCACAGCACCAGCTGAAACCGGCCTATAGAAGGCTAGCTGGACTAGCAGGGGGGTGGGTTAACTGCGTCAACCTGTCTGGCTGCTGTCATTGGTTTGTTTGTTGGATTTATTTAGAACCGCATCACAGAACCAACTGCATCATCAGTCTGTTTTCTGAAGAGGGTTCTGTTTCTCACACCTGACAATGTTTGGCTGTCTTTGAAAATGCCATTATGGACTTCAGAATCCTTTCAACATTACATCAGTAATTTCAATGTAATCTTATTTTTCTTCATTCAAAGCCAATGCATTTTGAAATCAAAATCACTGATCAGGATCAAGAGATTCATCAAATCAACATTTTGGACTAGAGAGTGAGAGTGAATGAAAAAGGGAAAACCCTGTGTACTTCTAGTGATAGCCTTCAGTATGCTTGTGGTGTGTTGACCAACTGTAATCTGTAATAGAGAGTAAGAAGGACATGAGGGTGAAGTCTCAGTAATCTGAGACTATCAAGTTAGTCCGAGTGCTGATGATGGCAAGATGACAGCTGCCATGGTGGATCTCTTTACCCAGACAGGGCAGGGCAGGACAGGGCAGGACAGGGCAGGACAGGGCAGGACAGGACAGGGCAGGGCAGGATAGGGATGGCCCAGTGGAAGGATCACACCATGCCCATGCACGCCCATGCAGACAGACAGACACACACACACACACACACACACACACTCCAGACAAGCACACACAGTAGTGTGTGCCAGCTAGAAGATAACACAGAATACCTTGACTGTACATACACTCCTGCACACTCTCGCACACTCTCACACACTCTCACACACTCTCACACTTACAATGGGCACATTTCTCACAAGCTTGATGTCCTATTGATATCATTAAAGTAAGTGTGTGAGAAAAAGAGACGTATGTCGAATGCCAAGTGTTCTTTGGGACTTTGTGACAGGCAGTGTACACGCGAGAATTGGTTCTGGGTGCCAAGATTAATTGTGATTCATCTATAAACCATCCGGTTATAATTTACACTTTGTCCCCAAATTGCATTAAAGCCACCATTCTAGTACTGAAGCTTATTCCCTCATAGATACCGCTGTTATCACAACTGTTTGTGTTCTCTGTGGGGGAAAACATACTGAATAATCTCTTTCTTATCATGTTAGTGGAGTGGAGAGAAGGGAGTAATGTTTAGGTTTTTTATCGTTTCCTCTCATCGACCGTCCATTGTGGAGTTAGTTGATTAAAACAGGCGCCCTAAGTATTATAGATCATTAAAGTGCTGTTGACTTAAACTTATCTGTATATAGAAGACACTTAGTGGATCTAATACTGGGATGGGACTGCAGTGGGAAGGGAGGAAGCGGAGGTGGTAACGGGATGTGGAGGAGTGTGAATGTTTGAGACTGAAACAGTGATGGAAACTTCTGGAAACCCATTACCTAAATCTGACCACAACCGCTCCAGAATGTTTCTCAGACTCCTTGAACGAGAATGCAGGGTAATATCTGGCAGCGCAAGACTACATAATAGCTGATTGGACGTCTTTCAGATCCGCAGGCCTAAACTCATTACTTGTTGAAACATTTATTTCATGTTTCATGAAACATGAATTCCAAGATGGCGTAGCAATCGGACGCGTGTTTGTCTTGTCCCTTGTAAATAGTCAAACTGAATATACTTTCATGCAACCTGCCTGACCCAATGTTGTAAGGATCTGCTATTTTTATACTCAGTTAGCCACTGCTAGTGGTCTTCTCCGTTAGCTCGGACACCAGCCAGCTTTAGCTCGGTCAATACCTGCCAGTCTGCACAGCGCAATATCAACCCAGAGCATATCGGACTGCTTTTCTCTACTACATCAATGGATTCCTGCCGCAAGCTCTGGACCATTACACAGGATCATCGCAGCTAGCTAGCTTCAACTGAGTGGCTATTTGCTGGCTAACGCCTCTGTCCCGAAGCAAGCACCAGTTAGCCTTGAGCTAGTCTCAAGCTAGGCTCATCTCCCGGCTAGCCGAAGAGGCATACCAGCTAATTCTTGGGCTGCAATACCTCTTTTGCCAATTGGACTGGACCCTTTATTGCCGACATGGAGCCCCGCCGATCCATTACGACTGGTCTGCCGATGTAATCGTCCAATGTGGTTTCAAAAGGATTTTTCATTGCGATGTCGCCGAAGACCCATCTGCTATCCCCGGCCCGCTAGATTTCTGAACGCCGTGTCTCCCGCTCACCTAGCGTAGTAGCGACTATCATACGGCTCCCTGTCTCACCTATTGCTGTTCATTAGGACGCTATGATCACTCGGCTACACATGCCTCTCCCTAATGTCAATATGCCTTATCTACTGCTGTTTCGGTTAGTTATTATTGTTTTATTTCACTGTAGGGCCCCCAGTCCCGCTCAACATGCCTTAGATAGCTATTTTGTCCCACCCCCCACACATGCGGAGACCTCACCTGCCTTAACTGGTGCCTCCAGAGACACAACCTCTCTCATCGTCACTCAATGCCTAGGTTTACCTCCACTGTACTCACATCCTACCATACCCTTGGCTGTACATTATGCCCTGAATATATTCTACCATGCCCAGAAACCTGCTCCTTTTATTCTCTGTTCCCTACCCACTAGATTACCAATTCTTATAGCCTTTAGCCGTACCCTTATCCTACTCCTCCTCTGTTCCTCTGGTGATGTAGAGGTTAACCCAGGCCCTGTAGCCCCCAGCACTACACTCATTCCTCAGGTGCTCTCATTTCTTGACTTCTGTAACCGTAAAAGCCTTGGTTTCATGCATGTTAACATCAGAAGCCTCCTCCCTAAGATTGTTTTATTTACTGCTTTAGCACACTCCGCCAACCCGGATGTCCTAGCCATGTCTGAATCGTGGATTAGGAAGGCCACCAATAATACTGAAATGTCCATCCCTAAATATAAAATTTTCCGACAAGATAGAACTGCCAAAGGGGGCGGAGTTGCAATCTACTGCAGAGATAGCCTGCAGAGTTCTGTCATACTATCCAGGTCTATGCCCAAACAGTTTGAGCTTCTACTTTTGAAAATCCTTCCAAAAATAGGTCTCTCACTGTTGCCACTTGTTATAGACCCCCTCAGCCCCCAGCTGTGCCCTGGACACCATATGTGAATTGATTTCCCCCCATCTATCTTCAGAGTTCATACTGTTAGGTGACCTAAACTGGGAAATGCTTAACACTCCGGCCATCCTACAATCTAAGCTAGATGCCCTCAATCTCACCCAAATTATCAAGGAACCTACCAGGTACAACCCTAAATCCGTAAACATGGGAACCCTCATAGATATCATCCTGACCAACTTGCCCTCTAAATACACCTCTGCTGTCTTCAACCAGGATCTCAGCGATCACTGCCTCATTGCCTGTGTCCGTAATGGGTCCGCGGTCAAATGACCACCCCTCATCACTGTCAAACGCTCCCTAAAACACCTCAGCGAGCAGGCCTTTCTAATCGACCTGGCAAGGGTATCCTGGAAGGATATTGACCTCATCCCATCAGTAGATGATGCCTGGTTGTTCTTTAAAAGAGCCTTCCTCACCATCTTAAATTCAAAAAATGTAGAACAAAGAACAGATATAGCCCTTGATTCACTCCAGACTTGGCTGCCCTTGACCAGTATTAGAACATCCTGTGGCGTGCTGAATTAGCATCGAACAGTATGCAACTTTTCAGGGAAGTCAGGAACCAATATACACAGTCAGTTAGGAAAGCTAAGGCTAGCTTTTTCAAACAGAAATGCATCCTTGCATCCTGTAGCACTAATTCCAGAAAGTTTTGGGACACTGTAAAGTCCATGGAGAATAAGAGCACCTCCTCCCAGCTGCCCACTGCACTGAGGCTAGGAAACACTGTCACCACCGATAAATCTACGATAATTAGTTTTACTAGTATTTAAGAGCAGTTGGAGGCCACAGAAGGAGTGTTCTGGCCAACAGCTCTATACCCTCCGCAGCAACTTTCCCAAGCCCCCCCCCCCGGCTTCTCCTTCACCCAAATCCAGATAGCTGATGTTCTGAAAAAAAGATCTGGATCCCTGCAAATCAGCTGGGCTAGACAATCTAGACCCTCTCTTTCTAAAATGATCCGCCAAAACTGTTGCAACCCCTATTACTAGCCTGTTTAACCTCTCTTTCATATCGTCTGAGATCCCCAAAGATTGGAAAGCTGCCACGGTCATCCCCCTCTTCAAAGGGAGAAACACTCTAGACCCAAACTGTTGTATACCTATATCCATCCTGCCCTGCCTTTCTAAAATCTTTGAAAGCCAAGTTAACAAACAGATCACCGACCATTTTGAATCCCACCATACCTTCTCCACTATGCAATCTGGTTTCCGAGCTGGTCATGGATGCACCTCAGCCACACTCAAGGTCCTAAACGATATCATAGCCGCCATCTATAAAAGACAGTACTGTGCAACCGTCTTCATCGACCTGGCCAAGGCTTTCGACTCTGTCAAACACAGCATTCTTATCGGCAGACTCAATAGCTTTGACTTCTCAAATGACTGCCTCGCCTGGTTCACCAACTACTTCTCAGATAGAGTTCATTGTGTCAAATCGGAGGGCCTGTTGTCCAGACCTCTGGCAGTGCCACAGGGTTCAATTCTCGGTCCGACTTTTCTCTGTATATATCAATGATGTCGCTCTTGCTGCTGAAGATTCTCTGATCCACCTCTACACGGACGACACCATTCTGTATACATATGGCCCTTCTTTGGACACTGTGTTAACTAACCTCCAAACGAGCTTCATTGCCATACAACACTCCTTCTGTGGCCTCCAACTGCTCTTAAATGCTAGTAAAACTAAATGCATGCTCTTTCACCGATTGCTGCCTGCATGCTCTTCAACCGACCCGCCCGCCCGACTAGCATCACTACTCTGGACGGTTCTGACTTAGAATATGTGGACAAATGCAAAAAACTAGGTGTCTGGTTAGACTGCGAACTCTCCTTCCAGACTCCCATTAAGAATCTCCAATCCAAAATTAAATCTAGAATCTATTTCGCAACAAAGCCTCCTCACTCATGCTGCCAAACATACCCTCGTAAAACTATCCTACCGATCCTTGACTTCGTCAATGTCATTTACAAAATTGCCTCCAACACTCTACTCAGCAAATTGGATGCAGTCACAGTGTCATCTGTTATGTCACCAAAGCACCATATACTACCCACCACTGCGACCTGTATGCTCTCGTTGGCTGGCCCTCGCTAAATATTCGTCGCCAAACCCACTGGCTCCAGGTCATCTATAAGTCTTTGCTAGGTCAAGCCTCATAGCATTACCCACCCATAGCACGAGCTCCAGCAGGTATATTTCACTGGTCATCCCCAAAGCCAACACCTACTTTGGCCGCCGTTCCTTCCAGTTCTCTGCTGCCAACAACGAACGAATTGTAAATATCACTGAAGCTGGAGACTTATATCTCCCTCTCTAACTTTAAGCATCAGCTGTCAGAGCAGCTTACCAATCACTGTACCTGTACACAGCCCATCTGTAAATAGCACACCTCATCCTCATATTGTTATTTTTTGTTGTTGCTCTTTTGCACCCCAGTATCTCTACGTGCACATCATCATCTGCACATCTACAGTGGGGCAAAAAAGTACTTAGTCAGCCACCAATTGTGCAAGTTCTCCCACTTAAAAAGATGAGAGAGGCCTGTACTTTTCATTATAGGTGCACTTCAACTATGACAGACAAAATGAGAAAAAAAAATCCAGAAAATCACATTGTAGGATTTTTAATGAATTTATTTGCAAATTATGGTGGAAAATAAGGATTTGGTCACCTACAAACAAGTAAGATTTCTGGCTCTCACAGACCTGTAACTTCTTCTTTAAGGGGCTCCTCTGTCCTCCACTCGTTACCTGTATTAATGGCACATGTTTGAATGTGTTATCAGTATAAAAGACACCTGTCCACAACCTCAAGCAGTCACACTCCAAACTCCACTATGGCCAAGACCAAAGAGCTGTCAAAGGACACCAGAAATAAAATTGTAGACCTGCACCAGGCTGGGAAGACTGAATCTGCAATAGGTAAGCAGCTTGGTTTGAAGAAATCAACTGTGGGAGCAATTATTAGGAAATGGAAGACATCCAAGACCACTGATAATCTCCCTCGATCTGGGGCTCCACGCAAGATCTCATCCTGTGGGGTCAAAATGATCACAAGAACGGTGAGCAAAAATCCCAGAACCACACGGGGGGACCTAGTGAATGACCTGCATAGTGCTGGGACCAAAGTAACAAAGCCTACTATCAGTAACACACTACGCCGCCAGGGACTCAAATCCTGCAGTGCCAGACGTGTCCCCCTGCTTAAGCCAGTACATGTCTAGGCCCGTCTGAAGTTTGCTAGAGAGCATTTGGATGATCCAGAAGAAGATTGGGAGACTGTCATATGGTCAGATGAAACCAAAATATAACTTTTTGGTAAAACCTAAACTCGTCGTGTTTGGAGGACATTTGCATCCAAAGAACACCATACCTACTGTGAAGCATGGGGGTGGAAACATCATGCTTTGGGGCTGTTTTCCTGCAAAGAGACCAGGACGACTGATCCGTGTAAAGGAAAGAATGAATGGGGCCATGTATCGTGAGATTTTGAGTAAAAACCACCTTCCATCAGCAAGGGCATTGAAGATGAAACGGGGCTGGGTCTTTCAGCATGACAATGATCCCAAACACACCGCCCGGGCAATGAAGGAGTGGCTTCGTAAGAAGCATTTCAAGGTCCTGGAGTGGCCTAGCCAGTCTCCAGATTTCAACCCCATAGAAAATCTTTGGAGGGAGTTGAAAGTCTGTGTTGCCCAGCAACAGCCCCAAAACATCACTGCTCTAGAGGAGATCTGCATGGAGGAATGGGCCAAAATACCAGCAACCGTGTGTGAAAACCTTGTGAAGACTTACAGAAAACGTTTGACCTCTGTCATTGCCAACAAAGGGTATATAACAAAGTATTGAGAAACTTTTGTTATTGACCAAATACTTATTTTCCACCATAATTTGCAAAAAAAATCATTAGAAATCCTACAATGTTAATTCGCCACTATGACCTATTTATTGCCTTACCTCCCTAATCTTACTACATCTTACTACATTTGCACACACTGTACATAGATTTTTCTATTGTGTTATTAACTGTATGTTTGTTTATCCCATGTGTCTCTCTGTGGTGTTTTTGTTGCACTGCTTTGCTTTATCTTGGCCAGGTCACAGTTGTAAATTAGAACTTGTTCTCAGCTGGCACATCACTTGTTAAGGGGTACTGTACACACACGATTGCTCCTCCACAAACCTTTAATAAGGTCAGTTGTAGGATTTTCATTTGGTCTGTATTGTAGCAGCAAAATAATCCTGCAGCAACAGGATTTTAATCCATAATGTTGCTTGATTGGTGCTTAGGCTATTAGCAGGTCAAAATGAGGTTGCATGAAAAGTGTAATACTGCTAGTATGCTACACTTTTAGAAAGAAAGAGTTCCAACAGGGTTCTTCTGTTGTCCCCATAGGAGAACAATTTTTGGTTCCATGGAGAACCATTTTTGTTTCCAGGTTGAAACCTTTTGGGTTCCATGTATAACCCTCTGTGGAAAGGGTTCCACATGGGACCCAAAAAGGTTTTTACCTGGAACCAAAAAGGGTTCTTCAAAGGGTTCTCCTATGAGGACAGCCAAAGAACCCCTTTAGGTTCGCAGGGTAAGTCTCGGCAACAAAATTGATCAAATTAAGATCCTATCTATACACAACTACATTTTGATCCAAGACTGGCTCTATCAAAATCTCTAATTTTGTCCAGGAGGGGTCTGTATGTTTTGCTATGTGATGGTGGGAACAGGAGACATAATGCAGTCTCACAGACTAGTTGTTGCATTCCAAAATCATTCTCGGTCCGATTACTCACAGACATACAGCCTTTTGATAGCAACGACTCCACCATGTCTTGAGTTGTAGGAAATGTCAATTCCTCATGTTTTGGATAGTGTGACATCTGTGTTTTGACGTGCAGAACACAGCACAGAGGCACGTCAAGTCCAAGGTACTTTGACAAGACGTTATACAAAGATCGATGATCTGTATCACAACCAAAAACAAAATGCTGGCTCTGAAATGGAAGGGAAAGACATCTTAAGAAGTGACAAAGCTGTTAAGACAGTCAGTGGTTCCAGAGTTCGAGATCCAAGTAAGAGACTGTGTTTTGTTTTATGATTATGCGTCCCTTGTTGCTAACGATGCTTGTCGCAGCTCTATTGGAGACTATATAAACTGAGAAAGCCTGTTAGAGTTGGTTGTTTAGAATTTGAGATCAAAGTTAAAGGCCATTCCCTGCTGCAGGAGGAGTTGCACATTGAATCAGATATTCTGTGCTGTACCATGAAAGATCATCTCAGTAACCACTGATTCCATGTAAATAAACAACTAACTAACCATGATATCCTGTGGGTCATAACTGGGTAACTGAGTGACAGCAGCATCGAAGTCTTCACAGTGAATCCCTCCTGTGTGGATGTTCATGAACAGACACACTGCGAAATAATATTTTGTGTTGGTACTACTTTTCACTTTTATTTTGTCGTTGTGTGCTCGACGTGCTGCGATCGCTCCCTGACAGGTCGTCATTGTAAATGTATAATGGTGAAATAAATTAAATCAAATTGAAATGCTTACGTTGAGAGACTTGTTTGTAATGATAATGATGATGTGTTTCTAAATAATGGTAGCATATTTCTCTCGTGATTTCCCATGGTGTCTTTCCCTCTGTGTCTCGCGTAAGTAGCCTTCCGTTCCCAGACGTTGTTTTGATTGAAGTTACTGTAGAGGAGGAGGGATTTGTTTGGAGAGTCCCGTTTATTGTTTACCCAACTGTTATCCAGATGAATGTATTGCTTTCCTTAATGGCACGAGATAAATGCATGCATTTCTTTAATTATTTAATTCGGTCACCTTATTTCCCTCTGATGTTTATCCATGTCTCCATGTCATGTACTGTTTGTTGGTCTAGCATAGAAAGGGCCATATGGGCAAAGTGTTGGACACTCAGATATATTTGCTCTTAACAAACCTTAAACTTACATTGTATTGTTTCAAAAATAAACTTTGATTTTATGAAATGAATCCGCTCTGTTTATTTCAGACTAAAACTCCAGGTGTGGGTTTTGTGAAGATCCACGCTCCATGGCATGTGCTCTGTCGAGAGGCAGAGTTTATGAAGCTCAAGATGCCCACGAAAAAAGTACGTCAACTGTTGAATGACATGTAAAGGTTACCAGCTGTCAAGTCCTTGCTTCCTCCGTCCTCGTTTTTCTCCTTTGGACCTCCTCCTCCAATGAGCTTTGAGAGGGAGACGAGGAATCAGAGGAAACGAGGACGGAGAAAGCGATGCTTTGACAACTAGTAACCTTTTCAGACACAGACTTCCTGCTAGTCATTGTTATCACCGATGATCCGTTCTATTGTGCCCTGGTTAAACTCCTGGTGGTTTTCTTCTAGGTATATGAAGTGAAGCAGTGCAGTGGTGTTGGGGCGAAGATCAACACATTGGTAAACAAAGCCACTGAACCACTTCACCCCAACGTGGAAGAGAACAGGGGACAACACGTTAAGCATCTCTCCTACGCGTTTTCCAGAGAAAAACAACACTTGTGAGTTTACACTGTATGTCTTATGGTGATATGCAATGTACAAGGCTGTATAGACTGTGTACATGTACGGTAACATGTGGACTTCGATTCCTGCTCCAATCCATCTTGGTTTCAAGGACATTTAATGCACTTTTAATGTATACGTGTAGTGGCATATGGTATGGCATGTGGTGGCATATGCCTGTTGGCACACATCGAAGGACAGGCAAGAGAAACAGCTAAAGGCTTGTATACGCGAGTATATAAGTATCACGATTATATATACAAGATTGTTCTCTAAAGCCCCAATGGCCGCTCCTATCCATCTGTGTTTAATGAGCATTTCATCAACTTCCTCAAATGGACCACTGTAGCAGCATATGGTATAACATGTGGCATACCTATTGCCACACACTGAAGGCCGAACAGAAAAATAGCTAAAGGCCTGAAGGTTTGAGGGCTTGAACAACGAGAGACTATCAATATTAACTGTGACACAGTTTAGGAAGAGCAAAAAAACAAAAAGGCTAGTTATAAATAGTAGCCTAGCAGTTAGGAGCGTCGGGTCAGTAACCGAATGGTTGCTAGGTTGAAACCCAGAGCTGACTAGGGGAAAAATCTGTTGATGTGGTCTTGAGCAAGGCACTTCACCCTAATTGCTCCTGTAAATCGCTCTGGATAAGAGTGTCTGCCAAATGACAATAAACGTAAAGATATGGTATGGTAAACAATTTCCTGAAAAGATGGAGTTACTCTACTGAGAGCTGAAATTGAACCCATTATTCTGTAACTCTTCCAGGAAAGAATTACCAGGAAGGACAGACATACCAGCTCACACATGATCTAGCCCAGAAGCAGAAGTCAAATAAACATGATGTTGATGTTTTGTTTAATGTAAAAAAAAAAAAGTTAAAAAAAAAAGGTCTTGTCAGCTTTTACTCTTACTCAAACAACACACAACAGTATTTGTCTAAGGGCATAAGCTATAAACAGGGTTATTTCTGCCTGCGTTTGTTGTTGATTTGTTTTGTCTAGAGATTGGGTGGGAGTCTATCTCGAGCTGCTGGCCTAATGCTGGAGTCTATGCTATTCCATCCATGCTCTCTGTTCATCTGGTGTAGCTGTACCTATGCTAACCAAAACAATCTCCCATGGGTTATCTATTACAGGTCTGCAAGACCTTTAAAGACCTTTAGGCCCTCTAGTCCCTGGATGGGCAAGCCTGGTCCCAGATCTGTTGCTGCGGTCTTGCCAACTCCACGTCGCGTGACAATAGCCATGGGAGTTGGCAAGACAGTAGGAAGAGATCTGGGACCAGGCTTTGTCCGGGGTGCCTAACCACTGACATCCTCTCTATAATTGGTTTCATTCCACGTCTGTGTGTAAAGCACTTCTGTGAAGGTCTTTATTGTGTGCAGGTACAACAGTAGGAAAGAGTCTCTCTCTTTATAATGTGGGTATATGACTGCAAAGACCAACTGCCTGTATGTCCCCAGTTAACACAACGGTCTCTGTGCGTTTTCTGTAACAGGTTTGATTTATCAGACAGAGACTCCTTCTTTGACAGTAAAACCAGAGCTTCAATAGTAAGTGTTTCTTCATTGTGTCGGCCAAATCCTCCATTACAGTAGACTCTAGACTGCAGTCATTATGACCGTTGGTTAGATGTTCTCAGTGTATTGAGGGGAAACGTAATAGGAATGTGCTGTTCTGTATTCACTTATTCTTCACTTCTTATCTTATCAGGTTTTTGAAGTATTGAAACGTACAAAATGCACAAAGGCTAAGTATAGTATGGGTAAGTCATAACAGTCCGCCTTGTTTTTATATACCCGTCGTCTAGGAGGGGTTCTCCCGTCACTGGTTAGTTGGAGTGTTATATCTGTGCTTATGTACTACATATGTATCATGCACAGGAATGTAGTAAGTATGCAGAATGTAGACAATAGTCTGTTCCTTGCGTGTGTGTGTGTGTGTTTTATAACCTATATGCCTGAACAAAATGCTGATTCTCAAATGGTCCTTTAGACTGAAATGGTACCTCTGAGTTGTCACTAGTACCCGAGGTGCAACCCCTTTTAAGGGCATTTGTTCATGTACTTGGATATGCCAAAAGCAGTGACTAAAGATCAACAGAATGACCTGCTATTTCATTTGGATTTGAAACTAGTTTTTTTTCTGCCTGTAGGGATCACCAGCCTGCTAGGTAGTGGAGTCTACACAGCTGCCTATCCGCTACATGATGTGAGTACTCATTGCAATCAGCATGTGTGTTTACAATAAAACTAGATTGTACAATTTGTATCTGAAATGTGTCTTTTTGCAGTATTATGTTATTCCCAACCACCTGGACATCACGTGTTGCTGTTTTAATGACTTTTGAGACATCAGCAGTCAATTCAACTCTTGAGTGCTGACTATACGATACATTTAACTTCCAACTTGACTGTCTATGGATATGATTCTTAATATTTGAATAGGTGTTGTTGAGTCCAGTCAAATAGGTAATGCGTTACAGGCCTAGGCTTGCAGTAAATTGAGGTACAGTGGAGTCCAACATTATTGACACCCTTGATAAAGATGAGCAAAAATGACTGTATAAAATAAATGATTCAAATACTGAGCAAGATTGTACGAAAAAATTATACTAATACAATTTCTCAGAGAAATATATTTTGTTTAATAAGTTTTTCTAATTTATTTTTTTATCTCAAAATGCTAACGGTCAAACTTATTGACACCCCTAAAGATTTTATAAATAAAGTAGTCAAAATGTTGTATTTGGTCCCATATTCCTAGCATGCAATGACTACAGCTTGTGCCTCTACAAACTTGTTGAATGCATTTGCAGTTCTTTTTCGTTGAGTCAGATTATTTTGTGCCCAATAGAAATGAATGGTTAATAATGTATTGTGTCATTTTGGAGTCACTTTTGTTATAAATAAGAATAGAATATGTTTTTAAACAATTCACATTAATGTGGATGCTACCATGATTACCGCTAATCCTGAATGAATCGTGAATAATGATGAGTGAGAAAGGGTCAAAGATCCCCAAGAAATGCGAACCTCTCACTATTACCAATAAAAAGGGAGGTTAGCATGTCTTGGGGGTGTGATCTTTGACCTTTGACCTTCTTTGACCTTTAACTTTCTAATCTGAAACACAACAAAAACGGATGAACTGCAACTGCGTCCAACAAGTTTGTAGAGTCATTGCATACTGGGAATATGGGACCAAATACTACACGTTTGACTACTTTATGTATAAGAATCTTTAGGGGTGTCAATTTTGACCACTACCTTTTAGAGATACACAATTATTACTTGTTAAATAAAATATCTTTCTCTGAGAAATTGTATTAGTATAACATAATATGATTTCCCTTTTTTTTTTTTGGAGCAAACAATATAGCTCAGTATTTTGAATGATTTGCTCATCTTCGTCAAGATGTCAGTGACCCTAGTCTGGACAAATCACAAGACAGAGACATAACTCTGTTTCATTTGTTTTGCAGGGAGATGTGGATGGTGAAAACGTGGAGCCCAATGATAGGAAGGTGAGTGACATAAACATGACCACACTGAACAAATGCATTTTTTTTTAGGAGACACTGATGTTAATATACCACACTGCAGCCGTGTTTCTGCTGCTGCGACAATCAATTGGAGTACAGCTGTGTGTGTTTGTGAAAACCTAAAAGCGCCAACATGTTTTTTTCTTAAAAGTGCCAACATGGGTCTTTAAAAAAAAGTTCTTATCCCAAATTGGTCATGATTGTAAAAGAGACACTTTGGTTACATAAATTATTGGTTTTAATAGCCCCAAAATAAGCACATATTTGAAAATGTTCATACATTTATAGTCAAATTTGATATTTAAAAAATATAATTTTTTGTATGTTTTTCAAAATGTTTTTAACAGTTGTTTTGACCAATTTCATCTAAAGCAACTTGCCATGAACATGTTTCTGTTTCAGTGTTGATTCTGTGATACTCAGAATCTGAGAAATTGGCAATTGAGCTGACGTACCGGTACAACCTAAGATGGCCGCCAATAGGAGCGTTATAAGCGATGGACAGTAGGTGCCAGTGCCATCAGACTCTAACTTTGCAACTCTATGGGCTCCAATTGCATCTGAAATATGAAACGCTCAGCTTAGTATAACAACATTGACTGGAATACAAATATGTATAGTGGATTTGAAACAGAGTCCAGCACAGATAAAATATATAAACAATTTTTTTTTTTAAATAGTATTTGAACCCAGTTTTAGTTTAGAGCAGACTCAAAGGTTTGTTTGGCTTTCCAACAGACATTCCTGTTCTTCAGCACCTTCATATTTTTTGGTCCTCTGTTCTTTAGTTTAGTTCTTGAGTTTACACCTCAGATGTCGAATGGAATTGAGGTCTGGACCGTGCTTTGAGGTCTGGAAATTGGCTAGTCAAGAAGAGTGCTTTGTCTTTACCAACCTGGTAAAGGGCATTTATGATGCCCTAAAACATAAGAAAGCAAAAAGGCATAATTCTGCCTATAAATGAGTTAAAACAACATGAAAAGTAGGAAATATCCAGCATCTTCATAGCTGTTTAGCTAGGCTGCTGTGTGTGTTAATGGTGGTGTGGTGCTGTATGGGCCATCTGTTGAGTGCTAAAAGGAGGATCCTTGGCATCCCCATCATTGAAAAAGAGAATAACGACATGTAATTGAGGAATTCTCTCTGAATGCAGACGTCTCAAAGTCTCTTATCTTTCTCCCCCTGGGAACGATTACAATAAGCTCAGCTTGGCAACAGAGGGAATCTACATAGCTCCTAGTGTGTGCGTGTGTGCGTGCATGTGTGTGTGTGTGTGTGCATGTGTGTGTGTGTGTGTGTGTGTGTGTGTGTGCTGCCACATCCTCAGCCAGATGCCTTTTCATGTTTCATCACTTATCACCACCACCATCTGTCCCATCCCCACGATAACCAAAAATGTGTCTAACTATCCAACTGTTTACACTCTTATAGCTAGCATAATCACGCTGATAAAATCAATGCACGCATAATATAGTTCACAAAGGATAAGTGTCTCTCTGAAAGGAGAGGGGGAAGAGGGGGGAGGAGGAGGGTAGTTTTGAGTGGTGACAAAACAAGAGAAGAAGCTGCCTGTCTGTAGCCTGTTGATTAACTAGGCGTTGTGGAGAGAAAAGTCTTGTGTGTTATGTTGATATGGCCTCTGCAGTATTTCAGTAGGATGGTTGTGGTGGAAACCCTGCCTGTTAAGGGTGGAGGGTGGAGAGACCGAGAGACCCTGACTGTAGAGGGGAGAAAGGGAGAGAGAAAGAACGGCCTCATCACCCTCTTGTGACACTGGCAGGACATCAGGAGGGGACAATTCCAACACTCTGAGCCTGCACTGCCACTGGCATGGCCCAGCCAACCTCAGCATGTTGTACCCGAGGCAGAGGAGACGAGAGGAGCAAGGGGAGGAAAACAAAGCCCTGGCACCAAGCGTGCGTCACCACACTTCTCTGTCCACATCAGAGAACTGTCAACATCTGAGCACTAGCCTCTGACAGAGCTCCAGAGTTCCTCTGTGGAGATGGGAGGACTCCACCAATCAGCATTTAATGTGTGGCCTGATGGAAGCCTCTCTCTCTCTCTCCCTTTCTCAATTCTACTCACTCTCTCTCTCCTTAATTCAATCTCTTCTCCCTCCCTTTCTCTCTACCTCCTAAAATTTTACACTGGTTTCTGGTACAGTGGCACTTGACCCAGCAAGAGAATGACGCATCACTGAGATAGAGAGAGAGACCCTGAGGCTACTCATTGTTTTCTTCATTAGTTGGATTATCTCTTCATGTATTGTCTGAATGTGGTATAAATATGATATGATGGCTTGGTTTCAGAGTACCTTGCCTCACCCATAGTGACACTGAGGTGTTGGGGACGGGAGTGTTAGAAGGAATGTTTGTGTGTTCTGAGACTTGAAAACTGGGTCGCACGCACACAGATCACTTACTGATGTCTGCATGGCTGTGAGATCCACTATGTGACCCGCCCAGGCACAACCCGATACCAGGGGGCCTCGTCCATGAGGGAATATACACTTTGAGATTCTTCAAATAGCCACCTTTCGCCTTGATGACAGCTTTGCACACTCTTGGCCTTCTCTCAACCAGCTTCACGAGGCAGTCACCTGGAATGCATTTAAATTAACAGGTGTGCCTTGTTAAAAGTTCATTTTATTTATTTATTTCCTTCTTAATGCGTTTGAGCCAATCAGTTGTGTTGTGACAAAGTAGGGGTGGCCATACAGGAGATAGCCTTATTTGGTAAAAGTGCTATGATGAAACTGGCTCTCGTGAGGACCGCCACAGGAATGGAAGACCCAGAGTTACCTCTGCTGCAGAGGACAAGTTCATTAGAGTTACCAGCCTCAGAAATTGCAGCCGAAATAAATGCTTCACAGAGTTCAAGTAACAGACACATTTCAACATCAACTGTTCAGAGGAGACTGTGTGAATCAGACCTTCATGGTTGAAATGCTGCAAAGAAACCACTACTAAAGGGCACCAATAAGGAGAAGAGACTTGCTTGGGCCAAGAAACATGAGCAATGTACATTAAACCGGTGGAAATTTGTCCTTTGGTCTGGAGTCCAAATTGGAGATTTTGGTTCCAGCAGTCGTGTCTTTGTGAGATGCGGTGTGGGTGAACGGATGATCTCCGCATGTGTATTTCCCAACGTAAAGCATGTGGGGGCGCTTTGCTGGTGACACTGTGTGTGATTTATTTAGAATTCAAGACACACTTAACCAGCATGGCTACCACAGCATTCTGCAGCGATACGCCATACCATCTGGTTTGGGCTTAGTGGGACTATCATTTGTTTTTCAAAAGGACAATGACCCAACACACCTCCAGGCTGTTTAAGGGATATTTTACCAAGAAGAAGAGTGATGGAGTGCTGCATCAGATGACATGGCCTCCACAATCCCCCGACGTCAACCAAATTGAGATGGTTTGGGATGAGTCGGACTGCAGAGTGAAGGAAAAGCAGCCAACAAGTGCTCAGCATATGTGGGAACTCCTTCAAGACTGTTGGAAAAGCATTCCAGGTGAAACTGTTTGAAAGAATGCCAAGAGTGTGCAAAGCTGTCATCAAAGCATAGGGTGGCTATTTAAAAGAATCTCAAATATAAAATCCATTTTGATTTGTTTAACACTTTTTTGGTGAGGGGGGGGGGGGGGGGCTGAGAAAGAGAGAAACAGAGGAGGTCTTCGGGGGACAGCATGTCTTCTTTACTCTAAAGACAGCCTCTCAGATTTACTTCAAGAGAACCATTATTTTTTGGTGGTTGATAAAATGATCAAGGATACATAAGAGGCTAGACGAGATTATGAATTAGACGAAGATGAATGAGACGTGACGGAGTCAAAAATAAATCAGTCTTTCAGTAGTAGATAAGGACATTGTTGCGCTAGGATGTTCAGCTTCACAGTTCTACTCTAGCGCTTGACAAAAGCAGTCACTCAGCGAAACACCAGCATGAAGGGTGTTGATCAGAGACACAGTGGTGTCATGGAGAGGAGAGGGAGGACTGTAACACACAGTAACTGTGGTTGATGGAAGGAACACAGCCTGTGTCCCCAACCCCCCAATACTGTAGACTGTGTTCCAACTCCACCAGTCACAACGTTCCCTACTCCCAGTCTCTCCACCCTATTCCTCACCACCTCACCCCTCCCCCTCTCTGTCTCGCCTACTCCTTGAGCCCTCCCAACTCCCACCTCCCCCTTAACAACCTCACTCATCTGTACTTTACCACGGTAGCACTGTCTCTCTATTCGTCCCCCCTGTCATCTGTTGTCAGTTGAAGGAAGAAAAAGGAGCTGGCTTCAAACGCCTTTCACGCTCTCTCACCATCTCTCACCCGTTGGCCCGCGGGTCTCTAACTGCAGCTCATGTTAACCCTCAGAAGTCAAAATACCCATTCACAGTTCTCACACACTCTCTCCAGCGATCATGCTTAGAGCTGAGACGGATATACTTGTCAGTGAGAGTCATAGGGAAGAGGGGTCCAATGCTGAAAGATTGAAGTGAATGCATGATGGTTTGAAAGCAATATCTCTGACGGGGGACTAACAGCCAAAACATTTCCTCTACACTTGTTTGCCTCTTGAATGAAGAGATCAAGCGAAAAAAAAAAAAACTTTTAAACTCTCTTTTGAGTGTGGACCCTCTAATGCATGTGATGGTTTCAAAGTAATCCATCGCGTTGTTCTTTGTTTCAGCTCTTGTATGAGGAGTGGGCGAGTTACAGTGTATTTTACAAATACCAGCCTATCGGGCTAGTGAGGTGAGTTAAAGTTTCAAATTCTGAACCGGATCTTGAAAGCTTAGATTGCTCTGTTCTTCCTCAATCTCTGCCTGGTTAATGTCTGTTCAGATCGAAACGTCACAATATGTTTTTATCTACATGTAAAAAATATATAAAAAGTCGGAATGGAGAAAGTGTTGGACCTTACTTTCTAATGCAGCGTGTTGTTCATCATGCAGGAAGTACTTTATACGTGTTCTATTCTATCCAAAAGCTGAGATTGTTCTGTTCTTCCCATGCAGGAAGTACTTTGGGGAGAAGATAGGGCTGTACTTTGCTTGGCTGGGGCTGTACACCCAGATGCTGATCCCTGCTTCTCTAGTGGGAGTCATCGTGTTCCTGTACGGCTGTGCCACTGTAGACAACAACATTCCCAGGTTAGCAACATAAGGCCCCATACACAGCTTGTCAGAAAACCAAGGAAATAGTCACAGGTTCTAGCAGACAGAATCATAGGGCATGTCTACGTGAGGTTACAATACACACAATTCGTTCACTGTGTGCAAGGGGACGAGAACCATTGAAACCAAATGGAAAGCCCATAAAGTGTCCTCCGGAGACATAGCTCAAGTAGAGGTATGACCTCATGTCCTAATCAGACATCCAATTGAATCGCTTCAAATATTGTGACAGACAGACAGCTTTAGGCTGTAGAGTGGTAAACAGTGGGATGGTGACACACAGTAGAGAAGAACTGTGCCATGGTAACTGACAAGTGCTCAACTTGAAGCCTTGGCCAAAGATAGAACAAACAGACATGTAAACGATTTGTATTCAATCATCTTCACTTCCTGCTAGCATAAATAATGCAGTTTAATAAAGCATTGACAAGATAGACCAGGTCACTTCCTACTGCCTGCTGCCTTAAGCTTAGTCTTGGTTTGGCAGTCCAGAACAATAAAAAGGAAACAAGGAAACGTGTTCCTCCGGAGACAGAAGGGGTGATTTCTAACGACCAACATCTGGTTGATGTTAGAATAGACGACAAGGCGAGCTGAGGCTTCACCCCTGGCTAACGTCTCTCGTCTCAGTCAGGATAGTTCGACACTGCTCTCTGTGTCTCAATTCTCTGCCACTGGAGTTCACAGGAACTGAACATACTTAGACTTAGCCTCGAGCTCCAGCGTTCTACTGTGTTGAGAGCCTGGCTCGTGAGAGTAGAGCCAGCTAAACTACACAATCCAGATCCCTGACATTATTGTGTAAATATTTTCATCAATAGTCGCTTCAGCGAACTCTGGGCAGGTGTACATTCACCACATTTACGATGATTTATTCAATACTCACTATAATATTATAATACTGTATATTAGATCTATAGAAGTCAAAAGTCCCTATAGCTTGCAGTGGTTCTCCTAGGATTTCTTTCAGCGGTGGTGGACAAGGTAACGAGGGAGGGGGATTGGATGTTGTAGAATGACTATGAGAAGGTCACTTCTGGTGATATTGTTTTAAAGACATTCTACTCCAAAATGCACGAAAATGGAATTACTGAATGTTGACACCATCTGAAATACAACTACTGTGTGCCACTGCACTGTGCTCTGTTTGTTACAAATATATGATGTAACTTGTCACTGATCTTAAAGGGATAACGCAAGAGATAATGTTAAATATAATCTTAAAGGGATAATGCAAGATTTTGGCAATTGAGCTATTTTATTACTTACCCAGAGGCATATGAACTCATGGAGACCATTTGTATGTCTCTGTGTGCGGTTTGAGGATGTTCAAGGTAGTTTTCGAGGACCATCGCTAACTAAAGTTAGCGCAATGACTGGAAGTCAACAGGAACAGCTAATAGCTGTCATTGTGCTAATTAGCAATTGCATGTAGAGACATAAACGGTGTCCATGAGTATCCATTCTGCCAAAATCTCGCACTATTCATTTAAAAGAGCATCTCTGCAGAAATAAAGTATATATATGTAAAAAAGTACAAATACATATTTTTGGGGGGAGTGGCGGCAACGATTTAGCAGTGACGGGCCACCGCTGCTAAAGGAATATAGGGGAAACACTGGCTTGACAGGCTGGCCTAATAACACTGGTGGTAGTGAGATGAAGAGGGCTGACTGTTTGTCTACCCCCCCCTCCCTCTACACCTCCTTCCTACCATCTTCCCTCTTTACAGCATGGAGATCTGCCACCCCAGGAACAACATCACCATGTGCCCGCTGTGTGACAGAGCGTGTAACTACTGGAAACTGAAGGAAGCCTGCGGGACAGCCCGGGCCAGCCACCTCTTTGACAACCCTGCCACCGTCTTCTTCTCCATCTTCATGGCCCTCTGGGGTAAGAGGCTGAGGCTCGTCCACACCACATAACAGAACAGCATAACTTTATTTCTGTCTGTAGGATTGTAGGACACTGTCTGTGTCTGTAGGATTTATTTAACAGGGACAAATACTCAATAATCAACCACTCGGACAGTACTGTGAAGCCCAGCAATAGACTAGCATCCTGTCCATGGGGTGGACTTGTACATCAAGCTGCAGCACACTACAAAAACAGGAAATAGGCTATTGCCCAATGGGCCGTTCTTGCTTGGTGATACTAAAATGTAACAGTTCCGGACTTAGCTAGACAGTTCCTTTTTATCCAAAGTGCATCTCAACTTTTGTAAAAAAAAAAATTTAAAAATTATATAGGCCACTTAGCAGATGTGTTTATCCAAAGTGTTCAAACATGGAGATAGTTGTGTGCTTAGAGGGCACAGTTAGACAGACTATTTCCTCTGTACGGCTTCCCACCTGCGACTGACAGTACAGTGCATATGTTTTTAGTGTGTGTATGTGATCCAAGCAGGAAATGAACCTACGGCCTTGGCGTCGGTAGCGACTGAGCCACACAGGACCCCTCGAAACAATAGGACAAACTCCTTTTTCTCAGCTCCATCTATTTTCTTCTTCCAGATGTTTAGTCTCCCGGGTTGTCTTCTTTCTTTCTTTCTTCCGTTCATTTTCCGACCATCTGCATCCACTATTCTCTCTTTCTTTCGCTCCTTCCGTGCTCTTTCCTCTATGGCTGTCCAAGCAACACTAAGCCCTGTAGACTAGACTGTATAGTGTCTTGCTGAAGTGAATTAAACCACATTCACTTTAAAAAACGGACTCTTTGGTGATGCATTCCTGTGCTCTGTTCAGTGTCACAGTAACACTGGGCCTGTGTGGCCTGAGACTGAAGGGAGGAAGCAATAGACTGGAGCACTGTATGAGGGCACAGGTACAGCCCTGGGATTTATTTGTGTGTGTTATTTTCACTACTGGGCGTTATCATCTGGCGATGATGTGACAGGCGTGGATGAGGCTTTGTAGGATACAGCACAGTAAACGATTCAAGTAGTACAGTATGTTGTGTCTCGTTGTTGTTCAACTAGGGAAAGAGTGATGCAACTGGGGTCCCTCGCTGTTGGAAGTAGGACGTAGGGCATTACCGGTCTACTAGGATTAAAAGGTGCCATTATGAAGGGCGTTTCAGGCCAACTGAAGTCAAATAAATGATGCATATTTTTAAATAATTGTCTGTATGCCCTCCCTGCCTCTGTTGTCAGAGTCAATATTGTGAGCACAAAATGATGTTTTGGTTATCCACAAATGTACATACCAGCATCCCTAATGTAATCAGATACCTGTACACATTGTCATCCTCCACATAGGGGTTCTTTTTCATTCAGTCGCTCGACGTCAACACTATGGGAAACAGTATAGTCGTGACGTCTCGCTCCTCCAGGCTCCTTCATCCCGGGTCACACATCCAGTCTCGCTCCTCCAGGCTCCTTCATCCCGGGTCACTCATCCAGTCTCGGCGTATCCACTCTTGCCAAGACGCTTTCGTGGATGACCATTATACGGAGGAAATGTAGAACATGCTGTCGCCCCAGGTGCCTGTCTGCATATAGACTGCCACCGCCCTTGCTGTTCCACTGGACTAGAAAATACCTACCTTCAATCCATGTCATCTCCACACTGAGTTTCACACGTTTAGCCCCTCATCCCACGCACGTGGCAATTGATCATTTTGCTCATTATACATGTAATAATTGATCACTGCAATCTTAATTTTAGCACCTTTATTATGCCGCACTAATTATCCTTCTAGTCTGGCTGAGGAGCCATAATTGGACTGCCAGAGTCACTGATAATAACTAATACAAATATACCATTTAACAGACACTTTCATCCAAAGCATCGTACAGTCATGCATGCGTGCGTTTTATGTACGGGTGGCGCCAGGAATTGAACCCATAACCCTGACAGCGCAAGCAGCACGTTCCATTAACTGAGCCACGCAGGACTCACATCCACGTAACTTTCTGCATAATCTGCCCAATGTTGAAAAAACTGCTGAATAAAACGCTTTAAGGAGATAGAATGGCTTTAGATTTGTATCAAACTGTACCATCTGGGATTTGAAAAAACATCAAACCGGCAGGCGCATCACCTTGTTGGGCATACAGCTGGGGGATGAGGCTTTGGACGTGTGACCCTTCTCAAAGTTCATAGACAGCACTCTAGATGGAGGGACTGACACTCTTGTTGATATTGTGGATAATGTTCTCTCTTAGCGTTAACTCTTAACCGCGTCGTGTTTCTGCAGCTGCCATGTTCATGGAGCACTGGAAGAGAAGACAGATGCGTCTCAACTACGAATGGGATCTGACCGGCTTCGAGGAGGAGGAGGTGAGTGCTCTCCTGTCGGTGTCTTGCATTTCACTGCTATTTGTTGGTGAATGGGAGCGCCATATTGTAGACTGACCAAATAATGCCGCGAGTTGTTGTTTGTTTCAAAAATACTGCTCTTACTTCCCAGGAATATTTTCTCCACAAATAGTTAAGTATTCATAATTCCATCACGAGCCATGGAAAACTCAATAAGAGAAAATGTGGCATAACTACATTTCAGTTGTCTTGTCAGTGTTGCTTTATTTGGAGACAGTAATATTAACTGTCACAATAGACTATGACAGAATTTTTTTTTTTCTTCAAGTCCATTTTCAAAAAGATTTCAAGGTTGAGAGATTTTTGTAACTCTCTTGTCCTCCTCTTTCCCCCGTGGGTACCTACAGGAAGAGCTGAAGGTTTGGAACATTTCATTTTACACAAATATCCTTTTCCCCCTCGGTCACCATCTGGCTTTGCTACCCCCCACACTGGCTCTTCTTCTTCAGACTGTCCATGGACACCTTCACGCCCCCCTAAAGCACCCACAAACTACCACGACCCATTGAACCACTACTCCTTCTCTGAATGCCATCTAGGGTTACAAAATTCTGCAAATTCTAACTGGGGTTTGCTGTATAATACCTGAGAATTTTACAACCCTAATGGCCACTGCTTCTGGCCTGCTTACAGCACCTGAAACATCCTGTCTCCTTGGAGTCGGATGACAGGTCCAGCTCACCAGCCCACAATCTCCTGGCCTGGCCAGTCCTCTCTCTGTCTCTCTCTGTCTCCCCTGACCTGTCCCCTCTGCAAAGATCCATCCTGCTCCAGACCAGCAGCAACTGCAGCCTTGTCTTTGTGATAATGTCCTACCCATCTCAGTAGAAATAGGTAGAACCTGACTTGGTACTAGCAACTGCAGACAACTGTAGTCTTTGAAAATCTTCAACCTACTTTATACTGTAGAACTTGACTTGACTGTATAACCTCACCTCACCTGGGTTTGTTGACCCAGTTGGACGGACAGTGACATCCTTAACGGCTGTTTTAAATTCTGCACCTGATGGGAGGATTCTATGTATCCCAGTCAGTCCTGATACAGTGTTAAGTGCTTCTCCCTCTATTACATCCTTAGGACCACCCGAGAGCTGAGTACGAGCTCTGCGTTATGCAGAAGTCCCTGAAGAAAGAACACAAGACGCAGAAGGTACTGATTGCTTATTCCTGGGTTTTTACTGTCATCCAACTTCTTCTTGTGAATTGATTTGCAGTCTCTTCTTGACTCCTGATGTTTGGAAAAGTGTTTGCCTCTTACATAATGATTCAATCCTCTCCTGTGGTAGATTGACGTGACACTCGTACCACACAGGTCTTTAAAAGACTCCAGGGAGATTGTCTGTCTTGTAACAGTCTTTACGCCTTTACATGACTAGCGTGTGTTTTGTCTTGTCTTCTTTTACCTCTTTGTCTTGTGGTTTTGTTGTGTTTGTGTCCTCTGACTGTATGAAGCCTACAGAGATAGCAGAAGAACCAACAAACAAATGGAAGCAAACGGTTCAATCTGCCATGGCTGGGCTTAAACTGGTACTTTTAGTGTCCTCGCCGCCTCCTCCTGGCCTATTTCAATGAATAGAGAGAAACTGCTCTTTTGTCTCTAAAGCATGTTGCACATTTTCACAACAATTCCCAGTACAAAGTACAGATAGAGTATAAGGGTTACAGTAAGATTTGACTCGACTTCTCTGTCCATTTGACCTAAACAGCCCCCTCACTAAGACCCCCCCCCACACACACACACACACATACATACACTCTCTCTCTCTCTCTCTCTCTCTCTCACTCTCACTCTCACTCTCACACTCACACTCACACTCACACTCACACTCACACTCACACTCACACTCACACTCACACTCACACTCACACTCACACTCACACTCACACTCACACTCACACTCACACTCACACTCACACACACACACACACACACACACTCACACACACACATACATACACTCTCTCTCTCTCTCTCTCTCTCTCTCTCTCTCTCTCTCTCTCTCTCTCACTCTCACTCTCACTCTCACACTCACACTCACACACACACACACACACATACATACACTCTCTCTCTCTCTCTCTCACTCTCACTCTCACTCTCACTCTCACTCTCACACTCACACTCACACTCACACACACACACACATGCACATACACACACTGTCACCGTCTGTCAGAACCAGTGCACTTTCTTCTTTCTTGACTTTCTTGTTCTTTTATTTGTTGTTGTTCTATTCTGTGTAACTTGAATCTGAATTCTCCATAGCGATAGTGCCTGGATCGCCATAGTGACAGTGCCTGGTGCTTGGTGCATGTTGAAAATGTCCTGGTAATGAGATGGAGACTGTATGGTTTGTTTTCTTGTACTTCCATGGACAGCATGTTAGCCTGTTCTGTTCCAAAATGGCTGCTGGAAGGTGCTGACCCCTTCATTGACTTGGCTCCGTCGAAAATGCCACCCCATTCCATATACTGTGCCCTACTTTTGACCGATGCCGTAGGGCTTGTTACAGGGCTCTGGTCGAAAATAGTGCACTACTGTATGTAGGGAATAAGGTGCCATTTTAGACACTAGTCATGTTCTGCCTGAGATTTGCTGCATAGAGAATGGAATGATGAGAACGATGAATGACTAAATGCTTGAAATACAGTGAATAAACTGCTGGAACACTGTCGTCTTGACTTCCAGGCTTGAATAATTCAGTTTGAAACGTTTATTTCGGCGTAATGGTTTGTCCGCATCAAAACACCAGCTTTTCTCCTCTCTCCTCTCCTCCTCCATTGCTGTTTGGATTCTTCTGCTGACTGGCTGCGATGTTTTCCACGTGCAAACAGTAACAGTAGACTTGGCTGCACCTCCTATAGATCTGAATATTTTCTCCCCTCTTTTAGACTGAAAAAGAAAAGCTGACCTGCAGAGACCGGTTACCGGCATACATGACCAACATAGTCATGATGCTTCTGATGGTGAGTCCAACCCATTTAGCAAAGCACAACTGCCAAGGGGCATTTAAGATTGAACCACATGCATTGTACAGACTTCTAATACCGTACATTGTTCATAAAATAAACCGGTGCGTCAACAATGACATCATTTTGAATGTTGAATAGCTCCCTGTGTGTTTATTCTATAGACTTACCGTTTCTTGTAGTGGCTGCATCTCAATCCCCCTCTTTCCGACGATATAAAGTTTGTGCCTATTCCATAACATGGGGCTTGTGAAAGGGGTATTTTTCTACACGTGAGAGGATCCAGGCAAGAAAATCGTCACAAACTCGTCTGTAAAACCTGAACCGTTTTTAGCTACAAACTAATATGTCACCGCCATCGACAGATGAGACTCATGAACAAGTCAGTGTTGGTGGTTTGGCTCTACGACATCCCAAAACTTTCCGGCAGTCGTCTGAACTCTCTGTTGTGGATGTCCTCATTTCAAAGAGGTTTCCTCACAAAACTGACTCTCCAGACCGAACCGTCGGAGCTACAAACTAATATGTCACCAATATTGAAAGGGGGGACTCTCACAAAGGCGTCGGCTTCAGAGGAGTGGTCTGAAGGTAAAACAGTACCGGGCTTTAAAAATGTCAAAAAGTGTATAGGGGGTGAAATGTGCCACGAATAACGTGAGTAAACATGGGTCGAAAACATTATTTTTCCTACATTTTCTTATATCTCTCAGATATGGGACAGACACTTTGAAACCTTATTCCTTATCATTTATTTTCTGACTGTCTGTTTTGCCATGCACAAATGTGTTATTAAATGTGTCTCTATGGGCTATAGCAGTAAAGGTCAAATTTTCATCAAATATTTTGTATGTATATATATTTATACCTACAGTGCTCCTAGAATTCTAAATCAAATGGATAAATTCTGAATTTTATTAGCATCTTAAAAGAATTCCATACGTTAGCTTAGTAAATATTTGAATCTAAGGGCTTAGACCTACAATTCCTAAACTGTGTAACAGATGATACAGTACCTAAGCGTTTGACAGCAAGCTGGAAAAGATTCTCAAAACCAAACCTACCAGTATTGACCTTTGCCGGGAGGCCTTATCCCTGTCACCTCTTTCCAGATCGGGGTGACCTTTGCTATAGTGTTCGGGGTCATCCTCTACCGGATCTCCATCACGGCAGCGCTGCACATGAGCAACAACCCCACGACGCGATCCAACGTCCGTCTGATGGTAAAAACAACGGCCGCAATCATCAACCTGGTGGTCATTCTGATCCTGGACGAGGTCTACGGAGCCGTGGCCCGCTGGCTCACTGTCCTCGGTACGTCTGGCAACTTGTATAGAAGTAGGGCATGCACATCCAGTAACCATCAAGTACAGTACATGGTATACAAAATCAAGTCATGGAAGAAAGATTCCCTATCTTTGCATGTCCTCGGGATGTCAGCCTGACAACCTAATTCCGATACTGTAATAATAATAATAATACATGCCTATAGCACATTTAATGTGCTTTTAAAGACTGTCCCAAGCTATCAACAAGGCATTTTGGGTTCTATTTATCAGTGTCCTAGGTCAGTCTGACAACTTGTTTGAACAATTCCTCGGGCAAGACCCATTTACAGAAAGTAAAGTGTGCATTTTGCATTGACAGTCCGCCAACTTCCCTATTAGCTGTGTCACCGCTAGCAAGGATTTCCGTTGGCCATTTCTAACAACAGGCCAATGTACTGCGTCACTGTGCCACCGACTTTTCCCACTGAATATACTGTAGCTCCAAAATGTATTTGCATCTAAGTGACAACAAACGTACCGTCATTAGGTGTACTGAATGATCTAATCGATCAAATGTATTTATAAAGCCCTTAAAGCCCTAAAGCTTTTTTTAAATTAATTTTTTTACATCAGCAGAGGTCACAAAGCGCTTATGCAGAAACCCTCTAACACTCCTCTTCCTCTATAGGCCTTGTGCTGATCCTACTGTTCTCTTTTCGAGTCAAGTCTCGAGCAGCAATGGCCTTCATAGTTATTCATTAACGTCTGTTCATCTCCTGTCTGTTTTCTCAGAGGTCCCAAAGACAGACAGGAGCTTTGAGGAGAGGTTGATATTCAAGACGTTCGTCCTAAAGTTTGTGAATGCCTTTACTCCCATCATATACATAGCATTCTTCAGAGGCAGGTGAGTTCCCGCACCTGCTTTCTCCACCCCCAATTGTTCTGTGTGAGCTTGTGATGTGATGTGGGGTGTGACGCAATGTGGTGTTATGCAATGCTTTTCCGCTATGCTATGCTATCTTATGTCGTGCCATTTTAATGTCACAGTCTATGTCAAGTGAGAGGTCGTAGAGTTTCTCTCAGTGTTGCCTCTCCCGACTTCCTTCCTCATGTCTCCTCATACAGGCTTGTTGGACGACCTGGAAGTTATCTGTATGTGTTTGAGTCGTACCGCATGGAAGAGGTGAAACACTTTTTCACTATAAACCCTCCTCTCAGTCTCTGAGAGAACTCTGCATCATGAACAGTAATTTTAGAGAGTTTTATTAAAGATTTATCGCATTATTTGCTATGTTATACAGGTATATTTAATTTGCATACGTGTTATCATATTGCATAGTGAAGTCTAATGTCATTAAGAGCAGATGGCTACGAATTAAACACGGTTAGTTAACCTAGGAACATAAATTAGGAGTTCACATGTTCAAAATAAATCTGTAGAATTCAAGTGCTGCTCTCTTGAAGCTGTCAATCAAAACGCTAAGAACAGTGTTAGGCTGGGATTCAATCAAACATAGATAAACGGCTACGAGTGTCTCTCTTGAGCCGATACGCAGCGTTTACAGTGAACTTCGACCTCTTTGAATGTCAGGGAAATTGCCTTTTGCTGTGAGGAAGTCGTAAATCTGGGTTTGTTCGAATCCCGTCCTTAGTACTTGTCTTTTATCATGTTAGTCTTTCTGTAATGGAAGTGTGTTACAGTACAGAAGTGTTTAACTAGTGTTTTTTTTCTTCTCTGCAGTGTGCTCATGGAGGATGTCTGATGGAGTTGTGTATTCAGCTCAGTATCACCATGTTGGGAAAGCAACTCATTCAGAACAATTTATTTGAAATCGGCATCCCGTGAGTACGCACACAAGCGCACACTCCAGCCTCGTCACACACACCACAAAACAAAGTCTGCATATCTGACTTGCCTAGTTAAACAAAGGTTAAATACATTATATAAATAAATATCAAGGATGCAAATGCCAGGCCCATAAGTACTTTTCTATGCTGATTTGATCCCAAATCATGACTGTGTTCCTGTCCCTGTCCCTCCACTGTGACTATGTTCCTGTGCCACTGCCTGCCTTTGGCTCTGACTGTAACTGTGTCCCTGTCTGTAACTGTGTCCCTGTCTGCGACTGTGTCCCTGTCTGCGACTGTGTCCCTGTCTGCGACTGTGTCCCTGTCTGCGACTGTGTCCCTGTCTGCGACTGTGTCCCTGTCTGCGACTGTGTCCCTGTCTGCGACTGTGTCCCTGTCTGCGACTGTGTCCCTGTCTGCGACTGTGTCCCTGTCTGTGACTGTGTCCCTGTCTGTAACTGCCCTATATGCTGTATGGCGTCTTATGATTGTGATCCTTTGTGTGCAGGAAGCTGAAGAAGTTGATCAGGTACATCAAGTCTAAGAGAAGGTCCTTCCAGGAAGAGGAGAGGGAGAAGAAGTTACAGCGCTATGAGACGGACCACTTCCTAGAGCCCTTCGCAGGCCTCACTCCAGAGTACATGGAGATGAGTGAGTCTCTCTTTGTGTGCGCGTGTGTGTGGACGTGCATACGAGTGTGCGTGCTTGCGAGCGTGAGTGCGCGTGTTTATGTGTGCGTTTGTTGAACCCTCTGACACTGCCAGAGCTCCCTGTGAGACCTTCGGTAGCAAGGCCAATCAGTCAGACAGACCCTATTCTCAATTATTTGTTTTGAATATAGAATGTTGCCTTTAGTTACATTCAATGCCATGCAAATCGTAATCTGGATATGCATGTCTTGTCTACATTGTCCAGTTTATTTAAAAATCCTCTTCTTTCTCTGCTTGTTTTCTCAATTTTTCATGCACCTTGGTTTGAAAGCAAGGTAACAACAGCATTTCTGATTCTCCTTTATGTTCCAATTGAGTTGTGAGGGAACTGTTGCCTGACCTCTAGGTGTGAGGTAACCAAACCCATTCTGCTGCTGCACTGTGACTGTGACATGTTTTTAGTATGGCAGATATTTCACACTATACACACCTCTGCTATGGCAATTCAAGTGGGCTTTGGTCCGAAATAGCTGTACTGTACTTTGAAGAAGGTTCCATTCCCATGTTGAATTTTATTTTTGATCACATACTACTCTTAGAGAAAATATTTTTTTTGGGTTGTCCCCAAAGAACTGTTTTTGGTTCCAGGTAGAACTCACTGGGGAAAGGGTTCTACGTAGAACCCAATAGGGTTCTACCTGGAACCAAAAAGGGTTCTTCAGATGGTTATCCTAAGGGGACAGCCAGAGAACCCTTTCATGTTCTGGATAGCACCCTTTTTTCCAAGAGTGTAGGACAATATCACTGTAATGCTTTAATACATGTTATCCTGAAAAGGTGATAACATGTGAAGGACCACTGGTAGCACAATCCACAAGCTGGTTAGTTGGCACCTTCGTTCAAAAACAAGTGTCACAGCAGGTGGAAGAAGGTCCCTTTCAAGGTCAGTAGAATGGTAGCATTCTAGGTAGACTATTTTGCAGTCGCATGACGGATGACATAGCACCTGGATAGGTGTTTAACAAATCAGCTGAACCACATCATATGATCTAGCAATCTGATGACCGAGGTGCCCGACTAAGCAGTCGATGACGTGCCACACAGCCATTGGTTGATGCGTGCAGTGTGACTGCAGTGTATTCGGCCTGGAACACTGTCATGTCAACAGGAAGTGGCACAGTAAAAGTTGTGGAAACTGTGAGGACTGGGGTCTCTACTGAGTAAACTCAGGGTTTATTTCTGTTGGCCAGAGGACCAGTGAGACCCTGTGATGAATAAAACAAATATCCTTGTTTTTGTTGTTATGGAGATCTTTAGATGTAGCCCGTCGTGAGAGAATTCTGATAGGCCTTCATGTTGGTTTAGAAACGATGGTAAATTAATTGCATCAAATAAGCAAAGCTTTTTAGTCTCACTGTACTGAGTTTGGCTCCAGCTTCAAACCGGCAGATGTGAATAGATTGATTCAAGAATTAGATGGAGATGGCTTTTATTTTGTATTGACTTGAATGCTGATGAAACCTCAGGTGGCTGGCTTTAGCAAATGTCAAAGATAGACACAATTAATAGATGAGAGACCCACAGGCCTTTTTCCTCAGCTAGGTAATTAGAGCCCATGTCTTTTGATGAGCTAGTAGAAGATATTTATGACTTAAATATTTAACAGGGTATTGGATAATGTGTTGCAAAGGCTGTATGGGGGAAAAAAAGATTTGGGGATAGGATCTTAAGTTTTTTATTATTCAAATTCTGTATTTGTGTTTACTGCTATTGTAAAGTAACATTGATTGAGTAGAATATCGATTATTTAAGACATAATTTTTCCTGCACTGTAAGTATGGACATTTTAGAGTAATTTAAAGTACTCAAAAAAAGCAATGTTCAAGATTCAAGTTTTTAATGTGCAGTGAAATGTCTTTCTTTTAAGTACTAAACCTAAAAATGCAGAAATCTATAACAATGTAATACAAAAAATTACATAAAGTAAAACAAAAACACACAAGAAAGTAAGTAAGCATACAAAATACAGGGTTAGTAAGTTCCAGTACCATATTTGCAGTACAGAGATGCTGGAGGCATACTGGAGTGATAGAGGTCAATGTATATGTATATTGGGTAAGATGACTAGGCATCAGGATATATGATAAAGAGAGTAGCAGCAGCGTATATGATGGTTGTATGTGAGTGTGTGTGCGTGTGTGTAGAGTCACTTGTACAGTGCCTTCGGAAAGTATTCAGACCCCTTGACTTTTTCAAAATGTTGTTAGGTCACGGCCTTGCTCTAAAATGGATTAAATAGTTTTTTCCCCTCATCAATCTACACACAATACCCCATAATAACAAAGCAAAAACAGTTGTTAGAAATGTTTGCTAATTTATCATTTTAAAAAAAGTATTCAGACCCTTTGCTCAGTACTTTGTTGAAGCATATTTGGCAGTGAGTCTTCTTGGGTATGACACTACAAGCTTGGCACACCTATATTTGGTGAATTTCTCTCATTCTTCTCTTCAGATCCTCTCAAGCTTTGTCAGGTTAGATGGGGAGCGTTGCTGCACAGCTATTTTCAGGTCTCTCCAGAGATGTTCAATCAGGTTCAAGTCCAGGCTCTGGTTGGGCCCCTCAAGGACATTCAGAGACTTGGGTCGTTGTCCCATCTCCACAGAGGAGCTCTAGAGCTCTGTCAGAGTGACCATTGGGTTCTTGGTCACCTCCCTGACGCACCAATGTGTCACTGTGCACCTGGCGACCTGGTTAGTGTGCACTGCGCCCGGCCTGCCACAGGAGTCGCTAGTGCGCGATGAGACAAGGATATCCCTACCGGCCAAACCCTCCCTAATCCTAGGCCAATTGTGCGTCACCCCATGGGCCGGCCGTGACAGAGCCTGGGCTCGAACCCAGAGTCTCTGGTGGCACAGCTAGCACTGCGATGCAGCGCCCTAGACCACTGTGCCACCCAGGAGGCCGACCAAGGACCTTTATGCCCAGATTGCTCAATTTAGCTAGTCAGCCAGCTCTAGGAAGAATCTTGGTGGTTCCAAAGTTCTTCCTTTTATGAATGAGGGAGGCCGCTGTGTTCTTGGGGACCTTCAATGCTGCAGACTTTTTTTGGTTTCCTTCCCCAGATCTGTTCCCTCCACACAATCCTATCTCAGAGCTCTACGAACAATTCCTTGGTTTTTGCTCTGACATGCACTGTCAACTGTGGGACCTTATATAGACAGGTGTGTGCATTTCCAAATCATGTCCAATCAATTGAATTTACCACAGGTGGACTCCAATCAAGTTGTAGAAACATCTCAAGGATGATCAATGGAAACAGGATGCACCTGAGCTCAATTTCGAGTCTCATAGCAAAGGGTCTGAATACTTATGTAAATAAGGTATTTCTGGTTTTGATTTTTAATACATTTGCAAAAATGTCTAAAAACCTGGTTTGCTTTGTCATTATGGGGTATTGTGTGAAGGATTGTGTGAAGGATTGTGGAGGATAATTTAGTAAAAAAAAAAAATAGAATAAGGCTATAATGTAACAAAATGTGGAAAAAGTCAAGTGTTTTCAATACTTTCCGAATGCACTTGATGCTCATGTTCATTGAGTGAAACAAGAATATCTGGAGCAGCAAGATACAGTATTTAAAAGAAACATACTTCCTCTTCGTGTGGGAGTTAGACGAATATTGTTTTTATTCATCCTGGAAACTCATTACCGTTTTATAATTGAATTGCTCCTAAGCCAAGCACATAACTAATTGAATGAATTACTTCCTTACTCTGTACCAAACCTACACCCTGGGCCTTCTCCTCAACGACAGACAGCAGTGTTTTATGCAGATCCTCCTGTTGGCACACACCTCTTCTGTCCCGTAGTTTAGTCAACATCGCCCTGGTCCTGTGGCCCTCATCTTGCTTTGCCTGTCTTCTTCTCTCTCTTTCTCAAGTGTCTCGATTGCTCCATCTTTCTATCTATCTCTCGCTCTCTCTCTCTCAACTGTATCGATACTCCATCTCTCTCTCTCTTTCAAGATCTACAGATGTAGGATCTTATTTTGATAACCCTGTAGCAGGAGAACTTTTCTGCGTTGCAGGAAATGTAAAATGTGTCGTGTATTTGAGGTTTTAAAAAGGCTTCTGAAGTTTGTAATTTCCATTTAGAAATTTCAGACTTGATTTTCCCTTCACAGAAAAATGTCTACATAATAATTAACATTTCCTGTTGATTATTTTTCTGCTGTAGCAAACTGGTTCAAATGAAGATCCTACATCTGTATCTCTCAGATTATCGTATATATTTGCAATCTAAGAGGACTGTTGAGACAGCTCTGAAGACATACATTGTTTGTTCTCTGTCTGCTCTCTGTACTCTTGAGAATGTCTTAAACAACAGGAGACCCCAGTTCCAGGGCTTTTTAACTTAGGTCCCTCTCAGAAGACGCAGTGACTCTCAGTTAATGCCCGGTGAGTAGGTCTATTCTCAGAGAGTTCAAGACTTAACTTCATTTTCATGGCATCGCATATATTTCACGCTCCCACATTATAGGTATTAAGGGATTGTAAGAGGAATGTTCTTATCCAATGTTCCTAACCTGCAGGCATCGGTCTATTAGTCCAAGCCTTCGCCAGGCACACCCAAGTTCCACACATTTATTATAAGAGTTGTCAAAATGTCACAAAATGCTGCACCTTGTGGTGTTCGATTTCCCCTAGCATGGCTTTTGAAGAGCACCTGCTTCTCAAACTCAACTGAGAACTGTGTGTGTGTGTGTGTGTGTGTGTGTGTGTGTGTGTGTGTGTGTGTGTGTGTGTGTGTGTGTGTGTGTGTGTGTGTGTGTGTGTGTGTGTGTGTGTGTGTGTGTGTGTGTGTGTGTGTGTGTGTGTGTGTGTGTGTGTGTGTGTGTGTGTGTGTGTGTGTGTGTGGCTAGAGAGAGAGAGAGAGAGAGAGAACATTTAACAGTGAAAACACTACAATTAGCAAAAGGCCCTGCATGATTGAATGCAAAACCTGTCTGAAGTGTTTTTCAATGTACCCTTGCTGTGTGGATCAAAGAGTACTAGGGGTACTACTGAGGTTGTGGTGTGACATTACAGAGTACTAGGGGTACTACTGAGGTTGTGGTGTGACATTACAGAGTACTAGGGGTACTACTGAGGTTGTGGTGTGACATTACAGAGTACTAGGGGTACTACTGAGGTTGTGGTGTGACATTACAGAGTACTAGGGGTACTACTGAGGTTGTGGTGTGACATTACAGAGTACTAGGGGTACTACTGAGGTTGTGGTGTGACATTACAGAGTACTAGGGGTACTACTGAGGTTGTGGTGTGACATTACAGAGTACTAGGGGTACAGGAGTAGTACTGGGGTTATGAGAGAGTGGCATTCTGGGCTTGGTCATGCGTTAGCTCCATGTCAGTAGAGATTACAGCCCGGGTCTCTGGTCTGATCAGCTTTCCTCTGGCCTGCGTCCTTGTCTGCCCCCTCCCAGGTCCCTGCGTGCTCCCTCTTGCCCCCATCCCTTTTCCATCCTCTCACTGTCTCTTCTCCATGGTAACTGCCCCTCCCTCATCCCTGACTTGTCCCTGCCTCTCCCTGCCCCTCACTTTCTCCTCCCCCTCGAATGTCCATGCCCCTTCCCTCACAATATCCTCTCCCTGCCTGCCCCCTCCCTATGTCTCCTCTCTCTGCAAGACCCATGAAGAGTCTCCCTGTTCTGTTCTCTCTGGTCTGGTCCACTCCCATAATTATCTTCAGCTGCTTCAATAAGTTAACCACTTAGGAGGATGATGTTGCTTTGAATTACCTAAAGGTCAAAGTTGTTACTACGTAACAAATGTTCTTAATTAGTTTATTTATACTTTTACAAGGGTCATTCAAGTGTTTCTTGTTATCCTACATGTGATGAGGGAAGAAACCTTTAACATGAGCATGTTTCAGTGCTAGCTGCAGTGTGATGTGAGGTTCAGAGAATCTCTTTTGATTGATTTGTTTAGTCTTGTCGAGTGATCAGGGCCTGTATTCATAGGACGTCTCTCTACAGTGCCTTCAGAAAGTGTTCACACCCCTTGACTTATTCCACATGTCTTGTGTTACAGCCTGAATTCAACATGTATTAAATGTCTTGTTTTCTCCACCATACACACCTCTACACACAATACCCCATAATGACAAAGTAAAAAAAACATGTTTTTAGAAATGTTAGAAAATGTATTGAAAACCTTTGGCAGCGATTACAGCTGTGAGACGTTCTGGGATTCCAAGAGCTTTGCATCTGGATTCTACAATATTTTCACATTGTTATTTGACAAATTCTTCAAGCTCTGTCAAATTGGTTGTTGATCATGCCAATTTAAGTCAAAATTATAACTAGGCCACTCAGGAACATTCAATGTCATCGTGGTACTGTAAGCAACTCCAGTGTGTTGTGCTTTAAAAGGTGAATTTGTCTCTAAGTCTCTGTTGGAAAGCAGACTGAACCAGGGTTTCCTTTAGGATTTGGCCTTTTCTTAGCTCTATTCCATTTATTTAAATTAAATAAAAAACTCCCTAATCCTTGCTGATGACAAGCATACCCATAACATGATGCAGCCACCATCATACTTCAAAATATGAAGAGTGGTTGTCAGTGATGTGGTGTTTTGGATTTGCTCCAAACACAAGGCTTTGTAATTCAGGTCATGAAGTTAATTTCTTTCCCACATTTTTTGCAGTTTTAATTTATTGCCTTGTTGGAAACAGGATGCATGTTTTGGAAGATTTGTATTCTATACAGGTTTCCTTCTTTTGATGCTGTCAATTAGGTTAGTATTGTGGAGTAACTAAAATGCTGTTGATACATCCTCAGTTTTCTCCTATCACAGCCATTAAACTCAGTAACTGTTTTAAAGTCACCATTGGCCTCATGGTGAAATTGCTGAGCAGTTTCCTTCCTCTGCGGCAACAGAGTTGCATCTTTGTAACATCTTTGTTGTGACTGGGTGTATTGATACACCATCCAAAGTATAATTAGTAACTTCACCATGCTCAAAGGGATATACCATGTCTGCTTTTTCTTTACCCATCTACCAATGGGTGCCATTCTTTGCAAGCTATTGGGAAAATCTCCCTGGTCTTTGTGGTTGAATCTGTGTTTGAAGTTCACTGCTCGGCTGGGGGCCTTACAGATAATTGCGTGTGTGGTGTACAGAGATATGAGGCAGTCATTCAAAAATGATGTTAAAACACTAATATTGCACATGGAGTGAGTCTTTGTAACTTATTATGTGATTTATTAAGAACATATTTACTCCTCAACTTGTTTGGGCTTTCCATAACAAAGTGGTTGAATACTTAATGACTCAAAACAGCTTTCAGCTTTTCATTTCTGATCTATTTGTAAAAATGTCTAAAAACATAATTCCACTTTAACATTATAGGTTATTGTGTGTCGGCCAGTGACACAAAATCTCAATTGAATCCATTTTAAATTCAGGCTGTAACACAACAGAATGTGGAGAAAGTCAAGGAGTGTGAATACTTTATGAAGGCGATGCATATCTGTGTCCTTGCAGTAATCCAGTTTGGGTTTGTGACCTTGTTCGTGGCGTCGTTTCCGCTGGCCCCACTGTTCGCCCTGCTCAACAACATCATCGAGATACGCCTGGATGCCAAGAAGTTTGTGGCTGAGCTCAGGAGGCCGGTCGCTGCGAGGGCAAAAGACATTGGTGGGTTTACTGTTCAAACTCTGTCTGCACACAGGTTCGTTTTTTTATTACACTCCTATATTGATTCCTTAAACATAATATTGAAGTCACTCCAATACAAGTGATTTACAAAGAAGGGAAAAAAAACACTTGTTGTCTTTGGGATTCTTCGGTCCCTTGAGTTTTTCCTTACCATGTGACCCAGGGCTTTAAAAGTGCGACCAATTTGGCGTGCGATATTTTGCTCTGCGACCTGTAGTTTGAATTTGGCATTATAATTTTTAAATAATAATGGTTGGAATTATAAGGCTTCGCAGTACTGTTGTTTCACAAGCGCAGTTTTTTTAGCGTCATGCTTGCAGCATTACTACAGCGAAAACTTCTTCTTTCGAGCCCAAATGTAATTTTAAACCATGTTGGGGGCTGTTCTAAAACTATTTGCGGGAATCTTAACCATTTGTTTTACACATTTTTCAGTCATGTATGGTACCTCATTAACTAGCTAGCTAGCTAAGAACCTGATAACTTGACCAGTATATCCAAACATTTGGGCGCACAGAAAGAAAGGAAATGAATAGCTTCTTCAGATCAATTATCATAGGAATGAATGAATGACGGATGTATAGCACATCGTCACAAACTTGACGCTCTGGAGTGTCAATGTTAAGTGGATGACCATATAAAACATAGCTTTCTAACCGCTTAAAGCATAAGGCTCAGATTCTTTGCTTTTTTTAATTGTATTTATTATTTATCAATGATTTATATGCCCTTTTTTGCACTGGTATGCACCGCTATAGTAAATAGTACACTGCTGATTTCATTTGACAATTGTTTTTATTTGATTACAGAGTGACATATACAGGGTCACAGTTGTAATTACAGGGTGCAGTGAAATGATTGCGCTCCTAGCGCCAACAATGCAGGACAATGTTAAATAAAACAATAGAAATATAATAAAAATAGATCATCATTAAAAATACAAGTTATAATATATACATATTAACAACTGTGGCAAGGATAAATGTCCATTGGGGAGGGTGCAGGGGTAAATGTCCGGGGGGGGGGGAGGGGAGTAGGTACTGTAGCTGACTAGTGGTGGCTATTCAGCAGCCTGATGGTCTGGGGGTAGAAGCTATTAGCCAGTCTTACAGTTTTTGCCATGATGCTACTCTACTGCCCGCATCTGATTGATGGAAATGGGGAGAACAGGCCATGGCTCAGGTGGCTGGGGTCCCTGATGGTCTTCTTGGGCTTCCTGATACACCTGGTGTTGTAGGTGTCCTGGTGGGCAGGCAGTGTGCTCCGAAAGGTACGTTTTGCTGAGCGTACAACCCTCTGTATCTCCTTGGGGTCCGCGGCAGTGGAGTTGCAGTACCAGGCTGTGATTCAAACCGACAGTACGCTCTCGATGGTGCTCTGGTGCTCTGCTCTCGCTGTGGAGACAGTCAAAAATGTAAAGGTTCTCGGCATACTCATGTCCGAGGAGCTGAAATGGTCAAACCACATGGACACCGTGGTGAAGAAGGCACGACAGCGACTTTTCAACCTCAGGAAGCTGAAAGAAAATTGGCCTGTCTCCGAGGGGCAGGCCATATTTGTTTCATCTTCCTGAGGTTGAAAAGTCGCTGTCGTGCCTTTTTCACCACTGTGTCCATGTGGTTTGACCATTTCAGACCGTCTCTACGGCGACTCTATTGATGTGGATGGGGGTGTGCCCAGCCTGGTTCCTCCTGAAGTCCACAATCAGCTCCTTTGTCTTCCTGACGTTGAGGGAGAGGTTGTTTGCCTGGCACCACGCCGTCAGAGTGCCTACCTCCTCCCTGTAGGCCGTCTCGTTATTGTTGGTATTTGGGCCTACTACTATAGTGTCATCAGCAAATTGTGCGAGGACACGCAGTTGTGGGTATACAGGGTGTACAGGATGGAACTGAGGACGCACTGTTGTTGGGCCATCATGTTCATAATCAGTGTCGAGGAGGTAATATTGGCTACCTTCACCACCCAGGGGGCGGCCCATCAGAAAGTCCTGGACCCAGTTGCCGTTTGTGGTGAGCTTAGAGGCCACTTTGGTATTGAAGGCCGAGCTGTAGATGATGAACAGCATCCTCACATATGCGTTCCTTTTGTCCAGGTAGGTGAGGGCAGTGTGCAGTGCCAATGGCGATTGCATCGTACGTGGATCTGTCAGGGCGGTAGGCAAATTTTGTATGCTATGATCAACCTACTCATGAAACATGGGGGAAAAGGGCTTGAAACATTTCATCTACATATAATATACATATACTCACGGTCAACTATGAAGTTGACATGATGTAAGATTTCAGCTGCCTTAATACTGTAATAATTTTGTATTTAGTTAGCGGTAAGGGAACATCTGACTTATTTTGTGGTGCACTGCTCTTAATCATTGCTGTCTCTAGCCCTGTGAATGAGTTGATTTGTCCTTTTGTGATGAAGACAAAGTGGTTTTGTATCTTGCAATTGTGTTCGTTTTTTTAACATTTTTTATTCAATATAAATTGATGTGTGTTTGTCATAGAACTGTTTCCTATCGCTGCAGTAGATGTGACTGTTTCCTATCGCTGTACCTGTAACGTACCATTTCGTCACAAATTGACAGACCGTCCAATCAGCAAATGACCAATAAGGCGGGACTCCCGAGCCTCTAATGGCTGTGGATATGTAAACCGATACCCCATAGTCTTTCAAGGCCAAGTGTTTTGAAGTAGGGAAGCTGGGCTTTTAGACAGAACTGCCGTGAAGCCATTTATAAGCAAATTACCTTGATATTCCTTGATAAAACAATTAAATTATAACGAAAATCCATCCAAAATGGGGCTATTCATATTTAAGATGTACCCAAAGAGAATGATTGTTGAGGAATGGAACCCAATGAATGGAACTCTGTGTGATTGTAATCGCCTTAATTAACAAATATATTTGTTATAAGATTGTAATGTCAATTACCATCAAGAGTTCTAACTCTCATGTGATTCTGCTTCTCTTATTCTAGGTATATGGTACAACCTTCTCCGAGGTGTGGCTAAAGTGGCCGTCATCATAAACGTAAGTCATGTAATCCCAGCAAAACATAACAGTGACCAAATGATAAAAATGTAAAAGAAATCTGACTAACATATACTGTTTTGATTGTTTTGAATGTTCTGCCAAAGGTACTGTTTTTTATTCCATCTTATCCATTCCCCAACCCCCTCAACAATAACAAGTCTGCACTTAAAACTAGAACATATTTCATTGAAGCTCAGCCCTGATCCACACAACATTTACTGGGAATTTACCCCCACTTTTGGGGGGTTACTTGTAAAAGCTCATAATACGGCTTTTAAATGCCTGCCCCTCTGTGCAGAGAAGACCATACTTGGTCAGAAAGAGAGCTAGCTTGGTTATAAATCCGACACCGGGCTCACACTTCACTTCCAAAGGGATCACAATCGTCATGGCAATGGTGAGTTGAGATCCAGATCTGGGTTATTTATGACATTCAATCAAGATGGAAGGGAGGGAGGGATTTCATCACCTCCATTCTCTTACTGATAAGGTTTTCAACAGTACAGGATGTCAATGTGTTTTTACTTTAAGGCCTTGGATTCACTGCAGGTTTATGTGCTGACAATCGCGGAACCCAGAACCAAATATCGCGTGGGTACTGGCCAGCTTCACAGGTTAGGGTTAGGGCTAACATTTCTGTTAACAGTCAGTCACCCTATGTGCTGGCAGGCAGAGAGTTGCAGATGAAACAGCAAGATGGCACTGACAGATATGGCAGCTCTGCTTCTAGCGCCTTATCAACTTTGCAGTATTTGTTTTTTTGCCTACTGGGAGGAGGCGAGGGCCCTGGCGGAGTCTATTATGGACTTCAGGTGAAAAGCAGAAGGAGCACGCCCTTATCCACATTGACGGGACCGCAATGAAGGTGGAAAGCTTCAAGTTTCTCGGCATACACATCACTGACTATCTGAAATGCTCCACAAACACAGAGACAGTGTGGTGAAGAAGGCGCGACAGTGCATCTTCAACCTCAGAAGACTGAAGAAATTCCATTTGGCCCCTAAGACCCTCACAAACTTCTACAGATGCATGATTGAGAGCATCCTGTCGGGCTGTATCACCCACCGCCTGGTACGGCAACTGCACCACCCGCAACAGCAGGGCTCTCCAGTGGATGGTGCAGTCTGCCCAACGCATCACCGTGGCACACTGCCTGCCATCCAGGACACCTACAGCACCCTACGTCACAGGAGACCAAAAAGATAATCAAGAACATCAATCACCCGAGCCAGGGCCTGTTCACCCTGCTATCATCCAGAAGGCGAGGTCAGTACAGGTGCAACAAAACTGGGACCAAGAGACTGAAAAACAGCTTCTAAACTCAGCAAAAAAATAAACGTCCTCTCACTGTCAACTTTGTTTATTTTCAGCAAACTTAACATGTGTAAATATTTGTAAGAACTTAATTAACAAGATTCAACAACTGAGACATAAACTGAACAAGTTCCACAGACATGACTAACATAAATGGAATAATGTGTCCCTGAACAAAGGGGGGGTCAAAATCAAAAGTAATAGTCAGTATCTGTTGTGGCCACCAGCTGCATTAAGTACTGCAGTGCATCTCCTCCTCATGGACTGCACCAGATTTTCCAGTTCTTGCTGTGAGCTGTTACCCCACTCTTCCACCGAGGCACCTGAAAATTCCCGGACATTTCTGGGGGGAATGGCCCTAGCCCTCACCCTCCGATCCAACAGGTCCCAGACGTGCTCAATGGGATTGAGATCGGGGTCTTCGCTGGCCATGGCAGAACACTGACATTCCTGTTCTCTTGTCTTTGGCTATGCCGGATTAATTGCCATGATATGCTATTCTATAAAATACTTTCTCCGTAATTAATATCACCTGATTGAGCTAATCAGGTAAATGTAATTAACTAGAGAGTTGGGCACCACAAAATAATATTTATAGAGCTGTTATCTTCCGAATAAACTCTTTAAGATTTAGCAATATTTTACATCAATAGCAGTCAACATTAATCGTCATCTTACTTCAGTCTCAAATTCTGAAAGTTGTAAATTGTTGGTTATCTGCAAGAATCCTGGCCAACAAGCTGAATCAGCAATACAAAATTGGGTTTAATTATTTATTTACTAAATACCTAACTAATCACACAGAATAACATATACAAAGAATTAATTATACCGGGATAATTCTTTAATTCATAGGAAACGTCCCTAGCGGGCGGAACAGATATGACAGCTTGTTACACAAAGGAAAAGGGGCGGGGTTTGAGTGAAAGAGCGGAAGACTGGGGGACAAAAGGAGAAGCTATACTATCGTAAATACAGTATCTTATGCATTCTAAATTACCGCCCATTTAGAAAAGGAAAATGCAATAAATATTTACTCTGAGCTGCGCTTCAGTAGGTTGGTGGTAGATGGAAGACCGTGTTGCCAAACCGAGTCCTCTGTCCTTTGAAGAATGTCTCTGGTGGTCACTTGAATAAGTTGTAGTAACGTTGTTGTGTGGTAGAACGCCGTTGTGTGGTAGATGGGATACTCTGTCTGTTCCTTCCTAACCTGCATTTGCAGCTGCGGTCGCTAACTCAACAGCTAGGAGGTATCACTTCTGTCGTGAATAAGAGTTCAAAGTCCATACCATTCGCAACCAAAGCTCATGCTGATGTTGGCTTGTAGTTTTATCTGAACCATTCTGACATGGGATTGTCATCCTCACATCCGCGGAAAAGAAAGTTATGTTGTAGTCAAGAGCTTATATAGGAAGGAAGAGGAGGATGTGTTTGAAAAGTTTTATAGTTTTATAGCCTAGGGGAGGGCCACTGATTGAGCATCCCTATCTTATGAAAATCCAAATCTCACATTTTAGAAACTAAAATCACATTTCATCCCATCACAAATAATTTCAAATTCAAACATTTAAATTGAACAACAATTCCATGTGAATCTGATAACTCTGATGTATAGACTTTCCACTGTAGAGTTTATGTAATCTTATCATTGATGAGAATGTCTCAGATGACACCCGAACTGACATCATATTCATTAAGTACCACTGCATATGTTCAATTGTTCAGATTACCAGAATATAGTTAATCCCCCCCCCCTCCCCACATTCTGACGTTCCCAGAATCTCTATGTTAACCAAGGGGTTTTGCAAATGTAACCTTAGTAGGGTAGATTGAGGAAAAAGGGGGGAAGAGGTATTTATGACTGTCATAAACCAACCCCCAGGCCAACGTCATGACACTGTTTTGCTGGAAATCATGCACAGAACGAGCAATATGGCTGGTGGCATTGCCATGCTGGAGGGTCATGTCAGGATGAGCCTGCAGGAAGAAGAAGCTCAGTCCGATGATGCTGTGACACACCGCCCCAGACCATGACGGACCCTCCACCTCCAAATCGATCCTGCTCCAGAGTACAGGCCTCATTGTAACGCTCATTCATTCGATGATAAACGTGAATCCGACCATCACCCCTTGTCAGACAAAACCGCGACTCATCAGTGAAGAGCACTTTTTGCCAGTCCTGTCTGGTCCAACGACAATGGGTTTGTGCCCATAGGCGACGTTGTTGCTGGTGATGTCTGGTGAGGACCTGCCTTACAACAGGTCTACAAGCCCTCAGTCCAGCCTCTCTCAGCCTATTGCGAACAGTCTGAGCACTGATGGAGGGATTGTGCGTTCCTGGTGTAACTCGGGCAGTTGTTGTTGCCATCCTGCACCTGTCCCGCAGATGTGATGTTCCAATGTTCCGATCCTGTGCATGTGTTGTTACATGTGTTGTCCATCCTGTCTCCCTGTAGCGCTGCCTTAGGCGTCTCACAGTATGGTCATTGCAATTTATTGCCCTGGCCACATCTGCAGTCCTCATGCCTCCTTGCCGCATGCCTAATGTACGTTCACGCAGATGAGCCGGGACCCTGGGCATCTTTCTTTTGGTGTTTTTCAGAGTCAGTAGAAAGGTCTCTTTAGTGTCCTAAGTTTTCATAACTGTGACCTTAATTGCCTACCGTCTGTAAGCTGTTAGTGTCTTAATGTCCGTTCCACAGGTGTATGTTCATTGATTGTTAATGGTTAATTGAACAAGCATGGGAAACAGTGTTTAAACCCTTTACAATGAAGATATGTGAAGTTATTTGGATTTTTACGAATTATCTTTGAAAGACAGGGTCCTGAAAAAGGGACTTTTCTTTTTTTGCTGAGTTTATCTCAAGGCCATCAGAATGTTAAATAGCAATCACTAGGTTACTCCACCCTGCACCTTAGAGGCTGCTGCCTAATATACATAGACATGGAATCACTGGTCACTTTAATAATGGAACACTAGTCACTGTAATAGTGGTTTCATACTGCTTTACTAATTTCATATGTATATACTGTATTATGGTATTCTAGTCTACTGTATTTTAGTCAATTCCACGCCGACTCCTAATATTTATATATTTCTTAATTCCATTCATATACTTTTAGATTTGTGTGTATTGTTGTGAATTCTGCACTGTTGGTGCTAGGAACACAAGCATTTCGCTACACCCACAATAACATCTGCTAAATATGTGTATGTGACCAATAAAATGTGATTCGATTTTTGTAGATGGTATAAAGCACACTGAAGACAGCGCTCCTTTTGCTGAAGTTGACCCCTATATTCAACCAATAGAGCATTACTAGAGCCCAACCGATAAAGCCGCTGGCCGATATTATCTGCCGATATTTGCCTTTAACAGAAACATTTGTGTCAGTCTTTACTCCACAGATAACGCGCAAATATTATATACAGTACAAGTGAAACGTTTGGACACACCTACTCATTCAAAGGTTTTTCTTTACTCTTGCTATGTTCTACTTTGGAGAATAATAGTGAAGACATCATAACTATGAAATAACACACATGGAATCATTTTGTAACCAAAGAAAGTGTTAAATAAATCCAAATATATTTTAGATTTTAGATTTTTCAAAGTAGCCACCCTTTGCGTTGATGACAGCTTTGCACACTCTTGACATTCTCTCAACCAGTTTCACCTTGTCACGGATCCCTCCGGAACTTTCATTACACACACCTGGCCCCTATTGATTAGTAATTGTATAAGTGTGCCCTTTGTTCATCATTGTCCTGCCGATTATTGTTACAATGTCTGTTGGTTTGTGTGAGTACCTGTGCTATGTTGTTTTGGCTTTCGTGCCACGTATATTATGCAGATGATTGCGGTTCTCGTCCCGTTTGAAAATCATTGTGCGAATGTGTATTTACTCGAGGTACTCCTCGCTCTTTTGTTTTGGTTTCTACCCTGTGTTTTGTATACGTGTTTGTTTGGTCTTCGCCCCCATGCCTTTACACGGCACGCTTTAATTTTGGAAATAAAAACCCCTATTATGCATTCCTGCGCCTGTCTCCCGACCCATTTATACCAACGTGACACACCTAGAATGCTTTTCCAACAGTTTGGAAGTAGTTCCCACATATGCTGAGCACCTGTTGGCTGCTTTTCCTTCACTCTGCGGTCCAACTCATCCCAAACCATCTCAATTGGTTTGGGATCGGGTGATTGTGGAGGCCAGGTCATCTGATGCAGTTTGGAAATAGTTCCCACATATGCTGAGCACCTGTTGGCTGCTTTTCCTTCACTCTGCGGTCCAACTCATCCCAAACCATCTCAATTGGTTTGGGATCGGGTGATTGTGGAGGCCATCACTCTCCTTCTTGGTCAAAGAACCACACATGTGGAGGTCATCCGTTCACCTACTCTGCGTCACCTACTTTGTCTGTCCAGAGCTCGTGTTTCTTGGCCCAAGCAAGTACTTTCTTCTTATTGTTGTCCTTTAGTAGTGCTTTCTTTGCAGAAATTCGACCATGAAGGCCTGATTCATGCAGTCTCCTCTGAAAAGTTGATGTTGAGATGTGAATTTATTTGGGATGCAATTTCTTAACTCTAATGAACTTATCCTTTGCAGCAGAGGTAACTCTGGGTCTTCCTTTCCTGTGGCGGTCCTCATAAGAGCCAGTTTCATCATAGCGCTGGATGGGTTTTGCGACTGCCCTTGAAGAATCTTTCAAAGTTCTTGAAGTTTTCCGGATTGACTGACCTTCATGTCCTAAAGTAATGATGGACTGTCGTTTCTCTTTGCTTATTTGAGCTGTTCTTGCCATAATATGGACCTGGTCTTTTACCAAATAGGGCTATCTTCTGCATACCATCCCTACCTTGTCACAACACAACTGATTGGCTCAAAGGGTGGCTACTTTGAAGAATCTCAAATATAAAATATATTTGGATTTGTTTAACAGTTTTTTTGGTTACGACATGATTCCATATGTGTTATTTCATAGTTTTGATGTCTTCACTACTTTTCTACAACATAGAAAATAGTCAAAATAAAGAAATACACCTGAGTAGGTGTGTCCAAACTTTTGACTGGTACTGTACATGGAATAAACAAATACGTCTGCTCATTTGCGGTAATTTTTTGGTTATGTTCAATGGTTTTCTGAAGAAGAAACCATTGGCTCTACCAGCAGCTCATTGAACATCATTCAGCCTTCAGTCACAATGTGAGAGAGAGTAGGCATGGTGGTTTGACGGTGAGTAGCTTGCCACAGCCGGCATATATGAATTTTAAAAAATGTAAACGGTCAAATGTGAAGAAGCGACGTGTGACATGCGCCTAGTTTCTTGAGACGGTTCACATTTGTTACATTCTTACTTATGTCTTCAGGTGCTTTCTCATTGATCACTGTCGGTCTCTCGCCAGGCGTTTGTGATCTCCTTCACGTCAGACTTCATCCCGAGGCTAGTCTACCAGTACATGTACAGCCCAGATGGCTCCATGCACGGCTTTGTCAACCACACCATGTCCTATTTTAACGTCTCAGACTTCCAGGATGGTAAAGAACCTATGGATCCTCATCATCTGGGTTACCAGGTGGAGATGTGTAGGTGAGATAACGCACAGCACTGGGTCAATAACTTAGATTTTTGTAATTACAGTGTAATGACCATGTAATGTCTTCATTTTCTGTACCGTAAAATAAAGTGTTACCAGTTTTTGTCATGCGTAAAAAATAAATAGTTGTTGCGGTGTCGTCTGTTCCACAGACTTTTGCTATCTGCTTTAGTCTTTGTGATCAGTTGACTCTTGACTCTAGGTATAAGGACTACAGGGAGCCTCCATGGTCCAACACGCCCTATGTGGTCTCTAAAGAGTTCTGGGCGGTCCTGGCCGCCCGACTGGCCTTCGTCATAGTCTTTCAGGTGAGTGGAGGAGAAGTCTCTTTGTAGTTGGTAACACACTTGTCTGCAAGCACTTCTATATGCCTCCCCACCGGAGACTGGAGTTCGATCCCTGTTTCCACCCTCCCTTCCCACTGCGTCTCCCCTCTTCATCTTACTCCATCTGAACTGTCTAAATATAACATGAAAAAAGAAAGAATGCAGTTGATGGAAGTGTACACTTAGTGCCAGATTTTACAGCTACAGTGTATGTATATGAGGTATTCAAAGACACACTCATTTTGCTTTGTGAGATTAGTATACAGCAGGGATCATAAACTAGACTCAGCCGCAGGTCGATTTTATTTTCTTGAGTGGATGGTTGGGGGGCCGGAACATAATTACAAATCATTTGTAGACTGTAAACTGACCGCAAGATGGCCTAACAGATATATTAGACTTAAACATAATTTCGCATCTTGCTTACATTTGTATATGATCGCATGTGTTTCTCTATTATGCGTGGGAATACCTGAGAACATATTTCCCGAATTAAAATCTCTTGGAGATGATTTCCTGGTGTTTTTACAGTCTTTTATTTATTTACAGTCTTTCTTTTTGAACAAGTTTTTGCTCAAAAACATGGGGGGACAAATAAAACCACACCCACAGGCCACCAGTTGGGGAACCCTGGTATACTTCCTGTTTCCTGCTGGTTGACCAATGACATGCTGTCTCTCCACTTCCTGTAGAGTGTGGTGATGCTGATGAGTGACTTAGTGGACTGACCAAATATGGATGTTCTATATTGATGTCATTAGTGCGTCAATAGAAAATATGTTAGCTAACACATTTACAATTATATGGGAAAAGAAAGTGAATATTCTTTAGGCAAAAGATATTTGAAAAGTTTATACCTCTCTTCCCTCCCTGTAGAACGTGGTGATGCTGATGAGTGACATCGTGGACTGGTTGATCCCAGACATCCCTAAAGACATCAGCCTTCAGATCCACAAGGAGAAGATCCTGATGGTGGAGCTGTTCATGAAGGAGGAGCAGGGCAAGATGCAGTTCATAGACAGCATGACTCCTTGTGACGGCAAGGGGCGCAACAACCACGCTCCTATAGCCCGCTCGCGCTCCATCCCACACACACACAGTCACACGCACGCCAACAACTTCTAGCAGCTCCTATAAGGTGTAGCCTTGCTAGCTAAGCCAAGGGTTACTACTCTCTGTGTCTTTATCCATGTCCAGACATTCCGTAGAAAGGGAGAAGTGTTCCCTTCAAGACGTTGTCGGAGGCCGAACTACGAGAAACAGAAACAGTCCCTGTGCACAATGCCTTCCTGTCAAACCATTCAGTGAATAACTAACTAGCTAACTGCCAACCAGATAACAAACTGCCAGCCAGTGGGGTCATGGTTTTGAGGGATGATCTTAAATGTGGCGGACCATACCATATTCAGAGCAGCCAGAGAAGAGAGAAAATGTTTGTTTAAAATGTTCTTTACGTGCTTTACGTTACAGCATATCTGGCATCCGAGGTATTTCGATGTTTGCCTCTTTATAAACAGGATGTAGATTATACATAATCCTTTTACTCTTACGACTCAACCATATCCATGGTGCAACCGTGCGAATAACCACTCTCATAAACGCTAAACTTTGTATTCATTTGCTACACAACATTAATGAACAATTATTTTCTTTACCTAGATTTTTTTTTATTTGTATTTTTAACTCTAAAAAAAACTAACTTGGATATCTTGAAATGTATGTGTGTAGAGCAAAGGATATCATCTTAAATGGGTGACAGGTTTTTGTATGTCTTTGATTCAAAGATCTCAAATGTTTTTAGCTACCAAGCACACAGTTGAGCATGGTTGATACATCACCTGGTTGTGGGCTCCCATGCTATCATATAGCAAAAGCTGTTAGTAGAGTATTTTATTGCGTTACAGTATACAAGTAAAATAGCAATGTATGATGACTAGAATGCTGCTAAACATAGTAAAATACGTTGAATCACTTTAGTTCAGAATATATACGACTTAGCAGTGTTGTAAGAATATACCCCTGTTGTAACATGTACAGTTCAGGCAAACCTTTCTCTGCCACAAGACATACATTATACTATGTGACTTCTACGCTTCAAAGCCAATCAGGATATTCTCTTACATGTGGAGCAATAATAATGAAACCTTTCAGTTGTACTTAAAATTGTATATTGTTTACACTTACTTCTGTCTACTGGATATACTAAGAAATATAATATTTCTCATTCTTTACTTGCCTTTCTTCAGAAGACAAGGACACTTTGATCCTTTTATATGTCAAACTAATGTCTTCATACAAAATGAGAGTAATTTCATAGCAGCATATTTTACTGTATTGATACTGACTATGTTGTAAATCATTTTGATGTGATGTTGAATAAATAATGCATTAAATTGAATGTATACAACAATGTGGTATGGCTATTGAGTGCTGTCATGTTCTTAGGCTTGGGAGAGAAATGTATTCCAAAAAGGATTGTGGCCTTTGCAGTAACTTAGAATTTAAAAATAGAGTATGCAATAGAATCTCGTTGAACCTAGTTTGTTTAAACAGTTTTTTTTATTCGACATTCAACGTTCAAATACACAACACAGCCAAAAGTATGTGGACACCTGCTAATCGAACATCTCATTCCAAAGTCAAGGGCTTTAATATGGAGTTGGTCCCCCCTTTGCTGCTATAACAGCTTCCACTATTCTGGGAAGGCTTTTCACTAGATGTTGGAACATTGCTGCAGGGACTTACTTCCATTCCGCCACAAGAGATTAGTCAAATCGGGCACTGATGTTGGGTGATTAGGCCTGGCTTGCAGTCAGCATACCCATTCATCCCAAAAGTGTTCGATGCGGTTGAGGTCAGGGCTCTGTGCAGACTAGTCAAATTCTTCCACACTGATCTCGACAAACCATTTCTGTATGGACCTCGCTTTGTGCATTCTGAAACAGGAAAGAGCCTTCCCCAAACTGTTGCCACAAAGTTGGAAGCAAAGAATTGTCTAGAATGTCATTGTATGTTGAAGTGTTAAGATTTCCCTTCACCGGAATTAAGGGGCCTAGCCCGAACCATGAAAAGCAGCCCAGACCATTATTCCTCCTTCACCACACTCTACAGTTGGCATTATGCATTAGCATTCTCCTGGCATCTGCCAAACCCAGATTCATCCGTCCGACTGCCAGATGGTGATGCGTGATTCGTCACTCCAAAGAACGCTTTTCCACTGCTCCAGAGTCCATTGGCGGCAAGCTTTACACCACTCCAGCCAACACTTGGCATTGTGCATAGTGCTCTTAGGCTTGTGTTCGGCCATGGAAACCCATTTCATGAAGCGATGAACAGTTATTGTGCTAACGTTGCTTCCAGAGGCAGTTTGGAGAGTTGCTCCTAGACATTTCCACTTCACAATAACAGCCCTAACAGTTGATCGGGGCAGTTCTAGGAGGGCAGAAATTTGATGAACTGACTTGCTGGAAAGGTGGCATCCTATGATGGTGTCCTGTTGAAAGTGACTGAGCTCATCAGTACAGGCCATTCTGCTGCCAATGTTTGTCTATGGAGATTGCATGGCGGTGTGCATAATGTTATACACCTGTCAGCAACGGGTATGGCTGAAATAGCCGAATCCACTCATTTGAAGGGGCATCCACATACTTTTGGCCATAGAGTGTACCTGCTATATATAGTAACATTTGTAAATGTAAGAGTGCCGTACATCATTTGATAACATAATCAAAACGGTGTTTACCAAATCCTATTGTAACTTACTATCCTACCAAGCCAAGCCAGTCAAGGATCCTAGACACTTTGCAGTGTTCTGGAACCGGTGTTATTTGAGATAGGCCAGGCCTGACCCAGGACAGGACTGATAGTTTTAATGGAGCTTTCAGGAGATGGAACTCAGAGGAAGCACTTCTTGATGTAAATAAAGGGAAATGTTCCATTTCAGCCTACAACGGAACTTCCTCTCCTTGGCTTGATAGCACTCATGACATATTTTAAGACGAGACAAAAGAAGCAACTTTAACTGGAAATCGTACCCAAAGATCAGAAACGGACTGTGAAGAGATATATATTTTCAGACTTTAGACTAAACTTACTTTTTGGAGGAAAATACAAAATCTTTTCTGAAATAAAGCAAACTGATAGAATTCTGGATCTTCCCAGAAGTTGTTTTTTTCAATCACTAGTTAGGTTTCCATCCAATTGGCTTCAGATTTTCCTGTGGATATTCTAAAATCCGCAAAAATAAAATATGCAAATGTTCCGTCAAATTGACTTGTTGCGTGATGAGATAGGCTAGTGGAACGAATAAAGAGTATCATAACTTACACTCAACAAAAATATAAACGCAACGTGAAATATTGGTACCATGTTTCATGAGCTTAAATTAAAGATCCACAGAAATGTTCCATATGCACCAAAAGCTTATTTCTCTAAAATGTTTTGCACAAATGTCTTTTAGTGTGCATTTCTGCTGTGTCAAGATAATCCATCCGCCTGAAAGCTGTGGCCTATCAAGAAGGTGATTAAACAGCATAATCATTACACAGGTGCACCTTGTGCTGGGGACAATAAAAGGGCGCTCTAAAATGTGCAGTTTTGTCACACAACACAGTGCCACAAGTTTTGAGGGAGCGCGCAAATGGTATGCTGACTGCAGGAATGTCCAACAGAGCAGTTGACAGAACATTGATTGTTAATTTCTCTACCATAAGCTGCCTCCAACATCGTTTTAGAGAATTTGGCAGTACGTCCAACCGGCCTCACAACCGCAGACCACATGTATGGCGTTGTGTGGGCGAGAGGTTTGCTGATGTCAACATTGTGAACAGAGTGCCCCATGGTGGCGGTGGGGTTATGGTATGGGCAGACATAAGCTACTGACATCAAACACAATTGCATTTTATCGATGGCAATTTGAATGCACAGAGATACCGGGATGAGGTCCTGAGGCCCATTGTCATGCCATTCATCCGCCACCAACTCCTCTTGCATGATAATGCACTGCCCCATGTCGCAAAGAGCTGTACACAATTTCTGGAAGCTGAAAATGTCCCAGTTCTTCCATGGCCTGCATACTCATGAGACATGTCACCCATTGAGCATGTTTGGGATGCTCTGGATCTACCTGTACGATAGCGTGTTCTTGTTCCTGCCAATAGCCAGCAACTTCACACAGCCATTGAAGAGGAGTGAGACAACATTCCACAGGCCACAATCAACGGCCTGTTCAACTCTATGCGAAGGAGATGTGTTGTGCTGCATGAGGTAAATGATGGTCACACGAGATACTGTCTGGTTTTCTGATCCACACCCTTACCTTTTTTTAAAAGGTATTTGTGACCAACAGATGCATGTCTCTATTCCCAGTCATTTGAAATCCATAGATTAGGGCCTAATGAATTGATTTCAGTTGACTGATTTCCTTATATGAACTGTAACTCAGTAAAATCTTTGAAATCATTGCATGTTGCGTGCATATTTTTGTTCAGCATATTTCATATGTAGCCTAATAAACTGTATGCTTTCCATAGTCGTAATGGGAGGACCACACGACTCCAGCTTTACTTCGATATGATGGATATTATATCAATATTTCTACCGCAATATCCGGCATAATTCATTTTATCGACACAAAAGGATCTCACCTTGTCTAGCGTATTTTGTTTTTGTAGACATTTGGAAAGTTTATTGACAAATTTGCTATTTCCATCAGGGCTGTTGTAACATTTTTTATCCAACATGTACTTTACTGGAATGAAAAGGTTGGACGGAAACCTGCTAATACTAATTTAGCTCCAAAATATTTATGCTTTCAAATGTTTTGCCAAAACCTAATGCTCAGCCTTATGGTATAGTAAAAGTCATCTTTGAATGAAAGCAAATACCTCTTTGCTTGTGTGTGTGCTTTTCTTTTTAAACATTCTTTCAATATTTCTGCACCCATGTGGTATGTTAGGGTGGCTTATCTAACTCACTATGGCCAAGTGTCTGGTGGCTTATCTAACTCACTATGGCCAAGTGTCTGGTGGCTTATCTAACTCACTATGGCCAAGTGTCTGGTGGCTTATCTAACTCACTATGGCCAAGTGTCTGGTGGCTTATCTAATTCACTATGGCCAAGTGTCTGGTGGCTTATCTAACTCACTATGGCCAAGTGTCTGGTGGCTTATCTAACTCACTATGGCCAAGTGTCTGGTGGCTTTTCTAAATCACCATGGCCAAGTATCTGGTGGCTTATCTAACTCACGATGGCCAAGTGTCTGGTGGCTTATCTAACTCACTATGGCCAAGTGTCTGGTGGCTTATCTAACTCACTATGGCCAAGTGTTTGGTGGCTTATCTAACTCACTATGGCCAAGTGTCTGGATGACACACTACCTGCTCCTCTGTGCACAGCTGGCACAATGCATATGTGTATGTACTGCTTTATTCCTTATAACCACTAGATGGTAACAGTGGTCTTTATACAGTAATCTCTTCATCATTGCCAGTGTGGGGCATACAGGTAACTGCCAAAATAAAGGAAACACCAACATTAAGGGTCTTAGTCGGGCGTTGGGTTACCCCAAGCCCAGGGCAACTTCAATGCCCTTGGTATATATTCTACATGTGTCTAGAACTATATTGGAGGGATGCGACACAATTTGGGGTTTTGTTGATGGTGGTGGAAAACCGCTGCTCCAGAATCTCCCAGTATTCAACTAGGTTGAGATCTGGTTACGGAAGCCCCGTTTGTTTATACCTGGTTCTAACTTGCATCCTTTGTCCTGATCTGGTTCTGATTCTGATTGTGCCCACATCTTTTGACTGATGTAGATAATCAAAAGACACATTGTGATCTGATTGTGATCAGATCAACCTGCCCACCTCCGGAGGTAGTCAGACACGCATTGTGTCTGGATATCTTACGAGTGTAGATAGAGAAACCATTTAAATCATCCTTATTCTGCACTCTAAAATCATATTATGTGTCTAACAATAAATAAACAAATACATTTTTTAAAGAATAGCTGTGAAATAATTTGCATAAAGGAAGGGACCAGGATATCTGGTCACAATGCAGACACAGTGGACGTATAACAGACACATTTTAATACCATGTGTAGACACATTTCTGGAAATGTGGGCACGATCAGAATGTAGACAAGTTCAGGACAGAGAACCCATGTCAGCGCCCGGTATGAAAGGGGCTTAAGTCACAGAGATCTCTTCTTCTAGCCATGGTAGCCAAAATAATGGTCAACTGGACATTTTTATACAAGCCCCTTAATTCACCCAGGAATCATTCCTGTTTGGAAGCACCTGCTTTCAATGTACTTTGTATCCCTCATTCACTCAAGTGTTTCCTTTATTTTGGCAGTTACCTATGTGTTGGAATCTGAGCCATAGTTTAGCATTCTGAAAAGGCTTATGTATATCTCTAGTTCTGTTTAGGATTATTAAATCATTTACTATGCAAATATTTTCTTAGGTACTGTCACCATATTTCATTGAACAAAGTACAGTTGAAACTATAGTTCTGTCGCTGAACAGATTTATAACACTGTAGTAACAGAAAACTGCATTCACCTATTTTACCAGTAGGGGTCCTCATCCAATCATCCTACAAAGCATCCAGGTAGATGCTCCTTGGTCCATCGAAGAGGCTCCTTGTGACGCATCACTTGTTGTGCCCCCTCATGGGAATCTCCAGGAGGGCTGACCCCCTTCCTTGCAAACCCCCCCCCCCTCCCATAGCCCTCCCAAACACACACCACACACGCACACACCTATTCCCAATACATCATCCAGCACCCAGAGAGAGAGAAGGCCCCTCTGAAGATAGACCAGTGGGCGAAAACTTGGCCTGGGTGACCGACCAAATGGGCCCTGGATGAGGCCTATTCAGATCAGGGGTGACAAGCTGCCATGGTGGGGATACCCCCAGCCGGTGCTCTTCGCAGGCCTCCTGGGTGGTTCTCTGCATCTCATAGTGAGGTGCAACCCTCGCCTCCGGCCCCTGCCTCTACTCTGTTGATGACACAGAGGGAGTTCTGATACAGAGCACGTAGGGAGTTGTGTTTATGACAACATAGGGAGACCTGAGACTGAGCATGCAAGTAGGTTGGGAGTCCTTGGTATGACACGGTAGGAGTTCCCTGTGTGAGCATGTAGTGAGTCCTCAGAGTCCTGAGAGCACACAGGGAGTCCTTTGACTCCTTTAGGGAGTACAGAGACAGCACAAAGGCAGGGAGTCATGTTTTGACCAGATAGGAAGTCCTCAGTGAAAGCACAAAGGAGTCCCTTTATTAACCATGTAGGTAGGGAGTCATGGAGGGGAAGACCTAGGGAGTCCTATGACTGAGAAGGTAGGTAAGGTAAGTCCTGTGTATGATAACAAAGGAGTCCTGACTGCGTAACTAGGACGTTTTACTGGAGAAGACCTTGGAGTCTTGTGTGAGAAGATGTAGGCCAGTATGTCTTCCTAGGGAGTCATTGGAGGGGTGAGTTCAGATCTCACCGCTGCCACCAATTATTGTAAGTGGAAATGTGGAGGCATGGGGTAGTGTTGGATCTGGTCAGGCTAGTTTTCTATTTGGGAGTTCTCCAAAGATTCTCTCTAAACCATGTGAAGAGCATAACAAATGCCATTTAGCAGACACTTTCATCACTTGCAACAGTCATGTCTGCTTAATTTTACAAGTCCTGAACCCACTACCCTGGAGTTACAAGCACCTTGCTCTGCCAACTGATCTACAAAGGACCACTTTCAATCCATTGTGTCCAGCGCATGGATTATAGAAAACAATATTACACTATTTTGCAATGAAGGCCAACAGTAGCCTCAACAGCACTCTGTAGGGTAGCCCCATGGTGTAGCAGGAGGACAGCTAGCTTCTGCCCTCCTCTGGGTACATTGTCTTCAATACAAAATCTGGGAGGCTCATGTTTCTCACCCCTTCCATAGATTTACACAGTAACTATGAGAACTTCTGGAGGACGTCCTCTAAACTATCCGAGCTCTTGCAGCATGAACTGACATGTTGTCCACCCAATCAAAGGATCAGAGAATTAATCTAATACCGAAAACATACAGTAAGTTACAGCTAGCTAGCACTGCATAAAATATGGTGTGTACTTAACTCAAAGAGGGAGAAAGACAATAGTTGAACAGTTTTGAACAAATTCATTTCTTCCATAATGAAGGAGAAGCAAGTTAGAGAGATTTCATCATTTCTTTTCACTTTTAGTTTCACTTACTTAGCTAGCAAATGCAGCTTCTCAAACAACCTGCTCAAACAGAGGGATGCTATGTTAGCTAGCTGGCTATGACAATCCAACACAACACCTGGAACTCTTCCAAGTCAAGGTAAGCTATTGGTTTTACTAGTTTATTGCCACCGGAGCCCACCGGTGTAAGTGCTAAACTGCTCAATGACTGTTCATTGTAACATTACTGCATGATTGTAGCTGGTTTACTAACACGTTAGTTCTAGTAGCTAGGTTGACTACGACGTTACTTTAGCTAATATGGTGTAGGCTGTGTGTAGTGGTTATGATATTGTTTGGCTTGGAAAGGTTTTTTCATCTGGTCACATACAGCTGATGTGTTGTGCATTGAAGTCCACAAGTGAAGGGAAAAGTTGAGAGGAGGAGAGCGCAGAGATGCGAGAAGCAATACAACATCGCTGCTATGATAGTGAACTGTCTTTACGTGTGATGGATGGTGTATTAATTCCATCAATTCTGTTGAAGAAAAATGATGTAACGTAAGGAAATGCAACGAAATGGGGACAAACATACCTGAATTTGTCTAGTAGAAACTCTAATTTTCAACTGTTGGACTAGTGATTACACCCTAGATCAGCTAGGTGCAGGCAAGAGTGTGCAAGGCGGTATTGAATGTGTCACTGTGTCACCTCAATTTTTTTCTCTCGGCCTATGTGCACCCACGTTGTAAACTTTCATTCATAGGCTAGGTTGTAGCAACCTCATGATGGGTATAGGGAAAATTTGAGTATCATGTAGTAGCCTAAACCTATCGTTATTACATTGAACTCGGTGAATGGAACATGAGTGACAGCCATCCAATATGTTGTAATAGAAATAAGGCCATGGTCATGGAAAAAATAAATCGTCCTCCCTCATCTTAAACGGCACCGACCGCCACTGGGCTAGAGATATACTTAACGTCTAGATCCTTATTATTGACGACCACCACTACGGTACAATAGCCTATACTGATCCAGTTACAGTAGAACTCTGGTTTTCATTCTTCCCCTCTAATCAGGGACTGATTCAGACCAGGGACACCAGGTGATTGCAATTAACAATCAGATAGAAACAAAAAAACAGAAGTGTTCCAACCCTCCAGGACTCTAATTGAACAACCCTGCTATCCTGTGTGTACAATATCAATGTCTAAAACTTAGCAACTTTTTCATCCTCAACTATTTCCAGTTCTTTGAAACCTAGTGACTGTGAATGACTAACTATGTCCTATAACGTTGGGCCCTGTGGCTGTATTGAGTCTGTTCGAGCATACGTATTTCCACCAACAAATTGAGTCAGACAAATAAATATATGCACCAGGAGGAGGGAGAGGCTGATTTTCCCAGACGTGGGCTGCGTCAGAGAGGGGTAAAGAGCAGCGGTAGGTCCTCACATCTCCCTGGGACTTCCATTTGAAGGCTGACAGGGGAGGGCTGGTCCTCCTGAGAGGGTCGACAGCATCAGGATGGGAACTGTGTTATAACATCAAACAGATCAGGCCAGCCTGTCACTGTAAATAATAATGTGTTCTTAACTGACTTGCCGAGCTAAATAAAGGTTAAATAAATCAAATAAAGACCAGAGAGATGATAAGGACAGACACCGACGGGGGAGATCCTGCTGAGACTGAAGCTGTCCTAATATGGACACTGTAGATAAGGTTTTGGTGACGATCGAAGCTGCCGGAGCTTTCATAAACACTTTCCCCCTACAGACTCACGTCACTCCAGTGTTAGCAAAGCCACTGGTCTTATGTAACAGGTCAACATGCTCACTGACCAACTGACCGAACACTAAACCTGCATGTTAGGTTTGATCATATTGCATTCGTGATGCATGTTAAATCATTTGATTGCAGATAAAGCTATTTGTAGAAATGTTACGGGGGAAAAAAACATGTTTATTCAAACGTTTTATTTAAATAATGCGCAAATCTAAGATAATATAATTTCTACAAAATTGTGACATTCTTTACACTCACACACCTATACACATACTCAAGAGACATTTACTCATATACACACATTTAGTACTAAAGCATTGGTACATATTCAGAGCACATGGAGGGTGACTAACGCCCAACACTGGTTGGTGGTGAGTCACTATTCCCACAGCACAGCTTTACATTCTCCTCTCCTCACACATATATGTACAACACGGAAGCACACGCAGCCACCGTCAGCCACCCTGGTGCACTGACCTATACAAAATGGTGGCAAACCAGAGTGGCTTGGCCAACCGAACAGTCCTAATGCCAACAGAGTGGACATGGAGCACCCTGAGGCTCTCTGTAACCCGCTGAGGTCATTTCCTGCCATTTCCCCCGATGTAGTGCTGCAGCCTGAACTGCCCAGGGTTCCAAACTTGGGTTCAAATATTATTTTTTATTTCACTTTGAGCATCTGATCTAAGCCTGTCTCTTTGAATACTTTTTGAACCCAGGTCTGCAGGTTCATTCCCCTTTCACTGTGTCTCTGAGCCGCAGGTAATACCGCCTCATACAGAGACGGGGCTGAAGGTGTTAAAATGATTCACTGCTGACATTTAAAAAATATCAGGGACCAAATTGATGTGCTGCAACATTCTCACCAGACTAATTTCAAATGGTGTTTCACGTCATCACATTTCTGAAGCTCCTGTGCTCATCGAACTAGCACATTCTCTAACTATAATTACACTTTGTAAAATGAAAATGACTATCACCAAAGTCTAAATGACAGCAGTGAAAGCTACGGTGTCACAATGCGAGGCCATCATTGCAAATACGAACTTAACTGACTTGCCTGGCTAAATAAAGGTTAAATAAATAAATAAAATAAAATTGGGTCCACTTTAAGACACATACAGCCGACGGCTCATGACTCATAAGCGCTCTATTTTTAGAGTGCATTGACCAATCACATTACCTGTCCTGTGCACTGAGGGAATATGTTAGCAAAGTCTTCTCCCCTAAACTGACCTAAATAACACCATCACAAACTGCAGAAAGACTACAAACTAACATAAAACCTCTACTGAACATGTTGTACTTGATAGGATGGTGGGATGGTGGGATGGCCAGATGGGATGGCTGACGTTTTATGGGCTCTTAACCAACCGTGCTATTTTGTAATTTTTTTTGCATTGTTTGTAACTTATTTTGTACATTAGGTTGTTGCTACCGTCTCTTAAGACCAAAAAGAGCTTCTGGACACCAGAACAGCGATTACTCACCTCAAATTGGATGAAGAACTTTTCTTTAATGAGTCGGACGAGAGGGATTTACTCCAGACACCCGAACAGGCCCTTATCCCCGTCGTTCGCAGGTGAAAGAGACGGAGGTTTCATGGAAGGAGATCGGGGTGCCTTGTGAGGATCCGGCGACGAGCGGCTAATCTGCCTTTGCCATCGGTACTATTGGCCAACGTACAATCGCGGATAATAAAGTGAACGAACTGAAAACACATATATTCTACCAACTGGACATTAAAAACTGTAATATCTTATGTTTCACCGAGTCGTGGCTGAACAATGACATGAATAACATACAGCTGGCAGGTGATACACTGTATCACCAGGATAGAACAGCAGCCTCTGGTAAGACAAGGGATGGCGGTCTATGTATATTTGTAAACAACAGCTGGTGCACGATAACTAAGGAAGTCTTGATGTTTTGCTCACCTGAGGCAGAGCTGTAGCTGTAGACCACACTATCTACCTAGAGCGTATATTCTTCGTAACTGTCTATTTACCACCACAAACCGATGCTGGCACTAAGACCTCACTCAATGAGCTGTACATGGCCACAAGCGAACAGGAAAACGCTCATCCAGAGGCGGCTCTCCTAGTGGCCGGGAGCTTTAATGCAGGGAAACTTAAATCAGTTTTACCTAACTTCTACCAGCATGTTAAATGTGCAACCAGAGGGGGAAAAATCGCCCTCCATTTGGAAAATCTGACCATAATTCCATCCTCCTGATTCCTGCTTACAAGCTAAAATTAAAGCAGGAAGCACAGGTGACTCGGTCAATAAAAAAGTGGTCAGATGAAGCAGATGCTACGCTACAGGACTGTTTTGCTATCACAGACTGGAATATGTTCCGGGATTCATCTGATGGCATTGAGGAGTACGCCACATCAGTCAATGACTTCATCAATAAGTGCATCGATGATGTCATCCCCACAGTGACCGTACGTACATACCCCAACCAGAAGCCATGGATTGCAGGCAACATTAGCACTGAGCTGAATGGTAGAGCTGCCGCTTTCAAGGAGCAGGACTCTAATCAGGTAGCTCATAAGAAATCCACCCTACGACGAACCATCAAACAGGCAAAGCATCAATACAGAACTAAGATCAAATCGTACTACACCGGCTCCGACACTCGTTGGATTTGGCAGAGCTTGCAAGCTATTACAAACTACAAAGGGAAGCACAGCTGAGAGCTGCCCAGTGACACAAGCCTACCAGACGAACTAAATTACTTCTTAACTCGTGTCGAGGCAAGTAACACTGAAACATGAATGAGAGCATCAACTGTTCCGGACGACTGTGTGATCACACTCTCCGCAGCCTATGTGAGTAAGACCTTTAAACAGGTCAACATTCACGGATTACCAGGACGTGTACTCCGAACATACGCTGACCAACTGGCAAGTGTCTTCACCGACATTTCCAACCTCTCCCTGTCTGAGTCTGTAATACCAACATGTTTCAAGCAGACCACCATAGTCTGTACCCAGCAACACTAGTTTAACCTGCCTAAATGACTACCGACCCATACCACTCATGTCTGCAGCCACATCAGCATCATTATCCCAGAAACCCTAGACCCACTCCAATTTGCTTTACCGCCCCAACGGATCCACAGATGATGCAATCTCTATTGCACTCCACACTGCCCTTTCACAGGCGCATGTGACAAACACAATTTGATTTCATTTTGTATTGATGGCTTCCTTTTACAAGGTTCTCTGGATTTTTCACTGTGGAATATGGACCCCGTCTCCAGTTTCATATCTAACATCCTACAGTCACATATTTTATAAACTCGCAACATGAGGCAGTTCATAATGGTGTGCAAAAAAATTCATTTAAGTTGGCATAGCAGCCGTCCCAAGGACAGCAGTCTTGGGACTAGACTACAAAGTGAGGCAATACAACATAAAACACAGTAGATGGCAGTGTTTTTACTTTTCACTTTCACTTTCACAGCACAGATGTTGTAGGATTTCATAAATGGATTGTTGCAGTGTGAGTTACACTTGCTTGTAAAGACAGCTATAACTGTTTTTGACATCCAATTTATAACTTTATAAAAAACACTGGATTGACTTTTCGCATGTGCAAATTTGATCAACAAGAGCGTAATAACTTGGTCTTTCCATGAAAAGAGTGCCTTTTGAGTCACCTTGATTTTTTTCAGTAGAAATTGTGCAACAATAATGAATTTTATACTTAATTAAGTGCCGTGTAACATAGATATTTATATAGATATTTATATTATAAAAAATGTCCTTCCTCATGTTTTCCGTCTAGGAAGATTTTAACCCACTTAACCCCACATTTCCACAAGTTTGTTGCTTTGACAAAGTCATTTCAGAATTTTGTTTGGTTTTGTTTTGAATGTCACAAGGGGATTCGTGGCTCATTTAATGGGGTGGTGCAGTCGAAAATGTGATTTCCAGTTTATTAGGTACGCTGCCCTGTTCATGAAAATGGTTTGCTTCTACAGATGGTGAGTCACGTGGCCATGGCTATATAATACAGGCAGAGAGTCATTCAGTTACTGTTCGATTAAATGTTAGAATAGGCAAAACCAGTGACCTAAGTGACTTTGAGCATGGCATGATCGTCAGTGTCAGGCGTGCCGGTTCCAGTATCTCAGAAACGTCCGGCCTGGGGACATCGCCAGAGGATATAAGTTTATAGACCAATAACAAAGAGTGTTTTCCCTCTTCTCTCCCAATAACAGCTGGTTTTTCAGGTTACACATGCCTCCCATTAGGCTCCTCCAATTAGACGCCGCTCTCAGACCATTCCAAAACAGTCCGAGCAAAAATGATGCTTGAGAAATTGCATTTGCGAAGAAGCTATTTTTGTTTCTTTTTGACCATTTTAATTGAAAACAATCACTGTAAGGTACTTAATCGTTACCCAGCAATGATTTTATATTGAGCTAAAAATGGCTGCATTTGACCTTTAAGATTAACTCTTAATGTAACCTTTTGAGACGGGACAATGTTTCTTTCATTAAGTTGAACATGTGCTCTTTATGAATTAGGTGAAATAAATTGTTAGTTTTTTTTAACCAAATGACACAACCCAAAGGGCACTATATTGGTGGAATGACCCAACTAGCCATGTAAGAAACCCAATTATCCAGTGCTTTATAATCCATAGAGATGCTGGTGGTCATAAACATGATTCTGTGAATGTGGAATAAGTTCAAGATGTGAGGAGCAGACAACAGTCTGACTGCAGGACATGAAGGGGAGCCATGCTTTCACTCAAACACAACAACAGTTTGACTCCCAATGCCCAAGCCCAGGGCTACATCTGAGGCAGGGCTGCACCGGGCAGAGCTGTATCAGGACAACCTCCAAAAGGACCAGCCAGACCTCGGTACCTATTCAAAATCATTCAAATACTTTGATCCTTTGCTTTAGTCTTCCCGGAGTGCCAGTTGGAAGGGTTTAGTGAAGTTGTAGGACCATTCTATAGGTTCATTAAGCCAGGCACGGTCAACCAAGCACAAATAAAGTGTTTAAATTATTTTAAATAGTATTTGGACCCAGGTCTGCCCTGGAACAAGGATAATGTTTTTGCCTCCTTTCCTGGTTTAAACATGATGCATCAGCTTGACAAATGTTATTGGGTATACAAAATAAAAAAGTGCCTTAGATGTCAATTATACATCCTATAGTAACAACATGAGTATAACATTTAATAGGTGTTAAAGCCCCCCCCTGAATATCTTTATGAAGATTCCCAGTACACCGTAGATAGTGTTCTTTGTAGGATAGGATGTTTCATTGTATTGCAATAGCTTTGCAGGCTGTCTTTGTTGTGAGGGGAAAATGGCTCAAGATGGAGCCATACTGGATGGCCGTCGTTTTACAAGCTCCAACCCAACTTTGCCCTTTTGTGATAATTATTTGGTTTATTATTTCTTTAGTTTCATGGAATGTATACGCATTTTTTTTTTTTATAACCGACAACAACCGTTGAACATTAGATCGGAAGTTGCCCCAGTTCTACTTAGGCTTTGACTCATCTGCCCGGGGCTCTCTCTGCAATTCCGACCCAATTTCTTTGGCCTACCCAAGAGGAAACGCTGGCATTATAGAGGCAAGAGAGGGGGGATCCTGGTGAGATTAAGGCGGAGGGAAAACCGGCCACCTCTTCCTTCCATTCACTTGATAATAAGATGGATGACCGCTGATCGCAGATGTGCTACCAACGGGACTCTCGGGAACTGCAATATTCTTTGCTTTTCAGAAACACGGCTCTCGGACAAGATACCCCCCCACGGCTATCCAACTCGAAAGATTGTCCGTTCACCGGGCGGACGGGGGGGGGGGGGTGTTGCCTCTTCATCAACTCCAACTGGTGTGCTAATTCCAGCTCGGTGGAAGTGTCAACCCACTGTTCACCTGTCTTGTAATACCTGATGATCAAATGCCGACCCTTCTACCTCCAGCTGTTATTGTGACCGGTGTATACATTCCACCTCAGGACAGTAAAAATAAGAAGCAGGTGCCTAAAAACTGTACAAGGCTACAAACAAGCAGGAAAACCTACACCCAGAGGCTGCCTTCTGGTTGCCAACTTCCATCAACACCTCTCCTTCATCACTAGGGGCGATAAAGTTCTAGACCACTGCTATTCTACCCACAAGCAAGCATGCAAGGCTCTCCCTCGTCCGCCGTTAGGTTAATCAGATCATGACTTCGTTCACTTGCTTCCTGTTTAAAAGCAGAAGCTGAAACAGGAAGTACCTGTGATTCGCTCAGTTGAGAAATGGTTATTCAGAGGTTATTCTACAGGATTGCTTTGCTCGTGCTGATTGGTATATGTTTCAAGACTCCGCTGATAACATTGACGAGCTAACCACCTCCGTCACCGGCTTCATTAGACAATGCATAGGCAACGTTGTACCCTCGGTGACGGTTCGCTGCTTCCCCAATCAAAAGCCCTTGATTAACACAGAGGATGGCACTAAAGTAAAGAACAAGGCTACCGCACACAGAGCTATCTTAGACAACCCTGATGCCACAGCCAAGGACAGGAATAAGTACAATAAGTCCTGCTATGACCTACGCAGAGTCATCAAACGAGCAAAAGGACAATATAGGGATAAGGTGGAATCATATTACACAGGCTCCAATGGCAGCCGCATGTGGTAGGGACTATAGTCCATTACTGATCACAAAGGAAGGCCCAACCGTGATCTGTCCAACGATGCCTCTCTGCCAGACGAAGTCAAGTCATTTTATGCACGCTTTGACAACAACAACATCGAGCCTGGGGTGTGAGGACTGTCACCGACCAAGAGGATTGAATGATCTCGCTCTCTGAGGTCAACGTGAGAAGAGATTTTAATCAGGTCAACACACGCAAGGCAACTGCAGTATTCCAGGGCGAGTTCTCAGAGCATGCGCAGAACAGCTGGCATGCATATTTTCACCCTCTCCTTGTCCCAGTCTGTAATCCCCACGTTTTAAGATGACCACAATCATTCCTTTTCCTAAGAACTCAAAGTCTTCATGCCACAATGACTACCGCCCTGTAGCACTCACTTCTGTAATCATGAAGTGCTTTTAGAGGCTGGTTATGGCACACATTAACTCCGCCATCCCAGCCACCCTAGACCCACTGCAATTTGCATACCGCCCCAACAGATCATAGACAACGCAATCTCAATTCCTCTCCACACTGCCCTCACCCACCTAGATAAGAGGAATACCTATGTGAGAATGCTGTTCATTGATTACAGCTCAGCGTTCAACACCATTGTCCCCTCCAATCTCGCTATCAAGCTCAGGACTCAAGGTCTGAACACCTCCCTCTGCAACTGGATCCTGGACTTCCTGACAGGTCGACCCCAGGTGGTGAGGGTAGGCAACATCACCTCTGCCACGCTGACACATAACATAGGGGTCGCTCAGGGGTGTGTGCTTAGTCCCCTCCTGTACTCCTTGTTCACCCACGACTGCATGGCCATGCACGACTCCAACACCACCATCACGTTCGCTGACAATACGTGGGTGGTAAGCCTGATCACCGGCGACAATGAGTCAGCCTGAAGGGAGGAGGTAAGTGACCAGGCAGTGTGGTGCCGGACCAACAACCTCTCCCTCAACGTCAGCAAGACCAAAGAGCTGATTGGGACTTACAGGAAATGGGGGGGGGGGGGGGGGGGGGGGGGGGGAGCAGGTAGACAGCGTCAAGTTCCTCTGTCTCCAAATCTCTAAAGACTTAGAATTGCCCAAACATACACACGCAGTCGTGAAGAAGGTGGGATAGTGCCAGGCTGAAAATGTTTGGCATGGGCCCTCAAAACCTCAAAAGGTTCTACAGCACTACCATTGACAGCACATTGACTGACTGGTCACTGCTTGGTATGGCAATAGCACCGCCCTCGATTGCTTGGCGCTACAGGAGGTTGCGTGGACAGCCCAGTACATCACTGGGGCAGAGCTACTTGCCATCCAGGACCTCTGTATCAGCTGGTGTAAAAAGAAGGCCCCAAAAATTGTTAAGGACTCCAGCCACCCAGTCCATAGACTATTATCTCTGCTGCCACACGGCAAGAGGTATCGGTTCATCAAGTCTGACAAGCTCTTGAACGCCTTCTATCCCCAAGCAATACGACTGATAAATAGTTCACAAAATAGCTACATGGACTATCTGAGTTAACATCGTATCTTTATGGACCTTTAATTTCAATGTTTGCACTGTCTCTATGCACACTCACAGGGCCCTTCACACTCACACACACTGTCACTCCAACACACACACAAACACGCCATAATTTGCCCACTTGCTCATAATATGCACATACATGTATACTGACTCTACACACCTGCACACCCACTGACATACAAGCTGCTTTCTACTCTGTGTATCTTACATCCTGTTGCCTAGTCCCCTTTACCCCTCTACATACGGTATCTACCTCCATCACTCCAGTATTCCTGCACATTGTACATATGGTATTGGAACTGACTTTAAAAAATGATTTCCTGTATGTAGTATGCTTACTTACTTACTTGATTGTGTATTCCATATTTCTTATTCTTATTTCTCATGTGTTTTCTTCTAGGGATACATTGATATTGATTACTGCATTGTTGGGTTTTGAGTTTGCAAGGAAGGCATTTCACTGTACGTGTGCACGTGACATTAAAACTTGAAAGTTGAAATCTAAAATGTGTGCGCTGTTAGTGTAATGAGTAATAAATAACACGAGTGGATAAACATCTGTCAGTGGATACAGGGTGCCTGGGGCTTCCTGCACACTTTATCACACACAGGGAGAGAGAGAGAGAGAGAGAGAGAGAGAGAGAGAGAGAGAGAGAGAGAGGTCTGCTTCTGAAGAGTAAGCCAAGAACCAAACCAATAACACATTAAGACTGCGTGTACAGGGACGTCTCTCTCTGTTTTCCTCTCTCTCACTCCCTCTCTCTCCATAGCAATGGCAGACACTAGGAAGCAGTTCTGGAATATTTGAGATGCAACTAGTGTTAAAGGGATAGCTCACACAATTCATTAACGTGCCTCGTATTATGGACACCTAGAAAGTAGTCTTCCCCGAAGAATCAGCAATCCAATATTTTGTGTTTTTTTTGTTGCTAAGCCACATGTTGGCTACCTGGACTATTTGCATTGTGTGCCCCCCCCCACCCCTCTTTTACACTGCTGCTACTCTCTGTTTATCATATATGCATAGTCACTTTAATTATACGTTCATGGACATACTACCTCAATTGGGCCGACCAACCAGTGCTCCTGACCAACCGGGCTATCTGCATTGTGTCCCACCCACCACCCGCCAACCCCTCTTTTACGCTACTGCTACTCTCTGTTCATCATATATGCATAGTCACTTTAACCATATCTACATGTACATACTACCTCAATCAGCCCGACTAACCGGTGGCTGTATGTAGCCTCACTACTTTTATAGCCTCACTACTGGTATAGCCTCGCTACTGTATATAGCCTTGCTACTGTTATTGTTCACTGTCTTTTTACTGTTGTTTTTATTTCGTTACTTACCTATTGTTCACCTAATACCTTCTTTGCGCTATTGGTTAGAGCCTGTAAGTAAACATTTCACTGTAAGGTCTACTGCACCTGTTGTTTTTGGCGCACGTGACAAATAAACGTTGATTTGATTTGATGTTAGCTGGAGAGTCACTGAATATAAATCAATGGAAGTAGTAAAAAAAAAAAAAAACGTTTGATTACACTCCAAATATCAAGCCTAAATCCCAAACAGATTGAATTGAGCAGCTGGGAGAATCTTGGGTCGTTGAACTGAAGCCACACGACAAGTGATGAAGTCCAAGAGCAAACAATGTCCTCAAAGGTCGCCACCCACAAGTGTTCACGAAGGTGACTGCAGTGAAGATTTAGATGAAGTGATCTGTTTTCAGTCCTCAACATTCCTTGGTACGAAACGTGCCAGAATAAAAGGTCATGAGGGAGCAGACAGTAAACTACAGTCGTATGTACGGGAGTATGAAGCAGCATGTTGAGTATGAAATGTGCCATCTCACAAGAAAACCCAAGTGATTTAACAGCTGGATTTCGACAAAGAGTACTGTCTCTATTGCCCTGGCAAGAAAGGGCAGCAATCCAAAAGACTCCCTACGCCGCTGTTGACACATTCTAAATATGGTTCGAATTATTCTCTATCGTTGTTTATGTTCGTTTTCTGTGCCAACCATTTGTGGAATCCGAGGCAGAGTGAAATAAAACCATAATACTTCCAACCTGCAGAATGGTAGACCTTAGCACACTGTTGTGAAATGTGGCTTCCTTTGAAAGCTGTGAACGATTTCTGGCATGCGTACTTGCATTCAACCTCCTCTTCTTTCAGTGTAGCCAAGAGGGTCATTCTCTCGCTTACAGCTGCTGAAGCAGAGGGACTGTGTGAGGCATATTGTTCAAACTATTATGTAGGTGGCTGTTGTAAAACCAACCAGAAACCATTGTAGGTGGCTCAGTATAGAAATCCCTGTAGGTGGCTCAGTATAGAAATCCCTGTAGGTGGCTCAGTATTCTCAGCAGACTGAAAGAGCAGACCAACTGGGCACACCACGTCATCTCAATGGATAATTGGATAATTGGGATAATTGTGGATAATTGTGTAATATTTGGTTGAGACGTTGACCAATGAGACTACAATGAAACCTACATTCCAAAAGTTAGTTTCATTTCCAATGTGTTATCACTATGCTTTTCAACCATTCGAAAGCACAGCAAAGTTCAAATGGGAATACAATGTCAGACAGTTTGTATATTTATACAGCAGATTGACGTTTATTCACAGTGCTTCTTCTAATGACCTGGATTGGAGTTGAGATTACATTCGAAATCCATGGTTCAAGTGATCAATGCTGTTCGAGATTCTGCACAGCCTATTACAGCAATTGTAAAGGTCTCCACAGACCTGCAACAACCTATGCATGCTATCTTGAACATGCACGCTTTATATGATCACGTAAGAATAAATGTATAGTTACAGTAATCTCAAAATGTGCCCATGGATGTGTTACTCATTTTAAAGTTGAATGTCACATAGTTTGTAACATTACGCTACGTTACACTATTTACTGTATTACCAAAAGTAATATTCAATTATGTTCGGTTAACAACACAACCAAATAACAACATTTAAAGGAGATGAATCTACAGCTTGGATAGTTCTGTGCCACTAGCTTCATTTCCATTCTTTAACTTAGTTTATTTTGTTAAAGGATGGGAGAATTGAATCCAGACAAATGTAATTTGTTACAGTAATATTCCTAAAGTTCTCTGACAAATGATATATTCCTGGCTTGTGTGGATATTTGACTATATGCTGGTTATTTAGAGTCGAGACTAGGGTGTTGCTCCTGCCCTGACACACTGAAGAAGGGAAGGAGTTGGGCTGGAGGGTCGTAGATGCAGCTGCTCCTCTCTTTCTGCCTCTCTCTCCTGCACATAGGCTATCAGCCATAATCAAAATTAAGACATCAATGGGAAGCTATAAAATGCTTTAAAAATATCAGTGAATGGGGTAATTAAGATTGGGCAGGGCTCTGTAGTAAGTATGAACACCGGATCTCTATTGAGCTGATAAGTAGAGCCTCTCCATACTTAGGATGCATCCCAAATAGCGCCCGATTCCCTATACAGTGCACTACTTGTTACCAGAGCCCATATGGAGTAGGGTTCCATTTGGGACACGCCCTTAGACTATGGAGACAAAGGCAGTGTCTTTGTAAAGCTGGAGTGGATGATAATGTACTGTGTATGCAGTACTTAAGCCTGCTTGGTTGGCATGTGAATTAATACTGTTTGAACATTGAGTGATCTTAATTGCATTGAGAATGGAGGGGTTCGGTGCACTACGTACCAATTAAGTCTATGGGGGGGGGTGCCGGGTGGGGAGGTACTTTGCCCCCGAGGGCCACTGTGGAGGCAATAGTTATCCCGACTGTATCATGGCTATGCTATGTTTACGGATGACTTCAAGAGACAAAAATCAAGGAGGTATAATACCATGTATGAGTAGTGAACCTGATGACAAACCCCCTTTCAGTCATACTCATATCTGTGATATCAAAGATCCCTCCTGAAATGATTTATATTGCATTGCTGCGATTTGTGAGACAATCTGTTTGAATTCTCACTTCCAAAACCATTATAATGTTCTGATAATACTGTAGGGACACCAGGATGTGTCATCATTTCTCCTTTCCAGATGACGTTCAGAGAGAGGAGCCAACCAACCGGTTGAGAGAACGCAGAGCATCAAAATGTAACACTTCCTTAATTACAGATTAGAAAGCATCTGGTTCATTGAACAACGTTCTGCTTCTTATTTAATGTCAGTCCTCCCCCCATGCTGGGTGCATGCTCCTGCATTCTCCCTGCAGCTCAGATCAGATCTGCCTGAAGGAGCAGACCAGATGGATATGATCATTTACCACATCCAAATCAACCGCCTCTATATGAGCTGTGTACGTGCGGGTTTGTTGATTGTTTCACAACTTTTTTTCCAAAGCAGAGGTGTTAGTCTATAAGCAACAAAGATTCATATTGATAATCTTTATAAATATATGGATCATCAAATCATATTAAAATGTATATAAATGGAAGCATTTTATGTAAGATATACTAAAAGTTTGATCCAGGGTCAAAGGCCAAATATCCATGAATAATTTGTCATAATCAATAGACCTGAAGATGATCAAGATGAACGAAGCTAAACTTCTCAGGCAACAAATAGCTCATCGACCATTTCAGAGTCATTTATCTAAAATCAAATCCAATCAAATTGTGTTTGTCACACGTGAATACAACAGGTCTTACCGTGAAATGCTTACTTACAAGCCCTTAACCAACAACGCAGTTCAAGAAATAGAGTTCAGAAAATATTTACGAAATAAACGAAAGTAAAAAATTATATAAAAGTAACTCAATAAAATAACAATAACGAGGCCATATACCGGGGGTACTGGTACCGAGTCAATGTGCGGGGCTGCAGGTTAGTCGAGGTAAGTTGTACATGTAGGTAGGAGTGAAGTGACTATGCATAGATAATAAACAGCGAGTAGCAGCAGTGTAAAAACAAAGGGGGGTCAAGGGGGTCAATGTAAATAGTCTGTGTGGCCATTTGATTAATTGTTCAACAGTCTCATGGCTTGGTGGTAGAAGCTGTTAAGGAGCCTTTTGGTCCTAGACTTGGCGCTCTGGTACCGCTTGCCATGCGATAGCAGAGAGAACAGTCTATGACTTGGGAGACTGGAGTCTTTGACAATTTTTAGGGCCGTCCTCTGACACCGCCTAGTATATAGGTCCTGGATGGCAGGAAGCTTGGCCTAAGTGATGTACTGGGCTACACTTGTATAGTTTCCTGCTCCTTAAGATAATTGTCACTGTGCCCTGGGGGTGTTGGGCATTTTCAGCTAGATAACCTGCAAGGTCGATGATCTGCCTGTATGTGCATTGCATGGGTTTATTTGTTAAGTCATTAGCCTACTATTTTTGTTAATAGGGGTGTTATTCTCTGAGACAATATAGGGAATCATTTGATATAATTTTTTTTGTTGATATTGGGATCATCTCTATTTTGGACAAAGTTGATGACTACGCAAGATGTATACCAATCATTCGATCCAGGGCCAAGGGCCAAAGCTCTATAACAAGCTAACAACATTTAACCCTTTAACCCTGGAGGTGTTGTGTTTCCACAGCCTGCCTGCAGTTTATATTCATACATAGACCCGTTCAGAACCATTTATCTCAGGTGATTTCCTACTCCGAGTGATAATTGTTGCGGTGCCCTGAGGGTGGTAAGTATTTTCAGCTAGCTAATCTGTGAGGTCGGCGATCTCTATCAACAAGTGTTTATCTCTTGCAATCTGGAACCCGTTAAAACAATTCGACTCGACGTAAACACTTTTGACTTCTCTCTCAAGATTAATCTCCAATGACAGACTTCAGTAAAGGAGACAAATATTGTTTTGTCCGTCATCCAGACTGACCGGATGAATAACAAAGAAAATGACAAAGAAATGACATTACTCTCTTTCAAAGACAGACAACCCCTATACAGTCCTAGCTCAATAGCCAGATGGGCTTACAACTCTATAGCCTTCCAACCCTACAGCCTCACAACTTTCCAACCCTGAAGCCCAACAGCCCTGATTCTCTACAACCCTAACCGGGCCCTCAGATCAAAAATACTTCAAAGTGCCTCATCTAACTATACTCTCAGTCCCACCACATCAGACAGACACAGTCACCAGCAAAAACATGAGACGATAGTCCGTTTTTAAGGCCTATGAGCTAAACAGTGGAACAAACTACACAACAGATTTCCCTGGTAAACAGTGTGGCCAACAGGCATTCTATAAAGGGCCGGGCAAATTATTGACACCATCCAGTGAGTACGCTCTGTGCAATATGCCATGGATCTATGGCTTTATGAGCAAGCGCCCCACTCTCACATAACGCCTAGGGCATGATGTATATCTAGCTTAACGATGGGGTGCTAATTATCAAGATTGTGACCACAACGCTGTCGAGATGGAAGCAATTTTAGCAGGAGTAATTTGCGGGTTCAAATCTTGGCTTCAGCAAACTTCAATATCTTACGGTGAACTAGGATCGTGTGAGAAAGAATGGAGAGAACATGGAGTCCCAATCTTCTGTCTAACGTCCAAGTGAGGTGAATGGACAGTAACAATGAGCCTTAGAGAAACAGGCCAGTAAGCAGAGGGTTGCCGGTTCAAGTCCCAGTGCTGACTGGACATATTTGGTGGGAGTGAGCTGCTAACCGAATCTGCCATCAGTATAAATCTGACTATATCAGGTGCCACCAACTACCATTGTGCCCTTAAGCAAAGCACTTAACTTGCTTCAGGGGCGTTGCTCTGTGGCTGATCATGTGTTGCCTTATCCTGGTGACCAGGGACAATCTTAGTAACACTGGCTTGTGTAGCAGATGGGGATCTGTGAAACTCAATCGTCACCCTGAACTGTCTCCACTTGCGATGCTTGATAGATAGCTTTTTCGCGGAGCGACTGGTTCAGACTCTTCAGGAGGGTGGTCAGATGTGTTTGAGAAGCAGAGATCCTGTGTTCAAGCCTCAGTATGACCCGAATCAGGAGGAAGCGGTACTCACCAAGAAAGCAGCGTGACGTCCTTTACACTTGCAGTCAATATCGCATCAGTGGTGTATATTCATGCGCGCCGAGGGAAGTCAGGCTTCCCACAAAAGAATGCAAGAAAACAAACAATAATAACATAAATCATGTATCGTCCATCTCTCCGGGTTTCATCATTTTCCTTCAATTCGCAAGAGGGTGAATGTATCTCACAGGAGAAAGCATCCGAGCGAGAGGAACAGCGCCCCCTGTCTCTCTACGTGTAGGCCATCTATCTGATACTGTCTGGTCCAAAAAAGTACGACATTGTTGCCACCTGTAGCGTTGAATGCAAGGGAAGCCAGCGAGTATTTTGCCACCTCTGACAAAAAAAAAAGTATTACAAATTTGCCGATCTGCGTTGAGTTAAACTGAGCGAGCTCAACTGTGAATGGTCCTAGCGGGGAAAATAAAAGTGTCATGGGAAGCCAGCTTGGATTTGGCATTACTCCTATCAAATCACTCTTATCAAATTGCTTTGATGGGCATACATCATTAACAGAAACAACTTGAATTGTTGCACCTCGTTGTTGTTGTTGTCCTCCGGTGGCTAGCTAGCTAAAATTGTCCCTTTACGAAATTAACCAAGGACACAGATTGGAATTTGGACTTGTGGTTTTACTTAATTCTCCATACTGGCCAATGATTATAATAGCAATTCTGATCCAACCATTAATTCATACATTGTCCTGCCCCTTTCCTGAGAGGATTTAAGTTCAATATGTACAGTAGCTGGATGTACAGTAGCAGACAAACGTTAACTAGGGTTTCTAGTGAGCAAGCATTTTTAGAAAGGTAGCCTAGGACACATACAAATATAGGTGTGTACTGTATGTACTGTATGGCATAGTGGTAGACGTTTCCTCAACATGAAAGCAAGGAGGATGGCATTGGCGGTTCTCTACAAGTAGGCTGGATCAACATGTTTTCTACTTGCAGGAACGCGCGCGCACGCATGCACACACGCAAGGAGAAATCAGAACCATGGACAGCCACGTCATATTTAGTTTATATTGATAGGACTAAATTAGTTTCACTGTATCAGACTAAGCAGAGGTGATTTGGTGATGCCGAAATGTGGAAGTTGCTGGAATAGTTCAGGCAGCTGCTGTTTTCTTTGCAACTTGCTATGGTTCTAAATCAATAGTTGTTTGGTGGTCCGAAAATGTCGGAAACAACTGTCTGGTACATGCAATATGCATCGTGGACTTCACCGGAGAGAGGCTGCTATTCGGTTTTGAGATAAACCAAAGGTGTGGTTGAATTTATTCTGCCACTGTCTTATTATTGTCTCTGACTTTAGGCCTATATATCATGGTCGCAAGGTATATTAATTAACAGCAAACAACGCTGGCTTCCCCAGTGATTTTAACCACGCACCGTTACTGTATGGCATAACCCATAACTCTACTCTATACATCCAACTCTTCGAAATATACATTTGTTATTCAGTCAGATGTATTTTGACACTGAAAAACACGCAGACAGACATCAGTCATAACATTTACCAATATCATGTTAGGGGTCTAGCCTATGCATTCGTTGTATGAATACTTGATGTAACAATATGTATGTATATATGTTGTATTACTATGTCTGCCCTCTAAATAACGTTTTAATGTCTAGCTGTTTAGAATTTCAAACAATTTCTGCTATCTTCGCAGCCGATGTCCTCGTTTAAGCTTATTCTCACCAAGTGGCCAAGAATGGAATTGACCAGGGGAATATTTATGTCGAAACCCAGTGTCTAATTTGGGAATGTCTAATTGGCATTTTGGATCCATCAAAAGTAAAGCTGAGAGGAGAGCCCTGCCCTTAGATGGCTGGCTCGCCCTTTGTGATGCGGCTTTCAGCAATGAGCCTCTGTGTGTAATGTCATGTAATTTTATCCATCCATAGCCTAGCATACTGCACACACAGCTCACACAAAACGGTACCTTGCCTTGAATGATGATAATTTGATTTTTGCGCGCAACTTGGGCATTCTCTCTTGCGCGCTATATTTGTCACGAGAGGCTGTTTCAATTAAAAGTAGATGTTTGAAAAGTACCCATTTTTTCGGGGTGGATTAATCAATGGACCTAATAAGACTTCGATGGAAACTATTGATTCCGATTTTGGCACTCATGGAAAAGGACTAAAATACTATTTTCGGCCATGCCATAATGGTTATAATACTGGTTTTGTTATTGTTGAATTTGATGCATCCCAGTCACCAAAAGCCCCGTTATTCTATGACGCTTAGGACATCTACTCCACAGCATCAGAGCTTTAACCCGAGGCAGCGCAGGGATGCTGCGGGGCGTGGGGGAGTGTACGAGCACCTTGGGGGAGCACCGAGACACAGAAAGTTGTACTGTGCCACAAAGTATCACTTACAAATACATCCCAACGGGAGAATAGACGGGACCCTGGAGGAGAATAACCCTTTCAGTGAGTACAATATAACTTACTCTCGTATATTTATGCCTTGTTAAATGCTATGCATGTGAAGTTTATGTTCAGCCACTATATAGGTTATAGCCGAATAAGAATAGCCTATACAGAAACACTTTTAAAGTAGGCCTGGATATATCATGTAAACAAGAACACTTCTTACCAATTGCGCACGTTATTATGCTGTTGGTTTTTCTGCCCGTCACGAATGCATTGGTAAATTGGAGTGATCAGAAGGCAACTTCAAAAAGTGAAGACAGAAGCATGGTTGTAGAGACACTACAACTCTACATTATAATAGCATTGTTATTACATTGCCATGGCGTTTGGTGTCGCAGGAAATGAGAATGAATACCTTTTTCCGTCCAGGCATATTGGAGATAGCAGCAGTGGATGTGGGAGTGGTGGTGATTAAAGGACTGTTCTCTGATAGATATCTGGCCATGAACGAAAAAGGAGGACTATATGCATCGGTAAATGTGGCATGATCGCTGAGGTCTTTCTCTGTCTGTCTGTCTGTCTGTCTGTCTGTCTGTCTGTCTGTCTGTCTGTCTGTCTGTCTGTCTGTCTGCCTCTCTCTCTCTCTCTCTCTCTCTCTCTCTCTCTCTCTCTCTCTCTCTCTCTCTCTCTAATAATTGGATAATTGACTACCATTCATGTTCAGTCTCATTTTAATATAACATCTTCATAAAGCTTTCGTTGTAATGCATTTGGTTTCAACTAAATGTCTCTTTTCTCAGGCTGCCTTCAACCAGGAGTGTGAGTTCATGGAGCGGATCCATGAGTTAGGCTACAACACGTACGCCTCTCGCAACTACCAGACAACCCCTCCCTCCAGCTCAACAGGAAGCAGCAGCAGGCGAAGGGCGAGCGCTGAGAGGCTCTGGTACGTGTCAATCAATGGAAAGGGTCGGCCAAAGCGTGGCCTGAAGACTCGCAGGACAGAGAAGGCCTCCCTCTTCCTGCCCAGGGTCCTTGGCCACAAGGACCATGACATGGTTCACCTGTTGTTCAACAGTAGTCTCGGGTACAGACAGACTGCCCTCAGACTTGCAGGAAAGGCAGGGCCACGGAGACAGAGACATGTTTCCATATCCAGGCAGTTTGATGACTAGTCTGACTCATGTCATTCCACACTGCCCAAAGCCTGACTACCTACCTGGTGACTGAGAGATACCAGCACGCCTTTCCCTCCTTTAAACTGGCATAATGATACTGTTGGAATAATGTACAACCTTATATAGAGATTGCATGCATCATACTGTCTTGTGAATAAAGTGGTCAATGTCTTGAATGTATCTTTGTACTGTTATTGTTAACTCACACTATCGGAAATACATGCAGTTAATGTCCTGTGTAATTATTCTTGAGGACCATTCCATACAAAGATGTCTGGAAGGATGCATGTGGATTACTCAATAATATGTTGTACAAAAAGCACTTTGGTCTAATAATTGTCCTCTGTAGCTCAGTTAGTAGCTTTTGATGCATTCAACGCCAGGATTGTGGGTTCGATCCCAGCTGGGACCACCTATATGAATGCAGGCATGACTGTAAGTCACTTTGGATGAAATCATCTGCAAAATTATGTATATACAGTATATATATATTGTGCATTCGGAAAGTAATCAGCCCCCTTTTCCACATTTTGTTAAGTTACAGCCTTTTTAAAAAATGTATGAAATTAAAAAAAATTGCATTAATCTACACACAACACCCCCTAATGACAAAGCAAAATCGCTTTTTATAATCTTTTGTCAATTTAAAAAAACAGAAATACCTTATTTTATTTAAATAACTATTCAGACCCTTTGCTTTGAGACTCGAAATTTAGCTCAGGTGCATCCTGTTTCCATTGATCATCCTTTAGATGATTCTACAACTTGATTGGAGTCCGCCTGTGGTAAATTCAATTGAATGGACATGATTTGGTAAGGCACACACCTGTCTATATAAGGTCCCACAGTTGACAGTGCATTTCAGAGCAAAAACCAAGCCATGAGGTTGAAGGAATTGTCCGTAGAGCTCCGAGACAGGATTGTGTAGAGGCACAGATCTGGGGAAGGGTACCAAAAAATGTCTGCAGCATTGAAGGTTCCCAAGAACACAGTGGCCTCCATCATTCTTAAATAGAAGAAGTTAAATAGAAGAAGAACCATCAAGACTCTTCCTAGAGCTGGCCATCTGGCCAAACTGAGCAATCGGGGGAGAAGGGCCTTGGTCAGGGAGGTGACCAAGAACCCGATGGTCAAGAACCTCAGTTCCTCTGTGGTAATGGGAGAACCTTCCAGTAGGACAACCATCGCTGCAGCACTCCATCAATCAGGCCTTTATGGTAGAGTGGCCAGACAGAAGCCACTCATTAGTAAAAGGCACATGACAGCTCGCTTGGAGTTTACCAAAAGGCACCTAAAGGACTCAGACCATGAGAAAGAAGATTCTCTGGTTTGATGAAATCAAGATTGAACTCTTTGGCCTGAATGCCAAGGGCAAAGTACAGAGAGAACCTTGATGAGAACCTGCTCCAGAGTGCTCAGGACCTCAGATTGGGGTGAAGGTTCACCTTCCAACAGGACAAAGGCCCTAAGCTCACAGCCAAGACAACACAGGAGTAGCTTTGGGACAAGCAACTGAATGTCCTTGAGTGGCCTAGCCAGAGCCCGGATTTGAACCCGAAGATCTCTGGAGAGACCTGAAAATAGCTGTGCAGCGACGCTCCCCATACAACCTGAAAACCTTGAGAGGATCTGCAGAGAAGAAAGGGAGAATCTCAGAGAATACAGGTGTACCAAACTTGTAGCATCATACCCAAGAGGACTTGAGTCTATAATCGCTTCCAAATGTAAACGTGATATTTCAGTATTTATAAAAAAAAGTGCTAAAATGTATAAAAACTTGTTTTTGTTTTGCCATTATGGTGTATTGTGTGTAGATTGATGAGGAAAGAAAAACAATTTAAGATATTTGAATAAGGCTGTAACCCAACAAAATGTGGGAAAAGTAAAGGGGTCTGAATACTTTCCAAATGCACTGTGTATAGACTGCCATTGTGTTGTTAATTTATTTATTTGCCTCCATTACTTGTTATATCATAAACACGTTTTCTGTGTCTTTTTGTATATTGTTTTTTTAGTCTATGAAACTCAAGTTTCAATATTAATTATTCAGTCTCCCGATGTATTTTAGCCTACATTTTTGAAGAATTCTCTTTAAAAAAATTGTAAATATATCTATAAAACAATTGAATAATAAAGACTGCCAGACTGAAAGTGTTGGGATATGCAGTGTTGAGATTTTTCTGAACACAGGGCTACAGTCAGTCAGTTATCAGTTATCAGTTATCATTGCGTTTCATTGGCATGTGGTCTGTGTGATTTCGGAGTTAAGCATAGGATTGGTTCTGTTCTGTTCCTTTGTCGACACTGCACTCTAGAGGCAGCAAGTCAAACATCTTCTCTCTCTTCAGAGGTTCTGTACCCAAGAAATTACATTCCATGAGAGCAACATTACTTTTATCTAAATCTATTGTTCCCCAATGACAACAAAAACATAAAGGTAATTTGTTGTTGTTGTTGTAATGATACAGCAAGAAAGTTGTAGGGCCTGTTAATCTGTTAATCTCAGTAAAGTATTCTCACTTACAAAATGTAACAAGGACGTCACTGATGCAGCACCCTGGCCAGCACAGTGAGGTGATGATAACGCAAAACCACGTGACTGAAATGCAGCACCTTGGAGAGCGGCTGAGAACAGGTGGTCTGGCCTACATGAGAAAACTCTGACGATACTATCAGAAATTCAATAGCCTATCTTAAATTATTATTGCGATATTGGCTCTTCATTGATACAAAAGATGGGTAGACTACTGTCAACAAACGCTATAGAATATTTATGATAATGTATTAATTTTAGTCTACTTGAGAGTGTAGAAGTTAGATTTTATTTAAAAACATATATATAAGTATTCAACTTTCAGCCCCAAATAATAACGATTATTTTGAATCTATTGAATAAAAAATGTAATATTTTGAAACATCAAATGAAAGAAGACGTCTATAATTTGAGATTATTTGCCACACAAATTCCCGAAATGGTTAGTTTTAGGTATAATTTAACAACAATTAGCCGCGTTGTTTCCACCAGTAATTCCCCAGTTCGAAAGAAAATAATAAACTTGTGAGCAGGTGCAAAAGTCGTTGCTCCGTGCGTGTCACTTGATACCTCTATGTCATCTCGGTTGGTGGTTGTGTATTACACTGGCTAAGTGACAATAGGCTTTTCATGGTGTGGATGGTCACACATGGGGTTCAAATCTCGAGTGAACCTTTGATATGGGTGTTTTACGCATGGGTACTTCACTCACCGTGGGCCAGAAGTTCAGTCTAATAACGGACATTTTCAACATCCTATGCGTAACGGCTTAGTAGCCTACATTGTACATAAGTGCTTGGTACAGTCTACAGATATTACATTGTGTTAGGTTGATCAGATAGGCAAAAGAGAACTGTATCCGATTAATTTATATAGCTCATCTTCATGGAACAGTAGGAGTTGGGTTGATAAGGCCACTAACTGTTTTAAGATGAAACGTATTTTTGCCTTGCATCAACATATTACACGTTTTGTTGATATTGTAATCTTGAGATACTTGCACCATGTTATATTGTGTCTGATGATTATATGCTGTGCAAGAGAAGCCCGTCCAATATTTTCGGTAGTCAAAAAGTAGAAATTCGTATTAAGAAAGCGGTTGAATTACTTATGGATTCACTTATAGAACTGTCCCCTGTGTAACAGTCTGTTGGCGTTTCAGCTTCCTTTTCTACATCCTGCAATACATTATTTTATTTAATTTATTTTATTTCAGTCGATATTGGATGGTTTTAGACAAAGATCTCATGCGTAATCCTCCCTGTCGCCTGGACACATCTTGAGGAGTCTGAGAAGTTTGCGCGGCGTCAAGACACAATAGACTAAATAAAGGATGAGCAAAACACGTTGTAGAGGCTACATGTGTCAGCTCACACTAAAATTACAGTGGCAACTACTGCGTTCATTGAGATGTTGTGCATGGTGCGCCCTGCCACTCGAGATCAGAGCGCACAAGGGGAGGTGGTTTTCTGAGTGGCTTTGCGTCGGAGGTAACTAGCGTGCATGTGGATTGAGTTGAGAGCAACCTTTTGTTACAGTAGGTGGCGTGTGATGTCATTTCGGGGCACATATAAGTATCATCAGGAGAGGGACATGGCTATGTCTTGCAACACGACTGACAATTCACAACTCGATCTAAAAGCATCTCGGAATAGAGTAATTCAGCAGAGCCATTGAAGTAGCCTACAGAAAATACTTCATGCCGACTCAAAAATAAGTTCACTGGAAGCTCAGTCAGTCCCACAGTCTCCACAACTTTTCCGTCAACCTGTGAGCACCACGGACAGGGGAAAGAGGGGTTTGGGCAAAATTGTAAAACAAATTCAAACACGTGAGACCGCACTGACCACACAAGGATGTCTGTCCACGTGTCCTGGCTACCAGTACCGCTGCTGGTGTGGGGACTGGTCTGCAGCTCAGTGCGCACTGCCCCGTTAGCGGGTATGCAGAACGGCGCTCTTGAGCGGCATTGGGAAACGCTCTACTCTCGATCACTGGCTCGGAACCCATGGGAAAAGAGAGAAATCACCCGGGATGGTGAATATCTTATGGGCATCAAAAGACTTAGGCGTCTCTATTGCAACGTCGGCATTGGGTTTCATATTCAAGTTTTACCAGACGGAAAGATAACTGGAATACATAACGAAAATAGATACAGTAAGTTTAGTTTAATACTTTTATTTAAACCAGCATCTTTGGGCACACGTGTTGGACGCCCCTCTCTTATACTGGAAAACTGTTAGTGCCATGTGCCACCACTTTAGAACTTCATATTGTGAGTTTGGGTTGTGTGAATGGGCACCATGCCAACTTCAACATAATATTGTGTTTAGATTAGGCCACTAGTCAATTGACGTCACGTGTTAGTATTTTCGTCCGATGGCCATGAGGACAGAGGAAGGAGTGTTTTAGCCAAGTAAGATTTCGTCTTCTTTGGGCAACATTGAAAATCGTTTGCGGCTCTGTTTCAACGACAAACAACAAACAAGGCTTTAGTACATGTTTCTGAAGAGTCCAAATAAATCACGGATAGTACAAGATCTGGGGGTTTGGACTTGACGATAACTGTTGGCTACCAGTATATTGGGGTGCAATTGGGTTAATTATTCTTTACTGACTGTCCAGTATAAAGTCAGGACAATTTTCGACTTTTTTTTTCTTCCTACCTAACACATTAGTATTGTATTTTGATACATACATTTGATACATTCCTCCAAGAGAATAACAAAGACTAGACAACATTATTATTATTATTATTATTTTGATCTTATGTAAACCGTAGACATAACAGTTCGAAGTTTTCTCAGAACTTCAAACTGCCGAGAACTCATACTGGGAACTTTAGTGAGGGGAAGTCTATATCATATGTAGCCTAGTTGTCATCTAATGCCAAGGGAGAAATGCACCAATTTCCTTGCAGGGTGTTTTAGTAACAGTTTGAAAATAGATCTAAATAGATCTGTGTCTACTACAGACTTCCTTATCTACTGGATCTATTTTACAAGACTGGCATAAACAATGGATTATACACAACTTTGCTATGGTGTACAGAATAAACCATTCAGTAATATTCTTTATCTCATTTCAGGTCTCCTTGAGATATCACCTGTGGAGAGAGGGATTGTGACCATCTTTGGAGTCCGAAGTGGTCTGTTTCTAGCCATGAACAGCAAAGGGAAGCTCTATGGCTCTGTAAGTGTACATGATGTGTGTTCTGGGACGTATTTCTGGGTCACAACATACTTTATTGCATGAAAGGTCTCCACAGCAAAATGACTGTCAATGTCTTGGCGGGCCTTTACGTGTTTGTAGCTTATGAACTTCATTATAAGCTACATCACAGGTGCATTCAAAATAACCTTTCCTTTCCTTAGAGTCCATGTACAGTATATGGTATTTCAAAGTAAAGTTGAATTGGGCCACAAAATCCCTAAGTGTTGAGATTGATCTGTGTGATTTGGGTCATTTGCCAACAGAGGTTCGACATCAGCTTCCATATGGCCTGCTGTTCATTGCGTTATTTTATTGTCTCTTAACGTAGACCGTAACCTCTCCTCTCTCATCCTTTCTCTAGGGTCATTACAATGACGAGTGCAAGTTCAAGGAAAGCCTCTTGGCAAATAACTACAACGCGTATGAATCTGCAGCCCACCCAGGGATGTATATTGGACTGAGTAAGACTGGCAAAACCAAAAAAGGAAACCGGGTAACACCAGCAATGACAGTGACACACTTCTTACCGAGGATCTGAATGATTCCAGACAGACTGTGCCTTCAACAGAGGGCAGAGGAGAGAGAGAGGAAACAATGCACTTTCAAATGGTTTTTCTAGAGTGAGATATTTAAATAGTTTATTTATGATTCTTGAGACTTTTTATATTTTGGGAAAGTGGAATTACCTAGAAAGGGAACATGAAAAAAATGACAATAGTTTTTTCATTTTTTATTTTTTAAATCTATTGAATGTGCGCTGCTATAAGTGTCTTGAGAGGAGTACATTTTCTTTTTAAACGTCAAATGGATTTTGCACTGTTTTTAAGTTATTGTTGTGCGGCAATGGTTGTGCAGTACGTGTCTTACTTGTGTTACTTTGAAAGAAGTTGCTGGCCCAAGTTTGTCAGAGTTGTCTCTCGGCATCAAAAAGATAGACAATGACGGCAAAGGTCCAAACCATTCAAAGTTAATTACAGGTCCCATGATTAGTCATTTATTGGCCGATACAATGACAATTGGGACTTACAAAAACTCAACAACACAGAAATGGGTTTCTGCATTGAATTTGTCGTGTGGTCTTGGTCAGAGTTGTGTGTGTTATGGCAGTATTTCTACGTAAGAAAGACCACTTGTTATTTTTCCATTCCTAATTGATTTAGTTTTTTACTACCTCAGTGTGGACGTGCAAGCTCTAGGGATTGTGTTGTTGTTTGTTCTGTGTCTTCTACAGTATGTTGTTCTGTCATGTTTCTGAGCGTGACATATGACGTTGCCACACTTCTGTGTTTTACAAGTTACAACTTAACCTACACTGTATACCACCGATAAGGTGAACTGGAGGAATTGAGAGGAACCCATTCAGAGAGAGGGAATCTGAGGTTAGAAGGCACATCTATAGTGTTAAAAGTAACTCTGGTCTAGGGTTGAACTATATTTTTAGTTGTATGCATGTATGGTAAAAAACTCTTTCATAAATAGTACATGCAGCACACAAATGACTGGACGGTACTTGATTATCAGTAATTTATGACAATTCCACTTTCTTATGTTTTCTGTATTTCAAATATATGTATTGTTGTACTCAATGCCTGATATGTGGTTTTGTAAATCCTTGTGAATTGACTTCCCTTGCAGTTGTCAATAGTAAGAACCCATATTAGCTTTGGGAGTATGTTGCTATTTCAGTTTTTTTTATTCATGCAAACTAAACCAAGAAGAATGTCCTTTCTTGCTGGCACAAAGGATGCAGAAAATGAACAAAAACTGAATACTAGATGTGTTTCTTACTGTGTTCATTCATATGATCCCTTGTGACCTCCTGCAATCAGTTCAACATTATATTATGTTCTCTGTTATGCGTTTCATGTGTATAAAAACTATGTCTGTAGTTTTATACAGGTCCTGTTCAACTTTGTGGTGTATGTGCTGTGCACATTATCAAAAAACGTAAAGAAAGTCAATAAATGATGTTCTGCAGCATAGACTATGTAGTGTGGATTGCTTTCTTCCAGAAAGGAGTTCATTGAAAAGTGGAAACGTCTTGATCAACATCAATCTACAACAGACGTGTCTGTGAATAATGCCCCAATTTCTTATTAGCGCCTATATAAAATATAAACATATCACAGATCATTTGTCCACACTCATGACCCACAGCACTTTGAGAAATGTAGAAAGCCTTTTCAAGTACTGATTGGTGCAATACATAGCCTGGGGGACATAGGCCTATCACACGGTCCCATAACAAGGAAGTGTTATGCAGTGTGCTCTTCTGAATGGTGACTCACACGTATACAGTTCTGACTTCAAACTATGACGCTTCAGTCAGTTTCACTAAATAATGGGGTTCCCCAACTGTGACCATCTTGCAATGCATTTTCAAAACAGACCAAAACAATTGAGACGTGAAAGATGAATAACGATGCTTTTAAACTATCCTACCTCGCATGTGATTTCCATGCATTTTCAGACCTGCAAAATAACATTAATTTAACCTAGAAATTCAGATTGAATTCAGATCTGTTTCACGCTTGTTTCACTCATTGAAACCACAGTGAAACATAGCAGGGTTGATTTCCAAGCTAACTTTCACTGACACTTGAACTCAATATCAACGGCAAATCCACACTGGAGGTCACCATGCAGGGTGCGGAGGTCGCCATGCAGATCACTGAGACAATGGGGTAATTTGTATGCTTGGATTTAACATGTTAAAAGCCTGTTGCATTCACACCTCTCTAAAGTGGTAATGCTGCTGAAATCTCATCGGTAAATTGGCTATGCTAATAGGGATAAACACGACTAGATTGTTTTCCTTGTGGCAGGCTGAGACAGTGTGAATGGAGGACAAAGCATTCGTCAATATGAGAGTGTGATTTCAATGAATGAATGCATGTACAGTAGGACAGTAGAGCACCAGTCCCGCCTCCCTCTTTGGGCCCGCTCAGCTTCTATACATACTCTACTTGATTAATCCTCCACTCACTATGTAGTCATAGCTACATTCATAAGGTTACACAGTGACCAGCTCATGTAAATTAGCCTTCTGACAGTTTACCATGCACCATCTACAATGGCCCTAAGCCTTTAGTACATTCAGAAGATCACAGAGAGAAGTGTCCAATCCCGACACAAGCATTTTGGGCGTCTTCTCTTTTCCACCATAAAGATGACAGTACACTGGTACCTTCCCAGCCCAGATGAGAGACCACTAAAAACGGTGTCATTTCTGCACCAATCGTACTGCCATCATCAACACCAACATTTGCACATCACTAGGGTGCTACTTCTACATTGAACAATTCACCTCGAGGGTCTGTTTTATACCCTATAATCCTTTCATGTCCTTTAGATGCACAGAGGTCTCAGCAAACTCCAGACAATCCAGGAAACTAGCAACAATGTGTGTGTTAACAGAAAGTGTATTGATTGTAATTGATTGGTGGTTAAATTGATGGCCTTGGTAAACAAGATGCAGCATGGCTTGGGCAACGGCTGGTAGTTGCTAGTAGCTATTTTCACATGATTTTGTCCCTCTCTCTTTTTCAGTGCTAATGCACACACACTGGCTGGGAGGCTAGCAGCAGGGAACAGACAGCCAGGCCTACACATTGACAGCAGGCAGTTGTGAAAGGGCATGTATAATGCAACCGTCCTTTCGCCTCTGTGTCTGAGAGCTCAGGTGTAAAAGGGGGAGGTCCTAAATGCTTACTCCTTTGATTCGAGTCTAATGTGCTGCCGTCAAAGGGAACACGGAATGGTAATTCCTGAATGCAGTAGTGAACTAATTGCTACAAACTAATATCATCGCTGTAATCCCTAAATAAAGGGCCAACAATAACACTCCCAGGCCAGGAAACTAGTTAACGATAGTGGATGAAAAATGAAGGATATGTTAAACTAAGCATTTGTCTTAAACTCTTAGACCCACTTAATCTTCCTCTATCTCTACTGCTGTGAGTGACTGGAAGGGGAACCTTTGACTATTCATTGTCCCATTAGAGTCTCAACATCCACAATTGTTGAAATCATTAAATTACCGTTTTTTTTTAATCCCCCTATTTATCCTCCTTTAACAGACAAACAGACACACAGCCTCTGCTTTTGGAATAGGGTTATAGGCTCAGCGCTGGGAAGAACTCTCCAGGACAGGGCTTATGTCTAATTCTCTGTTATGGCCTGTAGGCCTGAGCAAATAGAAGAAGAGCTGTGGGAGGAGGACTGCAAGTACACCACAGAGAGGGAGGTTGTGGGTTTGGTAGTTTGGTGAGAGGTCAGGTTTACTGCTGAAGACTCAGAGCATCTCACATAGTTCCTCTCTGGACGTGACCCCACTCTCTAAAAGGGTCTCAGGGGGAGTTGGGATATGCAAAAAAAACACATTTTCAAATTCACATATGCATATAATACTCACTTGTACATGTGTGAAACAGAACAAATATAAGCATTATTATTATAGTGCAGTGATGATAATATGGACACTGGAGTGTAAAACCATGCAGCAATTTGGTGAATCCAGTCAGACTTTAGTTGCTGGTTTTACCGGACACGTTGCTCGATAATTTACCTTTCAACAGGTGCTTTGGGGACAGGAAGATACAAATGCAATTTATGCTTCAACACAAATTCACTTGCCTTAAGATTATATCAAATGGAAGATTCACAAGCACTATTTGAGCCACACAAAGCTTGTTTTGCCTGTGTTAAGGTTTTGTTCTCTAGATCTCAGATATTGTATATGTATATATATATATATATATATATATATATATACATTTTAAATGTGTGATAGCCCGGCCTCAGTTTATTGTTTGGCTTTGCTACTGTTTTGTCTGTCTCTGTCCCTTTATCTAGTCACTTCCCCTTGAGTTAAAACAAAACACTGAGCAGATGGAAGTCTTTCTTTCCCTAAGGTCAGACCACATTGCACACAACAAGCTATAATATTGTAGCAAACGGCGACAGAGCAGCACTTGTTGGTCTCTAACCCGAGTCTCCAAGCCCGTAGCCAAACACTCTAACCACTGCTACAATATTGTCATGTAAAAATGAATGTTACAAATATTTTTTTTAATATTATCGTTTGCGTGATTTCTTCTTGTATGCATTGAATCCAGGCGAGTCTTAAGCGAGTTTGCTGTCCATGTTTGAAATAAGCAATTCTCAATGCAAACAGCACATTAAACATCAAAGGGGAATTACTCATGGCCAGACATGAAAGAGGCGCTCATTTAAGAGTGAAATCGCATGATATACAGTCAGGGCTGCTGTGAGATGCCACATGCTCTGGTCTGTTTGTCTGTAATCATTTCTAAGCACGTAATGGCCAGCCTTTTCTTTGGTTGGAATTCACGATCTGGGAAGTCATAGCCTAGCTGTTTACCTGCCTCTCTTTCTTCTCCTCCCAAACTAAATGGCCACTCATGTGAAAGTGTGCATTTCCTGTCTGAGCGTGCTCTCTATATGTGTGCGTATGTCTGCTCCAGTCCCGTGCAGCAATGCCGGCCCAGGTTTGGCCTGGATCCATGGTGCGGCAGGCCCAAACCTGCAGCTGGGAGAACGAGGCCTGGCCTAGCGGATGGAGGGAGGGATGTATTTAGCTGGCGCGTTTGTGCCCCTGGTCTCCTTTGTAGAGCCAGCTGTGAAGTATGTGTTTGGGACAGTGGTGCAGTGCGGGCCTGCAGATGTTTGGCCATAAAGAGCAGCACTTCAAAAGAGAAGAGACACCCCCCCCCCCCCCCCTTCCTCCAGCCCCTCTCTTCTAGGACACAGCTCCACTCTGGAGGACTTTCAGCGAGGGGAAACAATGCAGACTTGGGCCCTGTAATCAGCGGCCACTGACAGGTGTTGTGAAGAATAAAGGGCTAGTTCTGAACTGGAGAAACAAGTTTAGACCCAAGTCACTTTCTATGCTGTTGTCTCACATTATGGAGCAGCAGACTGGTCTGTCCTGGCCAGTCAAGGCTTTATGTCTGTAAACTTGGGACATCTTGAACTTGACTGCTGCTTGCACTCCGTCTGTCCAGGAACACAAGCTGGTAAAGCAGTCTTCAATGTGAAACAAACCAGGAAATGACAACTGAGTTACGTGTGTGAGCTGGGAAAGCTTATGCTAGTATTAACAGTGTGTGTTGTTACAACAGCTGGGAACTGGAGCACTCCAGATTAACCTAAAGTGTTTGGGTTATCTCATTAAGGATCCTTTTCATGCTCTGACAATTATGTGTACATGTGTTTTTTTTTTTAACCAACGTTTTAGTCCTTTTAAACCCCATCTGTTTGAAGCTCTTTAGAGCTGGATCACACACGACTGCAGGGACCACAGAGGGAAATGTGAAGTAGTAGTACTGGAGGTAGCAGCAGAAGTACTGGAGGTAGCAGCAGTGTTGTATTTACTGTGTTATCTCCCGTTTCTTCTCTAGAATCTAGCCAAGTTCATAATCTAATAGAATATCATGTGTTAGATTCAATCAGAATGTCCCATCGTCTAACAACTGTACAATAGGGGTTCCTCAGGGAACTAGCTTAAGGCCTATACCCTTTGGCATACAACGTGTCTAATTAATCCTAGTATCCTATCCTAATAGTGTCATAGCTACTGGTATAATATAACTGCTCAGCCCTCCAGTTAGCTCCATTGAAGCCGCAACTAGTTGACGAGCCCCAGGTGACGAGCAGAATAGGAGGGACATAGGAGGAACTTGTCACACCTCCAGTGTTTATGTGATTAGAATTCTCTCTAAGGGGGAATAGAACAACTTCTGTTCTCAAAGGTCAGTCTGATTTCCACTGCATTCCTGCTACATGTTTTCACATTTGCATCTGCAGTCAAACATTCCCATGATTCTCATCTGGCACTCCCTCACAGCTGAGATGGTGCAGCCAGGGCATGACAAAACAAAAAAGGCATGACATGTTTTTTTTTAGGCAGGCTGTGAAATGAACAAACAAATAAAAAGACACGACAAAAGCTTGCAATTTCTATCAAAAGTTGAACGGTTGTTCTCCATTTCAAGTAGTCAAACACGTAGATTCTAATGGAACATAAAACAATGGTTTATTTTTCTTTCATCAAACTTTCTTTTAATCTCCCTTAAGGTCATGCACAATGTGACACTCCTCTAATGACACATGTGTGTTTTTTCTCTGCACCTTCTCTGAGGTCGTTAAGACCACACACACCTTCATTTGACTGGCTCCTCCCTCTCAGCAGGGCTCTCCTTGATATCTAGTGCTGTGTTGACATGGACCGCGCCTCAGAGAGGATAATACTCCTGTCCTGCCGCTAGACTCCTATCATAGAGAGAGAAGAAGTGATGGCTTGGGGGGGGACGTCTCATCTCATTCATCAAAGCTGCTGAGTTCAAGCCCTGCCCTAACTCACCATGGGAAAGACGTATTATATCTGATCTGTCTGTTGAGCATAAGAAGCCGTCTCCTTTCATTTAGCAGCCTTTTGATCAAACGCTTCACTCGCAGGTATCAGATCCAGCAAAGGTTTGGTTGCGACAGGGAACAAGGTACTGTATCAGCACGAGGGATCACTATGAACTGGGATCTTATCATTTTATACATAATGTGGGACACTTGATTGATCTGCTGCACCACAGCTAACATGTTCCTCTGGATTAACGTTGGTAGTTAAAGGTCTTTGAGATTTGAAGTACTCTGTGAACTGTGACTACACCAGACACACCACTTCACTGTGATTATCGTTATTTATAATGCATTGTGCATTAGTTACATGCATGGTATTCCTTTCACATAATATGACAAATATGTGACGCAGTCAACATTTACTCCTATTTTCCAGCTGATTCCTCCTTTGCCACTGCACTGCCTGTGGGGGTTGATGTCAAATCAATCAGAGACTATCAGTCCAAAACGCTGCCGAAGCTCCCCCCCCCCCCCCCCCCCCCCCCCCCCTCCCCCCCGTGTGAGCTAAAGATCAAACGACCTATTAAGGGAAGACATTAAGCAGTGAGGAGGGTAGGTACACACACTTTGTATCTAAATCAAACTTCACTCAATGATTTAAGTCAACAGAAAGGGGCAATCAGTGAAACTTCGGAAGGGTACAAACATGTGCCCTTGGGACACAAGCTTCCGAAATTGTAACATCGCCCTTCTTTTGTTATGACATAATGTTTGATATCGCTCAATCCCTTTGTGTTTGATGGAATAATGGGACAGATACTTTCCCAGTGCAGTAATAACAATGATAAATCAGTAATAACACTAATAACAGAAATAACACTTGTCCTACAACTGTAGAACTTCCATATAGCTGGATGACCCTGGTTATCTGACAGCATTACAAACTCTCAAAGACAATCTGAGGGGGGTGAGCTGCATAATAAACACTTTAAAAGCATTATTAGTGGAAATAAACATCAGCATGTTGAGAGTTGCACTCGGGGGTTTCTAATCATCAAACAAATGAGTCATCAGTGAGTTTCCCAGCAGGTGAGCAGTGAGTTCTCTGGGTGTTTGTCCTGCGTATGAGTGCGTGTCTGTCTGTGCATACCCGCGTATTTGTGTGTATCTCCCACCCAGCGTGGAGTGACACTACATCTATACGGGCAAAGGCTGAGTGTCACGCCCTGGTCTTAGTATTTTGTGTTTTCTTTATTATTTTGGTCAGGCCAGGGTGTGACATGGGTTATTTATGTGGTGTGTTTTGTCTTGGGTTTTTTGTAGGTTATGGGATTGTGGTGTAGTATAGTTGTCTACGTAAGTCTATGGTTGCCTAGAGTGGTTCTCAATCAGAGGCAGGTGTTTATAGTTGTCTCTGATTGGGAACCATATTTAGGCAGCCATATTCTTTGAGTGTTTCGTGGGTGATTGTTCCTGTCTCTGTGTTTGTTTGCTCCTGATAGGGCTGTTTCGTTTTTTTACATTTAGTGTTTTTGTATTGTTCGTTATTATCTTTATTAAAGATGTATCAAGATAACCACGCTGCATTTTGGTCCTCCTCTCTTACGACGGAAGAAAACTGTAACACTGAGTTATCACTAGGAAGTGTTTCCTAACCCTAATCCTCTGGGATGATGGGCAAGATCTGAAATAAGATACCTTCTACACACTAGAAAACAAACCAATTTAAGTGGGTTGCGTCAGTGGGTTGAGAGACAAGGAGTTAGTCTGAGCGAAGGCTTTTCCTGATGACCACAACACGCCCCTAGCCCCTTTTTGAAGATCCTGTGGCTCTGGTGTTCACAGATCCAAAAATAGTGAAGGACTGGATAGGTGAAAGTAGCACTGTGATGGCCCCAAGCTACAGTGGCCCTATGAAATGCTAAATAGTGCCAAATTGCATTTACCTATCCACCAGTCAGCATATTTAAAAATGGTATGAACTAGAGGTCGACCGATTAATCGTAATGGCCGATTAATTAGGGCCAATTTCAAGTTTTCATAATCAGAAATTGATATTTTTGGACACAGATTTAAAAAAAAAAAAATTACACCTTTATTTAACTAGGCAAGTCAGTTAAGAACACCTTATTTTCAATGACGGCCTAGGAACGGTGGGTTAACTGCCTTGTTCAGGGGCAGAACGGCAGATTATTACATTGGAATCAATCTTGCAAGCCTGTTACGCGACTGCAGTAAGAAGCCAATTGCAAGCTAGCATTAAACTTATCTTATAAAAAACAATCAATCAATCATAATCACTAGTTAACTACACATGGTTGATGATATTACTAGTTTATCTAGCATGTCCTGTGTTGCATATAATCGATGCGGTGCGAATTCGCGAAAAAGGACTGTCGTTGCTCCAACGTGTACCTAACCATAAACATCAATGCCTTTCTTAAAATCAATACACAAGTATATCTTTTTAAACCTGCATATTTAGTTAATATTGCCTGCTAACATGAATTTCTTTGTGTCACTTCTCTTGCAACAGAGTCAGGGTATATGCAGCAGTTTGGGCCGCCTGGCTCGTTGCGAACTTTATGAAGACTATTTCTTTCTAACAAAGACAGCTAACTTCGCCAAATGAGGGATGATTTAACAAAAGCGCACTTGCGAAAAAAGCACAATCGTTGCACGACTGTACCTAACCATAAACATCAATGCCTTTCTTAAAATCAATACACAGAAGTATATATTTTTAAACCTGCATATTTAGGTTCGCAGGCAATATTAACCAGGTGAAATTGTGTCACTTCTCTTGCGTTCATTGCATGCAGAGTCAGGGTATATGCAACAGTTTGGGCCGCCTGGCTCGTTGCGAACTAATTTGCCAGAATTTTACGTAATTATGACATAACATTGAAGATTGTGCAATGTAACAGGAATATTTAGACTTATGGATGCCACCCGTTAGATAAAATACGGAACGGTTCCGTATTTCACTGAAAGAATAAATGTTTTGTTTTTGAGATGATAGTTTCCGGATTCGACCATATTAATGACCTAAGGCTCGTATTTCTGTGTGTTATTATGTTATAATTAAGTCTATGATTTGATAGAGCAGACTGAGCGATGGTAGGCACCAGCAGGCTCGTAAGCATTCATTCAAACAGCAATTTCGTGCGTCTCGCCAGCAGCTCTTCGCAATGCTTCAAGCATTGCGCTGTTTATGACTTCAAGCCTATCAACTCCCGAGATTAGGCTGGTGTAACCGATGTGAAATGGCAAATAGCGTTTCAAACGTCACTCGTTCTGAGACTTGGAGTTGTTCCCCTTGCTCTGCATGGGTAATGTTGCTTCGAGGGTGGCTTTTGTTGATATGTTCCTGGTTCAAGCCCAGGTAGGAGCGAGGAGAGGGACTGAAGCTATGCTGTTACACTGGCAATACTAAAGTGCCTATAAGAACATCCAATAGTTGTATATGAAGGTATATGAAATAGAAATCGTATAGAGAGAAATAGTCCTATAATTCCTATAATATCTACAACCTAAATCTTCTTACCTGGGAATATTGAAGACTCATGTTAATTAAAAGAAACCACCAGCTTTCACATGTTCTCATGTTCTGAGCAAGGAACTTAAACGTTAGCTTTCTTACATGGCACATATTGCACTTTTACTTTCTTCTCCAACACTTTGTTTTTGCATTATTTAAACCAAATTGAACATGTTTCATTATTTATTTGGGGCTAAAGTTAAAATAAGTGTTCATTCAGTATTGTTGTAATTGTCATTATTACAAATAAAAATAAAAAATCGACCGATTAATTGGCATCGGGTTTTTTTTGGCCCTCCAATAATCGGTATCGGTATCGCCGTTGAAAAATCATAATCGGTCGACCTCTAGTGTGAACCAAGTAGTTGGAGCTATCAAAGGAGTTAGGGGAAAATGGGAAGTGGAGGCCTACACAACTGAGACTCCTCAATGTTTGATCCTCAGTTGGTGAGCATTGTGTTGGTGCAGGAGCGGTAGCTCCCACAAGAGGACGGCGTTCTGTGAGAACAGGCTGAATAGGAATTTCAAAGGCTGCGTTTGTAATGCTCATGCTCACCTGTTGCAGTGGACTAGATTTAGAGTTAGGTACACTGGCATTCATGCTTATGCCCTGACACGCATGGAGTTGGATTTTTTTTCTGCATATGCCAATAGTGTAAAATACATACTAAAGGTGTCGTATGCAACTCCCATTTACAAGCTCGGCACCCTTACACAAAACGTCCAGATGCCAATAAGGGTCATTTTTGTGTGACGATAATCACAAACCGACATGGAACACATAGGACAGTACAAATGTATTAACATAAACAAAGGCATTAAACATGTATTTGACACGTATTAGAAAACGGAAGGATCTAACATGTTGAGACTAGCGTGTCCATTTGTCACCAGCCTTGATAAAACAGTCTTCGTAAGGCGCTTTCAAGCCACCTTATTTACCGGCTCCTCCTCTGATAGGGAGCCCTTCAAAGGCAGAGCTGCTGCAGATAAGACACCAGGACACAACATGTATTCTTGGAGGATCACTACACCACAGAGACCAGAGACCAGGGGACACAGATTACCCCGATGCTGGCTGCAGGAATGCCCATATAGAGTAGGGTGTTTTGTAACAGCACGGGCAGAAACACACTGCACTCCAGAAACCCCTATGTACCAAGCTGAACCTCAGAACAATTATTTGTTCTTTTCTGTTTGAGGATTTGAGAGCTTTGAACAGCATGGACCTCAGTATATTCTGCCAACGCTTGTCCCAACCCCAGCAATGGTCATTCTGCTAGATGTGAATAGACTAGATTGGACTGAAATGAAAACATCATGAATGATTCAATAACATCATGATCCCGTAGTAGCCGATAAGAAGGCAAGCTTATAGTTCTATCAATCAAAGCCCTTTTCAAATCAGCAGATGTAGCCTCAACCCGGCCCTAAACCCCAAACAGAAGTCAATGCAGACGTAGAAGCACGGTGGCTGGGAACAAACTCCCTAGAAAGGCCAGAGCATTCTAGATCATGTTAGATGTTCAAACGTTCATAGATGACCAGCAGGGTCAAATTATCCTTTTACCTAATGCTCCAAGGATCATTGGGGTTTAAAAAATATCAGACACTTAGGTGATGAAAGCTGGTAAACCACTTGTTATAGTAAAAGCGACACTTAATCTGACACTTTACTTGAGATCATGATTTGACCCCAGTCACAATATGAACTTACTTTTTGTGAGTTCCAAATGATAGCAAGTAGACCGTATTGGGAAAGTCTGGGTGCCATAGCTAGTAAGCATAATCCAGTAAAGTGCTGCCATCCTCTGGGTAAAATAGAGAACCACAAGGTAGCAACATAGCATTGTTATTTGCCGCTCCGTATCCATTTTGAATGATTTCAGGAAGCATCTATATAGGCCTTATAGAGGGTTTATGACAACGGCATTAAGCGTTTAAAAAGTGTTGTTTATTTAAAGTGGGACACAAAATCCCATCAAGAGGAAGAGGTATGACAGCACAATTTATTGCCTTAGTATCAGACATGCGCTCAAGTCTGTTCTGGACCCTCCAGTAGAGGGTGATATGACCCTTCCTACTGGACCCCGTGACACTACATGACTGCAGTTGGTTCAGAATGAATGAGAGCCACAGAGGCTGTCTGCATAATGCTGCTGCCTGCCAAGCTGGTTTTGTCCTGGGCAGCTGCCTTTCTCTGATTTTCCTTTTCCTAGAAGAGGCCTGGATCAGAATTCAGCGGGACAAAGCAGGCAGGGGCCAGCTGCCGGACAGACAGCTGGCCTATAGCACTCTGCAGCAGGTGAGCATTGGACTGGCGGCATGAACTGAGGCCCACTGATAACATTGCCCTGCTCTCTCTCTCTCTCTCTCTCTCTGCTCTTTCTCTCTCTGCTCTCTTTCTCTCTACTACAAGACTCCACTCTGCAAGCAAACAGCACTTCACTTCAAATGCTGCCAGCTGTACCGCCTGGAAACCCTTGTGCCAACGGCCATGACCCTCCTCTACTGTTTTATAAATCTGTGTCCGTGGAAAATGCAAGAGCATAGAAGCACTATCTGGAAGAAAGATAACGTGAAAAGAAAGAGAAGGAAAGAGAAAGCAATATTCCCTGGAAATCAGTCTTCCCTATTCCCTGGATGGGAGAATGTGATGGAATTTCGGAAGCGACAGGTGGTATCAAAGGTAAAAAAAACAATTAGAAGTCACGATGCTGCAACTGCCATACCATTATAATAGCGTACATTACTTTACTTTACTTTGCAGGCTATGCTACAGGCTACGAGAACAGCAACAAAAGCAGATTTACAAGTTACAATCGTACAAGCTGCTGGCGAGGAAACTTCTCCCTCTACTTTTTGATAAAACACAGTATGCAGTAAGAGGCCGCTTCGGCAGCTGTTCTGTTATGTGACATAGCAGTGGTGGTGCAGTGTGTCCTGAGGCCATAGGCTTAGGCTGACTGGGTTACGCTGACTGGGTTGGGCCGCTGTGTCCTAAATGACACTCCATTCCCTATATAGTGCACTACTTTTGACCATGGCCCCAAAATAATCTCCTTTATAAGAAAGCATTGCATGCATATCATTGTACTTGCAGATCTGAGAAACAATTTATTTTCCTAAAATCATTTCAAGGAATTCTTTGTCATTTTACATGACTGGAGACATTACAATAATGACCAAAATGACACGCTACTCTGACACTGACATAGGGAGATCAATAAAACGAATGACTTTGCCTTAAATGCAACCAATAGTATAAGCCAATGAAAGGAGTGGAGACACAGATTGTACAACATGATTTGTCACATCATGAGCACACAGAGTATAGGCCTACATGGGGAGGAAGTTACAGTCCACCTTTCTAGTGGCACTCATTCATACAAACTTTTTTTCACGCAATTGTATTTTGAAATATTGTGAAAGACCTTTTAGCTACTGCCTGTTGTTCATTGACAGCCACAACTCAACTCAGCTGTTTGATATTTGCTGTAAGGGTTGCACAAATGCAGGCTTTCCAATTGTGGGCTTCTCGACTGTAGGCCTATATGTGCTCGGAATGTGACAGAACGCAATCCATAGCGATTTTTTAAAAGTAGTTATTGTTCATCTGTGGCTAAATTATGTTAAGTATTTTCAATTATTTCATTTATTTCTATACAGACAGGAGTATTTATGTAATTTGGCAAATGTATTTAAATGAATCAACACTTATTATTATTATTATTCAATGGATTGTAGTCAGTAACCCCAATTAGTGCCTTGCAAAAGTATTCATCCTCCTTTGCCTTTTTCCTATTTTGTTGCACTACAACCTGTAATTTAAATGGATTTTTATTTGGATTTCATGTAATGGGCAAACACAAAATAGTCCAAGTAAAATTTACAAAATATTTATTTCAGAAAATTCGAGTACAGTATATACATATGAGATGAGTAATGTAGGGTATGTAAACAAAGTGGCATAGTTTAAAGTGGCTAGTGATACATGTATTACATAAAGATGCAGTAGATGATATAGAGTACAGTATATACATATACATATGAGATGAGTAATGTAGGGTATGTAAACATTATATTAAGTAGCATTGTTTAAAGTGGCTAGTGATATATTTTCCATCAATTTCCATCAATTCCCATTATTAAAGTGGCTGGAGTTGAGTCAGTGTGTTGGCAGCAGCCACTCAATTTTAGTGGTGGCTGTTTAACAGTCTGACGGCCTTGAGATAGAAGCTGTTTTTCAGTCTCTCGGTCCCTGCTTTGATGCACCTGTACTGACCTCGCCTTCTGGATGATAGCGGGGTGAACAGGCAGTGGCTCGGTGGTTGTTGTTCTTGATGATCTTTATGGCCTTCCTGTGACATCGGGTGGTGTAGGTGTCCTGGAGGGCAGGTAGTTTGCCCCCGGTGATGCGTTGTGCAGACCTCACTACCCTCTGGAGAGCCTTACGGTTGAGGGCGGAGCAGTTGCCGTACCAGGCGGTGATACAGCCCGACAGGATGCTCTCGATTGGGCATCTGTAGAAGTTTGTGAGTGCTTTTGGTGACAAGCCGAATTTCTTCAGCCTCCTGAGGTTGAAGAGGCGCTGCTTCGCCTTCTTCTCGACGCTATCTGTGTGGGTGGACCAATTCAGTTTGTCCGTGATGTGTACGCCGAGGAACTTAAAACTTACTACCCTCTCCACTACTGTCCCATCGATGTGGATAGGGGGGTGCTCCCTCTGCTGTTTCCTGAAGTCCACAATCGTCTCCTTTGTTTTGTTGACGTTGAGTGTGAGGTTATTTTCCTGACACCACACTCCGAGGGCCCTGACCTCTTCCCTGTAGGCCGTCTCGTCATTGTTGGTAATCAAGCCTACCACTGTAGTGTCGTCCGCAAACTTGATGATTGAGCTGGAGGCGTGCGTGGCCACGCAGTCGTGGGTGAACAGGGAGTACAGGAGAGGGCTCAGAACACACCCTTGTGGGGCCCCAGTGTTGAGGATCAGCGGGATGGAGATGTTGTTACCTACCCTCACCACCTGGGGGCGGCCCGTCAGGAAGTCCAGTACCCAGTTGCACAGGGAGGGGTCGAGACCAGGAAGTGGGACATCTGAGGTTTGTAGTTTTTCAAAGCTTGGCCTACCGAATACACATTGAGATATGGATGAGGTTGCACTTCCTACGGCTTCCACTAGATGTCATTCATATTTTGAAACTTGAATAAGGATTCTACTATAAAGGAGGGGCTCATGAGACCTCTTTGAGTCAGTGGTCTGGCAGAGAGCCTTGGTCTCACGACGCGCGCTCCCGACAGAGTTACCTCGCGTTCCAGTGCTTTTTCTGAAGACAAAGGAATTCCCCGGTTGGAACATTATTGATGTTTTATGTTAAAAAGCTAAAATTTTATGTTAAAAAAAAATTCCCTACATCGTTTGACATGTTTCTAAAGGACTGTAACGGAACTTTTTGAGTTTTTGTCTGGATGAAGTGCCTGCGCCTCATGAAGATGGATTACTGGGCTGAAAAGTGGCTATTTGGACAAAAATGATGGAACTTTTAAAAAAAAAAGATTGTTTTTTATATTTTCTGGGTCAAGGTTTGGCTTTTTCAAAAGAGGCTTCATTACTGCCACTTTTAGTGAGTTTGGTTCACATCCTGTGGATAGGGAGCCATTTGTTATGTTCAACATAGGAGGGCCAATCAGAGGTAGCAGCTCTTTCAGTTGTTTAGTTGGATGCAGCTTGAAGGTTTAGAAGCCATGACTATTTTCATGAATGTGTCAAGAGATATAATATTAAAAGCTTTGAGTGTCTCCCTTCATCCTAGGTCCTGGCAGTGTCGTGCAGACTCAGGACAACTGAGCTTTGGATAAATACGAAGATTTAAAGAAGATTTAAAGACAAGTCCATAATTTGCTTTCTAATGATCATGATCTTTTCGTCATAGAAGTTCATGAATTTATCACTGCTGAAGTGAAAGCCACTCTCTCTTGGGGAATGCTACTTTTTAGTTAGCTTTGCGACACTATCAAAAATACATTTTGGATTGTTCTTATTTTCCTCAATTAAGTTGGAAAAATAGGATGATCGAGCAGCAATGAGGGCTCTTCGATACTGCACGGTATTGTATTTCCAAGCTAGTCGGAAGACTTCCAGTTTGGTGTTGCACCATTTCCGTTCCAATTTTCTGGACGCTTGCTTCAGGGCTCAAGTATTTTCTGTATACCAGGGAGCTAGTTTCTTATGACAAATGTTTTTTATTGTTAAGGGTGCCGACTGCATCTACGGTATTACGCAAGGTTACATCTAGTTCCTCATTTAGGTGTTTAACTGATTTTTGTACTCTGACATCCTTGGGTAGGTGGAGGGAGTCTGGAAGAGCATCTTGGAATCTTTTGGTTGTCACAGAATTAATAGCACTGCTTTTGATGATCCTTGACTGGGGTCTGAGCAGATCATTTGTTGCGATTGCAAATGTAATAAAATGGTGGTCCGATAGTCCAGGATTATGATGAAAAACATTATGATCCACAACATTTATTCCACGGGACAAAACTAGGTCCAGAGTATGTCTGTGGCAGTGAGTAAGACCATGTTGGACAAACCCCACGTTGGACAAAACCCACTGAGTAAATGATGGCTCCGAAAGCCTTTTGGAGTGTGTCTGTTGACTTTTCCATGTGAATATTAAAGTTACCAAAAATGTGAATATTATATGCCATGACTACAAGATCCGATAGGAATTCAGGGAACTCAGTGACGAACGCTGTGTACTGCACAGGAGGCCTGTAAACAGTAGCTATAAAAGATTATTGAGTAGGCTGCATAGAGTCCGTCACTCCTCAGCAGGCCAGGCTTAGTCCTGTTTGTGGGTGAGTCCCAGAAAGAGGGCCAATTATCTACAAATTCTATCTTTTGGGAGGGGCAGAAAACAGTTTTAAACCAGCGATTGAGTTGTGAGACTCTGCTGTAGAGCTCCTCACTCCTCCTAACTGGGAGGAGGCCAGAGACAATTTCTCGTTGCTGACATATCTTTCTAGCTGATTTACACGCTGAAGCTATGTTGCGCTTGCTGACCTCTGACGGTTTCATCTTAACATCGTTTGTCACGATCGCTTAAATGGAAGGACCAAGGCACAGCATGATTTGAGTTCCACATCTTTTATTCACCTTGAAACTTACACAAAAAACAATGAACATACACGACCGTGAACTACGTGTTGCAACAGGCACAAACACAAAAAATATCCCACAAAGCAGGTGGGAACAGGGACACCTTAAGTATGATCCCCAATTAGAGACAACAAACATCAGCTGCCTCTATTTGGGAACCATGCTAAGAGCACCAACATTGAAATGAAAAGACACCCCCTAGTCACGCCCTGACCTACAACACCAAAGGTGCGAACGCCCTGACCTACAACACCTCCCCCCCCCAAAGGTGCGGACTCTGGCCGCAAAACCTGAAACCAAATGGGGAGGTTGGGGGGGTGACTAGTGTCGGTGGCGGCTCCGGTGTGGGTCGTGGCCCCCGCCCAGACCACGGATCCGGCCATGGAGCCGGGCAGAACGCCGTGGGCATTGGCTCAGAGGAAGGCTCCAGACATGGAGCTGGGTTGGACGCTGTGCCTGGACTGGGCACCGACGCAGAGGAAGACTCCGGACTTGGAGCGGGACTGGACGCCGTGCCTGGACTGGGCACCGGCACAGCGGAAGGCTCCTGCCTTGGAGCGGGACTGGACACCGTGTCTGGACTGAGCATCGGCGCAGAGGAAGGCTCCTGCCATGGAGCTGGGTTGGACGCCGTGCCTGGACTGGGTACCGGCACAGAGGAAGGCTCCGGCCTTGGAGCGGGACTGGACACCGTGCCTGGACTGGGCACTGGTGCCAAGGAAGGCTCCAGCCATGGAGCAGGACTAGACAACGTGCCTGGACTGGGCATCAGCGCAGAGGAAGGCTCCGGCCTTGGAGCTGGGTTGGACGCTGTGCCTGGACTGGGCACCGGCGCAGAGGAAGGCTCCTGCCCTGGAGCGGGACTGGACACCGTGCTTGGACTGGGCATCGGCGCAGAGGAAGGTTCCTGCCCTGGAGCGGGACTGGACACTGTGCCTGGACTGGGCATCAGCGCAGGTTTCACCGGAATGATGACACGCTCCTCAGGTCGAGTGCGTGGAGCCGGCACAGGACGTACCGGGCTGGGGAGGCGCACTGGAGGCCTGGTGCGTGGAGCCGGCAGAGGTGGCACTGGACTGTTGACACGCACTTCAGGGCGAGTGCGGGGAGCCGGCACAGGATGTACCGGGCTGAGAAGGCGCACCGGAGGCCTGGTGCGTGGAGCCGGCGCAGATGGCACTGGACTGGTGACACGCTCTTCAGCACGCCTGCGCTGTAGCATACTCCTCGCCACCACCTCTCTCCTGTGTCTTTCATTGAATTCCTCCACCGACTCCCACACAGGCTCTGGCACTCCCCGCTGCTCAGCCGACCACTCCTTGTGCAGGGAGTAGTAAACAGCGTTATACAAGATCTCAATTTTCTTGGCAATTTCTCGCATTGAATAGCTTTCATTTCTCAGAACAAGAATAGACTGACGAGTTTCAGAAGAAAGGTCTTTGTTTCTGTCCATTTCGAACCTGTAATCGAACCCACAAATGCTGATGCTCCAGATACTCAACTAGCCTAAAGAAGGACATTTTTATTGCTTCTTTAATCAGGACACAGTTTTCAGCTGTGCTAACATAATTTCAGAAGGGTTTTCTAATGATCAATTCGCCTTTTAAAATTATAAACTGGGATTAGCTAACACAACGTGCCATTGGAACACAGGAGTGATGGTTGCTGATAATGGTCCTCTGTGTGCCTATGTAGATATTCAATTAAAATCAGCCGAATCCAGCTACAATAGTAATTTACATCATAAAAAAATGTCTACACTGTATTTCTGATCAATTTGATGTTATTTTAATGGACAAAAAATGTGCTTTTCTTTTATTTCAAAGAAAATTTCCAAGTGACCCCAAACTTTTGGACAGTAGTGTATATATACACCGCTCAAAAAAATATAGGGAACACTTATACAACACAATGTAACTCCAAGTCAATCACACTTCTGTGAAATCAAACTGTCCACTTAGGAAGCAACACTGATTGACAATACATTTCACATGCTGTTGTGCAAATGGAATAGACAACAGGTGGAAATTATAGGCAATTACAAGACACCTCCAATAAAGGAGTGGTTCTGCAGGTGGTGACTACAGACCACTTCTCAGTTCCTATGCTTCCTGGCTGATGTTTTGGTCACTTTTGAATGCTGGCGGTGCTTTCACTCTAGTGGTAGCATGAGACGGAGTCTACAACCCACACAAGTGGCTCAGGTAGTGCAGCTCATCCAGGATGGCACATCAATGCGAGCTGTGGCAAGAAGGTTTGCTGTGTCTGTCAGCGTAGTGTCCAGAGCATGGAGGCGCTACCAGGAGACAGGCCAGTACATCAGGAGACGTGGAGGAGGCCGTAGGAGGGCAACAACCCAGCAGCAGGACCGCTACCTCCGCCTTTGTGCAAGGAGGAGCAGGAGGAGCACTGCCAGAGCCCTGCAAAATGACCTCCAGCAGGCCACAAATGTGCATGTGTCTGCTCAAACGGTCAGAAACAGACTCCATGAGGGTGGTATGAGGGCCTGACGTCCACAGGTGGGGGTTGTGCTTACAGCCCAACACCGTGCAGGACGTTTGGCATTTGCCAGAGAACACCAAGATTGGCAAATTCACCACTGGCGCCCTGTGCTCTTCACAGATGAAAGCAGGTTCACACTGAGCACATGTGACAGACGTGACAGAGTCTGGAGACGCCGTGGAGAACGTTCTGCTGCCTGCAACATCCTCCAGCATGACCGGTTTGGCGGTGGGTCAGTCATGGTGTGGGGTGGCATTTCTTTGGGGGGCCTCCATGTGCTCGCCAGAGGTAGCCTGACTGCCATTAGGTACCGAGATGAGATCCTCAGACCCCTTGTGAGACCATATGCTGGTGCGGTTGGCCCTGGGTTCCTCCTAATGCAAGAAAATGCTAGACCTCATGTGGCTGGAGTGTGTCAGCAGTTCCTGCAAGAGGAAGGCATTGATGCTATGGACTGGCCTGCCCAGTCTGGGACATCTGGGACATCATGTCTCGCTCCATCCACCAACGCCACGTTGTACCACAGACTGTCCAGGAGTTGGCAGATGCTTTAGTCCAAGTCTGGGAGGAGATCCCTCAGGAGACCATCCGCCACCTCATCAGGAACATGCCCAGGCATTGTAGGGAGGTCATACAGGCACGTGGAGGCCACACACACTACTGAGCCTCATTTTGACTTGTTTTAAGGACATTACATCAAAGTTGGATCAGCCTGTAGTATGGTTTTCCACTTTAATTTTGAGTGTGACTCCAAATCCAGACCTCCATGGGTTGATAAATTTGATTTCCATTGATCATTTTTGTGTGATTTTGTTGTCAGCACATTCAACTACAGTGCCTTGCGAAAGTATTCGGCCCCCTTGAACTTTGCGGCCTTTTGCCACATTTCAGGCTTCAAACATAAAGATATAAAACTGTATTTTTTTGTGAAGAAGCAACAACAAGTGGGACACAATCATGAAGTGGAACGACATTTATTGGATATTTCAAACTTTTTTAACAAATCAAAAACCGAAAAATTGGGCGTGCAAAATTATTCAGCCCCCTTAAGTTAATACTTTGTAGCGCCACCTTTTGCTGTGATTACAGCTGTAAGTCGCTTGGGGTATGTCTCTATCAGTTTTGCACATCGAGAGACTGAAATTTTTTCCCATTTCTCCTTGCAAAACAGCTCGAGCTCAGTGAAGTTGGATGGAGAGCATTTGTGAACAGCAGTTTTCAGTTCTTTCCACAGATTCTCGATTGGATTCAGGTCTGGACTTTGACTTGGCCATTCTAACACCTGGATATGTTTATTTTTGAACCATTCCATTGTAGATTTTGCTTTATGTTTTGGATCATTGTCTTGTTGGAAGACAAATCTCCGTCCCAGTCTCAGGTCTTTTGCAGACTCCATCAGGTTTTCTTCCAGAATGGTCCTGTATTTGGCTCCATCCATCTTCCCATCAATTTTAACCATCTTCCCTGTCCCTGCTGAAGAAAAGCAGGCCCAAACCATGATGCTGCCACCACCATGTTTGACAGTGGGGATGGTGTGTTCAGCTGTGTTGCTTTTACGCCAAACATAACGTTTTGCATTGTTGCCAAAAAGTTCAATTTTGGTTTCATCTGACCAGAGCAACTTCTTCCACATGTTTGGTGTGTCTCCCAGGTGGCTTGTGGCAAACTTTAAACGACACTTTTTATGGATATCTTTAAGAAATGGCTTTCTTCTTGCCACTCTTCCATAAAGGCCAGATTTGTGCAATATACGACTGATTGTTGTCCTATGGACAGAGTCTCCCACCTCAGCTGTAGATCTCTGCAGTTCATCCAGAGTGATCATGGGCCTCTTGGCTGCATCTCTGATCAGTCTTCTCCTTGTATGAGCTGAAAGTTTAGAGGGACGGCCAGGTCTTGGTAGATTTGCAGTGGTCTGATACTCCTTCCATTTCAATATTATCGCTTGCACAGTGCTCCTTGGGATGTTTGAAGCTTGGGAAATCTTTTTGTATCCAAATCCGGCTTTAAACTTCTTCACAACAGTATCTCGGACCTGCCTGGTGTGTTCCTTGTTCTTCATGATGCTCTCTGCGCTTTTAACGGACCTCTGAGACTATCACAGTGCAGGTGCATTTATACGGAGACTTGATTACACACAGGTGGATTGTATTTATCATCATTAGTCATTTAGGTCAACATTGGATCATTCAGAGATCCTCACTGAACTTCTGGAGAGAGTTTGCTGCACTGAAAGTAAAGGGGCTGAATAATTTTGCACGCCCAATTTTTCAGTTTTTGATTTGTTAAAAAAGTTTGAAATATCCAATAAATGTCGTTCCACTTCATGATTGTGTCCCACTTGTTGTTGATTCTTCACAAAAAAATACAGTTTTATATCTTTATGTTTGAAGCCTGAAATGTGGCAAAAGGTCGCAAAGTTCAAGGGGGCCGAATACTTTCGCAAGGCACTGTATGTGAAGAAAAAAAGTATTAAATAAGAGTATTTCATTCATTCAGATCTAGGATGTGTTATTTTAGTTTTCCCTTTATTTTTTTGAGCAGTGTATATTTTTTTTAACAAAAATCTGACAATTTGAGTTATTATACAAAAAAAATTCTATATTTTTTGTTATTTATTGTTTTTGCCTTAACATTTTGCCTGGGGTACGCTGTGCAAATGTAGGCATGTTTACATAATTCTGCGCTCACATCTTATGCTCACATCCATTGAACTGTACAAAGCTAGCTAGCTAGCAAAAATAACCTGAGGGACAAATGGACTCTATTGCACCTCCAACAATTTTCCAAGTCGACTGACAGAATTGATACTTGCTCTATCACTGATGGGAGTGCAGATGCTGTTGCCATGGACTCGCCAAGCACTGAAAGACCTGCACAGGAGATATTTCAAAGGTATGTAGCCTTTCATTCTCTGTTAACCGCAAATAACATGGTTTGCTCTCAGAACAGCCTCAATCTGTCAGGGCGTGGACTCTACAAGTTTTTAAAAGCGTTCCACAGGGATGCTGGCTCATATTGACTTCAATGCTTCCCACAGCTGGGTCAAGATTGCTGGATGTCCTTTGGGTGGTGGAACATTCTTGATACTTAAAAAATATCTATATATATTTAACACTTTTTTTTACCAGGTAAGTTGACTGAGAACACATTCTCAATTACAGCATCAACCTGGGGAATAGTTACAGGGGAGATGATTGAGCCAGTTGGAAGCTGGGGATGATCAGGTGGCCATGATGGTATGAAGGCCAGATTGGGAATTTAGCCAGGACACCGGCCTTAACACCCCATACAATAAGTCAAGACAACCATTTAATGCCCCATCTGAAAGAGGACACCCTACACAGGGAAATGTCCCATATCACTGCCCTAGTTGCCTCCTATTGGTCCTCTAACACCTCTTCCAGCATCGTCTTGTCTCCCATCAAGGGGCCAACCAGGACCAACTCTGCTTAGCTTCAGAGGCAAGCCAGTAGTGGAGGGTGGTTTGCTGCTGAGTGTGAAAACCCCAGCAGAGTTGCAGTTCTTGACAAAAAAACGGCACACCTAGCTCCTAATACCATAACCCTTACTACCATACTCCATTAAAAGGCTCTTACATTTTCTGTCTTGCCCATGCACCCTCTAAATGGCACACTTACACAATCCATCTCTCAATTGTCTCAAGGCTTAAAAATCCTCCTTTAACCTGTATCCTCCCCTTCATCTACACTGATTCTAGTGGATTTAACAATTGACATCCATAAGGGATCATAGATTTCACCTGGATTCACCTGGTCAGTCTATGTCATGGAAATGTTTTGTATACTTAGTGTATATCAATCTTTCTAACAATGAATATCAATGTCCTGTGTATTTGCATGTCATTGTGGACGCTACATCAGTCAACATGTCTGAGCTGAGCAGTGTGTAATTTTGTCAGATGATATTAAATTTGCAAACATTAAAGGTTTTTCTATCTTGGCTACAATGGTATTTTCATTTGGTAAAAAGATTTGGTAAAAAGAAGAAGTCAATTTCGGTTATTAATAGCCTATTTCACTCTGGTTGTTGGCGCTATCTGTTGTATGGTGAACATGGGCTTCATCAAGCTTTATTTGTCAGTAAATCTGGCTTTGAGAATAGCCAGTGCTTACCCAGCCACCAACCTCACTTCATGTCACTGGCGCAATGGCGCTGTCCCAATGAAAACGGTGCTGAAATGATAATGTAGTTGAGAACACACAGCAATTGCTTTGCATGTATTATAACGGTTGGATGACTTTGTGAGTTTCACGTAACCACGGCTCTATGAACTAAGCGGTGCATTCAGCTGACTAAATTATTTTTACACCATCGCAGCAGCGCAAAAGATTCAGGGCTGACCACAAATCATTCGAGGCTAAAGCCCCAAAATCCCAATCCTGGTGAGGTCTTTGCCTGTGGGAAAGGATTAGGGTTTCAGCCTTTCTATTCCTCTATACAGAATTCTCCCTTCAAAAGCATTCCATGCATAACAAAACAGAATGTACTGTGTCCCTCTTCTCTCTCGCTCCTTTCTCTCAATTCTCCCTCTCAGTCTCTTACCCCCCACCCCCCTTACATACACACACGCGCATGCATACGCAACCTGATGTCTCTTCAACAGATTTCCCCCACTAGGTAGGAATCAAAGTGATTAGGACCTGGATAGCAGCTTCATATCCAAGCAGATGTATTTACTTTACTTTGGTCACAAAGACCAGAAAAGTATTTACTTATGTTGAGGCAAAACCAACAATATTGCCTCCATATGGAACACTCTAACATACCAGGAAGTGAAAAGAGACAGTAGTCTTTATGGTTATTTATTTTTTATTGTGCTGCAGCAAAAACACATGATTGATAACATCATGTCTCTGGTCGTTTCGAGCTGATGACATGAGGTACATTTTTTTTTTATTATCAAAACGGTGTTAAATCGCTATCAGAAAACAACCTATGGCTTAATAGGTAAACATGCCATTTACAAAAATCTGTTTTCAATTTGTACAAAAGCTTTATAAATATATATATATATATATAAGGGCCATCAACGGCCTAATGGGGGATAGTCTCTTTTAATGAAACAGCTTAAAAAGGAGTTATAAAGGTGTTTTAAACTAGTTATAACAACTTTCTAACATCAGGTTGGTTGTTATGTCACCAGGTTCAATCAATGCTTTCTACTAGCTCCCTGAAGGACCCATTTGGATAATAGTATTCAAATTTTCAAAATGGACAGACAAATAAAAAAAAAGATACAGTCAGAATTAAAGTAAAACTCAGACAAAATAATCAGATATTTTTGTCTGTAGCATGAGGTATAGTGAAGGAAACAGGAGCTCTATTTTTTTACGTTTTCTTTTTTTCTTTTTTGGAATAGAGCAGAAATCATAAAACATAGTAAGAAAAATCTGATCACATTCCAATACACTACAAATGACAATGTCAATAATATCATCATTTTCTATGAGAAATTCTATTACATGGCAGTATATTGACATTTAACTAATACAAATATCCACAAAATAGCAGCAAACACTTTGAGAAAAAGAAGGATTGTTTTTCTTTTCATTTTCATTTCATTTAAAGTCATGCAACTTTGCTGGGAATATTCCTCCATAGCAGCTTGTTGTTAGGAGTGTTAACCATTTTTTTTCTGTCACTGTACAATCAAACCGTTTGCCCACATACCTTATGCCCCCCATCACTCACCTCGCAACCCCATAGCAACTTCAGTTATTTCTTCCAGCTTCAACAATACGCAAAAGACATCTTTGAATATGTGCAAAATGATTTCAAAGCCTTTTCAATTTTCATTTGATGACAAGGGAAGATTTGAGACATTCCTCTTTTGAATTCTAGTTTTTCCTTAATAACATTCAGTACACTAAGCCAATGCAATGATTTCAAAGCAATACTTTTGAGTGTACTTTTACTTCATATGCCTTTCAAAGTAGGGCCAAAATGTTGTATTTTGATTGGATGAAATTACACATATTTGTAAAAAATGTATTTGCAACTCTGAATTGAATGTTTTGAAATATTTACATATATGAAATAGCTTCTGTCATCATGATCCACACTGGCATTGAACAGAGAATACTCTGCAATAAATAGTTCTTAGTGTAACTACAAATTACAAGCCTCAGATGCAATTCAAGCTGTTAGAAAAGTCTGTTATCAACTGCCATGAGGAGAATATTTAGATAGGTGCCTTCTTGCGTGGATGGGACTACCATTTTTCACTGTCTTTACTACTAAGATGTCGGAAAGATGGGTCCAGGAATTTTAGCTAGACAAATAGATTAGATTTGCCCAAAACATTCTAATATGTCCTGCCATTCCCACATAACACCATGTTTAGAAACACTCTTCATCCCAGAAGCTGACGTTGTTCCCAAACCATTCCATTATGTTAGGTCATGTCCCATATGGTTCTTCTCAAAATAGGCAGTAAGGAGTTATTGACCCAAAGTGCTTTTTTTTGATGGAATGGTTTTTAGATAGTAAGACAGAATTACAATTCGATAAAGACTGTGGACTACGTTAGCTTACATAGAGAGAACATACAGGACAGCTAGCTAATTATTCTGCCGCAGAATGCAATGTTGCAAGCATTCAGTATAATATGATCTAGACGTCCTGCAGATATTTTGAAGTAGCTGTACTTCACTGGTTAGCTTGCTGTCTCCGGAAAGCAGTGTGTTAGCAGTTAGGACAGAGGCCTAGGTAATCCACAGACCTCTGATGACAATTGAATAAAGGCTCTATTCAATGAGTATCGCTGAAGCGTTACAGATTGCGCGATCGAAGATGTAAAGGTAATTTCTGATTAAGTCGACATATACAGCGTTCACCGTAAATGCAGTTTCTGCTAACGCGGGAACATTGCCTTTCAATTTCAAACCTGTCGTAACGATGAACTTCCGCGATATGGATTGAATAGAGGCCTTAAGTACGCTAAACAAATTAACATTGTACGGTTACATTCTCCATAAAAAAAAGAAGAGGAGATTAGAAGACTGATTTTCAAAACAATATCTCAAAGTTGGTTAAATGTTGAGGCAAGCATGGCCACACCAAACTAACCAGGGACAACAAAAACGCCCCTCCATTAGAAACGGGTTTACCATACCATAAAACGCCTATGTCATCAAACAACTCAGGACTAGCTTTTTTTACGTGAGAAATTGCAGGTGTATCGTGCTCAATCTGTCCAAACAACAACAACAATACCTAGTTCATTATTCTCTAGTTGTCTATTCTGTTGTACATACAGCACTACATTTCTTTTTTTTCTTATTCAAGTTTGTTTCATCTAAAATACATAATGGGAACCATGCCCAATTGATGCTGCCTCAAACCAGTGAGGGGACAGAGAGCAAGTGTACGCATGAAGCCCGGGCTGATCCCTTACAACACCTGTTAGGAGCCAGACAGGATGTTCAGGCCAGACCCTATGCTACGAGCACAGGTGTGTGAGAGCGCAGTCAGTGGGAGCGGTGCTGCTGAGACAGTGTCAATCAGCGCGTTCTCCTCTATCCCCAAAGCCCTATCCTCCATACATGGCTTCTGCTTAGTGAGCACCAGAAAAGGCTGTCCAACTCAGATGTTCACATCTCTAACGTCCGTTGGCGTGCACGACAGGTCGACCTCCTCATCCATGCTCTTGGTGTCAATGGAAACAGTGTGTTGTTGGGCCTGACGGAGACTGGTCTCCAATAAGGACTCGATCTGTTCTTGACATGCCCGTAGACAATCCTGCAGAGGGGGGAGAGAGAGGCATTGTTAGAGATGACATAAGGACTCGTGTTGGTTCGTCTCTCAGCAACAAGCACCACTTACAGTCATGGACATTTGTCTAACAGGTGACTTTTTTGCCTGCCTAATAAAATAAATCTTCAAACAATCGGAACAATCTAAAAACATATGCAGTATTAGAATGGTATGACCATGGTACCAACGGTATACTGTGTAGGCTTTAAGGAGTGGTGACAACACACAGAGCCAAAGAGGCAGAGTTGCACTCTAATGGGAAGGGCTGTGACTGTGTGAGGATTAGGAGGAAGAGAATACATCCAGAAAGACTGGAAACCCAATCTGCTAGCACCAATTCCTGGACACAAAACAATAGGAGCAAAAGCAATTCATTGGGCGAAGGATAAGAGGGGCAGACCCTCGGTCAGGTGGTGGAAGGAGAGCCCCAGGGACCTCATTCTATTGATTACGGTTCTTATTACCTGGATCAAAGAGACCTGTAGAAACTAGAGCCAGACCAGTGAGTGAGGAAGGTTTCAGAAGTGATTCTATTACTATACAACACTTAGATATTACCCTTTGATTAAAATAATAACAATACACTGAACAAAAATATAAACGCAAGATGTAAAGTGTTGGTCCCATCTTTCTTGAGCTGAAATCAAAGACCCCCGAAATTTTCCCGTACGCACAAAAAGCTTATTTCTCTCAAATGTTGTACACAAATTTGTTTACGTCCCTGTTAGTGAGTATTTTTCCTTTGCCAAGAAAATCCATCCACCTGACAGGTGTGGCATATCAAGAAGCTGATTAAACAGCATGATCATTACACAGGTGCACCTTGTGCTGGGGACAATAAAAGGTCACTCTAAACTGTGAAACTTGGTCCCAAAACACAATGCCACAGATGTCTAAAGTTTTGAGGGAGTGTGCAATTGGCATGCTGACTGCAGGAATGTCCACCAGAGCTGTTGCCAGAGAATTTAATGTTTATTTTTCTACCATAAGCCGCCTCCAATGTTGTTTTAGAGAATTTGGCAGTACGTCCACCCGGCCTCACAACCGCAGACCACGTGTATGGTGTTGTGTGGGTGAGCGGCTTACTGATGTCAACGTTGTGAACAAAGTGCCCCATGGTGGTGTGTGGGGTTATGGTATGGGCAGGCATGAGCTATGGACAATGAACACAATTGCATTTTATCGATGGCAATTTGAATGCACAGAAGTACTTTGACAAGATCCTGAGGCCCATTTTGTTAAGGTATCTGTAACTAACAGATGCATATCTGTATTCCCAGTAATGTGAAATCCATAGATTAGGGTCAAATGAATTTATTTAAATTGACTGATTTCCTCATTTGAACTCAGTAAAACCTTTGAAATTGCTGCATTTGCATTTATATTTTAGTTCAGTATAATAATAATAATAATAATAATAATAATAATAATAATTTGTGACATTCCTTTGAAATAATGAGAGATTACAGTGCCTTGCAAAAGAACTCATCCACCTTTGCTATGAAGCCCCTAAATAATATCTGGTGCAACCAATTACCTTCAGAAGTCACATTATTAGTTATATTGCACACAGGTGGACTTTATTTAAGTGTCACTTGATCTGTCACATGATCTCAGTATATATACACCTATTCTGAAAGGTCCGAGAGTCTGCAACAACACTAAGCAAGGGGTACCACCAAGAAAGCAGCACCATGAATGAGCTCTCCAAACAGGTCAGGGAAAAAAATTGTGGAGAAGTACAGATCAGGGTAGGGTTATAAAAAAATATCAGAAACTTTGAACATCCCATGGAGCACCATTAAATCCATTATTAATAAATGTAAAGAATATGGCACCACAACAAACCTGCCAAGAGAGGGCTGCCCACCAAAACTCACAGACCGAGCAAGGAGGGCATTAATCAGAGAGGCAACAAAGAGACAAAAGATAACCCTGAACGAGCTGCAAGCTCCACAGCAGAGATGGGAGTATCTGTCCATAGGACCATTTTAAGCCATACACTCCACAGAGCTGGGCTTTACGGAAGAGTGGCCAGAAAAAAAGCCATTGCTGAAAGAAAAAAATAACAAAACACGTTCGGTGTTCGCCAAAAGGCATGTGGAAGACTCCCCAAACATATGGAAGAAGGTACTCTGGTCAGATGAGACTAAAATTGAGCTTTTTAGCCATCAAGATAAACGCTATGTCTGACGCAAACCCAACACCTCTCATCACCCCGAGAACACCATCCCCACGGTGGGGAACACGGTGGTGGCAGCATCATGCTGTGGGGATGTTTTTCATTGTCAGGGACAGGGAAACTGGTCAGAATTGAAGGAATGATGGATTGCGCTAAATACAGCGAAATTCTTGAGGTAAACCTGTTTCAGTCTTCCAGAGATTTGAGACTGGGACGGATATTCACCTTCCAGCAGGACAATTACCCTAAGCATACTACTAAAGCAAGACTTGAGTGGTTTAAGGGGAAACATTTAAATGGTTTGGAATGGCCTAGTCAAAGCCCAGACCTCAATCCAATTGAGAATCTGTGGTATGACTTAAAGATTGCTGTACACCAGCAGAACCCATCCAACATAAAGGAGCTGGAGCAGTTTTACCTTGAAGAATGGCCAAAAATCCCAGTGGCTAGATGTGCCAAGCTTATAGAGACATACCCCAAGAGACTTGCAGCTGTAATTGCTGCAAAAGGTGGCTCCACAAAGTATTGACTTTAGGGGGGTGAATAGTCATGCACGCTCAAGTGTTCCGTTTTTTTTGTCTTATTTGTTGTTTGTTTCACAATAAAAAATATTTTGCATCTTCAAAGTGGTAGGCATGTTGTGTAAATCAAATGACACAATTCCAGGTTGTAAGGCAACAAAATAGAAAAAACACCAAGGGGTGTGAATACTTTCGCAAGCCACTGTATGTACTAAAATATGACATTAGGACTGAGTTGTGTCCTGTGTTTGTGATGCAAATATACACAACTGACTTTGTAGTTGCAAGGAAAGTGCATTTATTCATGGTGCCTCTTTCTTTTTTCTTCCTCCTTTCCTTTTGGACTCCACAAGAGCCTGGCCTCCTGCATCAATGACAAAGGGGACAACGAGCGAGAACTTTTGCACGTTGTCGTCGACTGCAATGGAGTGAGGGACTGTTCGCTCGCCTCTCATTTCCTGACCTCATTCAGAGACAGGGTTTATGGCCTGGCTACCTGCTGCTCTACATCCCCTGTCTCTCAGATCTCTCTCTCTCTCTTTCCTCTAGTGCTGAGTGATTAGTACTTTTTGAGGTCGGTTCGGGTTTGTTTTGATTATAATTTTTTTTTTTTAAACGACTCCGGTTTTGCTTATTTATGTTTTTTAAACATTAAATGCAACATGCATTATGGGAGTTGAATGCTGTAACAACACAGAATATTTTTTTTATAAAAAAATTCCATGATGTTAGTGATTGCCCATTACATCACTTATTAACCATCATTTATTCACATTACTTGAACAAAATATTTCAGTTGTTGTGTATATTACACTTGTTTTATTTGATGACTTTACTACTTCATTCCAAGTCATCATCTCATCTCTATAGAGCTGCTGCCCCACGCTGTCTAACAAAATCACTATAATAGTCGTTCTTCAAAGTAAATAAGGCACACTTTTATGACTGCTGAATACCATCTAACAATCACTGAGATCATGTACTTTCAGGTAGAGAGAGATACCATGCGAAGTAACTGCTCTCTATCCTTCTCAATAACGCATTCTTCGGTCTCTTTTACAAAGCAGGTATAGCAGACATGAGTCAGTCATGGTCACATGATGAGGTAACCCTGCCTACGAACTTCAAAACCAGTGTCTGCCCTCGGCCCAAGAGGGAATTTCCTCTTGCTCTAATGATCTAAGATGTTGGTTGCTCCCGTGGGAGACCCGGGCAACTGATACCTCGGGTTAATGCTCAGGACTACTCCTCTCTTGTTCTACTGTCACCCCCTCTCCCCCACGAGTTACCACACAGTGGAAGCAATCCGATCAATAAAAGGAAATCTGTGGAAGATAAAAGACGGCCATTCATTCCATTTGCAAAGCTAGGCAGAATGGTTGCACGTTTACTATATTAGGCTCTCTTGTCACATTTCTAAGCTATATGTTCACTTTCAACATTTTTGCATGAGACTTGGTTGTCCTTGCATACCGGGTCACTTCTGATGACTTGAGACAGGAAGTCAGTGAGTTGCTGGGATGACAGTGCATCGTCCATGCTCTTCAGATTCAGCCCCTGGACAGCAGCCGCCACACTGCCCGCTGCGATCATTGACGGAGGGTTGGCAATGAATTTGACATCTGGTGGAGAGAAAAGGAAAAGAGAGAGAGAGAGAGAGAGAGAGAGAGAGAGAGAGAGAGAGAGAGAGAGAGAGCGGGTCAGAGGCAACAGGTCAAATTCCCGAAGCAAGGCATTTGATCCGCAAATAATTCACACAACAACCTTGCTAATGGGGCAGCTCACTGGCTTCAGAGCGGCAGCTCAGGCCATTGACACGGGTGCGACAACAAAAGAGAGATGACACCCTGGCAGTGAGGGGCGAGGCGGAGGTGTGGGGGAGGGAGAGAGGGCTGAGAGGAAGGAGGTGGGACGAGGCAGCGTAATGTGGCACAACCAGATAATGGCAAGGCAGAGAGGAGAGAGACACTGTGCATCCAACAGAATCAGAACAGAGCCACCATGCTGACATGTGGCAATGTGCCCTGACTGCAACTGAGGAGCTATGCTGTAGGTCCCAGTCACACTGCCCCCTCCCCCATTACACTCCTATAGCCGTCACCCCCTCCTACTCTCTCTATCCTCGTCTCTGTAGCCTCAAATTTGCATACATACAACACTCTGTTAAGAGCAAGGAGGAGCAGATACAACAAATGACAATCAAATAAGAGGTAAGACATATTGCTGGAATCTGATGTTGGTGATAAATGATCTATTCACCCCAAGAACTGCTTGACAATCACACAGAGAGAAAGAGACAAGCTCATGAAATGCAGATGTATTCTCCCCAGACCCTCTTCTCCCCCTCCACCTCAAGCCCAAACCCCCTTTCCCCTTCTCGACAGCCTCAGTATGCAATAAATCACTCTTCAACTCGCTTGGCTTGGACCCCTCTCTGGAAAGATCATGTCTCACTTCCTCTTTTCAAGTGCTTAGAGAGACAATAAATCTACTCCAGGCAGGGGCGCTCACACACGCACCACATGTGCGCACACACACACACACACACACACACACACACACACACACACACACACACACACACAGAGGGGCTCCTCAGACGATGCACATTGTGTGAAACAACAGGTCTAATCACCAGGCTCAGACCATTAATTTTACCATATTAATTAGGGGGCCTCTCAGTCTAGGAGACGAGCCCCCTTTACACCCCCCCCCCCCCCCAGCCCAATGGGTGTGGGGCTGGGGCATCATTGTGAGTGAGCTCCCATTGCAAGGGCCTGCACCACAGAGAGTTTAGAGAGGAGGGTTGAGGAAGAGCGCTGCGAGATTAATTGAACTCGCATAAAGGCAAGCCAGAGAGCCATTATCCAGGCCCATATCCCCACTAGATCTGCCCAATCCTAGCCTCCCTATAAAAGAGAAAGGAAATAAATGCTTGCAACCCTCAAGATGAATGCAAGGAATGCCAGCCAGCAGCTGCTCTTAAGGACAAATATCAGGCAAGAGACTCCACAGTCTCAGAAGAAAAGGAAGATATAAAAAGCGGATACATTTCTTCTATTGCCAGCAAGATGAAGGAAGTAAATGAATGTCACAGAGGTGCATCAAAGAATATTAAAACACACTCCTGATACCAACAATGTTGCAGCAGGTCCGAACTCGTGAAGTGCCTTCCTTTACGCAACGCAAATAGCACATACAGGATCTTCAACATGCTTTCACACACTCCCCCTGTCATTCCCTCCCTCCCTTATTCTGTTTGTCTAGATTATTTCATACAATTGGAGTAAACTGTTGTAAGTGATCCTTTACGGAAAAGCGTTTCTTAATTCCCTTCACTTCCACTACCTAAAGAGAGGCCAGGACCTTTTTTTATTTTAAAAAAATCTCCATGCCACCATGGGTGCACAACAGAACAGGGCAGGGCCTAGGCCAATAGGCCCATTCAATCGATTACATTAAGCACTAACTTCAAACAGCGCGTTGAGTTAAGTCCTCCCCCTGACCTACCACAAGGCAGAGGGGCTTACTCTAACACAAATCAAATGCTGTTGAGGGAAAGCAACGCAAGGTTGGAAACCTACAGAGCAGGACTTCTCTTCAATATAAACCTGAAGTAAAAACCGCCTGCTGTTGGGGTCCAGGCCTTCTATTGTGCAGGCTTATGCTAAAGCTTAGTCCAAAGGGTCGACATTGGACAGGGTAACAGCAGCTACGTCGAAGTATATTGCTGCAGTAAGACAGCTTCGCGGGGCCTGCTCACGAACGAACGCAACGTGTCTGGAATGTGTCCAGCGTCTGCTGTATTTACCAGAACCGTCTTACGCCAAACCAAACCTCTTCCCTTTACCAAAACGCCAAGTCAAGTGGTTCGAATCAAGTTTAGCAAAAGATAACGGCACAACTGTTACACGAGTATGGGAGTTGTCATGCCATTGACAAACGTCAACTCAACCGCTTGCCTTTTGGAACCCCCCCCCCCCCCCCCCCCGTCTTCACAGTAGTACTCCACATCAGTACATCTAAAACCCACGGGGACATGTAGGATTACAACCTCCTCCTAAGTTAACAGCACTAAACAGCAGAGCAGTCAGCAGTGTAACAACAGGCAGGTGGTGGTGGGACTCCAATGCATACCTGTAGCACAGAGAGCCACAAAGGTCTGGGCATGCTTGCACAGGATTTGCTTGGTGTCCTGATGGATGGGTAGCTTGGAGAGGAAGTGGTCTATGAAATCGTGCGGAGTAACTGAGGCTAGATCCCATTTCAGCTTGTTCAATACCAGTAGTTCCATTTGCTGTAGAGGAGATAGGAAGAGAGAGAGAGAATATATGTAGTAGGACACCTGCAAGGGTTCAAGAAACCAACACACCACTAGAGGGAGGACATGCTCCACACAGGCCTATGCTCTGCCATGGTGCCAGTGCCATGACAATGACAATCATTGATGATACGGGAAGTAGGTTTAAGACATTTTTTGTTACAGAATTTCAGTTATTTTCTCGTTTAAAATGATGTATCTCCCAAAGTTAACTTTGGCTAAACTGAAAATAATCCACTTATAATAAATTATAGTCATAGTTCAAATATGTCAAAAACAGCATACTACATTTGTACAATACGTCCTAAACATAATCTACATGTGTTGGTTATAGCTAATGAGAACATGATGCGGAAGTCAAATTACCAGCAACTCGCCCGTCCGGATGGAATTGTCTGTGTATATGCACAACTTCACAGCTGTTAGAGGAATGGTCTCCTTCATTTTAGACGCCAGAAACATGCATGTAGCGCCCAATAACTGTAGTCGAGTCTTCTTTGTGGGTTCAACAGACAAATATCTGTCTAAAAAATTCATAGCTAGGGGAAAAACCTCCTCTTCGCATTTCTGTTCCTCACAGACCTGGAATCAAAAGCAAAACGAGTTAGGCTAAGGTTTAACACATCCAGTCTCTGCAAGGCAAGCGCATGGCTTGCAGAGCCATATTGTCATTCGCCATATTTTCAAAAAATATTTTAAAATATTTCTAAATTGTTTTAGAATGTAACATGGGCGTGTAAACGTTATTATGCTTTTGTTTTATCGGACAGAAGTGTCATATTCCGAATATCTCAAATAATAATGTTCAAAATGAACTATATTTGTAAGCCACTAGAAACTGGACAAGCAGCATGCGCACACATCTCATAACAGCATGCAACTTTTTTTAAAATAATTTGAAATATAATCTTCCACATCATGAAAACATTTTTACCCGGTTAATGTTAATCAATGTGCCGTCTTACATAATATGTCACCTTTATTACAGTCTCTCGAAAGGGATCGAAGCTATTAACCAATTTTAGAGGCGACCCTTTCAAGCTCCCAAATCGACTTGTTCAGTTGCTTCAACTCTTAAGAACAATTATGTAGGCAACGTTTGCTTTATCAAGTGGCAACTTAACAATAGAAACAACGTTTCAAATGCATCCGATGTCGGTGACGATATGGAAAACAGCTGTGACATGGTTATTACACTTTTTAAACCACAAAGTAGTGCTATAAACCACAAGCAAACAAAGAGGGCGAATACTGGCACTACGTGACGGCATACAGTACGTGTACATTGACATTAGTTAAGAAGATAATAATACTAAAGTGTAACATTTTGTTCACTTGAATATAATCCAAGAGGAAATTTTGGCGTCCTTTGCAGCATGCGTCAGGTAAAAATAAGGCTCAATGAGTCACACAGACAACCTCTAATTAAGTCCAAAGTTTAAGCTATCGCTGGGTGAATAATGTAATAAACACATGACATGAACAACACAGGACAAGCAATCGTTATAGTTGCATGGTAGTCATGTATTTTGCCAATATTCCAAAGGGCATAGGCCAGTGAGATGATTCAGATAATTGAATGATATGGATCTGTTAGAAACGGTTTCTTGCACAAACCTCCAGCATCCACGTAGCAACAATTCTCCTCATGCAGGGTACAATCTCTTTCTGTACACATTTGAAGTAGTTCGTTGCGGGGAGATAATTGTCTTCCGCTTTTAGCATGGTCTGCAGAACTCTGTCGTTGAGCAGGTTCGAGTCTTGGTAAGCTCTCCGGATGGTCTCCACTTCACAGCACAGCAACAGGTGTTCCATTCCGGCAGTCGCTCGAGCAATGAGAGAGACTGAAAGAGAGTCTGAACTATTGCTTCCCCCAAAAAGTTCCGTGGACGTTGCTTTGCCTCTGTCTGCTGCGACTGCTGTGTCGAAGCTCTCAGGAGGCCACCAAACTTTGATCAGCTTCCCTCAATAAACTCCCCTCCCCTCCGCGCACTGGGGAAATGACGTGACTGTTGTTATGTAGGTTGGTTATGGAGCAGATCAAAGGCGAGAGGGAGAGAGAGAGAGGGAGAGAGAGAGAGGCCCAAAAAGAGAGGTCCGCCTCAAAGAAGGGGGCACGTTTTAGAACGCTATTCCACATAAGTTTATAGTCCCTTCCCATCGCCGCCAGCGTATGGCCTATTGGAAGTGGGAGGTCTCAGGTCCGTTTCTGGAGGCAGTAGACTAGGCGAGGGTCTGATTGTAGCTACTGCGAGGTACCAGTGGGGGAAGCAGAGATGCTCGGTGGCTGGATTGGAGAACTCATGTAACCTTTATTGTTCGTGTGGCCTCTTTTTTTTTTTTTTACCCCTGCACAACAAGTACTTTGCCTAATATTAACTAGGCCTACAAGTACAAGCATAGTAGCCCCCCCCCCCCCCACATCCAAAAAATAAGAAGTAGAGGAAGGAGGAACCTAGGCTAATAATAGCGTTATTAGTTGTACAATTGGGTTATTCTATTTTTATTTTTTATGTGCATGTATTGTTTTGTATCGTCAGGTATTACTGAACAGTTGGGTGCACCCACGGTAACATCAGCTAAATATGTGAATGCGACCAATACCGTTTGTTTTGAGTAGGATGATGAGGACGATGATGAATATGATGATTATTATTATTATTCTATCTCTGCACACGTGTTCATTGTCATGATAGCAAGGCAAATATTTGTTTTCAATTGTGAATCTGAATCTGAAAAAAAATAAGAAATTTAACAAATATTATTTGGTATATATAAGCCAGCCGTAAAACTCCAATGAAAAGCGCCAACATAACATCTTGTAACTAGACTATTTAGCTAAATGGCAATAATCAGGACTAGACAAACTATTAAACTAAATGAAAACCATAGGCAATGAAAACTAAAGTAAAAAATAGTGTGGAAATCAAAATTGAAAACTTCACACAGCAAAATAGTGTTTTACCTTTTACACTGAGAATTGCAGTGAAAACAGTCCACATCATGTTTACATTTTGGTCATTCAACAGCAGGTAGTGAGGACATTCATTTTCATACATGTTCCTCATGTGAATCGAAGCCACGACCCTGGTTGTTGTAAGCTTCATGCTCTACCAACTAAGTCACACAAGACACCTGTTGATACTATTGTGAAGACATAACTACCTTTTGATTATTCACATTAATACACTGAACAAAAATGTAAATGAAACATGCAGCAATTAAAACTATTTGACTGAGTTACAGTTCATGTAAGTGAATCAGTCATTAGGCCCTCATCTATGGATTTCACATGACTGGCAATACAAACATACATCTGTTGGTCATAGATACCTTTAAAAAAAAGGGTCTTGGATCAGAAAACCAGTCAGTAACTGGTGTGACGACCATTTATCTCATGCGAGACACATCTCCTTCACATAGAGTTGATCGGGCTGTTAATTGTGGCCTGTGGAATGTTGTCCCACTCCTCTTCAATGGCTACGCGAAGTTGTTGGACAGTGGCGGGAACTAAAACATGCTGTCGTACATGTTGATGGGGCCGGATGAATGGCACGACAATGGGCCTCAGGATCTCGTCACGGTAGCTCTATGCATTCAAATTGCCTTTGATAAAATGCAATTGTGTCTGTTGTCCGTAGCTTATGCCCACCGCCACAATGGGGCACTCGGTTCACAACGTTGACATCAGCCCACACCAATGCCATACACGCTGTCTACCATCTGCCCGGGTACAGTTTAAACCGGGATTCATCCATGAAGAACACACCTCTCCAGCGTGCTAGTGGCGATCGAAGGTGAGCTTTTGCCCACTGAAGTCGGTTAAGATCAGTCAGGTCAAGATCCTGGTGAGGACAACAAGCTTGCAGATGAGCTTCCATGAGATGGTTTCTGACAGTTTGTGAAGAGATTATTTGGTTGTGCAATCCCCAAGTTTCATCAGCTGACCAACTGGCTGGTCTCAGACTATCCCACATGTGAAGAAACTGGATGTGGAGGTCCTGGGCTGGCGTGGTTACACATGGTCTGCGGTTGTGAGGCCGGTTGGAAGTACTGTCAAATTCTCTAGAACGATGTTGGAAGTGGCTTATGGTAGAGAAAATCATCTGGCAACATTCAATTCTCTGGCAACAGCTCTGGTGGACATTCCTGCAGTCAGCATGCCAATTGCATGCTCCCTCAAAACATGACACATATGTGGCATTGTGTTGTGTGACAAAACTGCACATTTTAGAGTGGCCTTTTATTGCCTCCAACACAAGGTGCACCTGTGTAATGGTAATGCTTTTATTCAGCTTCTTGATATGCCACACCTGTCAGGTGGATGGATTATTTTGACAAAGGAGAAATGCTCACTAACAGGGATGTCAATCATTTTGTCCACAACATTTGAGAGAAATACGCTTTTTGTGCGAATGGAAAATCTCTGGGATCTTTTATTTCAGCTCATGAAACATGGGACCAGTGTTGTGTTTATAGAGGCTGAATGGGCAAAACAAAAGATGTAAATGTCTTTGAACGGGGTTTGGTAGTGAGTGCCAGGCACACCAGTTTGAGTGTGTGAAGAACTGCAATGCTGCTGTTTTTGTTTTCACGCACAACAGTTTCCTGTGTGTATCAAGAATGGATCCAACACCCAAAGGACATCCAGCCAACTTGACACATCTGTGGGAAGCACTGGAGTTAATATGGGCCAGCATCCCTGTGGAACATTTTTGGGACCTTGTAGAGTCCATTCCCAGATGAATTGAGGCTGTTTTGAAGGCAAAAGGAGGTGCAAATAAATATTAGGAAGGTGTTCCTAATGTTTTGTGCACTCAGTGTACGTTCAGAAAGGCTAAATATTCCCTTACTGTACACTGTTTTAACCCGTTTTAACACAGTTACAGCCGTCAGTATTTTTCAGTGACAATACTTTTGCGGCGTCCATCTTCCCATTACACACAGGTGTTCGGAGAGGCAGATTGCTAATTAGCACAGGGGTGGCAGGTAGCCTAGTGGTTGGACTGTTGGGCCAGTAACCAAAAGGTTGCTCGATCGAATCCCTGAGCTGACATGGTACAAATCTGTCGTTCTGCCCCTGAACAAGGCAGTAAACCCACTGATCCCCTGAAGGCTGCCATTATAAATAAGAATTTGTTCTTAACTGAATTGCCTTGTTTAATAACAAAATAATAATTGTTCACTCTGTCTTCGGCCTGTTCTGCGTAAACAAGCGTTGTAACATGGACATATGCCCGTGTGGCAACCCTAACCCTGTAAAGTTGTGTCGTAATTTAACCTTTTGTTTTTTGAAAATGATTTCTTGCTGACATGAAACATTACATGTTTCCAAAGCCGTACCGCAAGCCATGCGTGTTCATCTTTAGAGCAAGCTTTGGCGCTTTTAACTAAACTCCCCTATTTCAGAAGATACTATCGTCAATTGGCCCTAAAGCAGTTAGCGTCTATGGATGAGGATAGGTTAGGCTACACAGAGTGATTCTTCCTGTTGGTATGTTCAGGGGGAATAGACCAAATGGGGGTAAGACAGTACAATTGAGAGACTACTGTGTACTTCTCTTATTTCACCGTGACTTCCTGGTCTATTGCCACATATGAGCAGCAGAGGAGGTGTGGGTCTCTGTGACAAAGCTGGCCCTGTGTAGGGCAGCTTGACTTCAGTTCCAGGAGAGTAGAGTGGGTGAGGTGGAGGTGGCAGGGTAAGGGCGGTTTAGTTTTCCCCGCGTTCCTGCTGCATCCCAGTCAGTGGATGGCTTGTTAGAGGCCAGAGACCATTGACGACTACATGGTGTGTGGAAGGAGGACTCGTGGAGAAAGAGAACATTCAGGATGCACAATCAACAATGTGTAATCATGTGATCTAATGATATTTATTCTGCCACTGCCCTGGCGTCTTCCTCTGCACTCTCTGTGCCATACACATGTAGGTGTGCTTGAGGAATCGCTGCTCATTCGCTGCCAGCGGGGCTGGCTGTTTTTAGTTGCCATGGATAACAAAATAAACTCAAATGGAATGTGAAATTATCGTCATTGCCAGTGTTGATGTGAAACAACATCAGAATAAATTATTTATGAAAGAGCACCCTTTGGGCTAAATCTTTAGCCATACCTCAGATCTCCATGTGAATATAAATGACAGTTCCTTGAAGAAGTCTGAACCTTTGACAACCCCATAAATCACACAGCATAATGGAAGGTCAATTACATAGGGAGTGGTAAGAGTACCATGTAACGGCAATACGAGATTAATGTCCACTACTCTCAGTCTTCTGACCACGACACCGTGACCCCATTAGCTGTGAATCAACTCTACTTGAAGTGATTCCAAACCCAAAGAATCTCGAACTCGTAGGAGGGAGTTTGAATTTCTCTCATAACCTGTGTCAAAGGTTCCAAGTGAAGTAAGTATTTAAAGAGAAAGGGAGTGACATTGGCCCGTGAAAGCAACAAAGGCAGTTACATTTTGATGCCCGGATATCTTTGTGCAGCATGGCCTGGATCATCTTGGTTAGGGTCAGGGTTATTTTGGTCCTGTCCTAAGCGCGCTCTTAGTTTACTGGACCCATATAGGTCTTGAACTGAATCTTTGTCTTAGCAATCTTTGTCTTCATTTTATCAGTGTTTACCATGTTCTTCATTAGTTGTTATGTTTCTGTTAATAATATCATTATTCAAATGGGTAAGAAGTCACTAGCAATAATGATTAGCAGTCATTAGCAATAGTTAGGACAAGAGTCTCTGTCAATGCTTACAGGAGGGACTATCATCACACTTTCCCCAGTGCAGTGTTGCTTGTTGAAATGAACTTTGTTTTTTGTATTCAAGCTTAATGACTTGATTATGTAGTGAGGTTATGCCGTGGCCTGTGGGTGAGAGGTTTAGTATATACCTTCATTCCTGCTGTAAGTTTCAACTGACCTCTAGGGCTACATTCTCTCCCCCGTCTCTCTGTACATGCGTCCCAAATGCACCCTTTTCCCTTCATAGTGCACTATGACAAGGGGCAGAGGTGGAAAAAGTACTAAATTGTCATACTTGAGTAAAAGTAAAGATACCTTTAATAGAAAATGACTCAACTAAAAGTGAAAGTCACCCAGTAAAATACTACTTCTGTTAAAGTCTAAAAGTATTTGGTTTTAAATAAGCTTAAGTATCAAAAGTTAAATGGAATTGCTCAAATATACTGAAGTATCAAAAGTAAAAGTATAAAGCATTTCAAATTCATTATTTTAAGCAAAACAGATAGAAAAACAAAGGGAGGGTATATTACTGTAATCGTTAGAAGTTTGCCAGTAAACTACCAGAATGCTGGTAGCTTTGGGTGGGAATTTTATAAGATGACATGTGGTGGCCTTTTGGGATACTTGAGATTATCACAGGTATCTGTAATTATCTCTGGCACTCTGTGTGGCCTTATAACAAGTAAAATATATAAAATTATCAAATAATACCAAAAATATGATCAAAATCACACAATTATCTTTTTTCCCTTTTATTTACGCATAGCTAGGGGCACAATAAAACACTCAGACATCATTTACAAATTAAGCATTGGTGTTATGTGAGTCCACCAGATCAGAGGCAGTAGGGATGACCAGGGATGTTCTCTTGATAAGTGTGTGATTAGGAAATGTTTTCTTTCATAATGTAACAAGTACTTTTGAGTGTCAGGGAAAATGTATGGAGTAAAAAGTACATTATTTTCATTAGGAACATAGTGAAGTAAAAGTGAAAGTTGGCAAAAATATAAATAGTAAAATAAAGTACAGATACCAAAAAAACTACTTAAGTAGTAATGTATTTTTTTTATGAATTTTTACTTAAATACTTCACACCGCTGACCAGGGGCCCATTGGGCTCTTGTCAAAAGTAGCGCGCTACATAGGGAATAGGGTGCCATTTTGGATACATCTATGTGATTCATTCCCAAGCCGCCTGTGCCTTTTTGAAGCCCCTGTGCTGGAAATGTTTAATGTTTGTGCCTTTCTAAGAACACATTTCTATGGTCTATTCATGTGCTTTTCTAATAACCATTTTCTGTGTTCATGCAAGTGATGCAAGTGATTGACTGAGACTGAACGAATCCTCACTATCTGTAACTGCAATTTGGCAGTACGCCCAGACTTGTTTTCAGAACGAATGATATCTCAGTTTCAAGGTCTCAGTTTTGAGAGAAGAAGGCTCGTGAGGTATTGGTCTGTCACACGTTATGAACCAGTATTGGTCGGTCACATGAATGAGACAAAACGGTAATGATGAATTAATTATGCTAAATCATGCAAATATAACTTGTCTTGTGTATAGCTGCATATAAGACAACTGCTGGGACTGCCCCAGCAGAGCTCCTGATTGACATGTGTACTATGGTGCATAGAGTTGGTTGGAACCTCTCCAGTGTGGTGATAATAAAGGATGATTAATTTAAGATTGACTTTGAGTGTCCCTGGTGGTCAATTCCACAACATGGTGGTGAATTTCCACGACACATCTCTCCTTTTTCCCTGACCAGTGTTTTATGCAGTAATGATGATGAAGATACATTCAGTGCCAGGCAGAAGAAATGGCTTTTTGAGAAACATCTGGCATTTCCGTCTTTCTGTGAAGATAAAGATGAAGTGAGCCGACCTGAAAGCTTTAGTTTTGTGGCAAAGTCTGTTATCCTGTGAGGGAGGAGGGCTTGTGTGTCTTTATCCCTCACTCACTGGATCCCTAATCTCAAACCCAGAAGCAAATCTTGCGTGCTTGCTGGGCAGCTACTCGATTTTAACATTAACGTTAGCAACCTGTTATGACTGGATCCCTAATGTGTTTAATCTTGTCAATCAAAATGAATATAATACATTTATAATGCATGTGTGATTGTGCATGCATTGCTGAATCACAGAGATTTAGAATTTTCAGCAAATTGAGATATGAGCAAATAAATATTTCCCAATCATTACTAATGGAAAAAACACTATTTTGTGCTCTTGAAGAAAACCTACTCAGCCAAGTCAAGGCTGTTCCCCGCTCAAATAAAATGTTTTCATACACATTCCTTGTCTCCACAAATTTCACGAAGAAAGTAATGGCGCCCAGGGGGATAGATGCCGTTTTACAGGCTCCTCATCAACTGTGCTATTTTGTTTGTTTTTTCACATTGTTTGTAACTCATTATGTACATAATGTTGCTGCTACTGTCTCTTATGACCGGAAATAGCTTCTGGACATCAGAACAACGATTACTCTCCTCGAACTGGATGAAGATTTTTCTTTAATAAGTCCGACGTGAAGGATATAATACTTTGTCGAGACGAGGCCCAAATCCCCGTCATCAGCGTGGAGAAAAGATGGAGAAAATGGGGGGGAGGCCGGGGTGACTTGTAAGAATTTGTCGACGGGCAGGTAAACCACCACTACCCTCTGTATTTTTGGCCAACTTGCAAACATTGGAAAACAAACTGGGCGATCTACGATTAAGACTATCCTACCAATGGGACATTAAAAACGTTAATATCTTATGTTTCACCAAGACTTGGCTGAACGACGACGCGGATAATTTAGAGCTGGCTGGCTTCTCAGTGTTTCGTCAGGACAGAGCAGCTACGTCTGGTAAGACGAGGGACGGGGGTGTTTCTATTTGTCAATAACTGCTGGTGCGCGATGTACAATATTAAAGTCTCGAATATCTACCAAGAGAGTTCTCATCTATATTATTCATAGCCATCTATTTACCACCACAAACCGATGCTGGCACTAAGACCGCACTCAATGAGCTGTGTAAGGCCATAAGCAAACAAGAAGATGCTCATCCAGAAGCAGCGATCCTAGTGGCCGGGGACTTTAATGTCGCCAAACTTAAATAAAATTTCTACCAGCATGTCACATGTACAACCAGAGGGGGAAAAAACTCTAGACCACCTTCACTCCACATGCATACAAAGCTCTCCCTCGCCCTCCATTTGGTAAATCTGACCATAGTTCTATCCTCCTGATTCCTGCTTACAAAGCAAAAACTAAAGCAGGAAGTACCAGTGACTCACTCAATACGGAAGTGGTCAGATGATGCTTATGCTACGCTACAGGACTGTTTTGCTAGCACAAACTGGAATATGTTCAGGGATTCATCCAATGGCATTGAAGAATATTGCACCTCAGTCACCGGCTTCATTAATAAGTGCATCGATGACATCATCCCCACAGTGACCGTACGTACATTTCCCAACCAGAAGCCATGGATTACAGGCAACATCTGCACCGAGCTAAAGGCTAGCGCTGCCGTTTTCAAGGAGCGTGACTCTAATATGGACGCTTATAAGAAATCCCGCTATGCCCTCATACGAACCATCAAACATGCAGAGCGTCAATACAGAACCAATAATGAATCCTACTTCATTGGCTCTGGCACTCATCAGATGTGGCAGGGCTTGAAAAGTATTTTAGACTATAAAGGGAAACCCATCCGCGAGCTGCGCAATGACGCGAGCCTATCAGACAAGCTAAAGGCCTTTTATGCTCGCTTTGAGGCAAGAAACACTGAAGCATGCATGAGAGCACTAGCTGTTTCGGACTACTGTGTGCTCACACTCTCCATAGCCGATGTGAGCAAGACCTTTTAACAGGTCAACATTCACAAAGCCGCGGGGCCAGGACATGTACTCAAAGCATGTGCGGACCAACTGGCAAGTGTCTTCACTGACATTTCCAACCTCTCCCTGTCTGAGTCTATAATACCTACAGTACATGTTTCAAACAGACCACCATAGTGCCTGTGCCCAAGAAAGTGAAGGTAATCTGTCTAAATGATTACTCTCCCATAGCTCTCACGTATGTAGCCATGAAGTGCTTTGAAAGTCTGGTCATGGCTCACATCAACACCATCATGCCAGAAACACTAGACCCACTCCTAATCGCATAACGCCTCAACAGATCCACATATGACACAATATCAGTTGCACTCCACACTGCCCTTTCCCACCTGGTCAAAGGGAGTGCCTATGTGAGAATGTTGTTCATTGACTATAGCTCAGCGTTCAACACCATAGTGCCCACAAAGCTCATCACTAAGCTAAGGACCCTGGAACTAAGCACCTCCCTCTGCAACTGGATCCTGGACTTCCTGATGGGCCACCCCAGTCGGTAAGGGTAGGCAACAACACATCTGCCACGCTGATCCTCAACACTGAGGCCCCTCAAGTGGGTGCGTGCTTAGTCCCCTCCTGTACTCCCTATTCACCCATGACTGTGTGGCCAAGCACGACTCCAACACCATCAATTAGTTGGTAGGCCTGATCATTAACAATGATGAAACAGCCTATAGGGAGGAGGTCAGAGACCTGGCAGTGTGGTGCCAGGACAACAATCTCTCTCTCAATGTGAGCAAGACAAAGGAGCTGATCATGGACTATAGGAAGAGGAGGGCCAAACAGGCCAGGACGACGGGACTGAAGTGGAGTGGGTCGAGAGTTTCAAGATCCTTGGTGTCCACATTACCAACAAACTATCATGGTCCAAACACACCAAGACAGTTGTGAAGAGGGCACAACAACATCTTTTCCCCCTCAGGAAACTAAAAAGATTTGACATGGGTCCCCAGATCCTCAAAAAGTTCTACAGCTGCACCATCGACAGCATCCTGACCAGGTGCATCACCGCCTGGTATGGAAACTGCTCGACATCTGACCGTAAGGCACTACAGAGGGTAGTGTGTACGGCCCAGCACATCACTGGGGCCAAGCTTCCTGAAATCCAGGACCTATATACTAAGCAGTGGCAGAGAAAGGCCCAAAAAATTGTCAAAGACTCCAGGCACCCAAGTCATAGACTGTTCTCTCTGCTATCGCATGGCAAGCGGTATTGGAGTGCCAAGTCTAGGACAAAAAGGCTCCTTAATAGTTTCTACCCCGAAGCCATGAGACTGCTGAACAACTAATCAAATGGCCACCCAGACTATTTACATTGCCCCCCCCCCACCCCCCTTGTTTTACACTGCATCCACTCGCTGTTTATTATCTATGCGTAGTTACTTTACAAATTACCTCGACTACCTCGACTAACCTGCACATTAACTTGGTATGTTATTGTTATGTACGTTTCTTGCTACTTTTTGATTGATTCAAAAAATATTTACTTTAGTTTATTGAGTAAATATTTTATTAACTGCATTGTTGGTTAAGGGCTTGTAAGTAAGCATTTCACGGAATTCGGCGCATGTGGCAAATAAGATTTGATTTGATTTGATTTTATTTGAAGTCCCGTGTGATTTCAGAGGAATTACCATCTGACAGTCAAGCACCTAATAACCCAAACACAGAGCACTGCCTGCAGCAAAATCCCATTGAGGAAAGTCACCATTGAAAAAGCCAGGCAGCACACCTCCACTGGGATTCCTCCCCTGAAGCACATCAGTGAGAAAAACAAGTCCTTTCAAGCAGGGGAGCCTAGATTATGAGCTGTTTACACAGGGTAATCCCTCACCAGGGACGGATGTGCTGCAGTCAAATCTGGGTTCAAGTAGTGTTTGAAATCATTTCAGATACTTTAACCGGTCTTGATTGAGCTTGCCTGTTCAACCAGTAGAAGTGGTCAAAAAGGTGCAAATCTGGCACCTGGCACCATCTAGCATTCCAGGAAGGCTTAATGCAAACACTCAAAGTATTTGAAAGATTTCTAATCGTTTTCGAACCCAGGGCTGACTGCAGTAGTGCTTCAGGACCTCTGACTGAGGGGGTAGAGGGGCAGCAGGGGGAGTATAGGGGGACCAGGGGCAGGGTAGGGGGCAGGGGGCAGGGGTGGGGGTGGTGGTGGTGACTTGTAGGATCATTCACGCCTCTCCTCAGGTTTTGTGAGATGCACCGGTGACAGACACTTATGGTGTCAGCATGCGTCAGTCCGGCTGGTGATTTGCCGACCTCAGCTAGCCGATCCAAACAAGTGTGCTCGCATACGCCCTTAAAAAATCTTCACTTGAAAAATGAGAAAAAAGTGGCAATAGCACTGTTTGTCCATTTTTAGACACGGTAGCCAGTATTTCCTCAAAATAGTCTGAATTAATCTAAAGATAACAAGAAAACTGTCATTAATTTTGACGATTTAGTTGCTCAATTTGACATCTAACTAAATGTTTTGCAGTATTTTTCACTGAAAACATTTGCATTAAAATGAGTCGTCTCTCATTGAATGACAACGAAGACTTCCCTACAGTTAACCAATCACTGACGAAGGGGCGTAGACTTCACCTCCGATACTTCAGCTTGCTTCCATAAAAAAATGTGTGTTTCAAAAAAAAAACATGACCAAAGTCTAAAACAAACAAAAACGTCACAAAATGTCATCATAATATAAGCAGGAACTCTACCCGAACTGTTTCGGCTCGGAAGCATGTGGACACCTTTAGTTGCCCGTTTAATTCCGCCCTCTGGGCATGCCATCATCTCTCCAACTAAATGTAAACCATGGTTATGATTAGTACGTCCTACTCAATTTAGACAGGATTACGATATCACTTTTATGATCTTTTATTAAACCAGGCTCATAAAACAGTGGGTGTGAAGTACCTGGACGAGAAAATGAGCTGAGAAAAAAACGCTTTAGTCTCTGTCACAACAGGTTGCTGACAGAGAGACAGGAAGTTTTGGGATCTTTTGTGAAGAAGGTGCCAGAGCCGGAGCTTATACGGAACAAGAGAAGGGCGCATTTTGGTGGATCTAGTCTTGCCACTTTTGATTGGCAGGATTCAGTGTAGTTGTACATGAAGAAAATGCATTGCAAGTACTGTATGAGCACACATTCAGAGCATATGATCACTTCATTGCGAAAGAGTACAACATTTTTCTCAACAGGTTTTGCTGCAGGCAGTGCTCTGTGCTATTTGGTGTATCGCTGTTTGAGTGAGTAGTCTACATTGAGTACTTGACTGCTGGTGCTAATGATGGTAGATGTCTTCTCAATGACATCAGGATATCTCAAATTCAAATCTGCATATGATACTGCATCATCACATGATGGGTATACAAAAGTCCTATGACTCGAGTTTTAAGGAAAGTTACTCACTTTCATTTACCCACAGCAGTGTGAGAGCAGAGCATCACAACAAAAGAGTAATTCAGAGAACTAGGGGAAGCATGCAGACTTTCTTTAAAGTCTCTGACTAACCCAGGGATATGTGACACAACACATTCCTGCTGCATCCCAGTCAGTGGATGGCTTGTTAGAGACCAGAGACCATTGAAGACTACATGGTGTGTGGAAGGAAGACTCGTGGAGAAAGAGAACATTCCGGATGCACAACCAACTATGTGTAATTATGTGATCTATGGTCTTTGTTAATTATTAGACCTAGACAACTCAGTGAAACTTTTGAAACAGGACTTGGCGTAGTTGGCGTATTTTGTGTAATTCTGCTATATAAACTAAATGTCACAGACTACGAATGGCTCAAATCTGTAACAACGTAACAATGATTTGTAACACTTATCTTTTAAGAGTACCAACGTTGGACTTCATAGCACATGAATAAGCTGTACTTAACAAATTCATAAGCAGAACATAACCTTTAATGAAAGCTGTTATATTAGTCTGTTAATGAGGTAGAATTTCCCCAAATCCACCTATTCTGTCCATCCAAGGGAACGCTGCTCTTTCTGGCTGCCAGCCTATCAGCTGCTTTGATGTCCCACGGAATACAATTCAAATCAAATCAAATTGTATTTGTCACATTTGCCAAATACAACAGGACCGTGAAATGTGTACTTACAAGCCCTTAACCCACAATGCAGTTCAAGTTGAGCTAAATAAACTAAATACATTTTTTAAATAAAAGTTGCTTCATTTTCTTCTTCTTCCCTCACCTCCGCCTGCGGAAAAAAACGGAGGAGAAGAAAGAGGAGAAAGAGGTTTCCCACTGAAAGAAACCCTTTCTCTACCCAGGGTGTCTCCACAATGGCCCACAATGAAAAGATGGATATAGCAATTGTCCTGTTTAGTGATCCGCAAAAGGGAGAGGAGGGGGGTCCTCTGTGTGGCAAAGGCCTGCACCGGACCCGACCTGACACAGAGGTGGCAAGACAATGAGAGGCCAAGGGTGCTAAAGAGAGGAAAATCTGGAGACAATAGGGGCCTCCGCCAGAGCAGCGCTGTGGCCACGCCAGCCACCGAGCAGCAACATTAAGTACTTTAGACACCAGAAGGCCAAGTGGAGCATAAGGAACGCAAAGTTTCCTCCACCGAGAAGCGGAGAGAACAGAAGCAACCAGTGTGGGCTGCCGTGTGGCCTCCATCGTTTTGGGTTTGGAAATATACTTAGGGACTGGACTCCACAGGTCTGCTCAGTGACAGTTGAGTTAGACACTATCCACTCGGATCTAAAATGACGAGGATTTGATTTGACTAGAAAAGGAGGGTTGGCGTTTAAACGTGGTAATGAATGGGGTCTGTGTTCTCCTAGCCTGATCGGTCAGCAGCTAGGGTCATTCCTCTTCTCCATTCCTCTCCTCCATTAAGGCCCTGCCACTGTTCTCTCAGTTCTCTCTCTCTCTCTCCTCTTTCTGCAATGTTGTTTTATGTTGTCAGCCAAGAAAAGGAGCAGATGGGAAATTAGTCAATTAGAATAGAATTATGCCGTCATCAATCTTCTTTTCTAGGCACGTAGGATACCCCACAACAACATAGGGTCACAACAGATCTAACAGTCTAAACAGGAGGTCCTGTTCAGAATGACTAATCAAAATATTGTTTTGTTTTTGAATGACTGACTGGCCCTTCATGCCTCATTGAACTGACTGCACCAAAGCTGTGTGTCTGATTTCTTTTTTCTTATCTGAAGAGGCAGAGAGCCAAAGGAGATATGAGAAAATGTTTATCTCGTTTATCACAGCACTTGGAATGCAAGTCAAATAGAATGTTTCATTATGGTGACCAAAATTAAAATAGTTAACTCAATTATTCTGATCCCAGAGCAGCCGATAAGAGTGTTTGTTTGCCAACAAACGCAGATTCAGACTATTCAAGCGAATCAGAGTGTTTGAATCGTGGTTCAATCTGACCTTACTGCTGACTTACACTCGTCCACACTCATTCATTTCCAACCACAATTACATCGACAAAAGCCTCCACACACATAAATGTTTCCCATTTAGCTGATTTCTAAACGGTTACATTTTCCAACTAAATTAGGACATTAACCTTGCAAAAGCACTCTGTTACTCCATATATTTATTTGTAGTCAAGATTCAGTCATGAGTCATGCTTGCTAAAGTGCTTGATACACAGAACTTTGTGACTCATGAATACGCATGTTCTGACCAAATGATCCGCGATGCAAATATGGCTTTTGAGAAATGATATACTTTACAATATCATTTACTTGACATTCATAATGTTTTAGATTTCTTGGTCACAAAATGACCTAGGGGATTTAAGGGCCTCCCATTCTATCTAGATAGTATATATCTACAACACTGTCCATGTTTTGATGTTGAACCTTTTGGTGGAAAATAAATCATTCTGGACTTTCTCTGCCCAATCACTTTGAACTCATTGTATGTGGTTTGAAGAAGGCCTGTTCATATTTCAGCAAAGGGTCCCAGTCCTCTATAGCCCTGTGCAGGCGTTATCTATATTCATAAAGATCTGATCACAGAGAGACTTAGGCCTACTACCCCACCCATTGCTTTGGAAATAAGTTGTCTAAAGTGTATATGTGGCATCGACTGACAAGACATTTACACCATCTACCAGTGTAAAAACTATTCAGTAACAATTAGCAACAGAAAAAAAATGTATTTTTGAGGATGTGTCTCAACTCTGATGAGGTTATGTGAAGTGAAAAGAAACATAACACCCATTACTGATAAACGAATAGTGCATTTCCACTGGTGATTTACCCCGGTGTTTTACCAAAAAGCCTCAGACCTTTGTATTTCCACATCCACGGCCTGACTCCTGGGAATCACTGGGCCATGGCCTCAATGGACCATCTCTGACATGCAGACCCATATACAAGGCTCTGGGCCTATTCGGGTGGCATTTTAATAACAATGGCTAACTGTGAACATGGGTTTACTCCTTCGATGGTTAGCACCTTCTCACAGCGCAACCGTTTTGATTATGCAGAGGATGTCGATTCTGATCTTCACAAGCCCTCACTGTCAGTCCTAGCTATGGAAACACAATTTCCCTAGTAAGACATCAGGGTATATATACTAGTGTAACACTGGTCTTACAGTTGAAAAGAAAATTAATTTACCCTAAGTGGTGCTTTCTGGTCACCCCCCCTCCAGCCCTGACTCCGTAGTTATATAATAGTGTTACCTAACATATTCTAGCTACATGTTATTCATCCTCTGGGAGTTTTCTCCTCACACATGTCATCATGTGCTGGACAGGACCAAATGGCAGGAGGAGAGGAAAACAGAACAGACGTCTCTCTCTCTCTCTCGTTCTATCTCTCCCAGGCGGACTACAGGCGGGTGAACCAAACACTGACCTCTTGTCTATATTTACTTTCTGACATCCATTAATTTAGGATCTGTGACTGCTCTCCACTGATGTTAGGGGCCAAAGATCCTGAGAACAGAGGGTGTCCATGAAATCACCTGGGATCTCCCAAGTAGCACAGCCTCCAATCAGTCATTATGAGTCAAAATAACAGCCTGGATCCCCTTACAATGCCTTCATCCCAAATGCCACTGTATCCCCTACATAGTGCACTAACCCATAGGGTTGTGGTTAAAAGTAGTGCTTTTACATAGGGAATAGGCTGACATTTGGATGGAACACCTTGTTTTATGGGACATCGGTCCAACCCCTCCCTAGGTGATATTTACAGCTCTGTTCAGGCTGCTCCAGAATTTTACACACAGCAGCTAAAGTCATCATGGATGTGAGGTGGTCCACTTTGAATGGGGGTCAGGGATGAATTATGACATTATTAGCAGGCCCTTGCAGAGGAATGTAGATGGACACAGTTGGTCACTGATTGCAATTTATCTTTAATTTTTTTTTTTTTTTACAGCAACACATGGTAGCTAGACCAGACACAATAATGGGGTGAAGGTGTTACATTAACATTACACAAGTCCTCAAGTGGTCTCATACTAGCATATGCAAAATGACTGTTCAATAAAAACACTAACAGTTAGGTCGTTTTGCAGAACGCCAACTCCATCATCAAGTTTGCTGATGACGCCACAATTGTAGGCCTGGTAACCAACAACAATGAGTCAGCCTATCGGCAAGAGCTAAATGAACTGGAATTGTGGTGCCAGGACTAGGGCTGTTGCCGTGACCATGTTAGCGCCACACCGGCGGGTCATGAAGGCGGTCAAATTCCACATGACCATTTAGTCACGGTAATTATGCTTCTCCAAGCTCTGATGCTGCTGATGGTCATAAGTAGCCTACCAAACCTGCTAACTGCCTGGTACTCAGCACTCTATTGTCCCTCTAATCACTCTGACATCAATGAGAGCCCATGAGCTCATGTTGAGCAACATTTCTATAGGCTATGCAATTGCGTGAGGAAATAGAGTGATGACCTCTATTAAAAAGAGGAGGATCCCATCAGCTTTCTATAGGCTAGGCCTACTATGTTTATTTCTCAACTTTCCCATTAAGTAAATTGCTTCTCTTTACAACAGGAGTATAGCCTACCTGGCTGGCATGAAAATGAACCATGGAAAAGCGTCCTCCATTTGCTATTTAAGTGCAGAGATTACATGCATTTTCCCCCACCCCCGCTTATAGCCAACTGCAATTGCTGTGCTTATAATGTGAAGAAATAGCCTAATAGTTTATCAACATTATAAGCTAAACATTCTGATCTGTCGCGTCAGCCTAATTGCGTCAAAACTGTGTTTTTTTTATGCTGATGGTTGTATTAATTTGGGATCTATCACGTCCCACAACTGTCCCAAACCAAGTTTGGAATATTTATTTTGTATTATGGGGGATTACAGATTGACATAGGCTAGTGCTTTTGCTGTTCGTCAGGCATCTTGTTGGCTGACAAAAAAGTTATTGGATAAGGACGCGCACAGTTGCATTTCCGATGTGTCTGTCCTCAGCTGTAGCCTGCAAGAAAGACCCGATCAAGTGATGGAGAGCCATGTGAGTGAGAGGTGCTTCGGAGCACACAGCACTTAGAGAGAAGGGAATTATACATATTATATTTAGCCCAAGGGCACAACGGCCACTGGTCGCAAATGCATGGATATTTTAGGATATATTAGGCCATACAAAGGGGATCCAGCTGGGAAATTCAAGGAATTATCAAGTGCTTGTCAAATTGTGAATGAGAGACTGATGAAGTGTGTACAGCCTGCACAGAAACAAAGCAGAGCTCATGCCTTTCAAGCAACTTTTTTTTTAAATCCTTGAGTTCCATCATGCAGCCTTAAAAAGCCCAACGTTTGTAGAACAACCAAAGTTACATTAATAACTCAAAATGAAGCATATAGGAGTACCTATTTATTTGTTAACCGCTCAACACAGAATAGCCGCATGTGCGCACTCCCTCAAATAATTTGGAGAAAATATATTTTTTATTCAGTTTTGTTCAATTGCATTCTTCATTGTATAATATAATATAAAATAATGTCACAGATTTCTAAGCAAATCTTCAAATCAAATGCTAAATTAACTAGTGTAGCCCACAGCCATATGGCATAGCCAGATCAGGAACTAACATAAGGACAACTCAGAATATGCTATTCTGTTCTTCTGAAATATACTACATTTTCTTCCTATCATGTTTCTTTAGACCTGTCTAAAATAAATAATGGATTTATTGTGAAGGAGTAGGCTATATTACATGGATTTATATTGTAGATGTTCCAAAGGTCTGCATCAGTGGCTTGTATGTGTGGAAGCCAGGAGATGCTAAATGTGTTCATGTTAATTAGTGGCCAATTACCATGAGACTGGCAGTAATTTGACCGGCTGACAAAATTTTGTGACTGCCACAACCCTAGCCAGGACAACAATCTCTCCCTCAACATCAGCAAAACAAAGGAGTTGATTGTTGACTTTAGGAGGGAACAGGATGGAACATGCCCCGAACCACATCAACATGACTGCAGTAGAGAGAGCAGTGACTCTCTCTCTCACACACACACACACACACACACACACCCACACACACACACACCCACACACACGCCCACACACACGCCCACACACACGCCCACACACACACACACACACACACACACACACACACACACACACACACACACACACACACACACACACACACACGCTCACACACACACACATCACAACTGCTGCTACTACCAGACCCTTGTTATGATTGCTAAATACTGCACAATTTAAGCACGTGAACCCGATGAGCCGGCAGAGGCATGGGAGCCCGACGAGCCAGCTGAGGCGTAGGAGCCCTATGAGCCGGCTGAGGCATGACATGGGATGGGAGCATGCCGACCCAACCGAGGCAAGGAAACCTCTTGAGCCAGCTAAAGCGTGGAAGCCCGACAAGCCAGCTGAGGTACCCCCGGTTCAATCGGCGGCGGCACCCAGGCCCGACGTCGCCACCAAAAACAAAAAATAAGAACATCGCTGATGCTTCAAATATTGGTGTCAGCATTCTGTGAGGACCGGTGCTGGAGACGAGAAGCAGGTACAGAGAGTGAACATTTAATGGTAAACGGACACATAACACAAACAAGGATAGCGTCTGGACGGGGGACTGAAACGGGGAACACATCTGAGGAATAGACAGATATAGAGGGCGCAATCAACAACGTGAAGGAGTCCAGGTGAGTCCAATGAGCAAAGATGCGCGTAATGATGGTGACAGGTGTGTACAATGAAGGGCAGCCTGGTGCGTCGAGCGCCAGAGGAGGGGAAGCGGGAGCAGTCGTGACAAATACATTTGGCAGGAGAAGTACAGCTCGGTCTCCACATCATTTTATGTGCAGCGTGCACATATGTGCCAAGTAATTATCTTCTTGTTGTTCTGTTATTTGGTTGGGTCTAATTGTGTTGCTGTCCTGGGACTTTGTGGGGTCTGTTTATGTTTGTGAACAGAGCTCCAGGACCAGCTTGCTTAGGGGACTTTTCTCCAGGTTCATCTCTCTGTAGATGATGGCTTTGTTATGGAATGTTTGGGAAGTGCTTCCTTTTAGGTGGTTGTAGAATTGAGCAGCTCTATTCTAGATTTTGCTAATTCTGCTCTGCATGCATTGTTTGATGTTTTACATTGTACACTGATGATATTTTTGCAGAATTCTGCATGCAGTGTCTCAATTTGTTGCTTGTGCTATTTTGTGAATTCCTGGTTGCTTAGCGGACTCCAGACTTCACAACCATAAAGGGCAATTTTTTGCCAGGTCCTAATTGGTATGTCAAATTTTATGTTCCTTTTGTTGGCATAGAAGGCCCTTCTTGCATCGTTTCTCAGATCGTTAACAGCTTTGTAGAAGTTGCCTGTGGCGTTGATGTTTAGGTCGAGGTATGAATAGTTTTTTGTGTGCTCTAGGGTAACAGTGTCAAGATTGAATTTGCATTTATGGTCTTGGCAACTAGACCTTTTTTGGAACACCATTATTTTTTCTTACTGAGATTTACTGACAGGCCCTAGGTTCTGCTGTAGGTCCTCCTTGGTTGGGGACAGAAGCAGTGGATCATCAGCAAACAGTAGACATTTGACTTCAGATTCTAGTAGGGTGAGGCCGGGTGATGCAGACTGCTCTAGTGCCCTTCGCCAATTTGTTGATATATGTGACTCACCACCTGGATTCGGTGTTATGTAGAAACATTTTAATTTATGTTTTTTACATTAGCAAAAAGTAGAGACTCAGAGCTACAAAATGGTATATCATACACTGCATTTGAGGAAACAATGGGAGTGTAATTCTGCTTTGAAAGTTGATCAACTTGTAAACTCACTTTTGAGAAAACGTCTTTCAACAGTTTGGTACTACTATTGGAGAGCCCTTCTTTGTCTACACCTGTTCAGCATTGTTCACACCCTCTTAAGTCTTAGCCCCACCCATCTATTTAAGGGTTGATCCAACCTTTCTGTACTAACTTGCCAGCTACTTCCAGACATCTAAGAAAGAGAGAACAGCTCACTGAACATTACTCGCCCTATCTGTGGTTTCGCGTTCAGAGCACACACTGGATGCTCTGGCCAATAAGTAGGATTGTTCCGAAAGCTCTGACCTCACAAATACAGTCAAGAACCCAAGCTAACTGGCTAACATTGGCTAGCTACTTCCAGACACATAATGAGAGAACACCCCGTTTTGACCATTTTACTCGGCCTAGCAGAGCTGATTAGGCTTTTTTAATATTATCCAGAGTGTTGGTGACTGTAACTGTGCTGCTGGCAACAATTGAAATACGCTTTGTTGCCAACGTTTACTGACACCGGATATATTCACCGGGTGTTGAGGGTTCAAAAATGCATCAGTTATTCTGCGCTTTTGGCACACTAAGACGAGAGTCTTTTGTTAAGAATTGTAGCTAGATATCTACCTAGGTAAACAATGCATCCCAACGCATGACGTAACGTTAGTTAGTGAGCCAGCTAGCTAACATTAGCTAGCTAGCTAACAGTACATGTTAGCTTGAAATGAAAATACTTTGCAAAATTAGAGTGTAGCTAGCTAGCTAAACAATGGACCATAATCACAACTCATGACGTTGCTACCCTGCCTGAATCTGCAGGTAGCTAACCAACCAAGTTCTATGGCTATAATTAGTCAAGCAAATGTGTCTGAGATATGATGAATAAGATCATACACAAAACTTTAGCTAGCGACCCAGCCAGCTAACATTAGCTAGCTAACAGTACACTTGAAATGAAACCACTTTCTGTCAAAATTAGAAACGTGTAACATCTGAAAATCTTACCAGTATAGATCATGGTTAGACGCGTCTCCTGTCTGATACCATGCATGGTTGCCTTAGTTTGATAATGTAATCCAGACTGGTGTTTTCTCCATCTCCTTAGGAATCATACTGAAATTTCACTGATTTCAAAACTCGGTCCTCCAGGAAGTGGAGAGCATACACATAATGTTAGCTAGCGAGCCAGCCAGCTAACGTTAGCTAGCTAACAGTACACTTTAACTTCACATTAGGTTTATGCAGTTTTACAACGTGATACATTTTTTAAAGCCACGTTCAACGTAAATATACTGACCAGCTACAATAGACAGACAGGGGTTATATGGTATACCAATCCAAATTCATGTCTCGGCATGTCCAGCCAACTCATCATCTCAGCCAATCATGGCTAGCGGGAAGGTTGCTCCCTTTTTCTGTGGCTAAACCAACTAGGCATGTAATTTAACCATTTTATTTGTATTTACAGATGGCATACAAGTTTGATATGAACCTTTTTGGGTTAGGGGGCAGCATTTTCACTTTTGGATGAAGAGTGTGCCCAGAGTGAACTGCCTCCTACTCTGTCCCAGATGCTAATATATGCACATTATTATTAGTATTGGATAGAAAACACTCGAAAGTTTCTAAAACTGTTTGAATGATGTCTGTGAGTATAACAGAACTCATATGGCAGGCACAAACCTGAGAAAAAATGCAACCAGGAAGTGGGAAATCTGAGGTTTGTAGTTTTTCAACTCAGCCCCCATTGAAGATACAGGGTGATATTAGTTATGTTTGACTTCCCAAGGCTTCCACTAGATGTCAACAGTATTTAGAACCTGTTTTGAGGATTCTACTCTAAAGGAGAGGCTCATAAGGGCTCTTTGAGTGAGTGGTCTGGCAGAGTGCCACAGCCTCCATCTGGCGCGCTCACGTGAAAGGTAGCTACGTTCCACTTCATTTGTACAGACAAAGGAATTGTCCGGTTGGAACATTAATGAAGTTTTATGTTAAAAACCTACTAAAGATTGATTCCATACTTAGTTTGGCATGTTTCTACGGGCTGAAACAAAACTTTTTGATCTTTTCGTCCGACATTCGGCGCGACTAACAAATCCGGCTTTAAACTTCTTCACAACAGTATCTCGGACCTGCCTGGTGTGTTCCTTGTTCTTCATGATGCTCTCTGCGCTTTTAACGGACCTCTGAGACTATCACAGTGCAGGTGCATTTATACGGAGACTTGATTACACACAGGTGGATTGTATTTATCATCATTAGTCATTTAGGTCAATATTGGATCATTCAGAGATCCTCACTGAACTTCTGGAGAGAGTTTGCTGCACTGAAAGTAAAGGGGCTGAATAATTTTGCACGCCCAATTTTTCAGTTTTTGATTTGTTAAAAAAGTTTGAAATATCCAATAAATGTCGTTCCACTTCATGATTGTGTCCCACTTGTTGTTGATTCTTCACAAAAAAATACAGTTTTATATCTTTATGTTTGAAGCCTGAAATGTGGCAAAAGGTCGCAAAGTTCAAGGGGGCCGAATACTTTCGCAAGGCACTGTATATGTTAAAGAGGGCAGGGCTTACGCTGCATCCCTGTCTCACCCCACGGCCCCTTGGAAAGAAATGTGTGTTTTTTGCCAATTTTAGCTGCACAATTGTTGTTTGTTGTTTATGTTTTTCCCCCAACACCACTTTCCATCAGTTTGTATAGCAGACCTTCATGTCAAATTGAGTCAAAAGCTTTTTTGAAATCAACAAAGCAAGTGAAGATTTTGCCTTTGTTTTGGTTTGTTTGTTTGTAATTTAGGGTGTGCAGGGTGAATCTTTGATCTGTCATACAGAAATTTGGTAAAAAGACGATTAGTATATTGTTTTTACTGAGGAAATGTTAATAATAATGCAGAGGATTTTCCCAAGGTTGCTGTTGACACCTATCCCACAGTAGTTATTTGTTTCCACTTGTGCATTGGGGTGATCAGTTCTTGGTTCCAAATTTTCAGAAAGATGCCAGAGCTAAGGATGATGTTAAAGAGTTAAAGTATAGCCAATTGGAATTTGTGGTCTGTATATTTTGTAATTTCATTTAGGATACCATCAACACCACAGGCCTTTTTGGGTTGGAAGGTTTGCATTTGTCCTGTAGGTCATTGAATGTAATTGGAGAATCCAGTGGGTTGTGGTAGTCTTCAATAGTTAATTCTAAGATTTGTATTTGATCACGTATATGTTTTTTCTGTTTGTTCTTTGATATAGGGCCAAAAAGATTGGAGAAGTGGTTTATACATACAGTACATCTCCATTTTGGATAGATAACTCTTCGTGTTGTTTTTTTAGTGTTTTCCAATTTTCCCAGAAGTGGTTAGAGTCTATGGATTATTTTCTGACATGCTGTTCCTTCTTTTTCGTAGCGTATTTTTGTATTGTTTTAGTGATTCACCATAGTGAAAGCGTAGGCTCAGGTTCTCTGGGTCTCTATGTTTTTGGTTGGATAAGTTTCTCAATTTCTTTCTCAGGTTTTTAGATTCTTCATCAAACCATTTTTCATTGTTGTTCATTTTCTTAGTTTTCTGCTTGAAATGTTTAGATTTGATGGGGAAGCTGAGGTCAAATATACTGTTTAGGTTTTCTACTGCCAAGTTTACACCTTCACTATTACAGTGAAATGTTTTGTCCAGGTAGTTGTCTAAGAGAGATTGAATTAGTTGTTGCCCAATAGTTGTTTTGTAGTCTTCCACACTACTTTCCTTCCATATATTGGATATCTAAATATTATTGAGTTCATTTCGCTCAATGACTCATGATTGAGTTCAAGTAGATTGTGATTTTGCTGTGATCTGATAGGGGTGTCAGTGGGCTGACTGTGAACTCTCTCTCTCTATTTCTCTCTCTCAATTCAATTCAATTCAATTTGCTTTATTGACATGACGTAACAATGTACATATTGCCAAAGCTTATTTTGGATATTTACAATATAAAAATAAATAAAAATGAGAATCAAAATTGTCAATGGGACAACAGTAACAACAATAAGCAAGGGTCAAAATAACCATACATTCAACAATAACAATGAGCATACAGTAGAGTACATGTGCAGGTTGATTGGTCTGTCAGACACTGTCCCTCAACTTATGGCAGTCAGCAATGTAGTGTGCTGCCAACCAACAGCTCTCTGCGTCCTCCCCCAACAGGACGGGTAGCTTACTCTCATTAGAGAGGTCTTCAAATTTGGGAAAATGACACTCTCTAATTGTTTTCGATTTTTTACATTTTGTTTTTACATGCAGCTCCGTCTCAGGTTCTGCTGTTGTGCAGTGGCTGCACAGCCTTTCCTCTACAGGGAGCCAGGTTTTTCTGTGTCTACCCTTCTCAATGGCAAGGCTGTCAAGGTTTTGATCAGTAACCATTGCCAAATTTAGTCACGGTGTACTGTCGATTTAGGGCCAGATAGCACAGCATTTTGCTTTGTGCTTGTGTTTCCCAATAAGCAATATAGTTTTGTTTTGACTGTGTTGTAATTTGGTTTATCCTGATTGATTGGATGTTCTGGTCCTGAGGTTTCCGTGTGTTAGTAGAACAAGTATGTGAACTCAGGACCAGCTGGATGAGGGGACTCTTTTCTTTGCTCAGCTCTTGGCATTGCAGGGCGTGGTAATGATATGAGAGAGGGTCACTGTATTTTAGATGTTTCCAAAACTCAATTGCTCTTTTTTGAGTTTTTATTATTAGTGGATATTGGCCTAATTCTGCCCTGCATGCATTGTTTGTAGTTTTCCTCTGGACATGTAGGAGAATCTTACAGAACTCTGCATGCAGGGTTTCAATGGGGTGTTTGTCCCATTTGATGAAATCTTGTTTTGCAAGTGGACCCCACATCTCTCTTTTAGCATTACTCATACTTGGGGTGGACAGCATTAGCATTGATTTTGCCAAATGGATGTTTTGTGGATGCAAGGTATTCCAAATAAACTAACTTACATTTCTTTATGAAAGGGATCCTTTTAACGTAATGGAAACGGTCATATTGTCTATTGACCACTTGACATCTTTTTAAAAGCAGGCATTCATTCAGTGACTATGATTGACTTGGGCTGCTTTTTTTCTCCATCTGTTTTCCTTTGACCCTCAAATATAAACATTTTTTTATTTTAAATAATTGCTAGAAATTATAAGCAATATAGTTTTCTGCTTTCCTGCAGTAGACATGTGTCCTAGACTGGTGGACTTTAGAGTGAGGATTGGAGAGTGATCCGGGCTTTGGGATCAGACGGAGGGGATTCCCCAGCCCCATTCACAAGGATACAGCCCTAAGTGATAGCTGAGACAGGGGGCCAGGGCCGGTAGTGTCTGGATGCCACACACATGCTGCCTCTTTGGCCTTTCCCTGTCACAGAGGCACCACGAAGGTTAGGGTGGGCTAGGGGGATGGGAGACAAGGCCCTCCTGCATTTTAGGGTCAGGTTCTGTAGGCTTAGTATTCTGCTGAGGGGTAGGAGGACAGCATTGAAGGATATGTTTATTTTAGACCTCACAATTCTATGCTTCCTTACCCTGACACTAGTATATGAGCCAGGGGAGACTTCGGATTTTCTTTAATGAATAAACAGCCACTACTTACCCAGTAACACTGAATGTCATTACATTTGTAATCAAGTCTCCCACCCCTTCTCTAGACTGGACCACTGTGGAACATAAGCCATTGTTACCTTACATCCACGCAGCTTCAGCCTGGCATCATGTCAAACAACCTGCCAAAGCTCAATTTGCAAATGTAAACAGCTCCACTCTTAGTTCCTCTCGACACTCATTAACTCACCCTAATTAGCATTTACATGGAAAAACAACATCAGCAAACAAAAAGGCATGGAAGTGCCTGTTGATTTATATTGTATCTCATAAACAAAACAAAAAAATACATTTATTTTTTAAATACATTTTAACCTCTTTTCTCCCCAATTTCGTGGTATCCAATTGTTAGTAATTACTATCTTGTCTCATCGCTCCAAACGAGCTTCAATGCCATACAACACTCCTTCCGTGGCCTCCAACTGCTAGTAAAACCAAACGCATGCTTTTCAACCGTTCGCTGCCTGCACCCGCACGCCCGACTAGCATCACCACCCTGGATGGTTCCGACCTAGAATATGTGGACATCTATAAGTACAGAGGTGTCTGGCTAGACTGTAAATTCTCCTTCCAGACTCATATCAAACATCTCCAATCTAAAATCTAATCTAGAGTCGGCTTTCTATTCCGCAACAAAGCCTCCTTCACTCACGCAGCCAAACTTACCCTAGTAAAACTGACTATCCTACCGATCCTCGACTTCGGCGATGTCATCTACAAAATAGGTTCCAACACTCTACTCAGCAAACTGGATGCAGTTTATCACAGTGCCATCCGTTTTGTTACTAAAGCACCTTATACCACCCACCACTGCGACCTGTATGCTCTAGTCGGCTGGCCCTCGCTACATATTCGTCGCCAGACCCACTGGCTCCAGGTCATCTACAAGTCCATGCTAGGTAAAGCTCCGCCTTATCTCAGTTCACTGGTCACAATGGCAACACCCACCCTTAGCACACGCTCCAGCAGGTGTATCTCACTGATCATCCATAAAGCCAACACCTCATTTGGCCGCCTTTCGTTCCAGTTCTCTGCTGCCTGTGACTGGAACGAATTGCAAAAATCGCTGAAGTTGGAGACTTTTATCTCCCTCACCAACTTCAAACATCTGCTATCTGAGCAGCTAACCGGTCGCTGCAGCTGTACATAGTCTATCGGTAAATAGCCCACCCAATTTTACCTACCTCATCCCCATACTGTTTATATTTATTTACTTTTCTGCTTTTTTGCACACCAATATCTCTACCTGTACATGACCATCTGATCATTTATCACTCCAGTGTTATTAATCTGCAAAATTGTAATTATTCGCCTACCTCCTCATGCATTTTGCACACAATGTATATAGACTCTCTTTTTTTCTACTGTGTTATTGACTTGTTAATTGTTTACTCCATGTGTAACTCTGTGTTGTCTGTTCACACTGCTATGCTTTATCTTGGCCAGGTCGCAGTTGCAAATGAGAACTTGTTCTCAACTAGCCTACCTGGTGAAATAAATAAAAATGTAAAAAATAAAAACCGCTACAACTCCCGTACGGGCCCGGGAGAGACGTAGGTCGAAAGCCATGCATCCTCCAAAACACAACCCAACCAAGCCACACTGCTTCTTAACACAACGCGCCTCCAACCCGGAAGCCAGCCGCACCAATGTGTCAGAGGAAACACTGTGCACCTGGCTACCTTTGATAGCGCGCACCCGGATGACACTAGGCCAATTGTGCGTCGCGCGAACCCAGAGTCTCTGGTGGCACAGCTAGCGCTGCGATGCAGTGCCCTAGACCACTGCGCCACCCGGAAGGCCCTAACAAAAAAACAAAAAACAAACAAAAAAAACAGACAAACAAAAAAATATTAACCGGCAACCCAACCTTGAAATGAGGGTCTGTCGAAGTTCCAAAGTTTAGCATTTCATTTGAGTTCTACCAGATTTAGGTCTGGTGTCTGAGCTGTGTTACATGCCCAGTAGGGCCTGAAACAAATCATATTCTGTAGGAGTTCTCTTAGGGTTGTTATGGCCAAAGGCTGCAGAATACAGGACAAACAAGCAAGCCTTCCTAAAGAACATCATTCGAAAAGCTACACAGGCTAAAATAAACGATGAAGCTGGCTCTTACAGTGCAGCTGTGTCATCTCTCTCCATAAGGCCACCACCCAAGGACATCTGCATACCATTTTCCTCATTAAGGTTTTGTTCCACAGTAATACAGTAATGCAGCCTGCCTCTGTAGGATCCTTGTTTTAGAGGGTTGTAATAGTTGTGAAATTGTGAATACAAATAATGTCTCCCAACATTACTTGGAGACAATAACACAAACATGATACAGCAGCTGTACAATAACACAGCATAGAACTATACATACTGGACAATAGGTTTGTAAAGTTTTCATGCAATGCTCGTAGTCATCATCGTCCATTTTCAATTTTCTATTTGACTGGTCACAACGGGAACACCTCTTTAGGACTACCACTGTAAGATACACTCTCCCATCTTCTCCGATCAGATTACAGGAGGCTCCTGGGGAAAGTAGGTTGCACAAACGCTAATACAGCCAATACTTCGTTAATCCCATTGGTTAGGCCTAATCCCTTGTCATTGATTTTTATTGTTTCTCTTTGACTTTCAGGGGAACAGGTGGATTTAGGGGGAGTCCCCCCCACCCCTTTTCCCCCACGTGGGCCAGCCCCCTAACAATTTGAGTTCTAGCCAATGAGCTTCCGCCCCTCACCATTTGAGTGACAGCTAGCAAGATGCACACACAGTAGAGCGAGGGAGAGAGCAATGACATGGTGCGAATATCTGCATATACAGCATGTGACATGGTACGTCATTTTTGGGGACCACTTTGGCACATGAACGCTACTTTCAGAACTACTGGCTAAAAACGATACAAAGTACTGACGCATTTCTTTAACCAAAAAGGTCAATCCAATAACCCTGTTGTCACCATTGGAGCAACATTAAAAGGTGCAGTATCTGATCTATGTACTGTATGGAGTTTACTTAGAGTACAAAAAATTAAGGATACCTTCTTAATATTGAGTTGCACCCCTATCTCACCCCCCCGGCTTTTGCCCTCAGAACAGCCTCAATTTGTTGGGGCATGCACTCAACAAGGTGTCGAACATGTTCCACAGGGATCCTGGCCCATGTTGACTCCAATACTTCCTACAGTTGTGTCAAGTTAGCTGAATGTCCTTTGGGTGATGGACCATTCTTAATACACGCGGAAAACTGTTTAGCGTGAAAAACTCAGCAGCGTTGCAGTTCTTGACATAAACCGCTGCACCTGGCACCTACTACCATACCCCGTTCAAAGGCACTTACATCTTTTGTCTTGCCCATTCTCCCCCTGAATGGCACACATACACACTCCATGTCTCAATTGTCCCAAGGCTTAAAACTCTTTCTTTAACCGGTCTCTTCCCCTTTATCTACACGGATTGATGTGGATTTAACAGCTGACATCAATAAGGGATCATAGCATTTTTTTTTACCTGATAACATACCCAACACATTATTTTGAATTAAATATTACAAATGAAATGTTCTCCAAACATGCACTAAAACGCTGTGCACAACATCTGTAACAACCACCACAGAACATTCCCCAAACGTTCTAATGTAACAACACAAAGTACCAGTAACGTTTTCCCAGCAAACCAAAATGTGTTCTGTAAAAGTTCCCAGAACATTTATTAGGTTGCAACAAATGTTCTCATAACACCAAAACTGTCCAGTCGTGTTGATGATTATAAAATGCTTGTTTAAAACTGTTGCCTGATGTTGCAAGAACCTTCCCAGAACACATTTTGTCTGTTCATTAAAAGGTTCCCATAATGCTTCATTAGTTTGTGGGAACAGTCTGGTGGGAAATTTGTGGGGACGTCACAAAATATATGTTCCCAAAACATAAAAACTGTCCAGCTGTGTGCAAGATTATACAATGTTTATTTTAGGGTGGAAAGAACATTTACCTGATGTTACAAGAATGTTCACATAACACATTGTCTATTCTTTAAAGGTTCCCAGAATGTTTCATTAGGTTGTAGGAACAGTCTGTTGGGAACATTGTGGGGACATCACAAAAGATAAGCTCCCAAAACACAGAAACTGTCCAGTTGTGTGGGTGATTCTACAATATATATTTTAGGGCGCAAAAAAACATTCACCTGATGTTAAAAGAACGTTCCCAGAACACATTTTTTATGTTCTTTAAAAGTTCATAGCACATTTCTTTAGGTTGTGGTAACAAGATACAGGTATATGTTCTCAAAACATAAAACGTTCAGGTTGTGCTGATTATTACAATGTTTCTATTAGGTTGCAAAAATATTCACCTGATGTCGCAAGAACATTACCAAAACAAAGTTTTATGTTCTCAAACATTTCCTAAAAAATTTCTTTAGAGATAGGTGCCCAAAACATGAAAACTGTCCAGTTGTGCAGACATTCAGATAATATTTGTATCAGGGTGCACAAACATTCCTTTGATGTTGCACGAATGTTGACAGAACAGTCTTTTTGAGTTTCTTCAAAGGTTCCCAGAATTTGTATTAGGTTGTAGGTACATTACAAGAGATAGGTATGCTCAGATGTGATGACATTACTACAATGATTAAGTTAGGTTGCACAGGATATTCCCTTAATGTTGTAAGAATGTTGACAGAATGTTGACAGAACACCTTTGAATACTTATTGACACAAAACATTTCAGCTTTTTGTGTTTATTTTATTTGTAAACAGTGGCAAAGAAATCTCAATTGAATCCATTTTAAATGCAGGCTGTAACACAACAAATGTGTGGAAAAAGTCAAGGGGTTTGAAAACTTTCTGAAGGCACTGTATTTATTACGTATCATATGTCTTTCAGAATGATTATTGCATGCATTTGAATGTGTTTCGATCTATATGGACAAAAATATACAATTGTTTTATTATTTAGTTTGAAGTTTCTGAGCCAGTATTTAAAAAGCATATGAATACACCAGAATATAAGTTATTTGAAGGAAGCTCTATCCAACTAAAATCCCATTTCATAAGACTTTCATCACACGTAATGAAGAAAGAAAATCATAAAATACACAGCATATGAAGAGGAGGGGATCATTTTAGCCCTTGTGTGGTGTTCATGTTTTTGTTATTGACCCAATGTTCGCAGGTCTGATGGACCCACAACATTATTAGGTTTTTAAAACAATACAGCCATAACAATTTACGTAATAATACTTAATAATTAGATGTTGACTTACATCAATTACAAGCAATATAGACAGCAAACATGGTTAATATTTGCCATTTACCTCTGGCAACTCCGGGATGCTTGGCTTCTAGGCAAAATTGCAAAGAAAAAGCCATATCTCAGACTGGCCAATAAAAAGTAAAGATTAAGATGGGCAAAAGAACACAGACACTGGACAGAGGAACTCTGACTAGAAGGCCAGCATCCCGGAGTCGCCTCTTCACTGTTGACGTTGAGACTGGTGTTTTGCTGGTACCATTTAATGAAGCTGCCAGTTGAGGACTTGTGAGGAGTCTGTTTCTCAAACTAGACACTCTAATGTACTTGTCTTCTGGCTCAGTTGTGCAAGAGGACTCCTCTTTCTATTCTGGTTGGCGCCAGTTTGCGCTGTTCTGTGAATGGAGTAGTACACAGCGTTGTAGGAGATCTTCAGTTTCTTGAAAGTTTCTCGCATGGAATAGCCTTCATTTCTTAGAACAAGAATAGACTGATGAGTTTCAGAAGAAAGGTCTTTGTTTCTGGCCATTTTGAACCTGTAATCGAACCCACAAATGCTGATGCTCCACATACTCAGCTAGTCTAAAGAAGTTTTATTGCTTCTTTAATCAGAACAACAGTTTTCAGCTGTGTTAACAAACTTGCAAAAGGGTTTTCTAATGATCAATAAGCCTTTTAAAATGATAAACTTGGATTAGCAAACACAATGTACCATTGTAACACAGGAGTTATGGTTGCTGATAACGGCCTCTGTACGCCTATGTAGATATTCCATTCAAAATCAGCTCTTTCCAGTTACAAAAGTCGTTTACAACATAGAAAATGTCCACACTGTATTTCTGATAAATGTTATGTTATTTGAACGGACAGAAAATAGCTTTTACACTATAGTGTATAGTTACAGCAGTAGGAGATTCAGACGCACACATGCAACAACATCACTCACACTTACTTCTGTTATTGGAGTTTCTGGTTCTGTAGGTCGGGCGGATGGGGCACCAGCATCCTCCTCCTGAATCCTCCTCATGCTGGATGCAGAAGCTGGGGTCCTTGGAATATGTGGCCTCTGGATTTGAAGTCTTACCAATGACTTGCCCAGCTGAAGCGGGGAACAGAGTGGGGCAACAGACAGATATAGGGGAGGTAATGACAGAGGTGATTGAGTCCAGGTGAGTCCAATAATCGCTGATGCGCGTGACGGGGGAAGGCAAGTGTGCGTAATGATGGTGGCAGGAGTGCGTAATGCTGGGGAGCTGGGCACCCTCGAGCGCCAGAGGGGAAGAGCGGGAGCAGGTTGTGACAGGTATTAGATAAAACTGAAATATACAATTTTCTAAATGTTTTCTAAATGTTCTGAGGACCTCCAAGACAAGGTCAAATGTATATTTGTCTAGTTAAATAAAGGTAAAATAAAAAAATAAAATATATGTACATACAGTGGGGCAAAAAAGTATTTAGTCAGCCACCAATTGTGCAAGTTCTCCCACTTAAAAAGATGAGAGAGGCCTGTAATTTTCATCATAGGAACTTCACTTCAACTATGACAGACAAAATGAGAAAAAAAATCCAGAAATCACATTGTAGGATATTTAATGAATTTATTTGCAAATTATGGTGGAAAATAAGTAATTTATAGTAATAATTTATCTCAATACTTTGTTATATACCCTTTGTTCGCAATGACAGAGGTCAAACGTAAGTCTTCACAAGGTTTTCACACACTGTTGCTGGTATTTTGGCCCATTCCTCCATGCAGATCTCCTCTAGAGCAGTGATGTTTTGGGGCTGTTGCTGGGCAACACGGACTTTCAACTCCCTCCAAAGATTTTCTATGGGGTTGAGATCTGGAGACTGGCTAGGCCACTCCAGGACCTTGAAATGCTTCTTACGAAGCCACTCCTTTGTTGCCCGGGCGGTGTGTTTGGGATCATTGTCATGCTGAAAGACCCAGCCATGTTTCATCTTCAATGCCCTTGCTGATGGAAGGAGGTTTTCACTCAAAATCTCACGTTACATGGCCCCATTCATTCTTTCCTTTACACGGATCAGTCGTCCTGGTCCCTTTGCAGAAAAACAGCCCCAAAGCATGATATTTCCACCCCCATGCTTCACAGTAGGTATGGTGTTCTTTGGATGCAACTCAGCATTCTTTGTCCTCCAAACACGACAAGTTGAGTTTTTACCAAAAAGTTATATTTTGGTTTCATCTGACCATATGACATTCTCCCAATCTTATTCTGGATCATTCAAATGCTCTCTAGCAAACTTCAGACGGGCCTGGACATGTACTGGCTTAAGCAGGGGGACACGTCTGGCACTGCAGGATTTGAGTCCCTGGCGGCGTAGTGTGTTACTGATGGTAGGCTTTGTTACTTTGGTCCCAGCTCTCTCAGGTCATTCACTAGGTCCCCCCGTGTGGTTCTGGGATTTTTGCTCACCGTTCTTGTGATCATTTTGACCCCACAGGGTGAGATCTTGCGTGGAGCACCAGATCGAGGGAGATTATCAGTGGTCTTGTATGTCTTCCATTTCCTAATAATTGCTCTCACAGTTGATTTCTTCAAACCAAGCTGCTTACCTATTGCAGATTCAGTCTTCCCAGCCTGGTGCAGGTCTACAATTTTGTTTCTGGCTGTCCTTTGACAGCTCTTTGGTCTTAGCCATAGTGGAGTTTGGAGTGTGACTGTTTGAGGTTGTGGACAGGTGTCTTTTATACTGATAACAAGTTCAAACAGGTGCCATTAATACAGGTAACAAGTGGAGGACAGAGGAGCCTCTTAAAGAAGAAGTTACAGGTCTGTGAGAGCCAGAAATCTTGCTTGTTTGTAGGTGACCAAATACTTATGTTCCACCATAATTTGCAAATAAATTAATAAAAAATCCTACAATGTGATTTTCTGGATTTATTTTCTTCTCGTTTTGTCTGTCATAGTTGAAGTGCACCTATGATGAAAATTACAGGCCTCTCTCATCTTTTTAAGTGGGAGAACTTGCACAATTGGTGGCTGACTAAATACTTTTTTGCCCCACTGTATATTGCTTGAACATCAATAGAATATTATGTTAAACCTAAAACAAATATGCTGTGAACGTCATAAAACCGGACTTATTTTGAAATTGTGTTCTGTGCAACCTATGTGTATATCCCAAAAGTATTCTTGCAACATCCCAGACAACTCCCATAACTTAATTAAATGTTCTGGGAACCTTTAAAGATCTTAGACCAGGTGTTCTGTCAACATTCTTAGAACATGAAGGGAATGTCCTGTGAAACATTGCATGAAAGTCATCACAACTGAGCATATTTTTTTGTCTCTTGTATTGTACCCACACGGTTCCCAAAACCTAATAAAAATGTCCTGGGGATCTTTAAATAACCCAGAAAGGCTGCTCTGTTAGCATTATCTGTCAGTACAACTAGACAGAATTAGTGTTTTGTAAACATGTCTCTTGTCATATCCTCACAATGTTCACACAAACCTAAATAAACATTCTGGGAACCTTTAAAGATCTTAGACCAGGTGTTCTGTCAACATTATCTGAATGTCAGTACAACTAGACAGAATTAGTGTTTTGGAAACATGTCTCTTGTCATATCCCCACAATGTTCACACAACCTAAATAAACATTCTGGGAACCTTTAAAGAATAGACAAAATGTGTTCTGGGAATGTTCTTGTAACATCAGGTGAATGTTTATTGCACCCTAAAATAAACATTCTAGAATCATCTGCACGACTGGATAGTTTTTGTGTTTCTCACTGTTCCAATAACCTAATGAAACATTCTGGGAACCTGTAGAGAACAAACAAAATATGTTCTAGAAATGTTCATGTAACATCAGGCGAATGTTTTTTCCCCAAACATTATATAATCATCAGCACGACTGGACAGTTTTTGTGTTATGAGAACATTTGGCGTGACCCTAACAAATATTTTGGGAACTTTCACAGAACCAATTTTGGTTTGTTGGGACATAACTGCAATAGTTAAATGTCACTATATCCTAATGAGATTTTGGAACATTTGGGGTCTAGTCCTTAGGCTGTCAGTCAGTCAGGAGTAAAGAGTGAAAGCTTAGGTATCTTTCCTTACAAAGTGAGAAGTGAACAAGAAAGGACGGACAACAACAAAGGAGCCCTTTGGCATTTGTGGGGTGGCTGGAAAGCACATTACAATGTTACACTGTCCAAATGACGACTTCCTACGCCGACGCCGGGCTGATGGACGGGGAGTATGGAACACGGGATAGAAGGGCCCCATTCATATCCAAAAGCAAACAGAGGTCTGGAAAATAAATACAAAGAGTAAATACCCTCATTCTGACTGAGAAATTCTAGGCTCTGAACCCCTTCCCAGTCCCATGAAGTCACAGAGTCAGGGGAAATATACAGAGTTTCAACTTTAGCCTGGTTCTCTCTGATGACTTTAAGGACTCCATGAAAATGTTGGCTGCTACTCAACCATGTCTTAAAATGATTAAAAATATACAATAGAACTGTAGAAAACGTGCAATAGGCCGCCAGTAGGTTACAGACTGGATTTCTGTATTCTGGACTATTTTGAAAGTCGGGATATTATCTCAGGGCTCCAAAGAGGGCTACATTTGACAGTAGCAGCTGAGAACCACTTTGAAAATGGATAGATTATAAAATATCCGCCATAATACTAGGCCTATTACTGTACTAGGTAACCTAGTACGGGTATGCTATGGTAACAAGCATTGGATTACATAATACTCCGAACCTACGGCCCTTATCCTAAATGTAATTAAATCTCCAACACAAGCAATTCATCCTCAGATTAACTTTAGTAACAATATGCTTTACATTCTATATCAATTGAATCAAATCTGCAATAGTTTTTTTTAAAACCCCTGATCGACGAACAGATGATGTGGAGGCCCCTGACCTAATTCTCAGAACAATAGACAAACAAGGGGCCATGGTCACAGCAGTGTGGGAAGAGTGGAGAGGGCCTGTAGACAGCTATAGGCGTAGAGGGTAATGTGTGTGTCTGTGCGTGTGCATGCGTGCGTATGTGTGCACGTTCATGCATGCATGCGTGCGTGTGTGTATGTGTGCCTGGAGGGTCCCATGCACTTTCATCCCATCCCAGGCTGACCAAACAGATCAGGCCGCTGCCCAGTGAAACGCTCTGACAGGTGGATGCTTGGCCCGGCTATGGACGATCGGGTGGTAATGAGGGTAATGAGCATGGGGTGAGTTAGAGGTGACGTCTCGGACGAAGAAGGGGTGACTGTTTGTTCTGAGGAGTGAGGAGAGGGGCTGATGCGTGGTGGCGTTGGTGGTGGCGGAGCAGCCATAATGTGGGGTGTGAGGATGAAGAGGGTTTGGTGAGGGGGGGGGGGGGGGTTATTGAGATGGGAGTCCCCCTTATTCCCCACACACAGATTCTGTGGGATCTCGGATCTTTAATGAATAACTGTGTTTAGACAGTAGTTACATCATGTGAGACAGCCCCCATCGTTTATACTCCCTTATCAACATAATTTGGGTCTTGAGACAATGCGAAGTAGTTGTCACTTTTTTTGTCTTAACCCCACGAAAGAGGTGAATAGTTACTGAGAGCTCCAGACAAAGGAGAGAAGCGAGAGAAGCGCTCATTATTGGTTGGTGTCCATACAGAGCTGATATGGAAAGCTGCATTCTATGCCCATGTATTTTTCTCTGTCTGACCTCCATTCTTTGCTCATTATTCCACATCATCATAACTGACCAACAAAATCAGCATTCCAATAGAATGATCAATATAGTTGTTCATCAGAAAAACAATAATAACCCGCTCGCCGGGAGGTCCTTTGGTTAGTCTGACCATGTGCAGTTATTTGATGGTCCAAAGACACCCTTCTGCATTCTTCTTGACTACATTAAAATGTTTGTAATGTTTTTTTTCTTCTTGTTCTTGGAAACATTTGATGAAGAGAACTCATGTTACTAAATATTACTTCCCCAGGGACGTATCAAAATAGCCTCTAATGGTTTTATATCTCTCTACCAATATTGCCCTGAACAGGCAGCCAAGCCAAGCAGGCTTTCCCCTAGCTACTAATATTTCTTATCGGCAGGAAACTGTCTCAGACCTCCTGTGTCTGTTTTGGCCTGAGGAGCACGGTCAGGAAACACTGACTCATTGTTGGCCTCCACTATCTCTGACTGTGGTATATTTCTGACGAGGCTTTGACACAATCAGTTTGTGTTACCATATGGCTCAACTAAAAAATGGCCACCGGCAGCCGCACATCGCCAGGATTTCCAGGGTGGAGCTCCATACGCCAAACTATCACGGAGGGAGGAAAAAAAAGAAAGGAAGGGTCCAAAAGAAAGGAACAATTGAACGAATGTCTAAAATGGCGGCAATTAAAAATAAATTGTGCAGACAGTGACACCAACACACGCACAGGATGATGATCCGGGTAGATGATCTCTTCCTGAAGCCTTCGTAACATTAACCCATGCATGGAGTCAGAACAATGTTTGCAAGCATCACACCTAGCAGGAAATGTGTACCACAACTGGAGAGCTCTAGTCATAGAATATGTACTGCATCTCAATTCAAATTGGTGTGGTCTGAAGGGCTTACGTACCTTCTAATAATTATATTTCTATGGTTCTAGTAAATGTGACAATATGTTTTTTATGTTAACATTTCCAACAATGGAGAAAATGGACTAGGCCTATCCTAATATGGAGCACTTATAAACATATGTTAAAATAGGAATGCTTTTAAAATCCTAAAACAACTCAAGCTTAGGAACTTCCTTCCCAGTCATAAACACAGTAAAACAGTAAACACACTTGGGCTTCAACATTTTTTGGGCCTGAACATATTTGGGCCTCAACATTTTGGTTTCTCAACAGGTTTGGGTAGTCTAAACGTTCTCATTTCATTATGAGTACGGTCAATTTGTGATTGATGTGATGTGATGGCATTACTAAATACAGCACTTGCATTTGGATATGCAGTACCAGTCAAAGGGGGTTTTCTTTATTTTTACAATTTTCTACATTGTAGAATAAGAGTGAAGACATCAAAACTATAAATAAACCAATATATATTTTATATTTGAGAATCTTCATAATAGCCTTGATGACAGCTTTGCACACTCTTGGCATTCTCTCAACCAGCTTCATGACGTAGTCAACTGGAATGCATTTCAATTAACAGGTGGGCCTTGTTAAAAGTGAATATGTGGAATTTCTTTCCTTCTTAATGCGTTTGAGGCAATCAGTTGTGTTTTTTTTTTTTTTTTTACCTAGGCAAGTCAGTTAAAGAACAAATTGTTATTTTCAATAATGGCCTAGGAACAGTGGGTTAACTGCCTGTTCAGGGGCAGAATGACAGATTTGTACCTTGTCCAACGTTCTAACCATTAGGCTACCCTGCCGCCCCGTGTTGTGACAAGGTAGGGGTGGTATACAGAAGATAGCCCTATTTGGTAAAATACCAAGTTCATATTATGGCAAGAACAGCTCAAAAAAGCCAATAAATATGGCAGACAGACAATTCATTTAAGACATCAATCAGTCAATCCGGAAAATTTAAAGAACTTTAAACGTTTCTTAAAGTGTAGTCGCAAAAAACGGCAAGCACTGTGACGAAACTGGCTCTCGTGAGGACACAGAGTAGGTGAATGGATGATCTCTGCACGTGTGGTTCCCACCGTGAAGCATGGAGGAGGATGTGTGATGGTGTGGGGCTGTTTTGCTGGTGAAACTGTCTGTGATTTAGTTAGAATTCAAGGCACACTTAACCAGCATGGCTACCACAGCATTCTGCAGCGATACGCCATCCCATCTGGTTTGCGCTTTGTGGGACTATCATTTGTTTTTCAACAGGACAATGACCCAACACACCTCCAGGCTGTGTAAGGGCTATTTGACCAAGAAGGAGAGTGATGGAGTGCTGCATCAGATGACCTGGCCTCCACAATCACCCGACTTCAACCCAATTGAGATTGTATGGGATGTTGGACTGAGAAGTGAAGGAAAAGCAGCCAAAAGTGCTGAGCATATGTGGGAACTCCTTCAAGACTGTTGTAAAAGCATTCCAGGTGAAGCTGGTTGAGCGAATGCTAAGAGTGTGCAAAGCTGTCATCAATGTGGCTGCTTTGAATAACCTAAATTATATTTTGATTTGTTTAACACTTTTTTGGTTGCTACATGATTCCATATGTGTTATTTCATAGTTTTGATGTCGTCACTGTTATTCTACAATTAGAAAACAGTCAAAAATAAAGAAAAACCCTTAAATGAGTAGGTGTGCCCAAACTTTTGATGGGTACCGTACATAGTAAGAGTGGGAACAATTTTTACAACTAAAAGCCTTAGGTAAGTTTCCCTTAGTCTAGCCTATGTTTAGAGCTATGCAATTCACCAACAACTTCCAGTTATCTAATGGTTTACTATCATCAATTCCATAGTTTTCCTCACATAGCCCTTCTCCACCTGTTTTCACTCTGCTCTTTGCCTTTTCACTATTGTTCCCCCTTTACTTCTCTTGATTCAAAGAAAACTCAATGTAATCCTGGTAAAAGCCCCTGCCTTTTCTTTGCAGACCAGGCCATCCCATCTCCCTACCCCCATGCTCTCACACACACACACACACACACACACACACACACACGCACGCACGCACGCACGCACGCACGCACACACACACACACACACACACACACACACACACACACACACACACACACACACACACACACACACACACACACACACACACACACACACACACACACACACACACACACACACACACACACACACACACACTCTACAAATGAAGCTGTTTGCATGATTTCAGCAGTTCATTAGCTCTGAATGGCTTCCTATATACCCATGGCAGCTAGGCAGCAGAGATGGGGCAGAAGATAAAGGAGAACTCAGCTCGGGAATGAGGAGAGAGGGGAGACTGCAGCAGCATTAATGAATGGAGAAGAAGACCAAGTGTGTGGCTTGTCAAATTCCAGGAATTCCTTGGGAAAGCCTGAGAGCATCTAAAGGGGAAAATGAGTCTCTTTTTTAGCCATGCATGGATTTGTTTGTTTCAAAATGTCTGTTTAAATAAAGAGATGGAACTAGAGATGTTTTGTCTGTTGACCTGTCTTGTTTGTTGATATGATCGCATCATAGACAGTGCTCGACTTGGACAGGAACTTGAGGTCCTGTACCTAAATATATTCAGCATCGCCACTCAAAATGAGTATTTCAGTCCAAGTCAAGCACTGATCATAGCACTGTGACAAAAATCAATATCAAGCAGATCATAAAGGTTTTGGTAATGGGCCACCCGTCATCCTTTCTTTGAGGAAATCCCATCTGAAGCATAAATACTAATATGTAAGTTGGCATAACAGTTGCCGTGTGTGCGGTACGCTTACCACAACAACTTACCCGAGTGTGGATGGGTATGGGAGTGACCACCATTGTGTATTAATTGATTCAATTTGGATGCTCTTTGCATCACAAACCGGTAGGGCATACAACTTGATAAGCAGTCATGAGCCATGAATGATTGTTTTTAGTCTAAACAAACAATGAAATGGCCATTTATAGGCCATGTAGTTTTCCATAATAATTTGGATCGTTCAATTCAAGTCATTCAACGGGCGTTCAACTGTCTTAAGAAAACAGTCCGATTCCAGTCAGATGTTGAACCATTGAGTTAGCCCTTGCGGACTCACATCTACATGCACTTCTTCACAGAAGGAGTGCTAATCTAGGATCAGTTTTGCCTTTTAGATCACAATGACTACAATTTTATGGACAGGGGGAAACCTGACGCTAGGCCAGCACAGCCGCACTACTCTGAGATGCTTTGTAAATATAGGCCCAGATCTTCAGTCGTACACAACGGATGGAGGGGGCCATGCAGGACTATATCTTTACAGTTCACACCTCAGCGACTGACTGATCTCCAACCCCCCTGCGGAGTAGCTCAACGGACCCCTTTAAGAGAAACAAATGCCTGGTCTTTGCATTCCAACAGTGACCTACTGATACACTACTGAGTTCATTGAGACTTCATCACAGTTGTGTGGGTGGAAGCGCCTTTTGACTGGGGGGAAGAATCAACTCATTGGGATTTGAAGTGGTCGGGATGAAATTGTCCAGAGAGAATGTGTGTGTGTGTGTGTTTGCGTGCGTGCGTGTGCGTGCATGCGTATTCAAGCCTACTGTTAGTTGAACAGGTTGCTTACGTTGGTGTTTGGAAGATAGGCATCACTTGTATTGGCTCCAGTGATGCTTTCCCATTCGATATATACGTTTTTAGTATTGAGTCACTATAACTTACAACTGAACTATAAGACATAGTATCCCAGGTGTGTGTGGTGACAATGGCTGTGCTCCGCAGTGGAGGTATGTACAGAGGCATACAGCTGGTTCTCTGGTCTCCTCTCCTCTGCAGCACTACCAGATTTAATATCAGAGAGGGTCAGGTTCTCAAGGCCTGGTGGCCTGGGCAAAAGAGGCAGCATTCCTTCAATTCTTCTCATGGAAGATATGTAGCGACTGGAAGATGACCTTTGCTGGTTAAGTTACATGCCGTGGCATACAAACACTTTCTAGAAAAGGACCTCTCTCTCGTATGGGAAAGAAAAAAAGAAAAATGTGGCAACACTATCCCAAAAGAACAATAGAAATGTAAAAAAAAGTTCTGAGAAAACAAATTGCGCGTTTCCAGCTGTGACCATGTTTTATTACACTCCAACCGCAAGAGCGGTACCACACAAAAGCCCTCATGTCGCACGGTTTGTGAAATGAGCCCCTGGTCTTGTCATGGTCCACCATTGGTGCCTCAAACAATACCCGGATTCTTCTCTCTGCAGAAAGTGATGCGACTCGCTCCTAATATATTTCAACATCAACAAAATAGAGCAAAAAAAAAATGAACACCGCTTGTCAACCAACCCATAAGAACGTCTGATGCATATAACTCTGGCACACAGCCAAGCATTCTATAGCAGAAAGAATAGCCTTCGCACTGAACACCCCCCCCCCCCCCCCCCCCCCACTGTCATGTGTCCCAGTATTAAAGCTTTACAGGCCTCAGTGTTTCTCACTGTTCCCAAGCGGTGTGCAAAAAGCTTCCACTAAGGGGTCAATGACAGGCAGTGCTAGTCTGTATTGCCAAGCGCTATAATCACATTATACACTTCTCTATGGCTGAATTAGAGGGTGTCTCTGTTTTAGGGAGGTAGGTCAGGGGATTCTTCCTGGCACAAAACCCTCCATGCAGTTACACGCTGGCACATTCTTTAATGAACTTTGTAGTTCAGCATTTAAGAACAAGCAACATTTCAGGTCACAAGGGAACTTAGTAGCGGTGCTTGAAATCCTGTTAGGCGGTGAATATGGACATCCTACAGGGAATTCAAGGTGAGGTAGCGAAAGGCGAGCTGTGAAAATATTGTAATTAGACTACACCGTCTATGGTGACCACGCAAATTATGTAGACTATTTCTCGTTAAATGTCTATACATTTTCTAGATTATTCCATGCGTATTTTATATGGGTGTATTGCGTAATATGATTATGTAATCGGATCATTTACTCAAGTGAGATCTCAGCCATTTCAAACATTTTCTAGTAATATAATACATTTGAGTCATCGTTATCGCAGTGAGTTACCATGCGGAGTACCCGGCTGCTGGATCAATTGTTCGATTCCATATTAGAACATTAGAAGATATGAGACACTTCACTTGCATAACATTCCATAACACGAACCCTGACCTGAGAGCATGGCCAGTTGAGTATGGTTACATGGTACAATTGGCCGGTGGTCAGTATTCCTGTTACAATCAACATCAGTCATTATTCTGGCTTACAGAATCTACCCTCTCATACATTTCAATTCTAGGACAACGTCAGCAACACACCCTGAAGATATTTATCTGCAGTTGGCACTCCCATCAAGACTCCCCTTCTCCTTTCTTAAAACAAGGGTGTATGCTGTGTCATGCTAATTCTACACATTTTCCCCATGAGCCAGTTTTAAAGCTTGAATTGCAGTGCGTTTATGTTAACCCCAAAAATATTTTTTTCTTTTTGGGGGGGGGGGGGGGATATAAGAAGTACTGTGGATACCAATAACTTTGTGAGCCTCCCAGGCCCATGGTGTCCAGGGTTAAGAACACCAACTGTAGATGAACAATGTGACACTGTATCGTATCCCACCCACTAAAGTTATTCCAGGGATCCCTTGGACAAAATGTGTTGAATCTGTTATTAGTAATATTCATTCATATATATATATTTTGAGATCTGGCCGTGGACCCCTTGCAGTACCACTTTGAGAACCCCTGACATAGGGAATAGAGTGCCATTTGGAATGACAAGAAGCAATTTAAGTGCAAGTTTCCCAACGTTCCCCCACACTGTGAGACTGACATCTCTGTGGCAGCACTTTGTGAAGTTCCTTTCCCTTTCCCCCCTGAACGGCCCTTACCAATCCACAGCTGTTAAAACTCTATAAATCATAGGGTAGCCCCACGGAAAAGGTACATTATTGTGTCCCTCCCGCATTCTCAAAGAATGCGGGAGGCAGCGAGCCGCCTGACAACACGGAGTGAGAGAGGGCCCGGGGTTCCCCAAAGAGGAAGGAATTATGCTCACAGCATTTCTTTCCCTTCCTGGTCTGATGGTGACTTTAGCTTTTAGTAGTCGTTTCAACGCCACTGCTAAGTGTGTGTGTGTGTGTGTTTGTGTGTACACGTGTGTGTACATGTGTGCTTACGTGTGTACGTGTGTGCCCAGGCATCTTACACTGTCATTATTGGCGTCTATTACGCCAACTTACGATGCCAGTAGAAAGCATTGTAAAACGTATACTTCAAACAATTGAACGTAACCTTTCGAAACAGACTTCGTTAGTATCTCCTGTTCTCTTACGTCAGGGCTTTCTGTGCTCGTAGTCAAAACTGCTGACAAACGTGAGCCTGTCCACAGTTGCTTGGTAGGTGATTTCACGGATATTTCTGCTCAGTTGAACGATGGTAGTTGGGACGCTATAGTCGCCTAGCTTCTTCTTTTGAAGCTGTATTGAACACAATGGCAGCTGCCGCCACCCCTCTCCCCTCTGTACTGAGAAATCTTCCCACAGCTCTAACCCTCGTGTTCACACACCGTTTCCACATACATTTCAACCACAGACGTCACCCTATCAAAAGTGCATCCATTCTGACCCTGATCCGTCTGAACACCACCCCGGCTTTCATGGCTGCTTCCACAGAGCCCTTTGCTACATGCCCTGGCCCAAGAGCCCTTTGTCTTACATGCTCCCTGTAATTTATCTGCTGACAAGTAGAGCAGGGTCGAGCCTGGAGAAGGGTCTCCTACAGGGCAGAAGGGAGAAGTTCTCTAGATATCATTTAGATCACGCGTTTCGTGTCTTCAATCAATGTTAAATGGTCAACGTTCAATCAGTGAGTTCTATGGTGATCAATACTTGTCTGGGGACCTCAAGACCCCTTTCTCTCCTATTCCTCTTTGTTCTGTAACCATACCAAATAATGACATGATATAAGAACCTGTTTACTTTCTGCTGACCAAAAACCCCGTACACCACAATTGCAATCTAAGCGTAATCCTATTTTAACAATTTATTTATGAGTATAAGGTAATAACTTTTATTGTAAAGACAGAATAAAAAACCAGTGTGATATATCTAGGCCCTTAACTCCTAGCGATAAGTCCCATTGTCCTGCTTCTCTTCACGGGGTCATGAGGAGGGGTGAGATTCTTTTGGCTGTCTGATCTATTGATAATTCCTGTCTCTGCTGTGGCCAGCTCTGACCTGCTCATCGGAATGAATGAGCTAGGCCAGGGCTTCTCTCCCACACAGCCCCAAACTGACCGATTCAGCAGTCAGCTTTTCAACGCTAGCCTGGCTGTCAGATTAATGTTGTTCTAGCGGAGACATTGTGATGCTAACTAGGCTAACCCCGTGGTTCTGTCTGCTTTACCTGGGGCCATCGGCAACCTTTAGCTACACACAGCATACTGCTTATTTCATGGGGAATATGAAAGATTGAAAATATCAATGCCACTTTAGTTGTTCTCCTCTTGTTACTAACATCCCCAGACGATTACTATATTAGCAGTCAGGGAGATAGAGGAGTGACAGGGGGAAAACGTGTACAAACTTGTACATGCCAAAAACACTTAAAAGTAAAATGTTTCTAAACATAAGAGATTTGCTATAACCCATATTTCACTGTGCTGTGACAACTCTTGATGACAACGTTCATTCACTCAATCAACAATCTAGTTGGCTTTCCGCTGCTTTGTTAAATTAGATTACTTACCGACTGTAATGGATGAATAAGTTAAAATATTGTGATTTATAGCACCCCCAATTATCCCTGGCCAGCAACACGCCCGATGAGACTCCCTATTCGAATGACCTAAGCAATGAGAGTGATTGAGTGTGGGAGAGAGAGAGACAGAGAAACAGATGAGAGATAGATAGCGGGAGAGAGAGATGACAGACAGAGAGAGAGAGAGAGAGAGAGAGAGAGAGAGAGAGAGAGAGAGAGAGAGGTATAATTATCTATTTGGCAATGCAAACATATATTTCCCATGCCAATAAAGCCATTTGAATTGAATTGAGAGAGAGAGAGAGAGAGAGAGAGAGAGAGAGAGAGAGAGAGAGAGAGAGAGAGAGAGAGAGAGAGAGAGAGAGAGAGAAAGAGAGAGAGATAGAGAGAGAGCATGTGTTTTGTGTGACAGAGAGTTTCAGTGGTCAGTGGTCTTCAGTAGGGGTCAGTCTCTCCCTGAGAGCAGGGAGGAAAGTCAGACAGAACCATGCCATGATGCTTCTGCCCAGGCCCCCTCCCCACCCATCCCTTCTCACAGACCCTCGTGGCAGGACAGGAGGACAGGACAGGCTTTGGCTTGGTGCCAGCCAATATCTGCACCTCTATATGGATATTTTCAATGATGCAGAGATACTCTACATCTTCCGAATGGTGTCTAAAATGATTCACCACACCAATACAAAGAAAAGTTGTCTACTGCAAAGGGGTTTGTTCGAACGCAAAAGGGGATGGCGACAGGCTCCTGAAAATAACTATATACACAGCTGGTATGAACTCTGTACCTGCTGTCCCACATTCATAGAAAAAAAGGTGATATCAATAACCAAAAAGTGTCTCTTTGGCTGTCCTGATAGGAGAACCCTTTGAAGAACCCCTTTTTCTTCCAGGTAGAACATTTTGGATTCCATGTAGAACCCTTCTCATAGAGGGTTCTACATGGAATCCCCAAAGATTCTACCTGAAACCAAAAAGTTCTAACTGGAACCAAAAAGGGTTCTTCCTGGAACCCAAAGAGTTATCCTATGGGGACAGCCTCAGAACCCTTTTGTAAGCCCTTTTTTTTCTACGAGTGTATATAAAGGAGAACAGTATAATGAGACGTAATGTATGCATGTAGTATTCAGCACATTAGCATGTGCCACCAATCTCCCATTGACACCAACGGGCAACTTCATTATTCTCCAAATTCCGACAATGATCAGAGCCCGATTAGAGCCGTCATCCGAGAGGCCTAAACTTGTGGGTCTACTCTGTGCTGTATATTAACGTCTACAAAGAAAAATCTCACAGTGGTGAACTGAATGGTATACGTTTGAACTCTGCCAAGAAAGATGTCATTTGCTATAATGTAAAGTACAAAGTACAGTAGAAAGTAGAAAAAAAAGTTTATTTGTATTAACTACACTATGTAACATTCCGCTAGAGAGATTCCCCATTTTCAATTAAATTATTTCACAGATCTCCCTTTCCGCATACAGCTGTTCTTTAGTAAATCATGGACAACCTCTACCCACCATCCAATACCCATCTCAGAGCAATCAAACGTGAAAGGGAGAGGGTTCAGTTGTAGCCACCTCAAGATAGCAGAAGAATGGCCACTTTTATGGGCAGAGGGGGGGATGAAATCACTGGAACATTGGCATGACAGGTGTTGGGTTTCTCTCTTCGTGGGACCTCTCCGAACAAAGCTATAGTGTCTTAAAGCTGCAATCTGGGATTCGAAAAAACAACCGAACGGCAGCCCTGCCACTTGTTTTGAAATATACAGTGCCTTCGGAAAGTATTCAGACCCCTTGATGTTATCCACATTTTGTTACGTTACAGCCTTAAACGAAAAAGGATTTGATAACATCACATCCTCAGCAATCTACACACAATACCCCACAATGACAAAGTGAAAACAGGTTTTTAGAACATTTTGCAAATGTATTAAATATTTTGAAAATAAATACCTTATTTACATAAGTATTCAGACCCTTTGCTTTGAGACTCGAAATTGAGCTCAGGTGCATCCTGTATCCATTGATCATCCTTGAGATGTTTCTAAAATTTGATATTAGTCCACCTGTTTTAAATTCAATTGGTTGGACATGATTTGGAAAGGCACACACCTGTCTATATAATGTCCCACAGTTGACAGTGCATGTCAGAGCAAAGACCAAGCCATGAGGTCGAAGGAATTCTCCATAGAGCTCTGAGACAGCACAGTGTCAAGGCACAGATCTGGGGAAGGGTACCATATCATTTATGTGGCATTGAAGATCCCAAAGAACACAGTGGGCTCCATCATTCTTAAATGGAAGAAGTTTGGAACCACCAAGACTCTTCCTAGAGCTGCCCGCCCGACCAAACTGAGCAATCGGGGGAGAAGGGCCTTGGGCTGGGAGGTGACCAAGAACCTAAGCTCGTCTGTGGAGCAGCACTCCACCAATCAGGACTTTATGGTAGAGTGGCCAGACGGAATCCACTCCTCAGTAAAATGCACATGGCAGCCCATTTGGAGTTTGCCAAAAGGCACCTAAAGAAACATGATTCTCTGGTCTGATTAAACCAAGATTGAACTCTTTGGCCTGAATGCCAAGCTTCACTTCTGGAGGAAACCTGGCACCATCCCTACGGTGAAGCATGGTGGTGGCAGCATCATGCTGTGTGGATGTTTTTCAGCGGCAGGGAATGGGAGACTAGTCAGGATCGAGGGAAAGATGAACCCCATTCAACCCCATTGAAAAGCTGTGGTTTGAATTGAAGGAAGATGAAGGATATCAAGGATCTGGACATATTCTGTATGGAAGGAATGGTCAAAGATCCCTCCCAATGTGTTCTCCAATCTCCTAAAATCTTTGATTTTAGGGTTCTGAAGTATTGAAAACAGAGGTGGCAATCATTTTGACCCCTATCATATTGAAAAAAAAATATATTATTGTTAAACAGAATATCTTTCTCTGAGCAATTGTATTAGTAGAAACTAATATTGCATCCAATATAGCTCAGTATTTGTAATATTTAATTTATCCAGTCTTTTTATAAATCGTTAACCCTTTTACGGTCAACCCTGTTACTTTATTTGTCACATAATAGACACTTACTATGATTTTTTTATATTTTTATTTAACCTCTTGAGATTGGGAAACATGTTTTTATTAAGTTGAACATGTGTTCAATACAGAATGTTAAAATTAGGTGAATAATAACATTTTTAAAATGCAGAAGTTGAAAGATAACTTGGTTATCATGCAGATGTAGGATCTTCATTTGACCACCCTGTTGCAGGATAACTTTCCTTTCATGCAGGAAATGTACTACTTTTAGTTTATTTGAGGTTTTAAAAAGGCTTCTGAAGTTTGTCATTTTCAATTTGAGACTTCTCGTTGCTGCAGGATTATTTCCCTGCTCTAGCAAGCTGGTTCAAATTAAGATCCCATATTTGTACCTCTATATGGATATTTCTATTGATCCAGAGATACTCTACATCTTCCGAATAGTGTCCAAGATGTCTGAAATGAATCACCACATCAATACAAAGAAAAGTTGTCTACTGCACAGTGGTTTGGTCCAATGCAACAGGGGATGGCGACAGGCTCCTGAAAAGAACTCTCACTATACACAGTTGACATGAAGCTGTGGGCCAGGCGGGCCAGGCGGGCCAGGCGGGGGCTGGGGACCGACAGACAGCGCAGCCTTCTTTAGGACTGTCACCTCTCTGTGATGACCCCCCCCCCTTCCCCTCCATGGCCCGCTCCAGCTCCTCAAAAGGAGGACTGTCTCCTCAGTCTGTCTCTGGCTCCACTCCCCGGGCTCTGTGAATGAATGTATATGCCCCCATCTTGTGGACTGCATGAGGCCTCAATTGGCTCTCATTGTGCCTCCTCTTCCAGGCTCACTCCACAGAGCAAGGCCTCATCTTCACAACAATGCTTTTTAAAAAGGCCCAGTGCCACTCCAAGGCCCTAGACATAAAAGGGGGGCCTTTGCTTCGTGGACGTGTTTTAAAGGCGAGATGGGCAGGGGGCAACTAGTAGCTATTAAGGCGAGACAGAGAGACAGAACACGCAATGGAATTGGAGAGAAGGAGTGAGAGAGAGAGAGTGAGAGAGAGAGAGAGAGAGAGAGAGAGAGAGAGAGAGGGAGTGAGTGAGAGAGAGAGAGAGAGAGGGAGAGAGAGAGAGAGAGAGAGAGAGGGAGAGAGAGAGAGAGAGAGAGAGAGAGAGAGAGAGAGAGAGAGAGAGAGAGAGAGAAAATGGCCTGGAGTAAGTCACTTTCAGACAGAGGTGGTAATGCCCCTGGAAGAAAGGCCACGGCTGCATAGTACACTACTTCTGACCAGAGCCCTATGGTGAATAGAGTGCCATTTGGGACACAAACCACATAAATGGGATGGATGGCTGCTGCTAGGAGACCAAGTCAGAGGCATGTTGCTGGAAGCCTCCCAGCACCAACCGGAAACATCAATGGGCTCCTCCAATCCACACTGGGACTCTGCGTTGATAGAGATATACATGAGAAAAAGCCTGAATCATAAAGAAAAGGCCACAATGCCAAATGGGATGGTATTTGCTGTTGAGACAAGAGACTGCAGAGAAAATGAATCCAAAATAATCAGATACACTATGAGCTGATGTGGTTTTGTCTTTGGGGCCTATATCGTTTCCAGTCCTCAAGGAGGCATTGCTTTGGACTGTGGTAGCTACGGGTGAGCTGCCTGCTACTCAACATGCATGTATAGGTATTCATCCATTTTGTTATGCATTAAGCAGTCACACTTACTGTATCGTACGGTCATTTCAATTATATAGATATGCACTTCTGCTGAACATACCCAGCTCTGCGCCAGCCAGGCTAAAGCTAATCTAAGATATCCTCCCATGATGATGTATTGTTACTCCAGCTGTTCTGCTCTGTTCAGAGAGAGAGGCCCCACCCGACCCGAGAGACACAACCTCCCTGCCTACCAGAGACAGAGAGGTCCTTCCCCGTGGAAACCAGTAACACACAGTGTGCGTCACAACCTCCGTGTTGCTATGTTCACCAACTGAATTCATTCGTTTTGTTCTGTTACTGTATGTCACATAACACTATATGAGTATTCCCCATCTGCTGAGTACTGTCAATGGAACATATCCTTGACTTAACTCAACAGTATCTGATGCTGAGAAAGCCAGCAGTCAGAACATTTTTAAAAAACAAGATTGTTTTCATAAAGGGTCACCCGAATTTTGTAACTATTTTAATCCTGAATAGCTCTTTACCAAAAGAGGACATTTCTAACATGTACAAAATGGAATACCAACATACCAGCATGACCACCACCAATCCCCATCCTCATCTCTGTCTTTTTTCCCCTCTCCCGTCCCTTTCTTTCCCCCCCATCCAAGTCCCTCCTCGGCCCTCCACCTCAGACCATTCTATAATTCCTTTCACACAATCACATCCCTTTTGGAGGGCCCTGCCTCTCTTCTCTGCTAGACTCTTCTCTTCTCAGGGCCCTGCCTCCCCTCTCTTCTCCATCTCTCTTCTCCTCTCTTCTCTTTTTTGCAGGCAGAGCTATGTGGTGGAGCTGCCGCAGTCTCCTCAATGAATAGTTAATCCCCTGACACTGGGAGCACATTGTGTCCCGCCGTCGCAGCCCGGGGACGAGAGGTCAGAGGAATGCTGGGGCTTAAAGGCAGGGGGAGAGAAAGAGGAGGAATGGAGGAATAGAGAGAGGGAGGAGGGACAGGGAGGAAGAGAGCAAGAGAGGGGGAGAGAAAGAGAAAGAGAGAGAGATGGCAGATAGAGAGAGAGAAAGCGAGAGAGAGAGAAAATAAGTATAACGGGGACAGCGTAAAAGAAAAGGTAGGTGGAGGGGGACCGGGCAAAGAAAAGAAAAAAGTCAAACTGCAATTGAGAAGGTCTGAAAAAAGGGATTATGCCACAATATCCGACTGCATTGAGGGGTCAGGAGAATTAAGGCTAGGAGCAGCTTGCTCAGTGTGCTGACGGATAAAAGGGGGCCCTCGGCTGAATGGGAGCAGTTCAAGTGCGGACGCTTTGGGCAGGCTGCTTCCCGATTCTCTTTAGGGCCAGGCATCACTTTCATGTGTGGGCACACATTGTTGGGGAGGCTTCATAGAAACGTGCGTGGCCACAGGCAGAATGGAATAAACCCAGTTCCATTGAGATGATTGTGGTTAGAGAAGAGGAGGTTGGGGACGTAGTTGTGGGAGGTAGAGCAAAGAGGATGGGTAAGGAAGAGGAAGGAGGAATGCCCCCCCCCCCCCCTCCAGGAGAAAGCCCTTGGCATCCGACAGTCAGAGAGACGCACTACAGCTACAGACTCACAATAGCATAGGCATGCTAATGCTACCTAATTTATCTCTTGAATGGTAATCTAACTTACCAGTCGGACAGCTTTTGGTGTTGATTCAAGTCTAGTTGTGATTAGGGAGAAAGTTGCTTAACATATTTTGCATTTGAAGTAGAAAAAAAAGACTAGAGGGTATACAGTGCCTTCAGAAAGTATTCACACCCCTTGACTTTTCCCACAGTTTAAAATGGATCAAATGTAGATGTTGTGTCACTGGCCTAAGCACAATACCCCATAATGTCAAACTGGAATTATGTTTTTCGAAATGTTTACAGATGAATTAAAAATTCAAGCAGAAAATCAATAAGTCATTAAGTATTCAACCCCTTGTTATGGCAAGCTTAACAATAATGGACTCACTCTGTGTACATTAGTAGTGTTTGACTACCTCATCTCTGTACCCCACATATACAATTATCTGTGAGGTCCCTCAGTCGAGCAGTGAATTTCAAACACAGATTCAACCACAACAGACACCTATTGGTAAAAAAAAAAACAACAACAGACATTGAATATCTCTTTCAGCATGGTTATGTTATCAATTACACTTTGGATGGGGTGTCAATACACCCCGCCACTACAAAGATACAGGCATCCTTCCAAACTCAGTAGACGGAGAGGAAGGAAACCGCTCAGGCCAACGGTGACTTTAAAAGAGTTACAGAGTTTAATGTATATGATAGGAGAAAACTGAGTATGGATCAACAACATTGTAGTCACTCCACAATACTAACCTAAACGACAGAGTGAATAGAAGGAAGCCAGTACAGAATACAAATATTCCAAAACATGCATCCTGTTTACAATAAGGCACTAAAGTAAAACTGCCAATAATGTGACAAAGAAATTCACTTCATGTTCTAAATACAAAGTGTTATGTTTGGGGCAAATCCAACACAACACATCACTGAGTACCACTCTTCATATTTTCAAGCATGGTGGTGGCGGCATCATGGTATGCATATTCTTGTCATCAGCAAGGACAGGGGAGTATTTTAGCATGAAAAGAAATAGAATAGAGCGAAGCAGAGGCAAAATCCTAGAGGAAACACTGGTTCACTCTGCTTTCGAAAAGACACTGGGAGACAGATTCACCTTTCAGCAGGACAAAAAACGAAAAAACCAAGTCAACAATGAATGTTCCCGAGTAGCCTAGTTACAGTTTTGACTGAAATTGTCTTGAAAATATATGTCAAGACATGAAAATGGCTGTCTAGCAATGATTAAGGAATTTAAAAAAGAAAAATGTGCAGATATTGTACAATCCAGGTGTGCAAGGCTCTTGGAGACAAAAGGCGTTAGCATGCTTCAGTTAGACTGGCGCATAGCCAAACTCGGCTAGGTGAAATGAACGAGTGTGTTCACATACTCCCTTAAAAGACCTTAGCTTGAAAAAAAAACTGAAAACAAATGGCAATAGTACTGGTTGTCCATTTTGAGAGACCATGGCCACTATACACTTCCTTAAAATAGTCCAAATGAATCTAAGATAACTTTAAAAAATCTGTCATTATATTTGATGTTTTTACTGAGGAGATCTTAGTCGCACAATTGTACATCTAACTAAGATGTTTTTGGTGCACTATTTCTCAGGTGAAAACCTGCATGAAAATGATTTGTCTCTCGTTGAATGACAACAAACACTTCATTGAACAATCCCTACTGTTTGTCGGCCAATCATTGATGAAGTTGCGTTGACTTCGTTTCCCTCAAGATTTTTTTGTGTGCGCGTGACCATAACGAACAAAAACATCACAAAATGTTGTCATAATATATGCACAAACTGTTCCGAACTGTTTCGGCTGGGAAGCATGTAGACACCTTTACCCAGAAAGACTCACAGCTGTAATCGCTGCCATACTTATCTTATCAAGATGTGTTTTATTGATCTACTGTATTTTTGGGATTTATTGATCTATTTTGTAGAAATGTTTGAGTTTTTTTGTGAATATCGTTGATGCCACAAAATGTGGAAAAAGTCAAGGGGTGTGAGTACTTTCTGTAGACACTGTGTGTGCTTAGGTTTCAGTGCACAAACTGCACAATCAAATAACAGAACCAGGACTGAGCTGTTGTCTGATGGTATATGGGGAATGGATCAGCGTTCAAGGTTGAGGGTGTTGTACATCCGTAACCCACCGCCAGGAAGTGCCCTCCCGACCCTCCACTACATCATCAGCTCTCATGAAGAGGCCCTCTGGGTGACGAGGTAATGGCTTCTGTTGGCTCAACACAGACCTCTTCCTGTCTCAGTTTCCTCATTCACCATTGAGTTAACAGAAACTAGCAGGTCTATATATAAACTCCCTTCCCTTGAGCCAGACCAAAGCCCATCCTAAAAGACACTCCACAAAAGGAAGCGTGGCGGTCTGTCTGTTTTTACATTGGACGCTGCCAGGTCGTCAGAATATAGAATATGTAAAACATGCTCATTGCAGCATAGTTTGTCCTATAGATGGAAAACTGGGCTTAATGGATTAATCCTACAAGCCAAGAATGTCTGATCATCACCTATCCTATGCATGGAAAGATAGACATGTTGTATACAAGTTGTAAGTTTGTGATAGATACGATTATAAATATGCTTTAATAAGATCAATGTGACCGGGAAACGTTCAGGAAAATTAGGGCCTAACTTGTTCCGTCTAGACTTAATTTACCAAGACAGACAATTCTACCCTTTTGCCAGAGAAACAGGAATCTATTGATAGGCTACTAAAATGGTAGGTGAATGCCTGCAGAGATACGTGGAGGAAACAAATGGTTGTATCAAGCACCCATTTCATTTATTTGTTTTGAACTGACCCTGGTTCTTCTGGTCTTACATAGATAGAGATTGACCTCTAGGGAAATGACCGATTGTTAGCAGCTAGGCCTCAGTCAGATGTAAGACATTTGTTGCAGTGGTGAGCCGAAGACATGCAGCCCCCCAGCAGCACATGTTAGGAGTCCATTACATGGAGGGTCAAAGGTTACAATTCTGTTTCCTGTTCACACAGAACATGATTTCATCTGTTTTGAAGTATCTGCATGCCTTCCCCTCAACAATGGCTTCCTTTCATGGTTGTTTTTTTCCCTCTCCTGTCGTAGATACAGGGGCTGATGAAGCGGAGGCACCCCTGCCTGGACTGATGTGTGTGTTTCCCCTCATGATTTCACTCTAATTTGACACTGAAGGCTAATGCATTCCATAAGTGGCCCCTCTGCCTACCCTCTTGCCTGCCTCTACTGTCCTGCCTTGTTTCACATAGAACCGTGTCACTCAGAGTCAACCAATGTGAACCACGTCTAAAATGCATGTCTTAGATTGGACAGGGAAGTGTATACTACCTTGACAATGACTCGTTCTTAAACCATCTAAATGGAAACACACGTGCATACTGTCCAATGAAGATTAGAATATAGAAGTTTATACAACGGGTGGGTCTAACGCTGGACGCTGACTGGTTAAAACTGCATTTCCGTCGGGAATGTCCCATGGCTGTCCCATAGTAATGAACGTGTAGGGGTCGGGAGTTGGGTCGAGGCAGACAGGCAGACAGCTTTTCTAAGCCAGTCGAAATCATAGATCAGTATCATTTTTATGTATATAAACAAAGAAATGTCAATAGAAAACAGGTCAAACAAAATGAAGTGCAGCTAGTTTGCGGTCTTTCCAGCTTCAGTTTGAAGTGATTGTTAGCTGTGTTGTCGGCTAGCGCCACTGAACAACAGTGTCCTGACGAGAGAGCACATTTTCTGTGCCAGGTGAAATCGCGCATCATTAACTCATTCTTACGAATGTATCCAAATACATGTCACTAGAAAACAGCTTAATCAAATACAAATGCAGCTACTTTGCTGTTATTGTGGCTGCACTGTTTGGCGTGAAAGTAAGTTAGCTGTAGTTGGCTAGCTAGCAAGCAAGGCAGAAGAACGTTGCCAGTCAGTATGGCAATAGACCATTTAGAACGAACGACTGGGTCGAGTCCATAGATATACAGAACAAAAAAGACTTAACGACTGGGTCGTGTCTCTGGTAACCGAACCGATAGAACGAGCGACCAGCCGGCTTGCGTCGCAAGCCTAGATTCGTGTCGGGGCTATACCTCGTAGAAACATGAAATAGTACGAATAACTTCATCAAAAAGAACGTTTTTAATGAAAATATGTCAACCATTATATGAATGTGTTGGTAACCCGTTGTATAAAAGTGATGATGCCCTCAAATTCGGTGTTTGGAGGATATATTGGTACTGTTTGGCCAATACATTCTTCAAACACCATATTCTGGGGCATTATCACTTCAATGGAAACCACTACATATTCCTACATACATTTCTCCAGACAGATATTCAAATATAGGCTACAGCAGACTGACTATTGTCTTGAGGTCAATACTAAATGATGTTGTTTGAAGTCATTCCAGAGCTAACCCCACCAGAGGAACTGGAACCACCAGGAACACATGTGGACCATTATAATGGCTGTTAACTCAGACCCTCCCAGTCAACTTTATTAGCGTTCCTAAACCTGATTTCTGCACAGTAATTGATCATTAAAAAATGCTATTGTGGGTGTTTAATGACAGAAGGGATATTCGAGTTCCTAAATCCCTATTCACTGTTTAGCAAGCTCAACTGCTATCTTTGTTTTGATGCTCCATCACGTACTCCTATCTAACTTAGAACCCAGTAGATCATTATAGGCCCCATGTAGGCCTAACTTCTGTGCAAGGATTATTATCCCGACCCTTGATTGACCCAGTAGCCAACTCTACTACACTTGAGACTTGTTGCTTTTAACCAGCCAAGAACGTGGTGCTCATTTGTGCCAGCCAGGTTGCTCCGATGGTATTTAGACTGGTCACCTGTGGTAGGGTATTGAGACGATCATTAGGCTCCATTATAAAAGGGAATGGGGCTGAGTGTAAGTGAGGAATTTACAACTGTTCCTGCAAATACATTGTAGCCTTTCGCTCTACCCTTTTATTTGGTGTGAAATACTAGAACAGGATACGCCACCATAGAACAATCATCTCATGTTTCACAAGATGTGGGCTATGTGGTTTAAAATCACCCTGTTCAAGGTGTTTAATAAAATCCCAGAAATTAAAAAACAATATGTCTTACAATTTCTTGACGTTGTAACAACTGGTTGTACGGTGTTGAAGACATGGTCGTCTTGTAGTGTCATCTTCGTTGGCTCTTTTCAATACATACCTCCTATGACTCAAACAAGAGTGATAGGAAGTACAGTGGGGCAAAAAAGTATTTAGTCAGCCACCAAGTTCTCCCACTTAAAAAGACGAGAGAGGCCTGTAATTTTCATCATAGGTACACATCAAAATCCAGAAAATCACATTGTAGGATTTTTAATGAATTTATTTGCAAATTATGGTGGAAAATAAGTATTTGGTCAATAACAAAAGTTTCTCAAAACTTTGTTATATACCCTTTGTTGGCAATGACAGAGGTCAAACGTTTTCTGTAAGTCTTCACAAGGTTTTCACACACTGTTGCTGGTATTTTGGCCCATTCCTCCATGCAGATCTCCTCTAGAGCAGTGATGTTTTGGGGCTGTTGCTGAGCAACATGGACTTTCAACTCCCTCCAAAGATTTTCTATGGGGTTGAGATCTGGAGACTGGCTAGGCCACTCCAGGACCTTGAAATGCTTCTTACGAAGCCACTCCTTCGTTGCCCGGGCGGTGTGTTTGGGATCATTGTCATGCTGAAAGACCCAGCCACGTTTCATCTTCAATGCCCTTGCTGATGGAAGGAGGTTTTCCCTCAAAATCTCACGATACATGGCCCCATTCATTCTTTCCTTTACACGGATCAGTCGTCCTGGTCCCGTTGCAGAAAAACAGCCCCAAAGCATGATGTTTCCACCCCCATGCTTCACAGTAGGTATGGTGTTCTTTGGATGCAACTCAGCATTCTTTGTCCTCCAAACACGACGAGTTGAGTTTTTACCAAAAAGTTCTAATTTGGTTTCATCTGACCATATGACATTCTCCCAATCTTCTTCTGGATCATCCAAATGATCTCTAGCAAACTTCAGACGGGCCTGGACATGTACTGGCTTAATCAGGGGGACACGTCTGGCACTGCAGGATTTGAGTCCCTGGCGGCGTAGTGTGTTACTTTGGTCCCAGCTCTCTGCAGGTCATTCACTAGGTGTGGTTCTGGGATTTTTGCTCACCGTTCTTGTGATCATTTTGACCCCACAGGGTGAGATCTTGCGTGGAGCCCGTGTCTTCCATTTCCTAATAATTGCTCCCACAGTTGATTTCTTCAATTGCAGATTCAGTCTTCCCAGCCTGGTGCAGGTCTACAATTTTGTTTCTGGTGTCCTTTGACAGCTCTTTGGTCTTGGCCATAGTGGAGTTTGGAGTGTGACTGTTTGAGGTTGTGGACAGGTGTCTTTTTTTAATATATATATTTATTTTTTTTACCCCTTTTTCTCCCCAATTTCGTGGTATCCAATTGTTGTAGTAGCTACTATCTTGTCTCATCGCTACAACTCCCGTACGGGCTCGGGAGAGACGAAGGTTGAAAGTCATGCGTCCTCCGATACACAACCCAACCAGCCGCACTGCTTCTTAACACAGCGCGCATCCAACCCGGAAGCCAGCCGCACCAATGTGTCGGAGGCTACACCGTGCACCCGGCAACCTTGGTTAGCGCGCACTGTGCCCGGCCCGCCACATGAGTCGCTGATGCGCGATGAGACAAGGACATCCCTACCGACCAAGCGGGACGACGCTAGGCCAATTGTGTGTCGCCCCACGGACCTCCCGGTCGCGGCCGGTTACGACAGAGCCTGGGCGCGAACCCAGGGACTCTGATGGCACAGCTGCAGTACAGCGCCCTCAACCACTGCGCCACCCGGGAGGCCGTGGACAGGTGTCTTTTATACTGATAACAAGTTCAAACAGGTGCCATTAATACAGGTAACGAGTGGAGGACAGATGAGCCTCTTAAAGAAGAAGTTACAGGTCTGTGAGAGCCAGAAATCTTGTTTGTTTATAGGTGACCAAATACTTATTTTCCACCATAATTTGCAAATAACTTCATTAAAAATCCTACAATGTGATTGTCTGAATTTTTTTTCTCATTTTGTCTGTCATAGTTGAAGTGTACCTATGATGAAAATTACAGGCCTCTCTCATCTTTTTAAGTGGGAGAACTTGAACAATTGGTGGCTGACTAAATACTTTTTTGCCCCACTGTATACGGCATAGTGGGTCAACCTCAGCAACAACTGAGAGAGTGTTAAAGTGCAAGGCTCAACTTCTCCACTGTTTTGGTCCTGTGGCTCCCACGCTGAAGCAGACCTGTGTGTGTGACTGTGTGAGAGCAAAGTGTTGCATCTCGCTCATCTCAATATCTGAGGTGCTGCTCGTGGCAATGTCATTTCGTGGCATCTACCTTGTGATGTGTGTTTTGTCCTATATTTATATATATTATATATATTAAATCCCAGCCACACGCGTTTTGGTAAGACGTCATTGTAAATAATAATTTGTTCTTAACTGATCTGCCTAGTTCAATAAAAGTTCAATAAAAACAATAAACACCATTTTTTTTACGTGAAAATGGAACTGAATGGTTCCATGGTCAATGCTTGAGGCTTGACAGATTTGTCATGATTGCAGTTGAACTGATAGGAGGCTCTGTTTCCTTTGCTATCACTCCCCATGTTCAAGCGTCTGAAACATTATTTTTCTTGCCTGGCGGCCGGGTTGGTCTGTGTCATCTCATTCTCAACTGCCTTTGAAACACCTTTCAACACTTCAGCCCAGGCCATATGACATATTCTATACACAGCTTAAACCATGTCTGTTGAACATGTTGTTAAAGGGATTTTACATCAAGCATCTTTCAAATGTGACTTGTTCTATAAAACATCATTCTTATTTGTTATTTGTTATTTTTTTTCTCAATGATTCTGGTAGTTTTTATGCGACAAATCTCCATTTGCTAAAACTGCATCACTATTCACCCCTACCTTTCATTCAAATCCATTTAAATAGTTGACTGTGACTCCAGCCACTGTCAGTGGACAGGGTTAGCATAGGGGTCGCTGCTTTGTAAACATGCTGTGTGGGTAAACCTAGGGTAAGTTCTGCACATTTAGAAATGTCTACAAAACTTGGCGCTCGCATCCCTTGAACTGAACAAAGCTAGCTAGCGAGCAAAAATACATTTTCCAAACAATTTTCCAAGTTGGAATAATGCAACATTCCGTTTGGAGGGTTCGAAAGAGTGGAACTTCAACTCTAATGGAAGTTAAGACCAGACAGAGGCAGCATACAGTAGCTCTACAAGATCGGATTTTATTCATGACAGGCAACCAACCACCGTCTCCCTCACTACTAGCTGTCGGGCAGGCGAACAATGTGTACTGGACTGTCCACTTGTCTGAAACACCATTAACAATAACTACTTTTTACCCAGACACTTACACACCTTGGACATTTACTGTTTTGTGAACGTAATGGGAATGGGGCTTCTCCCGCCACTCAATGTGAGCCTTGAGTGGTGGGAGCCACTGGCATTTGCAAGATGGATGTGACTAACTACAACAATCCTACGTGCGTGGTTGCATGGGGGCGCACTTGCATGGGAGGATTCTCCTCTCCAACCGGCTGGATGCCCTAATGGATGGAGCTGCCTACCTGTGTGCTGCATGGGAAAACTGTGCTACCAGCTACTGTTTGTTTGTGTGTGACTATTTGTGTTCGTGTGGAAATGAAACCGAAGGAGGCCTCGAGGATGCGTCTCCCGCATGACGGTGGGTCTGCTCTGTGCGTGCAGAATAATGGACACGGGGTTCTGCTGTGACTCCTACAATGCCGTCACTGAGAGGTTCACCCTGAAAGACAGATTGAACAGACTTCATTTACAAGTAAAGGTAGGCCTAAATGCTTTTTTCTTTGGAATTTGCGTATTAGGCTAGTGCTGAAAGAACACGACCATAGACAACTTCCCCTTGATGCATTTTACTTTTTTGATGTTTTGAAGCCACTGCTCCAAAACTGCCATAAAAAGCCAGACTACAGTTTGCAACTGCACATGGGGACAAAGATAGTACTTTTTGAAGAAGTGTCCCATGGTCTTATGAAACAAAAATAGAACTGTTTGGCCATTATGACCATCATTATGTTTGGAGGAAAAAGGGGGAGGCTTGCAAGCCGAAGAACACCATCCCAACCGTGAAGCATGGGGGTGGCAGCATCATGTTGTGGGTGTGCTTCTCTGCAGGAGGGACTGGTGAACTTCACAAAATAGATGGCATCATGAGACAGGAAAATGATGTGGCTATATTGAAGCAACATCTCAAGACATCAGTTAAAGTTAAAGCTTGGTCGCAAATGGGTCTTCCAAATGGACAATGACCCCAAGCATACTTCCAAAGTTGTGGCAAAATGGCTTAAGGACAACAAAGTCAAGGTATTGGAGTGGTCATCACAAAGCCCTGACCTCAATCCCATAGAAAATTTGTGGGCAGAACTGAAAAAGCGTGTGTGAGCAAGGAGGCATACAAACCTGACTCAGTTTCACCAGTTTCAGGAGGAATGGGCCAAAATTCACCCAACTTATTGTGGGAAGCTTGTGGAAGGCTACCCAAAACGTTTGACGCAAGTTGATATTAAGCAATTTAAAGGCAATACTACCAAATACTACTTAAGTGTATGTAAACTTCTGACCCACTGGGAATGTGATTAAAGAAATAAAAGCTGAAATAAATCATTCTCTCTACTATTATTCTGACATTTCACAATCTTAAAATAAAGTGGGAAGACAGGGAATTGTGAAAAACTGAGCTTAAATGTATTTGGCTAAAGGTGTGTGTAAACGTACGACTTCAACTGTATGTGTGTGTGTGTAATATTTCACACATTGAAATGTGTCCATACTGTATATTGTTTTTGAAGTGCCACCTATTGGTTGTAACTGTGGATGCTTAATCGGTCTGTAGCTGAGTTGAGTTGAGCAGTGTGTCATTTTGTCGAATTATATGAAATATGCCGCCATCGGAGGCTATCACTTGTGCATCTTGGAAACATTGATATTTACATTTGGGGATTTTTGTTGTTGTTGTCAATTACTGTTAATAGCACCGTGTCACAACTTGGACTTAGTCAAGCTTAATTTGTGATTAAATCTACCCAGACACCGACCTCACCCCAGGTCACTGCACTACACTGAGGCTATGCAGGTTAGGTCAGCATGCATAACTGCATATGTGTGCGCCTGCACTGATCCTCTACACTGATTCCATCCAGTCAGGTCGGGTCCAGCACATCACCAGGAGTTTTGGCAAATACTTTCCCACCACTGTCTCTCTTATCAAACCAGACAGACGTGGCTGTTCCTCTCCACTGGAACGCAGACACAATCAGAGCAGAAAGCTAGATGTAGACGTACGTTTATCCTGTCTGTCAACTCAAACTGGAGATGTTTTTAGTGCCTAAGTATCGGGGAAGATCTGCATTATACCTCAATTCAAATTTAAAGGCAATGTTCCCGCATTTGCTGAGACTGCATTTACGGTGAACGCTGTATATGTCGACTTAATCAGAAATTACCTGTACATTTTAACGCGCATCCGTGATGCGGATTGAATCCAGCCCCTAGTCTACTTTAGGTCAATGGGAACTGTCACCTTACGGATAAAAGTGGTATGTAGCTACAGTATGCATACAACAACGCCAGGGAGTGTTTGAGTGTTTGAACCAAACACACCCTTTGGAGATCTATAAATACAAAGGTTCAGAGAGTTTTCAGGGGCAGGGAAACAGGATGCGCATATGTGGAGTTCCAACACCTGGTTATGGTATTAACCATTTAATCTCCCTTCAGAATGTATACGCAACACAAATATAAACACAGCGTGCAATAATTTCAAATTACAGTTTAAATAAAGAAATCAGTCCATTTAAATAAATACATTTGGCCCTAATCTATGGATTTCACATGACTGGGCAGGAGTGCAGCCATGGGTGGACTTGGGAGGGCATAGACCCACCCACTTGGGAGCCAGCCCCACCCATGGCTGCCCCCCTGCCCAGTCATGTGAAATCCATAGATTAACACCGTAACCAGGTGTAGGAACTCCTTATATGCACATCCTGCAGTCAGCATGCCAATTGCACGCTCCCTCAAAGCTTGAGACGTCTCTGGAATTGTGTTGTGACACAAAACGGCACATTTTATAGTGGCCTTTTATTGTACCCAGCACAAGGTGTACCTGTATAATGATCATGCTGTTTAAACAGCTTCTTGATATGCTACACCTTTCAGGAGAATGGATTAACTTGGCAAATGAGAAATGCTCACTAACAGGGATGTAAACAAATTTGTGAGAGGAATACACTTTTTTGTGCGTATGGAACATTTCAGGGATCTTTTATTTAAGCTCATGAAACATGGGATCAAGACTTTACATGTTGCGTTTAGATTTTTGTTCAGTAACATATTAACTTTCACCTAATACAGAAACTTCATTAATTGCAAGACATTGTAATAAGGTAATAAATAGTGGTGTAAAGTACTAATGTAGTTTTTTTGGGAATCCATACTTTGCTTTACTATTTAAAGTAAAGTACTTTACTTTACTATATTCTTACAGAAAAATATGTATTTTTTTCACCATACATTTTCACTGACACCCAAAAGGATTACATTTTGAATGCTTAGCAGGACAGGAAAATATTCACATACACACACTTATCGAGAGAGCATCCCTGGTCATCCCTACTGCCTCTGATCTGGCGCACTCACTAAACAGAGAACATCCCTGGTCATCCCTAATGCCTCTGATCTGGCGGACTCACTAAACAGAGAGCATCCCTGGTCATCCCTACTGCCTCTGATCTGGCGGACTCACTAAGCACATGCTTTGTTTGTAAATGATGTTGTGTTGAAGGGTGCCCCTGGAAAACCGCACATTAGCAAGTAAATGGTGCCGTCTGGTTTTGCCTTAATATAAGGAATTTGAAATGATGTACGCGTTTACTTTTGACACTTAAGTGTCTTTGAGCATTTACATTTACTGTTTGATACTTAAGTATATTTAAAACCAAATACTTTAAAACTTTTACTCAAGTAGGATTTGACTGGGTGTCTTCCACTTTTACTTGAGTCATTTTCTATTAAGGTATCATTACTTTTACCCTAGTACTTTTTTCACCACGGGTAATAAACTGTAATAAAGCATGGAAATCACATGGGTGTTGGCGTGATTCTTCATAAGCTGTATAGTAATCAAAGTCAAAAGTATCTCTGTGTCTATACACACACAGACACGCATGCACGCACTCATGCACATGCACACCCACACAAACACATGCACAAATATGCGCACACATAGAAAAGTGCAAAAACACACACACACACTGCTACGTACCATTAAGACACACAGAGAGTGGGAGAATTCCAGGGACATGGTGTGACTTGCGTAAGAGCAGTTTGGTATGACAGCTTTGATGTGAAACACAGCAACTGCATTAGGTAGCCTACGTAGACAAGGGTGTCTAATTGTTCCGAAGACAATGTGGACAATATATCTATCTGAAACACATGTCTCTCTGCAACCAATTGACTCTGTTTAGTTGCATGTCAAACGTTGTGTATTCTCACTGGTTTCCTATTCAAATGAAAGTGTGGAAATCTGTTATTGTTCTCTTCATGTGAGTCACTGACATTCCAGGGGAATCAGATCAGATCAAATCAAATCGAGATTCATTTATAGAGCACATTTCAGACATGGATGCAACGCAGTTCACTTAACAGGGAAAAAAACAAAAAACGATAAAAAATATAAATATTCACTACACAAAAAACCCCACAGGATTAAAAACAAACTAAAGAGTAACAATAAAAACCTAAAGACTAAAAAACACCCTAAGGAAGATATGACTCAGAATCAAGTGAAGTGATGGGAGGAGAGGAGAACAGAACAGAGATGAGTTATTATTTAAAGTTTAAGTCCTTGGTTCCTTACCATTCTCAGGGTCAAGCCTTCCCCCAGATTAACATTTGAATGTCAGGTATTTAATATAGGTTAAAAAAAAAAGTGAGTTGCATGAAAGATCACCTGTCAGGGCAAAGGCGATCAATTCTGTGTAAAGCATTGGTAAGAATTTCGACATCATTCTATTAGAAAAAAAATGTGATTCAATTATATTATAATAATGACCTAACATCTACTACGTGTAAAGGAGCTGTAGCTGTAACCTCCAGTATTCTTGACTGAAACTCAAAACCATGTTTCTCCAGAAAGTGGGGTTTTGTGTCCCAAATGGGACCCTATTCCCTTTGTAGTGGACTACTTTTGACCAGGGCCCATAGGGGGGAATAAGGTGCCATTTGGGACACCCTGGGAGTCAATCAGTAGTGAGACATCCACCATGACCCTGACAAGCCCTGACCCAGCTAACAGACCAGGGCACTGAGTAACATGTGGGACTGCTCTTACTCCTGTCACAGGTTCATCTGGACCAAATCAAATCAGAATCAGGAGCAATTTCTCCCTCCTGCCCACCCTCCTGGGTTCAAAGCAAAATAAGCAGGAGGTAGTTTAGATCATGTTACACCTCTTTTACCTCAAGCCAAAAACTTTAGTTAACTGCACCGATGAGTTTTAGGTTGGTATTGAAGATTAAAATCCCAATAGATCCGAAGGAATGTAAACAACGGCACATTTGGCAATGGTTGTTTGAGGGGACTGAAAGTGCAGCGTATCTGCTGTGGAACTTTATGCGGTGAAATGTTGTAAGGAAAAAAAGTTATTCAACTTTGGTTGTAGCAGCTACGCCGGTCGATTCCCAAAAAAATGCTGTGAATGTGATACTATATGGTAGGTGTGAGTTGAGCTCCACAAACAGTGAAACCCTGGCTCTCTGGCATTTTTTGGCTCGGGTGGTGCACACGAGCCCTGGCACGGTTCCTCCGCTTTGACTCTGGCAGGCCACATGCTGCGTTTTGGCTGCACCCCTTCACCACCTCTTCACCACTCCTCCACCAGCCAGCTCCAGTGAGCTCCAGGAATTCCCGTTGTCACTTCCTTTGGAGAGGGCTAGTAAACACCAGCCCCGGGTTCAAATGCTATTTGAATTCATTTCAAATACTTTAGCAGGGCTTGATTGAGCTCGCATGGTACAACGGATGAGTCTGAAAAGTGTAAACCTCGCCCATTTGGCACACCAGGACAGGCTAAAGCAAACTTTATTGAACAATTTAAGCAAGTATTTGAAGCCAGGTCTGGCGAACACAGAGCTGGATGGAGAACAGAATTGGTGCGTAGTGCACTACTGATGTAGGTCATTTTATACAGGGTGAGGCTTATTCAATATAGTTTCCATTCACTTATTGAACTTTGACTCTGCACTTCCTGAGTTTGACAATTAAATCTGCACTTCCTGAGTTTGACAATTAAAATGTCCTTTTTGTTTTACACTCCTTCTTGGAAATGTATTTTGAACTCATTTCAATTATCAGAAAAATATCAGAGTGTATGTTGGTTGTCTTTTGGTCCATAGCATTGTTGAATTTTTGGTCAAAATAATCATTTGAACTTAATTGTAAGCGTTAGTTGGGCTCCGACTACCTGTTGAATGCTGACAGTCCCTCACACTAACTCCACAACAACCAGCTACCCCAGATTCCAAACTATCCCTTCCAAAAGCTTTATAAAATCTCCTTTGATGTTTTGTAGGGCTAGAGAGGGGCCTCAAGTCTCAACCTCAGGGCTTGGACAAACACAAGCAGTCTCCCCTCACACTGCTCCCACTCCCTCCATCCTTCCCCAGCCCAAAAAATACCTCCGTCTTCTTTTTTCTTTTTTTTTTACAAGTCAACTTGTGCCTATTTCTTTCTGTGCATTGTGTGGCTCTGAATGCATTACGTAAGCGCGCGGCTCTGTTCTGGCATGAGAGCGCTAGTTGAATTACTGCGGCAGATGGCAGAGCCCCCATTCAGGGCCGCACCGTGCCAACATTCCAGGTCACATGTCCCTCGCTCCGCACAAAAGAACCCAGGAAGTGGCCATGAATGCCCCCCCAGTGTGGCGTGGGGAGCTCAGAGCCCCAATCTGAGCTATCAATCACACAGTACTTGTTGATGCCTGGCCGTGCTGCCTGCCTGCCTGTCTGTCTGTCTCTATGCCTGCCTGTCTGCCTCTGCCTGCCTGTTGGTCTCTCTGCCTGCTTGTCTACCTGCCTGTCTGTCTACCTGTTTGTCTGTATGTCTCTCTGTCTGCAGCAGTTGCATGTCCACCTGTCTGTCGGTTGGTCTGCCTGCCTAGTCTGTCTCTTTCACTGGGACTTCAGCTTTGCCTCTCTCTCAACCTTTTGTTCTGGAATGTGTATCTGTATCTTCAATCCCAGAGGGAATATTTGGGAAGTTGTTTTTTTTTTCCATTGATGCTGTGTTTAACAATCGCTTGATTGCTTTCCTTCACTTGTAAACAGATTTTTACTTTAAAAAAAAAAGTTATTGATAGAAGTGGTATACTTAGGACTATTTTTCAGGGGTGTTTTATGGTGAAACTTTTGGACCAATTTTGGACTATGCCACAATGTTGGTGTATGGTTAACTAAGGAAAGTCTTCAAGTAACATGTATGTTGTTGAGTATCTCAAAGGTGTTCTGATTGAAGTGGTGAAAAAATGTTCGCTTGATGAACCAACCTCCACCTCACATCACTTCCTGGTGGCTGGTTGAGTGTCAAGAGGTCGGAGGTTGTATTTCTAATTTGAACGGGGAGTTTACATGAACATTTCTACCCTCGGCACAAAAGCCTCTTCTGTCTAGCTCCTCGCGGTGATCACGCAGCGTAGCTACGGCCCTCTGAGAATACAGCTCAGCGCATGACAAAGTGTTTCCTCCCAGGAGAGCTTATACCTCTACATCCACTTCCACTCTTGTGCTTTTGCTTTATTGAAACAGGAAAATCCTTGTCAGCGATAGAGGTTTGGAAAATCAGCATCCTGTGACCTCTTCTGCGGAATTTATTTGAAGTAAAATATAACTCAATAGGACACAGATAATCCAGAGGAACAGAGAGAGAGAACCCACTGGGCGCAGACGTCAAGTCAATGTCTATTCCACGTTGGTTCGACGTAATTTCATTGAAATGACGTGGGAAATGTTTTGAGTCAACCAGTGTGTGCTCAGTGGGAGGTGTCCCATAGTGAGAGATGTGTAGGTTTAAGGTCACACAGCAGCAACAAGTCTCTGCCTCAAGGTGTACAATTGAGGACAACCTTAGCCTCACACCTCACAGGAGGGTTGACGATTGACTCAAGGGGGCATGAGGCTTGATGCTGAGGGTGTCCTAAAATGTACACCGTACTCCTTCTGGCTGTGGCTTATGATGATCATGACTCATAATGCACCTACGCACCTCCATAGCTTTGTCCCAATAACTACCCCACTGTCATGTGCAGTTATTAACACAGAGAAAGAGGAAGTCCCATCCATGACTGAGCCACTGATGATGACCTGACAAATCTTACTGATGCAGCCACACTGCAACTCCATCGCCAGCTCTGTTTCTGTGCAGCTGTCTATTTGCACAAAGCCCAGCCTGTTAGATAAGGAAGAGCCAGCAGGACTCAAATGTACCCCCCTCCAACACCCCTCCCTCACCCCTAGCCTCTCCCCCCCTCCTACCTCTCTGTCCCCTCATCTCTCTCTCTCTCTCTCTCTCTCTCTCTGCCCCCTCCACTCATTACCCACATGCCACGCTACTTGCCAAGTGGGCAGCTGTCGGTATGGGTGGCGGAGAGTGATCGCTTGCGAGGGGCGAGAGAGTTGAGCTGGGTTCCTTTCTATTCTCTCATTCTCTTTTTTAGGCTTTTGTTTTCCCTAACACAAACCACAGGGCTTAGAAAGGAGTGAGAGGGACACTGACATGAGAATATCACAGTCATAATGTCAACGCTCAGAAAGACATAAAAGCATGCACTCTCTCTCTCTCTCAAGAAGGATCTAATTTACAGCACAATTATTCCTATTAGTTGGAATTATGAGATGTGTAAGGCACAGGCAGGCACTGTTAGTCTACTGTAGCAGTGCCGTAAATGCAAACCTGGTACCTAATAACAGAACACACATGCTTTTAACATGAACAGAAAATCCCATGCTTCTCGTCAAATCTTTTCCCGTTCACTTTGATGTTGTCCGGGAGTGTTTTAATCAGACTATAAAAAGTGTTTTAAGATACTAACAAGCATCTGTCACGTAATAAACTAGAGCCCTGACAAAGACACAGACCACATAAGAAGTGTGATGGTGTTTCCTCCAGGCCTGGGCTACCCTGTCATATCATACAGTATTGTATACAGTACCAGTCAAACGTTTGGACACACCTACTCACTCAAGGGTTTTTCTTTATTTTAAATATTTTATACATTGTAGAATAATAGCGAAGACATCAAAACTATGAAATAACACATATGGGATCGTGTAGTAACCAAAAAAGTGTTAAACAAATCAAACTAGATTTTAGATTCTTCAAAGTAGCCACCCTTTGCCTTGACGACAGCTTTGCACACTCTTGGCATTCTCTCAACCAGCTTCTCCTGGAATGCTTTTCCAACCGTCTTGAAGGAGTTCCCACACATGATCAAATCAAATCAAATGTATTTATATAGTCCTTCTTACATCAGCTGATATCTCAAAGTGCTGTACAGAAACCCAGCCTAAAACCCCAAACAGCAAGCAATGCAGGTGTAGAAGCAAGGTGGCTAGGAAAAATGAGCACTTGTTGGCTGCTTTTCCAACTCATCCCAAACCATCTCAATAGGGTTGAGCTTGTGGAGACCAGGTCATCTGATGCAGCACTCCATCACTCTCCTTCTTGGTCAAATAGCCCTTACACAGCCTGGAAGTGTGTTGGGTCATTGTCCTGTTTGCGCTGTTCTGTGAAGGGAGTAGTACACAGGGTTGTACAAGATTTTAAGTTTCTTGAACAGTTCTCGCATGGAATAGCCTTAATTTCTCAGAACAAGAATAGGCTGACGAGTTTCAGAAGAAAGTACTTTGTTTCTGGCCATTTTAAGCTTGTAATTGAACCCACAAATTCTGATGCTCCAGATACTCAACTAGTCTAAAGAAGTCCAGTTTTATTGCTTCTTTAATCAGAACAACAGTTTTCAGCTGTGCTAACGTAACCGCACAATGGTTTTCTAATGATCAATTAGCCTTTTAAATTGATAAACTTGGATTAGCTAACACAACGTGCCATTGGAACACAGTAGTGATGGTTGCTGTTAATGGGCCTCTGTACGCCTATGTAGATATTCCATAAAAAATCTGCCATTTCCAGCTACTGTAAAGCTCGTCTGAAGAAGAGGACCAAAGCGCAGCGTGGTTTGTGTTCATGTTTATTTATTCATACTGAACACTGAAACAAAATAACAAAGTAGAACAAAACGAGACAGTTCTGTCTGGTGTAGACACAAAAAAGAAAACAACTACCCACAAAACACAGTTGGGAAAAAGCTGCCTAAGTATGGTTCTCAATCAGAGACAACGATATACAGCTGCCTCTGATTGAGAACCACACCCGGCCAAACACACAGAAATAGAAAACATAGAAATAAAGAAACTAGAATGCCCACCCTAGTCACACCCTGGCCTAACCAAAATAGAGAATAAAAGCCTCTCATGGCCAGGGTGTGACAGCTACAATAGTAATTTACAACATTAACAATATCTACACTGTATTTTTGATCAATTTGATGTTATTTTAAATGGACAATTTGTTTTGCTTTTCTTTCAAAAGCAAGGACATTTCTAAGTGACCCCAAACTTTTGAACAGTAGTGTATATCCATTCACTCTTGAAGAATATAACTTATAACTTTGGCCCCATAAGAATCCAAAATACAAGCTTGTTTTTCTCCCATGTTTGTAAACATTGTACATGTAAACAAACTGTATACCCTCATAACATGCTCTAAACTATAATTTTGCCATCATGGATGGTCAGTCCTTGCATCCATAGCTCTGTCTATTAATCTGCGAGTGGTTACATTTCTCCAGGCCCATCCCTCAGCTTTTTATCAAAACACAGGCGGGTGTCCGTTTTGTTATTGCTTCATCTGTGGATTTGCCCTTTAAACAGCTGCATATTATCAAGATACCAAAGTGTCAACAACAAAAGGTAAACAATAGGCCTATAGCAAATGCAGCATATGGCATTCATTTTTCACATGAGTCCTTTTCAGTAGGGCTCAAAGCATGCCCTTCCATGAGCACAGCATTTTCAACTCAAATCAATGAGCCCAATCAGTCCTCAATGACAACAGAATCATAAACAACAGAGTAAGGCCGGCTAATAAGTCCTTAGTTTTGGGGTTATGCTCAGGTAAAACAATTTGGCTAATCTATATTTCCAAGTCCTGTTCTTGAAGATCAAGGGGTATAACATTTATTGGAATGACTGGAATTCTGATACTTTGGTTTTTAATGTAAAGATATCATTTAATCGTATGTTTTATATGTAGTAGAAAGCGATGGGTTAGAAGAAGCCCACATAACCAGCCCATAAAGTCAAATTTAACATCCATATATGGCCAGCTATGTAAACTTTAACATTGATTTATCCTGCAATAGATGTCGTTCAATTGGTAACTTACATTTTTGTCTTCTTCTAATGCCTCTTAAGGGGAATGGAATCTAAAAGTAACTGAATGTAATCTGATTACATTACTGAGTTTGGGTAATCCAAAAGTTACGTTACGGATTACAATTTTGGACAGGTAACTAGTAACTGTAACGGATTCCTTTTAGAAAGTGACCTGCCCAACCCTGAGTACAGGTGCATCAAAGCTGGGACCGTGAGACTGAAAAACAGCTTCTATCGCAAGGCCATCAGACTGATAGCCATCACTCAACCTTACACCTTAGAGGATGTTGCCCTATATACATAGACATGGAATCACTGGTCACTTTAATAATGTTTACATACTGCTTTATTATTTTGTTATTTATATATTGTATCATATTCTACTGTATTTTAGTCAATGCCACTCCCGACATTGCTCGTCCTAATATTTACATATTTCTTAATTCCATTCTATTACTTTTAGATTTGTGTGTATTGTTGTGAATTGTTAGATACCACTGCACTGTTGGCTCAAGTAACACAAGCACTTTGCCATACCCGCAATATGTGTGAATCCGTTATCAGTTGAAAGGGACAATCAGCAGTTAAAACAATAACAAGCATCGTCCCCACCAATGTTTCGGTAAATAGCTGAGGGTTATCAACCCCTGAACAAAAATGTCCATTCTTTATAATCCACTCAATAATAACATTTCCTGTTGCTGCAGGATTATTTCCCTGCCGTAGCAAACTGGCTCAAATTAAGATCCTACATCTGTATTTAAAGTCTGCTTAATTTTTTCCCCAAGTAACCAACGATCATGTCAGTCCCATGCATCCATGACTTTGTTGAACTGGTGAGCAAGCCGGGCCGAAGGGGTGAGCGCTTTCTATTTTCTATTCTATTGAACACCACTGTTGTGACTGTATGATGATGATGATTGATTGACTGAGACAAGATACGAGCCTCATGATTCTGATAATGGAAGGAAGGGCTTGATTCTGTTATTTGTTTTCAGGCATATTTGTTTTTTTTACCAAGTATGTTGGTGCATGGAGGCTGGTTTCTGTTGGGAGAGGTGACCTGACCTGACCAAGAGGAAGTATCTGTTAAACAGGTATACAGAACACAACATCCCCTTGCACGGCACATGGTATGCAGAGTGCAAATCAAATCAATATTTCTATAGTATTTCTATTGTATGATACAGATATATTTAACACAGTGGTATATCTGTTACACAATGCTCTATGAAATCAACAAAAACATTCCATCTGTTCTCTGGGTCCATTATTGTCAGTGTTGATTGACTCTGTCTGGACCATTGACTGGGAGCAATAGGTCTGCAGCCATTATGAAGCTATAAGGGCCTATTCTCTGAAACAATTAAGCTGTTCTGTTTCTCTCTTCCTGGGGAATGAGGACAAACTTCCTATTGCCTGAAGTCATGCTGCTAATTTTCAGTAGATTCCCAGTAGACCCACTTCCTCTCCTCTGCCAGTACTGTCACAATTCACTTTCTCACAGTCAATGGAGTGTCTCAGCTACAAATCAGGTTAAGTTGGATGTCTGACTGCTGATGGACCCTGGCCCTTCCCGCCCCCTTCGTCCTATTAGAATAACTTCAAATCCATTTCTGTCTTGGCCAGACATGAGTTCAAAGGTCACCATTAAATGAATATAGCACATATTTTGGTATCCACTGGCTTTCTATCAGACGTTATGATCAATAGTATGTTGTGCGTGTTTCTGGGATCTCTTTCAAGAACAATATACATTATTATACCCCTCAATACATCTACAATAGCTCTACCAGGATATATGACAACTTGCTTGGAAATCTGCAGTGTTTACATTACAGAGGTTCATTCTCTGTCGTATATTGTAATGAAGAACGGAAAATCAAATTAAATCACACTTTATTAGTCATATACAACAGGTGTAGGTAGACCTTACAGTGAAATGCTTACTTACAAGCCCCTAACCAATAATGCAGAATTACAAATAAGAATAAGAAATAAAAGTTACTAGTAGTTAAAGAGCAGCAATAAAATAACAATAGCGAGACAACATACAGGGGGTACCGGTACAGAGTCAATGTGCGGGGTCACCAGTTGGTCGAGATAACTGAGGTAATATTTACATGTAGGTAAAGTTATAAAGTGACTATGCATAGATAATAAAAAAGAGAAGCAGCAACGTTCAAGAAGGGGGTGGGGGGCAATGATAATAGTCTAGGTAACCATTTGATTAGATGTTCAGGAGTCTTATGGCTTGGGGGTAGAAGCTGTTTAGAAGCCTCTTGGGCCTAGACTTGGCACTCCAGTACCGCTTGCCATGCGGTATCAGAGACAACAGTCTATGACTAGGGTGGCTGGAGTCTTTGTCAATTTTTAGGGCCTTCCTCTGACACCGCCTGGTATATACAGTGGGGCAAAAAAGTATTTAGTCAGCCACCAATTGTGCAAGTTCTCCCACTTAAAAAGATGAGAGGCCTGTAATTTTCATCATAGGTACACTTCAACTATGACAGACAAAATGAGAAAAAAAATCCAGAAAATAACATTGTAGGATTTTTAATGAATTTTTTTGCAAATTGTGGTGGAAAATAAGTATTTGGTCAATAACAAAAGTTTATCTCAATACGTTGTTATATACCCTTTGTTGTCAATGACAGAGGTCAAATGTTTTCTGTAAGTCTTCACAAGGTTTTCACACACTGTTGCTGGTATTTTGGCCCATTCCTCCATGCAGATCTCCTCTAGAGCAGTGATGTTCTGGGGCTGTTGCTGGGCAACACGGACTTTCAACTCCCTCCAAAGATTTTCTATGGGGTTGAGATCTGGAGACTGGCTAGGCCACTCCAGGGCCTTGAAATGCTTCTTACAAAGCCACTCCTTCGTTGCCCGGGCAGTGTGTTTGGGATCATTGTCATGCTGAAAGACCCAGCCACATTTCATCTTCAATGCCCTTGCTGATGGAAGGAGGTTTTCACTCAAAATCTCATGATACATGGCCCCATTCATTCTTTCCTTTACACGGATCAGTCGTCCTGGTCCCTTTGCAGAAAAACAGCCCCAAAGCATGATGTTTCCACCCCCATGCTTCACAGTAGGTATGGTGTTCTTTGGATGCAACTCAGCATTCTTTGTCCTCCAAACACGATGAGTTGAGTTTTTACCAAAAAGTTATATTTTGGTTTCATCTGACCATATGACATTCTCCCAATCTTCTTCTGGATCATCCACATGCTCTCTAGCAAACTTCAGATGATGGTAGGCTTTGTTACTTTGGTCCCAGCTCTCTGCAGGTCATTCACTAGGTCCCCCCGTGTGGTTCTGGGATTTTTGCTCACCGTTCTTGTGATCATATTGACCCCACGGGGTGAGATCTTGCGTGGAGCCCCAGATCGAGGGAGATTATCAGTGGTCTTGTATGTCTTCCATTTCCTAATATTTGCTCCCACAGTTGATTTCGTCAAACCAAGCTGCTTACCTATTGCAGATGAAGTCTTCCCAGCCTGGTGCAGGTCTACAATTTTGTTTCTGGTGTCCTTTGACAGCTCTTTGGTCTTGGCCATAGTGGAGTTTGGAGTGTGACTGTTTGAGGTTGTGGACAGGTGTCTTTTATACAGATAACAAGTTCAAACAGGTGCCATTAATACAGGTAACGAGTGGAGGACAGAGGTGCCCCTTAAATAAGAAGTTACAGGTCTGTGAGAGCCAGAAATCTTGCTTGTTTGTAGGTGACCAAATACTTATTTTACACCATAATTTGCAAATAAATTCATAAAAAATCCTACAATGTGATTTTCTGTAAAAAATGTTATCATTTTGTCTGTCATAGTTAAAGTGTACCTAGGCCTCTCTCATCTTTTTAAGTGGGAGAACTTGCACAATTGGTGGCTGACTAAATACTTTTTTGCCCCACTGTAGGTGCTGGATGGAAGGAGGATTGGCCCCAGTGATGTACTGGGCCGTACGCACAACCCTCTGTAGTGCCTTGCGTTCAGAGGCCGAGCAGTTGCCATACCAGGCAGTGATGCAATCAGTCAGGATGCTCTTGATGGTGCAGCTGTAGAACCTTTTGAGGATCTGAGGATCCATGCCAAATCTTTTCAGTCTCCTGAGGGGGAATAGGATTTGTCATGCCCTCTTCACGACTGTCTTGGTGTGCTTGAACCATGTTAGTTTGTTGGTTATGTGGACACCAAGGCTCTCGACCTGCTCCACTACAGCCCCATCGATGAGAATGGGGCGTGCTCGGTCCTCCTTTTCCTGTAGTGCACAATCATCTCCTTTGTCTTGATCACATTGAGGGAGAGGTTGTTGTCCTGGCACCACACAGCCAGGTTTTTGACCTCCTTATAGGCTGTCTCGTCATTGTCGGTGATCAGGCCTACCACTGTTGTGGCATCGGCAAACTTAATTATGGTTTTGGAGTCGTGCCTGGCCGTGCAGTCATGAGTGAACAGGGAGAGGGAGGTGTTGAGTCCCAGGGTCCTTAGCTTATTGATGAGCTATGAGGGCACTGTGGTGTTGAACGCTGAGCTGTAGTCAATGAATAGCATCCTCACATAGGTGTTCCTTTTGTCCAGGTGGGAAAGGGCAGTGTGGAGTGCAATAGAGATTGCATCATCTGTGGATCTGTTAGGGCGGTATGCAAATGGGAGTGGGTCTAGGGTTTCTGGGATAATGGTGTTGATGTGAGCCATGACCAGCCTTTCAAAGCGCTTCATGGCTACAAATGTGTGTGCTACGGGTCGGTAGTCATTTAGGCAAGTTACCTTAGTGTTCTTGGGCACAGGGACTATGGTGGTCTACTTAAAACATGTTGGTATTACAGTCTCGGACAGGGAGAGGTTGAACATGTCAGTGAAGACACATACCAGTTGGTCAGCACATGCTCGCAGCACACGTCCTGTTAATCTGTCTGTCCCTGCGGCCTTTTGAATGTTTACCTGATTAAAGGTCTTACTCACATTGGCTGCGGAGAGAGTGATCACACAGTCGTCTGGAACAGCTGGTGCTCTCATGCATGTTTCAGTGTTATTTGCCTTGAAGCGAAATAGTTTAGCTTGTCTGGTAGGCTTGTGTAACTGGGCAGCTCTCGGCTGTGCTTCCCTTTGTAGTCTGTAATGGTTTGCAAGCCCTGACACATCCGACAAGCGTCAGAACCGGTGTAGTACGATTCGATCTTAGTCATGAATTGACACTTTGCTTGTTGATGGTTTGTCGGATTTCTTATAAGCTTCCGGGTTGGAGTGCCGCTCATTGAAATCAGAAACTCTAGCCTTTAGCTCAGTGTGGATGATGCCTGTAATCCATGGCTTCTGGTTGGGGTATGTACGTACTGTCACTGTGGGGACGACGTCATCGATGCACTTAATGATGAAGCCAATGACTGATGTGGTGTACTCCTCAAAGCCCTAGGAAGAATCCAGGAAAATATTCCAGTCTGTTCTAGCAAAACAGTCCTGTAGTTTAGCATCTGCTTCATATGACCACTTTTTTATTGACAGAGACACGGGTGCATCCTGCTTTCATTTTTGCTAGAAAGCAGGAATCAGGAGGATAGAATTATGGTCAGCTTTGCCAAATAGAGGGCAAGGCAGAGCTCTGTGTGTGGAAAAAAGGTGGTCTAGAGATTATTTTCCCTCTGGTTGCACATTTAGATATTTGGTGAAACAGATTTAAGTTTCCCTGCATTAAAGTCCACGGCCAATAGCAGCGCCGCATCTGGATGAGCGTTTTCCTTCGGACTTGTTAAAGGAAAATAAAGCTTCTGCCAGTTCATGGTGAGTAATCGCTGTTCTGATGTCCAGAAGTTATTTTCAGTCATAAGAGACGGTAGCAGCAACATTATCGACATGTTAAAAAATAAGTTGCAAAAAAAACTAACATAAAAACACAATCGGTTAGAAGCACGTAAAACGTCAGTCATCTTCTTGTCGTCCTGGAGCTCGTTGACAGCTCCAGACTTGTTGTCACATTTGCTTTGAAGCGGTTTACACTTCCTTTCTGTCATTAGAGGGAACATTGTTTTGGTTACACTGTGGGAGAGGTTATTACCTGCACTATCAGGAAAATGACATGCTCAAGTTAAACTTGTTCGTTGAGTTCAAACAAGTTTCTCAAACCTGCATAAATTTAACCCTTCAAATCACCTGAAGGGTTCTTTAACATAAAGAAATACTACTACCACCACCCAGCTGTGATGTAGCATACGGCGTTGTCGGTGCTGACTAGTCTGCATTGTGTAGAAATCTTTCTGTTTTTCAGTTGAAGAATGGCTCTGTGGAATTAACTGTAGTCTTGCAGCAGATTACATAAATTAAGACTCTCTCGTTGACCTAATCTCGGATGGAATTCCCCCTTTCCCCTCCCTCCCTCCCTCCCTCCCTCCCTCCCTCCCTCCCTCCCTCCCTCCCTCCCTCCCTCCCTCCCTCCCTCCCTCCCTCCCTCCCTCCCTCCCTCCCTCCCTCCCTCCCTCCCTCCCTCCCTGTCTGTCTGTCTGTCTGTCTGTCTGTCTGTCTGTCTGTCTGTCTGTCTGTCTGTCTGTCTGTCTGTCTTATATAATACCTCCTGAGCATTGATGAACAGACAGACTTACCGACTGACAGCCAGGCAGACAGCAGACCACCTGGGTTCAAGTACTATCTGGCTGTCCAGGCAGGCTAAAGCAACCGCTCAAAGTATTTGTAAGATTTCAAATTGTATTTGAACATACAAGACAGACAGTCATGAAGTGGAGCAGTGAAAGGAGGAGAGGATATGGGAACCATGAGGGTGGAGACAAAATAAAAACTAGGGAGGGCAAGATTAGACAGAAGAAAATGCAATCCATCCATCACCTGAGTTAGTTAGAAGACCTGTACTGACAGGCAAGGCTACGTGAGATATGGAGACCTCACCCATTTCCAGCATCTCAGCCATCCCTAAGTGGTTAAAAACAGTTTGCAATGTCTGTCTATAGGTGGTGCATGGCTCCAGATCCACCCAGCTTTACTCTTGAGAAAGAGACATAGGTCCTTTTAAGATCTTGTGGGTCAGTGGTACAGTCGGTAGTGTGTTGATCCAAAACGTTTCCCCCTCATATCTAAGTACTCATTGCCCCCGGTTTAGATATGTGACAGAGCACTGAGCAGGCTGTGGTGCCTGGTACTAATGAGAGGTTAGAGATGTTGGGGACCAGGATCATGTTTCTGTATATGATTACATGCGGCGAGGGTATTTTACCAATAATAGTAAATAGCATGTGACATTTCTTTTCCAGGGTGTCTTAATGTTTATGTGTGTGTCTGTGTTTGTGTCCCTATGTAGGGGCTAGGGTTTAGTTCCTGTCTGTCTCATGTCCCCTCTCACCACATGCAAAGCTACTTGGAGTTCCCATGGGACAAAGAGCACCGCACAAGGCAGTGTGTTCTTCTACAAACATCCCAGGCTAATGCCCATACACTAAAGAGACATAATACACACACAGTCAGCATAATATCTATTCACACAGATATATCTTTTTGAAGGGTTCTTGGATTTGTATGGTATGCTGGTAGTTGAGAAATAAGTTCACCAAAGTGAAAGGACATAGTTTACTTACATGGTTAGCAATCTGACATTTCCTTAAGGAGCACAATGGCTAACTGCTCTCTTATCTGTTATGTCCCATTTGAATCGCAGTGTGTGCTGTGGGTGTGTTTGGTCCTATTGAGTGAGTGTACAGGTACTGTACAATACCTACATTATTCACCATTGCATTCGCATACAGTACATAAATCACTGCACGTATAAAATAAGGAAAATCGGTTTGTGGTGGTAAATAGACGGTATTAGCTCTTTGGTTGCTAAGGGGATTCCCCAGCCTGGACAAAGCACACTGTACATGTTTCCATATGGAAAGTCTTTGGGCCTGCAGGGCCCCTGATTTGCCATTTAGCCTGCGGCCCTAATGACAGCATATTTTCCCTACATACAGTAGTGCACTATTTTTGATCAAACCCCTATGGGCGCTGGTCAAAAGCAGTGGATGGCTGATGTTTTACATGCTCATAACCAACTGTGCTATTTTGTTTTTTTGCTATGTTTGTAACTTGTTTTTTAAACTTATTTTGTACATAATGTTGCTGCTACCATCTCTTATGACCGAAAACAACTTCTGGACATCAGAATAGCGATTACCCTTGGACTGGAAGAAAACATTTTCTTTAACGAGTCCGACGCGAAGGACATACTGCTTTCTCGGGAACGGGCCCAATCTCCGTCATTTGCGTGAAGGTCAGGCTGAGAATTCGTAGGCGAGTGAGTAAACTCCCACTGCCATCCGTTCTATTGGCCAACCTGCAATCATTGGAAAATAAAAGGGATGACCTATGATCAGGATTATACTACCAACAGGACATTATAAACTGTAATATCTTATGTTTCACCGAGTCGTGGCTGAACGACGACATGGAGAATATAGAGCTGGCGGGATTTTCCATGCACCAGCAGGACAGAGAAGCTACATCTGGTAAGACGAGGGGTGGGGATGTGTGTATATTTGTCAATAACAGCTGGTGCACGATGTCTAATATTATAGAAGTCTCGAGGTATTGCTCGCTTGAGGTAGAGTACCTTATGATAAGCTGTAGACCACACTATCTACCAATTGAGTTAACATCTATTTTATTCATAGCCGTCTATTTACCACCACAAACCGATGCTGGCACTAAGACCACACTCAACCAGCTGTATAAGGCCATAAGCAAACAAGAAAATGCTCATCCAGATGCGGCACTCCTAGTGCAGGCAAACTTAAATCTGTTTTATCTAATTTCTACCAGTATGTCACATGTGCAACCAGAGGAAAACTAACTCCAGACAACCTTTATTCCACACACAGAGATACATATAAAGCTCTCCTCCACCCTCCATTTGGCAAATCTGACCATAATTCTATCCTCCTGATTCCTGCTTACAAGCAAAAATCAAAGCAGGAAGTACCAGTGACTTGCTAAATACGGAAGTGGTCAGATGACGCGGATGCTACTCTACAGGACTGTTTTGCTAGCACAGACTGGAAAATGTTCCGGGATTGACCAAATGGCATTGAGGAGTCTAACACCTCAGTCATTGGCTTCATCGATAAGTGCATCGATGATGTCTCCCGCACAGTGACCGTACATTCATATCCAAACCAGAAGCCATTAATTACAGGCAACATCAGCATCTAGCTAAAGGCTCATGCGGGACACTAATCCGGAAGCTTATAAGAAATCCCGCTATGCCCTCAGACGAACCATCAAACAAGCAAAGCGTCAATACAGGATTAAGATTGAATCCTACTACATCGGCTCTGACACTCGTCAGATGTAGCAGGGCCTGAAAACTATTGCGGACTACAGAGAGAAACAGCCGCGAGCTGCCCAGTGACGCAAGCCTACCAGATGAGCTAAATGCCTTTTATGCTTGCTTCGAGGCAAGCAACTCTGAAGCATGCATGAGAGCACCAGCTGTTCTCGACGACTGTGTGATAATGCTCTCGGTAGCCAATGTGAGCCAGACCTTTAATCAGGTCAACATTCACAAAGCCACGGGGCCTTACGGATTACCAGGACGTGTACTCAAAGCATGAGAGGACCAACTGGCAAGTGTCTTCACTGACATTTTCAACCTCTCCCTGACCGAGTCTGTAATACCTATATGTTTCAAGCAGACCACCATAGTCCCTGTGCCCAAGGAAGCGAAGGTAACCTGCCTAAATGATTACTGCCCTGTAGCACTCAAGTCGGAAACCATGAAGTGCTTTGAAAGGCTGGTAATGACTCACATCAACAGCATCTTCCCGGATACCCTAGACCCACTCCAATTTGCATACCACCCCAACAGATCCCCAGATGATGCAATATCAAACGCACTCCACACTGCCCTTTCCCACCTGGAAAAAAGGAACGCATATGTGAGAATGCAGTTCATTGACTACAGCTCAGCATTCAACACCATAGTGCCCACAAACCTCATTACTAAGCTAAGAACCCTGGCACTAAACACCTCCCTCTGCAAATGGATCCTGGACTTCCTGGCGGGCCACCCCCAGGTGGTAAGGGTAGGCAAAAACACATCTGCTATGCTGATCCTCAACACGGGGACCCTCAAGGGTGTGTGCTATTTCTCCTCCTGTACTCTGTGTTCCCCCACGACTGCATGGCCAAACACAACTCCAACACCATCATTAAGTTTGCTGACGATACAACAGTGGTAGGCCTAGTCACCGACAACGATGAGACAGCCTATAAGGAGGAGGTCAGAGACCTGGCAGTGTGGTGCCAGGACAACAACCTCTCCATCAATGTGAGCAAGACAAATGAGCTGATCGTGGACTACAGGGAAATGCGGGCCAAACAAGCCCCCATTAACATCGACAGGGCTGTAGTCGAGACCAGGTCGAGAGTTTCAAGTTCCTTGGTGTCTACATCACCAACAAACTAGCATGGTCTAAACACACCAAGACAGTCGTGAAGAGGGCATGACAACACCTTTTCCCCTTCAAGAGACTGAAAAGATTTGGCATGGTTTGGCAGGGTCCCCAGATCCTCAAAAAGTTCTACAGTCCTGACCAGTTGCATGACCGCCTGTAATGATAACTGCTCGGCATCTGTCCATATAAGCGCTACAGAGGGTAGTGCATATGGCCTAGTACATCACTGGGGCCAATCTGCTTTCCATCCAGGATCTCTATACGAGGCGGTATCAGAGGAAATCCCAAAAATTGTCAGACTCCAGTCACACAAGTCATAGACTGTTTTCTCTGCTACTGCACAGCAAGCGGTACCGGAGCTAGGAACAAAAGGCTCCTTAACAGCTTCTACTCCCAAGCCATAACACTGCTGAACAATTAATCAAATGGCCACTGGATTATTAACATTGACACGCCCCCTCCTCCATTTGTTTTTTACACTGCTGCTACTCGCTGTTTATTATCTATGCATAGTCACTTCACTCCTACCTACATTTAAAAATCACCTCAACTAACCTGTACCTCCGCACATTGACTCGTTACCGGTACCCCCTTATATAGCCTCGTTATTGTTCTTTTATTGTGTTACTTTTTTATCACTTTTTACTTTAGTTTATTTGGTAAATCTTTTCTTAACTCTTTCTTGAACTGCACTGTTGGTTGAGGGCTTGTAAGTAAGCATTTCACGGTAAGGTGTACTACACATGTTGTATTCGGCGCAGGTGATGTACCCTTGCCCTGGCTGTAACAAAGTCTTTCCTGTTGGAGAAGATGGATCCCTTCAGAGCGGAATAGCAGGACTGAGCAGTGGGAGGGCATGGTGCGCGTGTGTGTGTGTGTGTGGGTGTATGTTATTGGACACTGTACTTCTGGATTTTGTTAATGGTTTGGGCAGTCAAGGAGGAGCGAGGCCAAACACAGCCATAGTCCTAGTAGATGGAGGAATGGAAAGGTGAGGTTCTATTCCAGCGTAGTTACAGAGCTATAGAGTCAGGTACCAAGAATATAATGTCTATTGCATGGGACCACCTCTAAAACAAGATCGCTCAGTATGTTGACAGACTGTAGGTGTCGAATGAAGAAATTAATGAATGAAAGAATGAACAAACCAATGCATTAATGAATGGATGGAGGAATGAATAAATGAATTAATTAATTAACCCACAAATGAATGAATGGGTGAATGAATGAATACATTATTTAATGGATGAATTAATGAATAAATTAATTAATCGATGAAAATCTTTTTATTTTATTTTTTACGTCTATAAAGCGTGAAAACCACTAATGATAGGCCTTGCTGTACACTACCAGTCCTGCCTGTCCTGTACTGAAGCAAGGTGTGCCTACTTTTGTTTGCACTGCGGGGTTAGGAAATAACATGACACATTCTTTACACTGAACAGAACATCTGCAGAGTATTTGCTGCTGACAATTAAAGTAGATTAGTTGAATATTAGTTCAGTTCACCTGAACTGAATGAGTCACTCATCTTTTGCTATGTACCTTTGTTTGACTAGGATGGTCCTACTGTACATGCACTGCTGCCGTCGTGTGACGTTTATTCAATATTTGTGAATAAACAGGTGAGACCAGCAATACGCAGAAGGGCACTAGGCTAGCCCATTCATGAAGTCCACACTGCTTGGGAAAAAAATATTCTCAAGCACACCAATAACTAACTATACTGTGTATAGAATAAGCCGCCATTAATCACTTTGAAGAAATACTGGTGTACTCATGGAAGTACATCCACTTCTTGATCATCATTGAATCACTGAATTGTGCACATTATCAAAGATAGAAACGTATGAAAGGATGATGAATGAATGAACCAATGGATTAATGACATCCACTTCTTGATCATTATACACTGACCGAATTATGCACAAAATCAAAGACTAAAATAAACGAATGAATGATTTCAGCTGCAATGCCACTTGATTTCATACACAGCTGTTCCCCGTTGGGAGAGTCTTTCTGCTTCTGGATCATTCAGTCATCTTCCCAGCAGCCTCTCTTCCTACCAGTTCAGAGATGCAGTTGATTTTAAAAATGAATGGGGGCTGCCTCTGCTGCAGGCACCATTGTCCTGGCCAACCGGCTCTCTCCACCACTTCTCCCTGACCTCCCCACATTTGACCTTTCACCTGGAAGACCAGCATTAACTCTCCGCTGATTTTCCAGGGGCTCCCGACCCTCCTCCAGACCCTCCCGGTGCTGCCCTGAGCGTTCCGTGAGAACATTCCTAGGGGGTTGTCATCTAAGATCAGCCTTTCTAGCATTGACCTTTTAACTGTGTCCTGGGCCCTCTTGATCTCCAGGGCCCTTGTTACCCGGCATCCCTGCATGGAGGGGAGAGGGAGGGGGTCTACAGGGGTCTACTGCTCTGTCTCAACCAGCAGCCCACCCAGTCTGGCAGCTAGGAGGTTGTCCTACAATCCTCCTTCCTTGTCTCTCTTTACCTCCTCAGCCTAACAGAAAACACCTGCAGCTATTTGGGCTATACAACAGAGGTATTTAATGTATTTTAGGGTAACAGGGACTTCCTGACCGATGTGGCTTATCCTCCCGAACCTGGGTTCAAATACTATTTGAAAGCATTTCAAATACTGTTTTTGGGATTGATTTAGCTTGGTTTGCTCAATGAAACCAATACAAGAGTCCCCAAACTGCAACCCCCCCCCCCCCCCCCCCCCCCCCCCCCCCCCTCTGGCACTGCAAGCAGTCTAAAGCAAACGCTATTTAAAAAATATATATATTTGAAAACAGGTCTGGTACCCCAGGCCCTGAATTCTAGTTTGCTCATAGCATGGAGTCTAAATTAGCATCACAATCACTTTGCCCCAGCATTCATCACTCAATGATGTAACCAGGACAAAACAGTGAAAAATGTTCACAAGGGTGTGCCGGATAGGTTACCATCGTAAATCACATTAAATAGATTACTGAGGAACTCAAGAGCTGGGCGAAGGTGTTGTGCTATTATGTAAAGGTAAAAAGTCTTGCTTTTGTTCCAATAAATAAAAAAATCGGTCTTCGACAGATTAAGTATATCTACAGAAATCTTAATGTGAGTCAATGAGGGAAGAGAAACACAACCTATCTTTGCTCTTGCAACTTATCTTTGCTTGATCACGTCACCCGTTTGTTAATTTGACTGAAAAAAAGGTTGTTTCTGGCAGCTGGTTGGTGTGTGTAGGACAGGACAGGTGATATGAGATAAAGTAAAGGTGTGCAGGCGACGGTTTCTATCTTAGAAGACAAGCCCGGTCAGGCTGCTACAGAGTCGTCTGGTGTGTCATCCCACCTGCAGAGGGGTAGGGCTTATCTGTAACTCTGTGTGTGGGAGGATGAACAGGTATTGCTATCAGCTAGGCAAAGAGCAGTATATATGTATGTACTGTATGTATGTGTGTGTGTGTGTGTGTGTGTGTGTGTGTGTGTGTGTGTGTGTGTGTGTGTGTGTGTGTGTGTGTGTGTGTGTGTGTGTGTACACTACCGTTCAAAAGTTTGGGGTCAATTAGAAATGTCCTTGTTTTGAAAGAAAATAACATTTTTTGTCCGTTAAAATAACATCAAACTGATCATAAATACAGTGTAGACATTGTTCATGTTGTAAATGACTATAGTAGCTGGAAACGGCTGATTTTTAATGGAATATTTACATAGGCACACAGAGGCCCATTATCAGCAACCATCACTCCTGTGTTCCAATGGCACATTGTGTTAGCAATTCCAAGTGCATCATTTTAAAAGGCTAATTGATCATTAGAAAACCCTTTTGCAATTATGAAAACTGTTGGGCTGATTTAAAGAAGCAATAAAACTGTCCTTCTTTAGACTAGTTGAGTATCTGGAGCATCAGCATTTGTGGGTTTGATTACAGGCTCAAAATGACCAGAAACAAAGACTACTAAATAAATAAAGTAAAAAATAAAATTAAAAGTAACACAATAAAATAACAAGACCGAAGTTATACAAAGGGGGTACCGGTGTACAGGTTAATCGAGGTAATGTCTACATGTGGGTAGGGGTAAAGTGATCCTGCATAGAAAATAAACAGCGAGTAGTAGCAGTGTATAAACAAAGGAGGGGGGGGGGGTGTCAATGTAAATAGTCCGGGTGGCCATTTTATTAATTGTTTAGTAGTCTTTTGGCTTGGGGGAAGAAGCTGTTAAGGAATCAGAGAAGAGAAGAATGGGAGAAACTCCACAAAATACAGGTGTGCCAAGCTTGTAGCGTCATACCCAAGAAGACTCGAGGCTGTAATCGCTGCCATTGCTGCTTTAATAAAGTACTGAGTAAAGGGTCAGAATACTTATGTAAACGTGATATGTAGATTCATGATGGGGAAAAACATTTATTACATTTTAGAATACGGCTGTAACGTAACAATATGTGGAAAAAGTCAAGGGGTGCCTTCAGAAAGTATTCATACCCCTAGATGATTTGACATATTTTGTTGCGTTACAGCCTCAATTCAAAATGGATTAAATACACAAAATATGCCATAATGACAAATTGGAAACATGTTTTTAGAAATGTTTGTATTCACACCCCTGAGTCAATAAATGTTAGAATAACCTTTGGCAGCGATTACAGCTGTGAGTCTTTCTGGGTAAATCTCTAAGAGCTTTGCACACCTGGATTGTAAAATATCATCATTGCTAAACAGCCTTTTTCAAGTCTTGCCACAGACTTTCAAGGCCATTTAAGTTAAACCTGTAACTAGGCCACTCATGCAATGTCGTCTTGATAAGCAACTCCAGGTTATATTTGGCCTAGTGTTTTAGATTATTGTTCTGCTGAAAGGTACATTCGTCTCCCAGTGTCATTAGGAAAGCAGACTGAACCAGGTTTTCCTCTAGGATTTTGCCTGTGCTTAGCTCTATTCCATTTATTTTTTATCCTAAACAACTCCCTGGTCCTTGTCAATGAGTAGTACTCAGTGATGTGTTGTGTATGATTTGCCCCAAAGATAATGCCTTGTGTTCAGGAGATGAAGTACATTTCCTTGCCACATATTTGGCAGTTTTACTTCAATGCCTTATTACAAACAGGATGCATGTTTTTGATTAATTATTTTTTTGACTTCTTAGGGCTAAAATGACTTTAACGGGATTATGAAATATGACAACAGCCAGTGAAAGTGCAGGGCGCCAAATTCAAAACAACAGAAATGTCATAATTAAAATTCCTCAAACATACAAGTATCTTATACCATTTTAAAGGTAATCTTGTTGTTAATCCCACCACAGTGTCCGATTTCAAATAGGCTTTACAGCGAAAGCACCACAAACGATTATGTTAGGTCAGAGCCAAGCAACAGAAAAACAGCCATTTTTCCAGCCAAAGAGAGGAGACACAAAAAGCACAAATAGAGATAAATGTATCACTAACCTTTGATGATCTTCATCAGATGACACTCATAGGACTTTATGTTACACAATACATGTATGTTTTGTTTGATAAAGTTCATATTTATATCAAAAAATCTCAGTATACATTGGCGTGTTATGTTCAGTAGTTCCAAAAACATCCGGTGATTTTGCAGAGAGCCACATCAATTTACAGAAATACTCATACTAAATGTTGATGAAAATACAAGTGTTATGCATGGAAATTTAGATCCACCTCTCCTTAATGCAACCGCTGAGTCAGATTTCAAAAAAGCTTTACGGAAAAGCAAACCATGCAATAATCTGAGTATGGCGCTCAGACAACAAATACATATATTCGCCATAACATTATAAATATTAACTTACCTCTGATGATCTTCATCAGAATGCACTCCCAGGAATCCCAGTTCCACAATAAATGTTTGATTTGTTCGATAATGTCCATCATTTATGTCCAAATAGCTACTATTGTTAGCGCGTTTGGGAAACAAATCAAAACTCACGAAGCGCGTTCACTAGTTGCAGACGAAATGTCAAAAAGTTCAGTTACAGTCCGTAGAAATATGTCAAACGATGTATGGAATCAATCTTTAGGATGTTTTTAACATAAAACTTCAATAATATTCCAACCGGAGAATTCCTTTGTCTTCAGAAAAGCAAAGGAACGGGAGCTACCGCTCATGTGAAATGAGCGTGACCAGCGCGTGACTGCTGGCAGACCTCTGACTCATTCCCCTCTCATTCAGCCCCCTTTACAGTAGAAACCTAAAACAAGTTTCTAAAAACGGTTGACATCTAGTGGAAGCCTTAGGAAGTGCATCATGACCAATATCCCACTGTATCTTCAATTGGGGATGGGTTGAAAATCGACCAACCTCAGATTTCCCACTTCCTGGTTGGATTTTTTTCAGGTTTTTGCCTGCCATATGAGTTCTGTTATACTCACAGACATCATTCAAACAGTTGTATAAACTATCAAAATGAACTAATACTAATATGCATATTTTAGCAACTTGGACTGAGGAGCAGGCAGTTTACTCTGGGCACATTATTCATCCAAGCTACTCAATACTGCCCCAGGCATAAGAAGTTTTTTAAAATGTGTACAGGCTTCCTTCTTTTCATTCTTTCATTTTGGTTAGTTTTGTGCAGTAACTATAATGTTGTTGATCCATCCTCAGTGTTCTCCTATCACAGCCATTTAAACTCTGTAACTGTTTTAAAGACACCATTGGCCTCATGGTGAAATCCCTGAGCGGTTTCCTTCCTCTCCAGGTAACTGAGCTAGGAAGTACGCCTGCACATTTGTAGTGACTGGGTGTGTTGATACACCATGCTCAAAGGGATATGCATATTTTATTTTTACCCATCTACCAATAGGTGACTTTCTTTGCAAGGCACTGGAGAACCTCCCTGGTCTTTGTGGTTGGATATGTGTTTGAAATTCACTGCTCAACTAAGGTGACCTTACAGATAATTGATGAAGTAGTCATTCAAAAATCATCTTAAACACTATTATTGCAAACAGAGTGAGTCCATGTAACTTATTTTGTGACGTGTTAAGCACATTTTAACTCCTTGACTTATGTAGGCTTGCCATAACAAAGGGGTTGACTATTTATTAACTCAAGATATTTCAGCTTTTCATTTTTTAGTAATTTGTCATTTCTAAAAACGTAATTCCCCTTTGACATGAGGTATTGTGTGTAGGCCAGTGGCACAAAATCTAAATTTAATTCATTTTAATTTCAGTCTGTAACACAACATTTTTTGGGAAAAAGCCAAGGGGTGTGAATACTTTCTGAAGGCACAGCATGTACAATACCAGTCAAAAGTTGACACACCTACTCATTAAAGGGTTTTTCTTTATTTTAAATATTTTCTACATTGTAGAATAATGGGGACGACATCACAACTATGATATGGAATGATTTAGTGACCAAAAAAGTGTTAAACATGTCCAAATATGTTTCAGATTTTAGATTCTTCAAAGTAGCCACCGTTTGCCTTGATGACAACTTTGCCTACTCTTGGCATTCTCTCAACCAGCTTCACCTAGAAAGCTTTTCCAACCGGCTTGAAGGAGTTCCCACATATGCTGAGAACTTGTTGGCTGCTTTCTCTTCCCCCTGCGGTCCAACTCAGCCCAAACCATCTACATTTTGTTGAGGTTGGGTGATTGTGGAGGACAGGTCATCTGATGCAGCACTCAATCACTCTCCTTCTTGGTCAAATAGCCCTTACACAGCCTGGAGGTGTGGTGGGTCATGGTCCTGTTGAACAACAAATGATAATCCTACTAAATGAAAACAAGATGGGATGGTGTATCTCTGCAGAATGCTGTGGTAGCCATGCTGGTTAAGTGTGCCTTGAATTCTAAATAAATCACAGACACTGTCACCAGCAAAGCACCCCCACACCTTCACACCTCCTCCTTCATGCTTTACGGTGGGAACCACACATGCAGAGATCATTCGTTCACCTACTCTGCGTCTCACAAAGACACAGCAGAACTTGGAACCAAAGGACAGATTTCCACCAGTCTAATGCCTATTGCTGGTGTTTCTTTGCCCAAGCAAGTCTCTTCTTATTATTGGTGTCCTTTAGTAGTGGTTTCTTTGCAGGAATTCAACCATGAATGCCTGATTCACGCAGTCTCCTCTGAACAGTTGATTTTGAAATGTGTCTGTTACTTGAACTCTGTGAAGCATTTATTTGGGCTGCAATTTCTGAGGCTGGTAAATCTAATGAACTTATCCTCTGCAGCAGATGTAACTCTGGGTCTTCCTTTTCTGTGGCTGTCCTCATAAGTGCCCGTTTCATCAAAGAGCTTGATGGTTTTTGCGACTGCACTTGAAGAAACTTCCAAAGTTCTTGAAATGTTCCGTATTGACTGACCTTGACGTCTTAAAGTTATGATGGATTGTCATTTCTATTTGCTTTATTATGAGCTGTACTTGACATAATATCGACTTGGTCCTTTACCAAATAGCGCTATCTTCTGTATACCACCCCTGCCTTGTCACAACACAACTGATTGTCTGAAGCGCATTTAGAAAAAAAGGAATTCCACAAATGGACTTTTAACAAGGCACACCTGTTAATTGAAATGCATTCCAAGTGACTACCACATGGAGCTGGTTTTGAGAATGGCAATAGTGTGCAAAGCTGTCATCAAGGCAAATGGTGGCTACTTTGAAGAATTTCAAGTAAAAACATTTGTTTTATTTGTTTAGCACTTTTTTGTTAACATCCAGCATTCCTTCAAATCCGACCAGTTTCCCAGTCCCTGCCGATGAAAAACATCCCCACAGCATGATGCTGCCACCACCATGCTTCACTATGAGGATGATGTTCTCAGGGTGATGAGAGGTGTTGGGTTTGCGCCAGACATCGCATTTTCCTTGATGACCAAAAAGCTCAATTTTAGTCTCATTTGACTAGAGTACCTTCTTCCATATGTTTGGGGAGTCTCCCACATGCCTGTTGGCGAATGTTTTTTTTTGGCCACTCTTCCCTAAAGCCCAGCTCTGTGGAGTGTATGGCTTAAAGTGGTCCTATGGACAGATACTCCAATCTCTGCTGTGGAGCTTTGCAGCTCCTTCAGGGTTATCTTTGGTCTCTTTGATGCATCTCTGATTAATGCCCTCCTTGCCTGGTCCGTGAGTTTTGGTGGAGGGCCCTCTCTTGGCAGGTTTGTTGTGGTGCCATGTTCTTTCCACTTTTTAATAATGGATTTAATGGTGCTCCTTGGGATGTTCAAAGTTTGGGATATTTTTTTATAACCCAGCCCTGATCTGTACTTCTCCACAACTTTGTCCTTGACCTGTTTGGAGAGCTCCTTGGTCTTCATGGTGCCACTTGCTTAGTGGTGTTGCAGATTCTGGGGCCTTTCAGAACAGGTGTACAGTATATATACCTAGATCATGTGACAGATCATGTGACACTTAGATTGCACACAGGTGGACTTTATTTAACTAATAATGCAACTTCTGAAGGTAATTGGTTGCACAAGATCTTATTTAGAGGCTTCATAGCAAAGGGCGTGAATACATTTGCATGGACCACTTTTCCATTGTAATTTTTTTCAATTTTTTTTAATCACATTTTTTTTTTTTCCTTCACCAATATGGCCTATTTTGTGTATGTCCATTTGCCCCCTTTCTGATTCTCTCTTTTTTTGCATATTTGTTATACTAAATGTTATCAGATCTTCAACCAAAACCTAATATAGATAAAGGGAGTTTACAAATAAAAAACTAATGGATACATATTTTATTTATTTAATAAACAAATTTATGTTGTACCAAATTCCCCTGTGTGAAAAAGTAATTGCCCTCTTACACTCAATAACTGGTTGTGCACCATTAGCTGCAATGACTGCAACCAAATGCTTCCTATAGTTGTTGATCAGTCTCTCAGATCGCGGTTGCGGAACTTTGGCCCACTCTTGCATGCACAACTGCCACAACCTCTCACTTGGAATTAGGTCTAGACTTTGACTAGGCCATTCCAAAACCTTACATTTTTAGTTTTTTCACCATTTTCATTTTTGATTGTGTGTTTTTGATCATTGTCTTGCTGCATGACCCAGCTGCGCTTCAGCTTCAGCTCACAAACAGATGGCCTGACATTCTCCTGTAGAATTCTCTGATACACAGCAGAATTCATGGTTCCTTCTATTAAGGCAAGTCATCCAGGTCCTGAGGCAGCAAAGCATGGCTAAAGCATCACACTACCACCACCATGCTTGACTGTTAGTATGAGGTTCTTACTGTGGAGTGCAGTGTTTGGTTTTCGCCAGACATAATGGGACCATGTCGTCCAAAAAGTTTACTCAAGTTTGATCACCAAGAGTCTTGGAAGATTGTTAATGGACAGATGAGTCAAAAGTATAACTTTTTGAATGACATGTACAGTGCCTTCAGAAAGTATTCAAACTCCTTGACCGTTTCCACATTTTGTTGTGTTATAGCTTGAATTTTAAATTAATTAAATGAAGTTGCTTAATGAGACATTGAATGTTCCTGAGTGGCTATCCAGCAATGATCAACAACCAACTTTACAGAGCTAAAAAGAATAATGTGCAAATATTGTACAATCCAGGTGTGTAAAGTAGTGAGTTTAATAATAAACAAAACAGAGACCAATACAAGACACAAGAGTAGCGTAGGGACATGGAACAACATCAATACTGCCTGGGGAATAGACCTAAGGGAGTGCCAGATATAGGGGAGGTAATGAGAGAGGAAATAAAGTCCAGGTGAGCCTAATCATGAGGAGCAGATACGCGTAATGATTGATACCAGCTGAGCGTAATTATGGTTGCCAGGACCGGTGGTCAGTAAACCTGCGAAGTCGAACGCCGGAGGGGAGGAGCGGGAGTAGACGTGACGCTCGCCAACATTTTATCAATTAACTTATTTTATTGCTCTACAGCAGTCCACGTGGTTTTGATTATTGCATCAAATGTTCCTCTATACTCACTGTCTTCAAAGGCCTGTTCACTGATAAGCTAATCTTAACACCTGTCATAGAGACAGATAGCAGCCACAGGGTGGGAGTAGTCATAACATGGACTATGAGTCTTAATATGATGAAACTAGTGTTTCTAACAGGTGTGATTGTCTGGCTGACTGAATATATTGATGTGTTCTAGACAGGTAGGCACTTATAACCACGTATAAACCCACACATTATTATTTTGCCACTTACCTACTGTATCTCAAGAGGAATGCTCTAACTGTAAGAGAGACTGGATAGGAACGTCTGCTAAATGACAATAAAAAAAAAACACTTTTATGGAGTGTGGCTACTGAAACCTTATGGCTTAGATATGATGTGATATTGAAACTAAAAGTGAGATACAGTGCCTTCAGAAAGCATTCATACCCCTTGACGTATTCCACATTGTGTTGTGTTACAGACTGAATTCAAAATGGATTTAATATATATTCTTCTCACCCTACACACAATACCCCATAAAGACAAAGTGAAAACATATACATATTCACACCCCTGAGTCAATACTTCGTAGAAGCACCTTTGACAGCGATTACAACTGTGAGGCTTTCTGGGTAAGACTCACAACGTGCAACATTTGCCCATTATTCTTTCGAAAATGCTCACAACCTGATCTGTTTCACCTGTACTTGTGATTGTCTCCACCCCTATCCAGGTGTCGCCCATCTTCCCCATTATCCCCTGTGTATTTATACCTGTGTTCTCTGTTTGTCCGTTGCCAGTTCGTCTTGTTTGTCAAGTCAACCAGCATTTTTGTTCTCAGCGCCTGCTTTTCCCAGTCTCTTTTTTTCATCGCCTTCCTGGTTTTGACCACTCTGCCTCCCCTGACCCTGAGTCTGGCTGCCGACCTATACCTTTGCCCCACCTCTGGATTGTTGACCTCTGCCTACACTGAGCCTGCCTGCCGTCCGGTACCGTTGCCCCACCTCTGGTTTACTGACCCCTGTCTGCCTTGACCTGTCTATTGCCTGCCATTGTTGGAATATTAAACCATTGTCAATTTGACGTGTCTGCATCAGGGTCTTACCTTGATTCGTGATAGAAAATTCTTAAAGCTCTGTCAAATTGGTTGTAGATCATTGATTGACAAACCATTTTCAGGTCTTGTCATATATTGTCAAGTAGATTTAAGTCAAAACTGTAACTCGGCCACTCAGGAACCTTCACTGTCTTCTTGGTAAGCAACTCCAGTGTTGATGTGGCCTTGTGTTTTAGGTTATTGTCCTGCTGATATGTGAATTCATCTCCCAGTGTCTTGTGGGAAGCAAACTGAAACAAGTTGTCCTCTAGGATTTTGCCTGTGCTTAGCTCCATTCTGTTCTTTTTTAACCTGAAAAACTCCCCAGTCCTTAACGATTACAAGCATACATGACTCAGCCGCCAATATGCTTAAAAATATGGAGAGTGATACTCAGTAATGTGTTGTATTGGATTTGCCCCAAACATAACACTTTGTATTCAGGACAAAAAGTGTGTTGCTTTGTCACATTTTTCATAATATTACTTTAGTGCCTTGTTGTAAACAGTATGCACTTTGATATTATGGGGTATTGTGTGTAGGCCAGTGACCAAGAAATCTCAATTGAATCCATTTTAAATTCAGGCTGTAACACAACAAATGCGCGGAAAAAGTCAAGGGGTGTGAATACTTTCTGAAGGCACTGTATCTTATCTGGGTTCAGTGTTCCAGATGTTGCGTAACATCATTTCCTATATACTAACTTAAGGAAAGTGAATTGTGTAAAAATAGGCTTGGAAGGCCATGAGTGGCAGGGTGTGTGCACGTGCACACACCATTCCACACATTTGTAAATAATACTGTAACAAAATATCTACGTGGCTGTAATTGGGTGCAGTGTCAACATCGTTCAACTCAAATCAAATCAAATTGTATTGGTCACACACACATATTTAGCAGATGTTATTGCAGGTGAAGTGAAATGCTTGTGTTCCCAGATCCAACAGTGCAGTAGTATCTAACAATTCACAACAATACACAAATCTAAAAGTAAAAGAATGGATTTAAGAAATATATAAATATTAAGAAGAGCAATGTCGGAGTGGCATTGATTAAATACAGTAGAATAGAATACAGTATATACATATGAAATGAGTAAAGCAGTATGTCAACATTATTAAAGTGACTAGAGTTCCATTATTAGAGTGACCAGTGATTCCATGTCCATGTGAATAGGGCAGCAGACCGGGTGGTATGCGGCTAGTGATGGCTATTTAACAGTCTGATGGCCTTGAGATATAAGATGTTTTTCAGTCTCTCGGTCCCAGCTTTGATGCACCTGTACTGACCTGGCTTTCTGGATGATAGCGGGGTGAACAGGCAGTGCCTTGGGTGGTTGATGTCCTTGATCTTTTTGGCCTTCCTGTGACATTGGGTGCTGTAGGTGTCCTTGAGAGCAGGCAGTGTGTCACCGGTGATGCGTTGGGCAGACCATACCACCCTCTGGAGAGCCCTGCAGTTGCGGGCGGCGCAGTTGCCATACCAAGCGGTGATCAGCCCGACAGGATGCTCTCAATTGTGCATCTGTAAACGTTTTTGAGTCTCTAAGGGCCCAAGCCAAATTTCGGTGATTGTATCGTCTGTGGATCTATTGGGGCGGTAAGCAAATTGAAGTGGGTCTAGGGTGTCAGGTGAGGTAAGGTAGAGATGATACGATCCTTACCTAGCCTCTCAAAGCACTTCATGATGACAGAAGAGAGTGCTACGGGTTGATAGTGATTTAGTTTGGTTACCTTTGCTTTCTTGGGAACAGGAACAATGGTGGACATCTTGAAGCAAGTGTGGACAGCAGACTGGGGATAGGGAGAGATTGAATATGTCCGTAATCATTACAGATAGCTGGTCTGTGCATGCTCTGAGAACATGGCTAGGGATGGCGTCTGGCCCGGCAGCCTTGCGAGGGTTAACACGGTTAAATGTCTTACTCACATCGGCCACGGAGAACGTGAGCCCATAGTCCTTGGGAGCGGGACGTGTCGGTGGCACTGTGTTCTCTTCAAAGTGGGCAAAGAAGGTCTTTAGCTTGTCTGGGAGCAAGACATGGCTGGTTTTCCCTTTGTAATCCATGCTTGTATGTGGTCCCTGCAACATACGTCTAGTGTCTGAGCCGTTGAATTGCAACTGTGTACTGACGTTTTGCCTGTTTGATTGCCATATTATTGTAAGTCAAAGGGTACATGCTGAAAAATATGTATTCTTTCGATTAATAATTATGACATTAGCACTTGGCAGGAATGTCAGATAGTACTTTTTGGCCACTATTTAAATGTAAATCCTGTTTATCATGTAAAGTTTGTACACTGCAAATGTTAACTTTCCTAGAATATTTATGCATATTGCATATTCTAATATAATATTTATAATATTAACATTGCCTATTACATATAGTAATAAAGTGGTAACTATTCCAACTCTGGGATTTCCATAGGCTCTTGAGGAACTCATCAGAAGATTCAAGAGTGTCAGTGGTCAACCTTAACATGTGATGAAAATACAACAGAACAGATTAACAAGAATGACATTTACTCTAACAAGTGGTCCAAAATAACTATCTTGAAGCCGAGACCCTACTAAACCACGCCTCCACTCCAGGGTTGCTCCACGAACCTGTTGCTAGATTGAACCATTAGGTTCCTCCAGGAACCCATCAACTAACCAAAGGCGGAAATTTGAACCATTGCCTAGCAATGGTTCCTTGAGGATTTCCAGGTGTTCCTTGAGAATCTTTAGGATACCTTGAGTCATAACTAATTCTAAGAGTGTAGAATATAGACATAATAGGGGTTTAAAGTGGAACTGACTGTGTTTTAACTATTTTACAGATATGAAACAATCAGACAATCATAATATCAGTAAAAATCAGTAAATCAGTAAAAATCCTGTTTTATGCTACAAAACCAACTTTATAAAGAGGTTTTAAAAATGTGTTATACACTACATGACGAAAGGTATGTGGACACCTGCTGGTCGAACATCTCATTCGAAAACCATGGGCATTAATATGGAGTTGGTCCCCCGTTCCTGCTATAACAGCATCCACTCTTCGGGGAAGGCTTTCCACTAGATGTTTGAATATTGCTGTGGGGACTTGCTTCCATTCAGTCACAAAAGCATTAGTAACGTTGAGCACTGATGCAATTAGGCCTGGCTCGCAGTCATACAAAAGATGTTTGATGGGATTAAGGTCAGAGTCAAGTTCTTCCACGCCGATCTCGACAAACCATTTCTGTATGGACCTCGCCTTCCCCAAACTGTTGCCATAAAGTTTGAAGCACAGAATCTTCTAGAATGTAACTGTATGCTGTAGCATTAAGATTTCCCTTCACTGGAACTAAGCCGGCTAGCCTGAACCATGAAAAACAGCCCCAGACCATCATTCCTCTTCCAAACTTTACAGTTGGCACTATGCATTGGGGCAGGTAGCGTTCTCCTGGCATCCGCCAAACCCAGATTTGTCTGTCGGACTGCCAGATGGTGAAGAGTGATTCATCACTCCAGTGAACCCATTTTATGAAGCTCCCGACGAACAGTCCTTGTGCTGACGTTGCTTCCAGAGGCAATTTGGAACTCGGTAGTGAGTGTTGCAACCGAGGATAGACGAGTTTTACACTCGGCGGTCCAGTTCTGTGAGCTTGTATGGCCTACCACTTTGCGGCTGAGCCGTCGTTGCTCCTAGACGTTTCCACTTCACAATAACAGCACTTACAGTTGACCGTGGCAGCTCTAGCATGGAAGAAATGTGACTCGTTGGAAAGGTGGCATCCTATGACGGTGCCACATTGAAAGTCACTGAGCTCCGAAGTTAGGCCAGTCTACTGCCAATGTTTGTCTATGAGATTGCATGGCTGTGTGCTTGATTTCATACACCTGTCAGCAACGAGTGTGGCTGAAATAGCCATATCCACTCATTTGAAGGGGTGTCCACATACTTTTGTATATATAGTGTATTGTCTCAAATTTCCATGATGTACAGTAAGGCGTTGTTGGCAGAATAGATGGATGCAGTGCAATGCATGATTTATACAATACATTTCTTAGTAGTCCAAAAAATCTTGCTGTCAGGTTGTAAATCACAGCTGGCCTGGTACATTGTTTGCCGCCTCGGGATGTGCTGTCTTGAACAAAAACAGACAACTGTAACTAAGACTGGGAATGTCAATACAATCAAACTAGCAAGGGCAAAGATCACAAGTCAGTCTAAACGTGGCTAATAGGTTAGAGTACGTATCAACCACAAGGCCACAGTAGGACACACAACTGAGTCAACAGTTTTTGAAATTGCATCGGTGAATTCAACTTCATTTGTGCTGCTTTCGTTTTATCCCATTTACAGCATGCAGAGGAGGGAAAGTGTACAGACACATGTCACAGTCTTAACTAGGCTGCTAAAATGTTGCAGTCTGGCTTTGGTTTTTAAAGTTTGACAATGAATAACCAAAAAAACTAAACCTGCAACAAAACACCATGCAAAGGAGCAACATGTAGGCCTATTACAGCAACATTTGAGCAGTTGCGTAGGCTGGCTAATCCACTACATTACATTTTGAGTGCACCATATAGCAATTCTGCGTTCAACCGCACCAAAAAAAAAAAGGAAAAACCTATAGCTAATGATCCATGCAGTGCAAATAGCTACGTTATAGTTACGTTTTTGTTATTTGGAGTTATATATATTTTTTATTAGGGTCGCAGCATATTATTCACATCTGTAAGCATAGCATTAAAGGCCCGTCAAATAATACAGTTGAAGTTGGAAGTTTACATACACTTAGGTTGGAATCATTAAAACTCGTTTTTCAACCACTCCACAAATTTCTTGTTAACAAACTATAGTTTTGGCAAGTCGGATAGGACATCTTCTTCATGCATGACACAAGTAATTTTTCCAACAATTGTTTACAGACAGATTATTTCACTTATAATTCATTGTATCACAATTCCAGTGGGTCAGAAGTTTACATAGACTAAGTTGACTGTGCCTTTAAACAGCTTGGAAAATTCCAGAAAATTATGTCATGGCTTTAGGAGCTTCCGGTAGGCTAATTGACATCATTTGAGTCAATTGGAGGTAGATGTATTTCAAGGCCTACCTTCAAATTCAGTTCCTCTTTGCTTGACATCATGGGAAAATCAAAAGAAATCAGCCAAGACCTCAGAAAAATGTGTAGACCTCCACATGTCTGGTTCATCCTTGGGTGCAATTTCCAAATGCCTGAAGGTTCCACGTTCATCTGTACAAACAATAGTACGCAAGTATAAACACCATGGGACCATGCAGCCGTCATACCGCTCAGTAAGGAGACACGTTCTGTCTCCTAGAGATGAACATAGTTTGGTGAAAAAAAGTGTAAATCAATCCCAGAACAACAGAAAAGGACCTTGTGAAGATGCTGGAGGAAACCGGTACAAAAGTATCTATATCCACAGTAAAACGAGTCCTATATCGACATAATCTGAAAGGCCGCTCAGCAAGAAAGAAGCCACTGCTCCAAAACTGCCATAAAAAAGCCAGACTGCACATGGGGACAAAGATCATACTTTTTCGGAGAAATGTCCTCTGGTCTGATGAAACAAAAATAGAACTGTTTGGCCGTAATGATCATCGTTATGTTTGGAGGAAAAAGGGGGAGGCTTGCAAAGAAGATCACCATCCGTGAAGCCCGGGGGTGGCAGCATCATGTGGTGGGGGTGCTTTGCTGATTTGTTGTTCTGGGAAGGACTGGTGCACTTCACAAAATAGATGGCATCATGGAGGTAGGAAAATGATGTGGATAGATTGAAGCAACATCTCAAGACATCAGTCAGGAAGTTAAAGCTTGGTCGCAAATGCGTCTTCCAAATGGACAATGATCCCAAGCAGACTTCCAAAGTTGTGTCAAAATGTCTTAAGGACAACAAAGTCAAAGTATTGGATGGCCATCACATAGCCCTGACCTCATTCCTATAGAAAATGTGTGGGCAGAACTAAAAAAGTGTGTGCAAGCAAAGAGGCCTACAAACCTGACTCAGTTACACCAGCTGTGTCAGAAGGAATAGGCCAAAATTCACCCAACTTATTGTGGGAAGCTTGTGGAAGGCTTCCCGAAACATTTGACCCAAGTTAAACAATTGAAAGGCAATGCTACCAAATTCTAATTGAGTGTATGTAAACATCTGACCCACTGGGAATGAGATGAAAGAAATTAAAGCTTTAATAAATCATTCTCTCTACTATTATTCTGAAATGTCACATCCTTAAAATAAAGTGGTGATCCTAACTGACCTAAAACAGGGAATTTTGACTAGGATTAAATGTCAGGCATTGTGAAAAACTGAGTTTAAATGTATTTGGCTAAGGTGTGTGTAAACTTCCGACTTCAACTGTATACATCTCTTCTTTTGTTTTAACATGTTCAAACGCTATATAGAGCAGCCTATGTACAGTACATAAGTGGGCATTATAAAGGGACATCTATTTTCAAATAAAAACAATTGCAAGTTTGGGTATCAGTTGCACGTTTTTGTTGTTGTTGTAAAAACAGTCTGGCCTGCAAATATATGGGCTGTGAGCTGACTGAGTTTTACACCACTGGGCTAGTGTATCTTTTAATGTAGCTATTTATTTAACAAGCTAAAAACATGGAGCCTAATGTTAGCTAGCTGCTGGGAGGATATCATGGCATTGGAGGAGTGGGAGAGTGACCAAACCTTTTCCCCTCAAATCGTTTTTCAGTGGCTACAGCTAGAGATGCAGGTGTCATTTGGTTAGCTAGCCAAAAAATGTGATTTGTTTTACTAGCTAGCTAGCTATGCTGAAATGGAATGACTTATCCACAGGTAGCATATCTCTTACTTGTCAATCAAATGTATTTAGCAGGCAGGCAGGCAAGTTACCGGTCAGTTGTCAAAACGTTGCGTTGGGACAAGCATGCATTGGCAGGCAAGTTACCGGTCAGTTGTCAAAACGTTGCGTTGGGACAAGCATGCATTGGCAGGCAAGTTACCGGTCAGTTGTCAAAACGTTGTGTTGGGACAAGCATGCATTGGCAGGCAAGTTACCGGTCAGTTGTCAAAACGTTGCGTTGGGACAAGCATGCATTCGCAGGCAAGTTACCGGTCAGTTGTCAAAATGTTGCTTTGGGACAAGCATGCATTGGCAGGCAAGCTGCAGATGGACGAGCAAGCTACTATTCCCAATCGTTAATCAGTGCAATCTAGTGTTCCCTTGTTAGATTTTTAGCTCATCTCGCTCTGGCTAGCATTAGTTGTTCATCTTGTTGTTGTTGATGTGCGTAGGCAACTGGGGGAGAGAGAGCTTACCTTTTCAATGGTCGTTTGATCAATAGGATTGTGAAGTTCCCAAATGTAACAGGACTCCCGTGGTATTTACATATTTCCAGAAATCTATTCAGGTGCATTTTGTGGTTTTGGGCGAATGCGTTCTCATGATCTAAAGTTGCTACTGTCTGTAAACACACAGTCCAGTTCAAAGGGAATGATGGCAGGCTCGTGTGGCAAATGGCTTATTCCCATATAGGCCTACTGAGCTCCATCGTCCTGGACATCTGTCTTGTTCAGGACCAGTATCAACGCAGACGGGTGCGCCATAGCCAAATCAGAGCAAATAAATTCCATTCCTCTATGGCGCACAGGTCTGCGTTGATACTGGTCCTGGACAAGACAGATGTCTTTAATATGTCTTTATTTCCTGCAGTGTCTGTTAATTGTCCAAACATACGGCCGCTTTCCCACTCAATGTTGGTATAGAGTTTTCACAAATGCCTTAGTCATTCCCAAACATTCTATGATTTTATGAAAAGGTGAAAATGACCATATCTAAGTGCTCGCTTGTCAGAACATTAAAAAAAAGGTGTCATATTCTTCCCGGGGGTGTATTTGAACAGATTTGAATAAGATTCAATGTTGCTAAAAATACTTGTCAGTTCCTCTTAAATATGATGCAGCTTGCGCTACAAGGGTTGATAGGGCACATGAAGTATGATACCGGGGTAGTGGGCTACAATAACCTGTACTTGAACAGAGTTTGTATTTATCCAAAATACACTTATAAGGAGTGGACTGGAATGTTTTTTTTAGGTGGTGGATGATGAATGATCACGGCCCGGTGAAATCACGGTATTATCCTGAAATAGAAGTCATGAAAACATAAAAAACAAAGGTGATGACTCAACAAAAGAATCTTGACAGAAGAAATACATTATGTGCAGTGTGAAATGACTAAGTGTGTCGGGTTTGTCCTTGATTTAAAATAACAGTGTATTTTTAACCGCATGCATGTCTCTCCTGGAGCCAGAAAGAAAAGATGAAGTCAGAGAGAGGAAAGAGGGGATGGATGGTATTGTTCTTCTCATTCTGCTGTGTGTCTATGAGGGTAGGGTTTCCTCTGCACTGTTCTAGCTAACTATTGTACTTCCTGAATAGTCCAACTTTAGAACTCTACTGTCCGAACCCGTCACCTCTGGAATCTCAATTGTCTGTGGTCCTCTGGTGATGCCCACAACAAACGAAGGTCAGGACTCTGCACATTCATGTGCTTGAATAAAGCATATGTCCTGTTTACAACATAGATTGGCTAGATATCAAGTGCTACTGTATATCCCTTTAATTCCCTCTATGAAATGTGAAGAATATATTATGTTGAAATTGGAATAACTAACTTATTTCGGTCCTCAAAAATATGAGGTCGGAAAACTTCAAAGGCCTACTAACGAAAAGACATGCATGATAAGGTACATTATGATTTGTAATAACTTGTCCCTCCCTGCCACCAAGCCTCCCTCCCATTGCGTATTAGATGTCAATGAGCCTATGGTTGAACTGACCCAACCAAGGTCCTTTCTCTTTGTGCATAAGCAGCCATCGATTGGACTCAACCTAGATACTTCAAACAATAGCAAACAGACAAATATTAGTGAACAATGATGATTTGTTGGTGGCAGGTCCCACTCTCCAAATAAAGGCTGTCGACATGATTAGAACTGGATTTGTGGTAGGACAAAGCGCTGCGTTCACAAATGCATATGGGAGAGGGGGCACCGTACACCCTCCATGCCCCCCTGCAGTGCTTGCTCCAAACCCAACCAGTATTGGGGTGAAGAGAAGCCAAACTCACACAACTCGAATTAAGTGAAACCAGAATCTATATGGGGGGAAATGTGCCTTATTCAGAAGATTATGTTCATTTACATTTCATACATACTTCTCTAAATCAATTATTTCTGGGTATGTTGGAAAAAAAGTTTTTAGAAAGTCTAAGTGAAACTTAGAACTTAGCTACACTAAATGTTACATGAATCTGACATCAGGATATTATTCTGTAATTAAATTGTCTTTGAGACATCATCATAAAAAAAACAGCATATACACTGAGTGTACAAAACATTAAGGACCCCCCCCAGAACAGAAAGCAATTCTACTGGGATTCTGTCACACAGTGAATCCCACAGTTGTGTCAAGTTGACTGAATGTCCTTTGGGTGGTAGATACACACGGGAAACTGTTGAATGTGAAAAAACCCAGCAGCGTTGCAGTTCTTGACACAAACCGGCACGCCTGGCATCTACTACCATACCCAGTTCAAAGGCACCTAAATCCTTTCCAGCCCATTCACCCTCTGAATGGCACACATACACAATCCATGGCTCAATTGTTTCAAGGCTTAAAAATCCGTCTTTAAACCTTTCTCGTCCCTTTCATCTACACTGATTGAAGTGGATTTAACAAGTGACATCCATAAGGGATCATAGCTTTCACCTGGATACACCTGGTCAGTCTATGTCACGAAAATTGCAGGAGTCCTTAATGTTTTGTACGCTCAGTGTATAAGCACAGTTTAGTGTGTATGTGAGTCTGGAGAAAGTTGAATCAAATAACTGATCTCAATAGTGCCAAGATTCTTGACTCGGCTCTACTGACAGAAGGCGAAGGGATCCCAGAAGGGATCCACTCACAACTCCATTAACATAAAACACCATTCTTTGCATTAATAACTACGAGGTGACATGACATCTGTGGAGTGAAGCCCTTTTTTTATTGTCTTGAAATATATTTTGGATTCTTTGTTCATCATTTCTATCTATATTTTCTGTACAGGGGGTAGACAGACATTTGTTCTGCATGACAGGAAAATGTATTTCTCAGAAACGTAATATGAGGAAGGGTTCGGCTTGGTGCTTTGTGTTCACTAGCACTTGGCTGTAGCGCCAAACCCTTTGCTCTTGGTATTTAGAGGGTATCTTTTGTTTTACTATTGCTGTGCCATTCAAGGAAAGCTGTTAAGTTTAATAGACCTCTCCGCAGTAGCAAGCAGTGTAAGGCCTGTGGATGATGTAGGTCAGGCTGTCTGTGCAGATGACAGATAACTTAATGCACTTGCTTATATTTGGTGAGGACAGTAATGCACATTAGTGGACAAGAGGTTGAGATGGTAGGGCGGTGGCTGTAGGGTATTTGGTGGATCTAAGGCTCTCTTTTAGTTATTGTTCCTTATTATCCACACAGTATAGGCTATTGGCCTGATTGTAGGCTATTGGCAACCTTGAGATACAAACACTTGTGATTCAAACTTTTAGTAAAACTACCACATGGCAAAATCACCTCACGCTACAGGTCATCTGATTGCCCTCGGCAGCACAGTGCTAGGTGAAATGAGTATCCAGGGTAATCTGATCTGTGATTACTGAAATAGACCGTCTCTGTTTCTTCCCCATTGAAGTCCGGAGAAGTGTGGAACCGTGGGTGCTGGATGGGGCCTCAGTCAAGACGACCGAGCCAAAGGGGTCAGGGGTTGACCCTCTGCCCTTACTGTCAAGCGACCGCGTAGGTTACATGTCATGCACGGGGCCGGGAGCCGACCGACCGAAGTCCATCAGCCTGGTCCTATTGTCTGAGAGCACCGGTCAAATGCAAAGACAAAAGCAGCACCTGCTAGACTGGCCCCCCAACCACCTCAGATGATTACAGCCATGGGCCAAATGGGCCCCATACCGGCCTGCCACGCGTTGGGCACAAGGCTACCGTTGTCTGCTCCCACCCTTAGCCACAACCCCCACCTCCGCCCCTCTATGTCCCCAGCCAGAACACTCATTCATGTAGTCTGCTGTACCCTACGCCAGGTTATGTTCAGATCAGAGGACAGAGAGAGACTCAGTCCTACATCTGCTTTCATTCACTCGCGCCAACAAACAGGGTTTGTCCTGTTATTAGTGCCACCCCCATTTCTGGCATCCCCCTCCGTACATGCGCTCGCCTTGCCAGCCACGCCCGTCTGCCTCGTTAACAAGCACCGGGAACAAAAACAACAACCCCCCCCCCCCCACCACTTTGGTCAGATGCACACTTTTTTCAATTGTCCTTTGTTCTTCCAAATAAATTGTACTATACTATTAAACGTACAGTTTTTCTATGGATCCTGGAGTGGAGCCGTAGTGCATGGGGTCACACACTTTTAGGGGCTGGTGCCATGTATGGTGGTCTAGAGCAGAGAGACAGCCGTACAGGTGGCATCATTCCACTGTCGTAGAACCAAATACAACGACTATTGAACACTGCTGTACTATGCTTCAAGGCAAAATAACATTAATTAATTCATGACCTACAACATTACATGTCTTCTTTGGTTAGTTCCCAGAGTACTTCAACTTCTTAAACGACACATCTAAGAGTAAAACATCATGGTTTGTTTAGTTTTGTCTTTATGTTTTGCATAGCACTTCTCTTCATCCCTCTGAAGCTAGGCCTCTCAATAGTTTCACCCATTAAGGTTAAAGCACTTTTAAGAAAACTATTTACCATCTCACAAGTCCATGAAAGCTTCACCACCACAAAAGACAAACATTTTGTATAGTTTCTTCCATACGCAAATGTCCTTCCCTCTCATTCATATCTCCTCAAACTAAGCCGATCCTGTAACGTGACAAACGGAATGACAAAACTACACAAACCCACAGCGTAGTTCAAACCATCAAAAAGAATGCATACCTAGTCTGATCCCAAATTGCACCCTATTCCCTACAAAGTGCACTACTTTTGAACAGAGACCTATGGGCCCTGGTCAAAAGTAATTCACTATATAGGGAATAGGGTGCCAATTGGGACTCTGAACTAAAATGCACAGACAATCAAGTTAGCCTAATCCAAGTGGACAGCCAATCAGTACACCATAGTTGGCAGACACAATGCCTTGTAATTACTCTTTCACTAAATGCAAGCATCTAAATGTATGTGCAGATTGAAGACTGAAGACAGGGATAGACTGAGGGAGCAAGGTCTATTTGAGAAAAGAGCTGAGCTCCCTGTTGCTAGCTGAATGAGTATGAGCTTGGTTTCAGACAGATACAGCAGTTAGGAACCTTTGATACGTGTGATACAGACCAAAGGTCAGTGATTTAAAATGGAAACTGGTGTTGGTAACACCTTCTACAACTTTTTTTCAGAGGTCTAAATAGTGAAAGGACTAAGGAAATACACGGTTCTCTTTGGAGCCGATTGTTGAATGGATAACAAAGAGCGAATTGAAAGATTACTACATTTGCTCTCTCTCTCTCTCTACAGTTATAGACTCAGTTATGGTCATATTTAGATGAAATCACTGGGAGCCAAAGTTAAATCACTTTCCCAGTCCCCCAAAATAGTCAAAGGTTACAGCAGGACACAAACTGCAATATGTTGTGACCAACAGGGCTTCCTGAGGCAGCATTTTTATACAGGCCTCCCTTTGTGTCTTTCTTGGATCTCCCTGCTGTTTAAGTTTCAAGTTTAAATGTCACATGCGCAAGTACAGTGAATTGCCTTTCTTGCACTCAAACCCAACAACGCAGTAATCAACATCAATGTAGCACTAAAAATAACACAAGGTAGAACAAAAACACAAAATAAATGAAAATATGAAATACGAAGAACACGAGAAAGTAAGAAGCTAGAGTCAATACAGGGTCAGTTCCAGTACCATGTTTATATTGTGCAGGGATACTGGAGTAATAAAGGTAGATATGTAAAGGGGTAATGCATCAGGATATGATAAACAGGGTAGCAGCAGCGTAAATGATGATTGTCAACTCAGATAGTCTGTGTAGCCATTCTGTTAGCTATTTTATGGCTTGGGGATAGGAACTGTTCAGGGGCCTGTTGGTGTCAGACTTGTACTGCTTGCCATGCAGAAGCTGAGCGAACAGTCTATGAGTGGCTGGAGTCTAACAATTTTCCGGGCCTTCCTTTCACACCGCCTGATATAGAGGTCTGGGCTGTCCGTACCACCCTCTGTAGCGCAGTGCGATCGAGGGCGATGCTGTTGCCATACCAAGCAGTCAAGATATTCTCAATGGTGCAGCGGTATAACTTTTTATAATGGAAATTTGCAGTTGCTACAACCATTTTTTGGAATTATAAATGAATGGTATGTACCCACTGATTCATGCAGAATTCAACTTCAAAAATGCTTTGTGAGTTTAGTTCAACTGTTGTACCCCGTCAGAAGCCAAAATACAAGCTTGGTTAACTCCAATGTGTATAAACAAAGTGCATGTAAACAAACACCATATAGCCTCAAAATATGGTTAAAACTACCATTTTGATAGAATGAACGGTGAGTCCTTAGCATCCATAGCTCTGTCTGTGAATTTGAGGTATTTCCATGAATTTGGTTGTGGTTACACTTCTTCAGGGAGTACTGCTGATTGTCGCTTTAAGGGGACTTTTTTCTTCTCATTCTCTCTCTCACAAATCACTGTTTTAAACATGTCTTCTATTCAAAAGGTCTAAATGGTGTTTTCCATAACGGACAAGCCTATTAACTCATGATTCTATAACACCACCATAGAAATACAATTGCTAGATGGACACAACATTGTTCCACTATATTTTATGTCTCATTCCATCCCGTGCAATCACTTAATGTGTGCTGGGCTCATAAGAGTGCTTATAATGACCAAGTCTTGGTTATTGTCTAATAGCCGGACGAAGTTGTAAGTAGGTGATTAGCCACTTAATACATTTTTATCAGAAAACTTCATGGGAAATCACCCCTGGCCTCTGAGGAACAAAGTGCTGCAGTGTGTCAGAGGCTGTCTCACTAACCCCATGCCTCTGGCTGACCCTGGTTAGTAGAGTTTATATGGGTTGTAAATTACACATATATGAATGGTGATAGCTGCTGAATGTGGTCTGGTCTGGCTGGGAAATCATGGGTTCAACAGTAGGATACGCTTGACATGTGCTTCATAAAATACCATAAATGGATGGTCAATTCCATTAGAAATGGAAATCTCACTGGAATACTGGAAATCCTATTTCGGTTAGACTATTAGTGTACCAGCATGGTCTTATAGACTAGACGTAACATAGTAAATGTAAATCCAGGACACCCAAATTAAAATGAAAGTAGGGGGGGTTGGTCGGGTGGATGTGTAAGTGTATAATGCAAACATCTAGCAACCCAAAGGTTGTGAGTTTGAATCTCATCACGGACAACTTTAGCATTTTTACTTCATTAGCAACGGTCAACTACTTACTACTTGAGAGCTACTTTGCAACTACTTAGCATGTTAGCTAACCCTAACCTTAACCCTAAGCAAACCCTTCCTTTGAAGCTAACCCTTTAACTTAGCTTCTAAACTCATGTTTCTCTAACCCCTAGCCTAGCTAGCGTTAGCCAGCTAGCTAATGTTAGCCACCTAGCTATGTTATGATATGTTATGATATATGTTTTGCAAATATGTAACATAATATGAATTGTAATTCGTAACATATCATATGAAATGAGTGATGGACATCCACAAATGAATACATGAAAACGTAATATATCAAACTAAATGGAGTGTCTCAGATTTACAGAATAATACGAAAAGCTCTGAGACTAGGTTGAGTGAAACTGATTGGTTGAGATTATGTGATTGGCATTTTTGGCGCTAGTTGAATAGTGACTTCATGGGTGAGTAGTATCAATGCCTTGTAAATGCACTTACCGTACACGTACTCATAAACTTGCATCTACAATAAACATTTACTGTGAACATCACAGTACGAATTACTACATCAAGTTCACTATATTGAATGAAGGAGAGTTCTGGAGTACCCATTACGTACTCTTCGAGTCTACTTAAAATAGAAACTGCCAAAGAGATAATAAATCATGTGTGTTGTGGCAAGGTAACCACCATGACGAGAGAACAGAACACCCAGGTTGGAGACGGGGGAGAGAAAGAAAAGAGAAAAAGGGAAAATGTGTAGGACAAGAGATCCCGGGAGCATAAAGACAGAGAAACATAAACAGCCCTTATATTATTTCCTCCCTCTCTCTCTCTTCCATCCACCCATCCATCCATCCACAGTCTCTGAGTCCTGTAGAGGAATGCCAAACACACGCCTGCTCTGCGTCACTAATGGCTGCCTACCTGATGCCCTGCGGGCTCCTTGAAAGTCACATTTTGACATGTAAACATTCGCTTTTGAATGTGAATTCAACATTTTTGGGTTCCCAGAAAGGCTTTAGTTTCTTCCCATTTTCCACCCCTGTGATAGGCTTGCATCTGGGTCTTGGGGGGGTCTACAGAGACTATAGGACCTGCTCTCCCAATCACAATCCCTCCTCCATCCTTCACACCTCATTGGCTCTCAACATACAGTGTTGTTACAGTAAAAGGTGGATTAGGGGTCACATCCTTAAAGGGACTTTTAGGTTTAAGAACGACCCAGAGCGTGTGTTAACTTAAAGGACATGAAATCCGAAAGACCCTCAGACTACTACTACTCTTACTCTAAGTGCATGTCACTCACTACCTCATCATCCTTAGCTAACTAGCTTAACTAGCATATCCCTGAGCTGGCCTTCTCCGCACGTCATTGTAAATAAGAAGTTGTGTACATGAATTCCCCCAATGTATATAGGCTAGAGGATGCTAGGAGACATCAGTGTTTTCCCACGGTAGTAGGAGAATCATCCAGTCATCCTCTATGACCCCAGACCCCTGACCCCTGATGCTCCAGAGACACCTCAGACTGTCCCCTCGTGAGATAACAACCGCTACTTGATTTACACCGACCCAATGCCGCAAGCCCCATAGCCCCCAGAGTAGTCCTTTGAAGCTCTGATAGCTAGAGTATTTAGCCACTCAACAGCTGATAGTGCCGGTGGAAAGGCAAGGTGCCACTGGCATGAGACAGGGTGTTGTGGCTTTGTTGTGTTGGTGTTTCTCTCTAGATGGTTGTCACTATCATGGTGAGACTCTGGAGGTGTGACATTATTGGAAAGCTGGAGCAGTGGGTACAGTAGGAGATGCCAGGGGCGCAACGTTGCTTTTAGAAGTGGAGGGGGCATTTAAAGATAAATTCCTGCATTTCTACACAATCTAATATGACCCATGGCCCTTCTAGCCTTCTCTATTTCGAACAACAAAAAGGAAGCAAAAAATGCCCACAATCACGAAGCTAGGTAGGAGAACGTTTATTAAATATGTCTAAGTGATTGATAAGACTGAACTAGATCAAAGATTAAATTTTTTTTTATTGCGTTATACAGATTTAACCAACAGCCTAACAAATGAACAACTCTTACAAATAAAGTACAAATACTGTCGATTGTCTTTATTAAGAAATCCTCGACATCAAATTTCATTGCAGACTGCCTAGTCAATACATTAACTCTCTCCCCAATACAACTTCCTTCCCATCTTTTTTTTTTTTTTATGTGTCAAGAGAAAGGTTTGGAAAACAAAAGTTGAATAAAAACAGACATGCACCTACACATTAACACACCGAAACAGTACACCCTCCATATAATTCATAGGCCTAATAGTACCGTAGAGCTTGTTTTACTTGCACACATTATAGCTGGGTCACCTCGTCCTGACCCAAGGGGTCCACCGACACGCCACACTCAGCTTTAGGATCTTAGTGAAACATTCATTATGGGTTTCAGTGTGTTAGGCAAAGGCTGGAGTGGCAACCAACAATACAGCAGGGCCAGAACTGAGCAGCCCAGCAGCTAGGGATTGCCTAAATAGGTTTTTCGCTTGATGTGGGCATGTTTTCAATACTGACTCCTTTTGTCGTACAGTATTCCATATAAGGCATCCAGATCTTATGAAATTTACACAGTATACCCTTCATCTTGTAATAAATCAAATCTGGTGATAAATTTCTTCCATCCATTGTGGGAGGATAAGCAACCTTCCAATTAATGGCAATGCATTTCTTACCTGTAATAAAAGGTAGGTTACACAGATTCTTCTGATAAGAGTCTCCAGTATCAACATTTTAAAGCAAACAAAAACAGGGGGAAGGGAGAATCTGTAGACATGCTGAGATGAAAGAACATTCTCTTTGCCAGAATTCAGCCAGCCTTCACAAGACCATAACATATGCAAATATGTTCCCTTTTGTGTTTTACATCTCCAACAGAAGAACTACATTTCTGAGTGCATGATATTCAGTTTCACTGGCATATACAGTAGTACATTTTATAGATGGACTTAAACTGCAGTAATTTATGTCTGATATAGTATGAACATGACTGGGCATTCTAACATATGTCACAGTCTTCCCTTGCTGCCTGACCCTGCTGAGACCCCTGTCACCATTTGATCCTGCTCAGACGAAGCATGACAAAGAACTACCTTGATGTACATTGATATATTATATTTTCCATGAATATAATCAATGGTTCAATAATTTAAATTACCAGTATTCCCAGATCCTAGACTGTAGCCTACCCATCAACTCAAGATGGAACTTCAGATCAGTCAACTGGAGCCAGCTAGATCAGTCAACTAGAGAGTAGCCAGTTTCTGCTCTGCTTGCTTTTAAAACTCGGAGAAAAAGCGCAACACAGAAAGCAGCTGTCTCTGTTCATCTCTCTCATGCTGGTCCTATACAGCAACCTTTCAAAAGCTTTGCCTTCACATAGCCTGTGAAGCCTTCTAAATCCAGCAGGCTGAAACTGGAAAACAGCCTACCCGTCCACTCTGAGGCGTCCGCATGGTCCTAAAGCACACCGTGCAGTGCAAGGATAACATTTCAGAATGTGTGTGTGTGCCGGTGTCCCCTTCATCCACAGTGAAAGTTGTGCCCCTGTGAGCTGCTATAACATGTTGGCATACCTATGTCAAAACTATTATAAGGGGAAAAGGATATGAATGTGATAATCAACAATGACGGAAGTTGTGCTAGTTGTGCTAATTGATGTGACATTGAAACCTGTAACGTATATAAACTATAAACACACATCTAATTTTAACATACTATAAACCCCAAAACAATCAAACACGAATCAATCAATAAATCAATAATCAATATTACTTTACATAATGTGGGACTTAAGCAAAAACGTACATAACTGATTTAAAGTCTGTCAGAGGTCTTTGAAGACCCTATCAAGACAACACATGCCCTTTCAAGGGATGCCATATGACATACAAACCAGGCCTCTTTTAAAGAGCCCAAACAGCATTACTGTCAAACTCTCTGTTTACACTGTGTGTTTTAAAGACCTCAAAGGTTCCCCACATGTGAGGCAGAGAGCGGCACTGAGGGGAAGTCGGGCCAACTTTATGGGCGTCTCTCATGACAGGAGTGATGCTGTGTGTCCCAAGTGCCACCCTATTCCCCATTAAGCACACTTATTTTGACTATAGGCCCTGGTCAAAAGAAGTGCACTATGTAGGGAATAGGGTGCCATTTGGGACCCGGTCCTGGTTGGCCCATTAGGGGCTGTTAGCTGTTAAGTCAACATGGTGGTTTTTAGGGTCCTGACATCCAGGTTGACCCAGACTAACCCTTTAACTGGACACAGTCATCATGCCCAGGAAACCCTTGTCTGTTTTAAGGTCAGACTGAGATTGCTTCAGCATGGGACTGTGTGTGTAGACTGGCCACTTACTTACTATGGCCTGAATGAGGGAATGTCCATCTCAGAGATTTCAACAGCAACAGCAACATCAGGGACAGTAGGATGATGCTGTGTTGATCCGCTCTGTGTCAAAGTCGCCCTTGTAACCTCGAGGGTCTATCCTGGTTTCATGGATGTCCCTTCTCCCTGTCCTAGACTCCCAGGGGACTAAGAGTTTCAGCCAGAGAATGTTGCGCCTTATCTAGCACCATTTGTAGAGGCCATCAACTTGGACTAAGCTTGTAACCTCTGCCTACACAGAGGGTTGAGGGGGCTTGTAACCTAGCTATGCTTACAAGGTGGGTAGCCTTTCTTCAGGTCTCCTCCTTCCTCAGGATTTTATTATGACATCTGTCCCCCATCACATTCCTAAACACTTTCTCCACCTTCTTTCCTGTGTCAAATAGGGTGTGTGTGTGTGTGTGTGTGTGTGTGTGTGCCTGAGTGTGTGGGTGTGCGTGCGCATGTGTACTTTGGGATACTATGAGAAGTGAAAGTACTTCACACTTCTTTATTGACCGTAACATTGTTTCAATGTTCATTCTCATTTGGCCTCAACCTTTGGATCCTACATCTTAGGATCCCCCAGGCAAGGAATAGGTTCCTCAGTAAAGAGTCACATATGTTGTTCCATTTGCTGAATCTCACTCATCTAGATTCAAGCAATGTCATACGCAATGAAAGCATG